>NC_047107.1:73114176-73714176 GCF_902500255.1 Thalassophryne amazonica | reverse complement strand
GTTAATAAATTTAATATTCCCCATAACCATTTTTTCAAATATTTACAACTACGAAATTTTATTAGAACACAACAGAATCAAACACTATCTATTCCTACATTGTCTATCATGGAAAAAATGATGGAAATGGATTGTTGGGCAAAGGGACTAATATCAAAATTTTATAAACACCTCATTGATGAATGCACCGAAACATCTGTAAAAAAAACTGGAGGCTTGGAGGGAGGACTTTGGTACTGACATTTCATTAGAGATGTGGCAGGAAACATGTAAAAAAGCACAAACACAAACTATTAATACACACCTGAACCTGCTGCAGTACAACTGGCTGATGAGAACATACATAACTCCAGAAAAGCTAAATCAATATAATTGTGCTATTCCTGACACATGCACCAAGTGCAACGTGGAAAAAGGTACATTCTTCCATTGTGTTTGGCAATGTACAGAAATACAAATATTTTGGCGAGAAGTGACAATCCACATTCAAAGTATATTAAGTGTCAGATTCCATTTACTCCAGTTTTTTTTTATTTTTGGCATTTGTCCAGAGGCAATAAAATTCAAGAAAAGTCAGAAAATGTTTCTAGATTTATGTATATTATTAGCAAAAAGACTGGTAGCAATTTGTTGGAAAGATATTAAGCGTCCAAGTATAGGGAGATGGATTTCTGAATTGGCTACTACACTCCCTTTAGAAAAGATCTCTTATACAATCAGGCATAAACAAAACCAATTCTACAAAATTTGGGACCCATTCATTAAATATATTACAACAAAAGATTTAACAAACATAAAGGAAGAAGCAGAATAGACCTTTATTATTATCTCCCTTTTTTTTTTTTTTTTACTCTGTGGACCTCAAAAATGAAACTCTTTTATGTTTAATGTACTCTACTTTAAAGAAATAGTATTTAGATCCCCAAGTGTAAATATCTGAATGCAAGCCATGTTTCGTATGTGTTAAATGTTTGCAAATGTTCTTTTTGCCTTAAATGAAAAATTCAATAAAAATATTGTTGGCAAAAAAAAACGTTTCAGCTAGTTGACAGGGGCAGCACGGTGGATTAGTGGTTAGCACTGTTGCCTCGCAGCGAGAAGGTCACGGGTTTGATTCCTGCCTGTGGCCTTTCTGTGTGGAGTTTGCATGTTCTCCCCGTGTTTGTGTGGGTTTCCTCCAGGTGCTCCGGTTTCCTTCCACATCCAAAGACGTGCAGGTTAGGTGGATTGGAATCTTTAAATTGTCCGTAGGTGTGGTTGTGAATGTGTTTGTTTGTCTGTTTGTGGCCCTGTGGCAGCACGGTGTACCCCGGGTGTCCTGAGTGTACCCCGCCTCCTGCTCTATGACTGCTGGGATAGGCACCAGCCCCCCGCGACCCTTCATTAGACTAAGCGGTTGAAGATGAGTGAGTGAGCTAGTTGACAATAGGGCTGTACAATATGGCCAAATTATTGTATCTCAATATTGTCATATCAGTATGATATACGATATGACTATGATTTCACACAAAGTGCAGCAACAGTGAAAATTAAACATTCTTAAACAAAACAGTAATAATACTACACTCATTTTGCACTCATCATAAGGTTAGGATACTGTGCCCTCCAAAAGTATTGGAACACTTGGAATTTCACACATTTTAATTTGTTTATACCATTTCAAATACAAGAAATTCAAAAAATGTAAAGAATAAAAATTTCCAAAATTATCTTCCTCAAACTCAAAGCAAATCTCTAAAACTTGATAAAAATTGTAAATAAGAATTTTAGTTTTATTGCCAGTTTTCTTCAGACAAGTCAGGGGATGGAAACATGAACATTTCCAAGTCACTGAATATGTCTTGGACTTTATTTACATCAGTTATGAAGAAATACAAAAGTTTCTTTCACCAAAACATGAAATCTAGACTTGCATCTCAGATATACTTTCTGTCAAATTGTAGCTAAACTACAGGTCTTCTTTTTAAGAAAATCCTCCTCTACACCACTTTATCAGGAAGATGTATTTTATATTTTTAATTAATGTATATCAAGTTGTAGAGATTTGCTTTCAGTTTGAGTTAAGGAAGATAACTTTAGATTTATTTATCTAAAGTTGTGTCACTGGTGTGTCACTCAGACAACAAAACTAAGAGGTTAGTTAAAAATAAGTCCTTCAGAGAGCAAAATTAAGAGGTTACACGGCTTTTATACAGAACAGAGGAGGAGTAAATTACCTGTATTTCCTTCAGCCTGAGCGTCTTCACCTTAAATCTCATGAATCAACACCTGCCTGCTCGTTTAAAAATCACTGGAAAAACATGTATGTATATATATATATATATATATATATATATATATATATATATATATATATATATATATATATATATATATATATATATATATATATATATATATTTTTTTTTTTTTTTTTTTTTTTTTTTTTTTTTTCTGTGTTTCATATTGGATAGATTAAATGTGGATAATATAGGTTTACATGAGGGGAAATAACCTGGAATACATTCCATGTTCCGTTAGACGGGGTTGTGACCATGAGAAGGAAGCCAGGGAGCAGTATGATAGTTTGATGACCACCCGTCAGCAGGAGATGATGGCCTGTGATGCCGGCCTGGTGCTGAGGTGAAGTGTTCTTACTGCAAGAGAGACCAGACCATCGAGGAGGCAGCTGAGGACACAGAGTTTCTGGGTTTTAGCGTACGCCATGTTTCAGCAGGAAATCCACCCAAGTCTTTGTACATGAGGCCCCAAGTTTGTATGTTCTTGCAGCATGTAAAGACTGCCTCGCTCTCTCTGTGTGTGCCAATGTGCATTAGTGTGGAGTGTGACTGTGTGCCTTTCTATGTGTTTGTATGCACCTCTGTGTGTGTGTGTGTGTGTGTGTGTGTGTGTCTATGAACTTGCGTACAGTACATTTTGTGAGAAATTAAATCAAACTTTCTGGAAGTTGTGTTTGTTGCATTTTCTTCGGAATCGGGCTAAACCACGGATCTTGTACATCAGGGTGTCCCAAATAGCAACCCATGGACTCGTGCTTACTGAATCTGGCAAGGAAAATGAAACTGAAATTTTCTTTCTTTGACTGACTGCAAATTGGGGACCCCGAACAGGACTACGAGTTGATTTACTTAGGACTCTCAGTTTAATGGGCCTTCCACATTGCATGCGTTCAGGGCGTTAGGCAGCTCTAAAAACCTTATTTTCAATGAGACGCTTCTCGTTTTTTGATGTGATGCTCCACTGAGAGCACTCATTTCCGCTTTCGTCAAGCTGCCGGGGTCAAAGTTCAACCCAATCCAACTTTCGCCTCTGTGCACTGTTACGTAGCGTCGGTGACATCATTTCCCTGTGGGCAGGCCTTGAGTGAGATGTGGTCCAGCCCTCTCGGCTGAATTCCTTTGTTTCACACGCTGCTCGAGACGGCGCGCGTTGCTTTATCAGGCGCCGTCGTCGGCCTGTTTCGAGCTGAAAACATCCTAATTTAAGGCTTAATTCACCCAGGATGTCGTGAGAGAACAGAGAAGATTCAGAAGAGGCCGGCATGAGGACTTTATGCGGACATTCCACTGTTTAAGGACGTTTTTTAATGAAAGACGTGCATGCAAATTCGCCGAGTCGTTTCCGTGACGACTCGGCGAATCTGTGTGCGCCGCGACAGGAAAAACACCGTGTTGAAAACCATTTGTAAAATTCAGGTGGCTTTTGATGGCTTTCAACAAGTGAGTAACTGAGAAATTGTTTAACAGCTGGGCATGTTCCAACTTGCCCGTTATTGTTTCCAACGGAGGTGTTTTTCCTGTCGCGACCCCCCGCGGTCGGGTCCGGCCCGACATGTGACTCTGCCCGCATGTTCTTTCATTACAAAGTGTCCGTTAACAATGGAATGTCCGAATAAACTCCTCATGCCGACTTCTTCTGAAAGTTCTCTGTTCTCTGACGACTTACTGGGTCAACAGAGCCTGAAATGTGGAAGTTTTCAACTTGAAACGGCGAAACGCTGCCGCCTCGAAGCGCAGATCGCCATCAGGCACCATGGGCCATCCTTAAAGCGACACTACCAGACCAAAATCTCTCATCAGGCGTTAAAATCTTTACCGAAAACCAGCTGAATTTATCAAATGGTGTCCACTCAGTTGTGCCTTACAGTTTTGAAAAAATTTTGATCAAACAAAGCAGCAGTCTCTGAGCCATTCCTAAACAATGAAAAAATCGACGAGAGAGTGGGCCACTCCTCACTCAAAGACTGCCCACAGGTGAATGACGTAACCGACAGGCGTGAAAAAACTCTCGCATGCCCACGAGGATTCAAGCATGTCTGATGTAATCACACGTGATTCAAATCCATATGGTTTTTGAAAAAAATAATTAGGTCGGATACTTTTCTAATAGACCTCGCAATGTTGAAATAAAACAGCTTTTTTAAAAATAATAAAATAGTTGCTGTTTAAACAGTCTGTTTTATTTAGAAGAGTAGCAGCGGATATTGGGTTTGCTGGACTCTTGGGACATTTAACCAGATGGTCTCCTCTGCAGGTTTGGTGGACTTTTTGAAGACACTTTTGAAGAGAAGATCTTCCCTCTGGACTTCAGCTTTTGGTGCTCAGCAACAACACTGGATGTTTTTGAAGTGCGTCTGTATTTAGGTTGTCCTAACAGCAAATATAACCCTGATATGGACAAGTAAAAAATCTATTCCTTAAAATGTAAAGAAACACAAAACAGTAAATAGTCACAGAAGCAACAATTTAAAAAATGTAGCTTTATTTGGTAAGAAGAGACTTGTCTGTCCCACAAAGGTCACAGAAATTCTTCAACAACTGGCTCATAAAACACATAAAATACTCACACGAAAAAAATAATTGATTGATTGACTGATTGACAACACAGTTGACAGTGCAAGCATCTATCTGGTCTTATTAAGGGCTACTACAGCGGAGGGGATGAAAGATTTCTGTACCGCCTGCCTGATGGTGTGGTGGAGGGGGAGTGAGGGGTCCTCAGTGATCAGGGTGGCTTTCCTGATCACTGAGCGACTGTATAGTTCAGACAGAGGGGTTTGGGGTGAGCCAGTTATTTTGCTTGCATGACTGATAGTGTGGAGAAGCTTATTTCTTTGTTTGATAGTGAGGAAATTGTACCAGGATGAGATATTGAAAATAAGAAGTGATTCAATGAGGGATTTATACACCAGAGTTAAAATGTCCTTGCTGATGTGGAAATTCCTCCGTTTCCTCAGCAGGTGGAGATGCTGTTGTGCTTTTTTATAGAAAGTGTCACAGTGTGTTAAGAAGGACAGGCAGGTGTTGACCTCTGTTCCGAGGTACTTGAATGACTGAACCTGCTCCTCCATCTGACCCTGGATGCTGAGTGGCTGGAACAGTACACCCGATATCAAATCTATCATTTTGCTCTAAAATTCTGGAAAAAGTGGTGTCACGGCAGCTCGTGGACTATCTTACTGAGAATAATCTCTTTGAGCCACCGCAGTCTGTTTTTAGAAAATATCATTACACAGAGACGGCTCTCATTAAAGTGGTGAATGATCTTCTGCTTACAATGGATTTGGACACTACTACAGTTCTGGTGCTGTTAGATCTCAGTGCTGCATTTGATACCGTGGATCATCATATTCTACTTGATAGGCTGGAAAATCATTTTGGGATTACTGGTAGTGTCCTTGCATGGCTGACGTCATACTTGACCAGTCTTTCTCACTGTGTTTTGTACAGTAAAACTACCTCTAACCTTAGTGACATGAAATTTGGGGTTCCACAGGGGTCTGTCTTAGGCCCCCTGCTTTTCTCCCTTTATATAGCACCCCTTGGGCACATATTGCGGCATTTTGGGATTACCTTTCACTGCTATGCTGATGATACTTAGCTATACATGCAGATAACTGCTGGTAATCTCATTCACATAAAATCCTTAGAAAACTGCCTTGCATCAGTGAGAAGTTGGATGTCTAAAAACTTCCTACTTTTAAACTCTGACAAGACCAAATGATGGTTCTTGGTCCAATGAGACATCGGCATCGATTTGACCAATTAACGCTTAGCCAAGGCTCGTGTGCCATACATCACACTGACAAAGTGAGGAAACCTGGAGTAATTTTTTGATCCTACATTGTCCTTTGACCTCCACATTAGAAATATTACGAGGACTGCTTTCTTCCACCTGCGAAATATAGCGAAGATTCATCCCATCCTGTCTATGTCTGATGCTGAGACCCTGATCCATGCGTTTATCTCTTCTAGACTGGACTACTGCAATGTTCTATTTTCTGCTTTACCACAGTCCAGCATTAGGGCTCTCCAACTGGTTCAAAATGCTGCAGCCAGACTTTTGACATGAAGCAGAAAGTTCGACCATATTACACCCATTTTGGCATCCCTTCACTGGCTTCCTGTCCCAGTGAGATCAGATTTTAAGGTTCTGCTACAAGTCTATAAAATTGTTCATGGACTGGCACCTCCCTACCTAGCTGACCTAATTAAACCCTACGTACCGACCCGGGCTATGCGTTCTCAGGGTGCAGGACTACTTTGTGTCCCTAGGGTGAATAAGAAGTCTGCAGGTCATAGAGCTTTCTCTTATCGTGCCCCTGTTCTGTGGAATGCTCTCCCTGCATCAATAAAACAGTCAGATTCTGTGGAGACTTTCAAGTCCAGACCTAAGATGCACTTATTTTCCCTTTCGTATGGCTAGAATACTGGTATAGTTTTGTTTTATGCTTTATACTCTTTTAATTCATTTTATTAGGAAACAGAGCGTGCTGCGGCCTCAACTTTACCCAGTGGTGGGCACAGATAACCAAAAAATTTACTTCAATAACAGATAATCAGATAACTGAAAAGTTATCTTTGATAAAGTTAAAACGATAAACCACCCAAAAATGTATCAGAAGTTACATATAACTGATAACCGATAAATTCCAGTATTGTCTCCGGTACACTTGCAACTATTAACAAGCTGATTTTGAGTTTAACACCACAATCGCTTCTGAAAGCATCAAAGGTGACCACAGACCCAAACAATGAGTCAGCACTTCTGTCTTTGAGTGTCCTGCCCCCTGCTGGAAGCTCCAGTTTACTACATGGCTTCCAGCACAAACGCAGCTGAGAGGAGCCAAAAAGCTCAACTCTCTCTGGCGGAGGTCTTGGAAAATAAAGTATTGCTGACTTATGGTTTGGTGTAAATAAAATGAATACTGATAGAATAACTCCATTAATGTCAATTCTGTCATTTGTGCAAAGTTAAGATATAACATATACCTTTTAATGTTGAATAATGCACTAATTATTAAGTTTTGTAACAAACACAGACAGATGGCATTCTGGGTAAAATGTGCCTCCACTAACACTGATTGGTTATGTAAACCAACACGTTAATGTGAGGTGTGTCGTGTGTTGGTGTTTACAGATAAATGTGCTTTTGTAAAATATGCCAAAAAAAAGGCATTTTCAAAAAAAAAGAAAAAAAAGCCAAGTTGTAATTAGATAACTGTCTGATATAACCGGTGTCAAAATGAATAGAACACTGCAATGATCTACTGGTGCCAGTGTGAGTTTTGGCCCTTTTTCAGTTGACTTTTCATTGGTGCGAGAATTTTTTGGATCGCACCGAGTTTCAGGTTAATCGCATGTCCTGCATCGTTTAGTACACATGGAGTAACGAGCTGCATTTAACATCTCACGACCACCTCTCGCACTGTGCCTGTGCAAACACCGCAGACCTGTCTTGTAATTTTTTGTTTTGTTTTTTCTTAAACTTTGATGTCTCCCATTGAGGGTTTTTGTAAATTAAGCTTCTGTTTACATTTTGCTTCTGGAAACACAAGTCCGATGTGTGGTTTTTGAACGTACGTGTGTGAGAACATAAATCGTGCGCTCTGAACTTTTAAACCGTGTGGTTCTGTGGTACAGTTTGAGCTGGAACCGAGTACAGTGATTGAAAATATCAGCCCAGCTTCAGTTTGAATACTGCCATGAACACTACTAGCCAGTAGATGGCAGTAGAGACTTGCCAAAACAAAATTCCAGATAATCTGTGTCTGCTGCTACTCTGCTACGTTTAAGATGCGTGGAATTTAATAAACACAAACACAATAACGTCTATAAACCCAGAGAATATATTCACAAGAGTTTTAGGCACTAGAGTTTAATGCTGTTGTCCGGGGAGCATGATCAGAGTGTCTCAAATGCATTTTTCATGTCGTGAACATACTGAGATTATCCTATACCCATAATGCACCTGGACACAGCATGTCCACACTAAAACCTTAAAAATTAGCGCATTACTTTAAAACTAAAACATATATCTGATATTTTCACTTTATAAAACTTCAGACATGACATTAATTTAAATAACTTGTCCGAAATTAGTTTGGTTAAAATTTGAACCATAAGTTAAAAATGTATGCCTCTGACTTGGGTGATACTGCCATTGTATCAGTATGGGGTTAAAAGTAATGAGTTTTTTTTTTTTTTTCTAGAAGTAGCTCTCCTCTGTTTGCAGAGAGTAGAACTACACATCTGCTACAAAACATTTAACAGGTAGGTGCTCAACTGATTTTAAATTTTATAAGAGTTTGTAGCTGTTCAGCTTTGTTTACCACGTTAACGGTCTAAAAATTATTGGACAAAAATTTATCAGAAGATAATTAGTCCAATAATGGTTTTCAAAGTTATCTGAAAAGATAATCTGATAATGAAAACATTATCTTCAATAATTATCGGAACTATGCCCACCACTGACTTTACCTAAATTCTGGGTCTTTTAGTGAAGCTTAGGGCTAGTGGCCGGTGATCACCTTAGTATTTCCTGTTTTTCTTGTTGTTTAATGCTGGCAAATTATACTGTATTTCTTGTCTTTCTGAAGCCTGATTCTGTTTTTTTCTCTCTGTTTAAGGTGCAGCTCCATCCAGAGATGGGAGTTATATTTGTGCTGGAGACCCTCCTGTCCTGTGTACCAACAGCATTTCCTGTATATTCATTTTGTGAATTGTTTCTGTGAATTCTGTTGCATGGCCCAAGCAGAGGATCACCCCTTTGAGTCTGGTCTGCTTGAGGTTTCTTACTCAGAGGGAGTTTTTCCTTACCACTGTTGCTCTGGGGGGTTAGTAAGGTTAGACCTTACTTGTGTGAAGTGCCTTGAGGCAAATCTGTTGTGATTTGGAGCTATATAAATGAAAATAAATTGAAATTGAAAAAAACAGTGAAGATGGTGTTTTGTCTCTGCTCCCCACAGCACAGCTCCTTGGTCTTAGAAATGTTCAATTCCAGGGAGTGTTCAGAAAATGTCTGGACAAAGCTGCTGAGTGTGAGCTGGTAGTGGGACAGAGAGTCAGTGTCAGTCAAGTGTGCCACCAGGGCCATGTGATCTGCATATTTAAAAACAGTCATTCCTTCACTGATGCAGGAGATGTTATTGGTATATACAGAGAAGATTCCTTCCATTGCTTGGGAACAGAGCCAGAATCCAGGAGAAGCTGGAACAGCCTGGCAAGAGGCCCACCCAGCTGAGAGGAGCATTCTTTGAGCACCCTGCCTCTGAGCCCATCAGGGCCCGCTGCCTTGTGTGGGTGACTCTCTGCAGGATGGAGGTCACCAGCTGTTCATCAATACTGAGGGTTTGGAGGGGGACCTGGGGGTTGGAGGGGTCCAGGTGGTTGGTGTGTTGCTACTGTTGAACCGTGAGAAGATGATGTTCAACTTCTCTGCGAAAGAGATGGAGTCTGTGGAATTAACCACTGCAGGTTTGGGGGCTCTGCCCATCATGGTGTTCAAACCCTACCATGCCTCCCTCGCATTCCCAGAAGTTAGTTTCTGCTCCACCTTGTGCTTGTAGTTTATTTTAGCAAGCCTAGCTTGCCTCCTGAATTCTTTCTCCAGCTCCCTCACCCCAAGCTTATCTCCCTACAGAAAGGCTTTTTTCTTCTTAACCAGGCAGGTCTCCATGTCCTTGCTAACTCATTTTTTTATTGTTTGGGTGAATAATTATTTGTTTTGTGGATGTGACGGCATCCTCACCGAATAAAATGTAAGAGGTCAGTACATCTGTTAAATTGTCAAGATCCTCACCACTGTCATTAAAAAATATGTCCCAGTCTGTCAGCTCCAAACAGCCTCTCAGTGTTTCTGCTGTTTTATTATTCCAGACCTTGATGGATTTTTTTAATGGGTGCACTTGTTTTTAATAGTGACCTGTATCTTGGCAGTAGTAGAATGACATTATGGTCAGAGCAGCCGAGAGGTGGACGGGATTTAGAGATGTAAGCATTAGGGATGATACCATAGCACAGATCCAGTATATTTTGCATTCTGGTGGGAGTTATGACATATTGTTCCAGATCGGGCAGATGACTTGTAATGTCACACCTGTTAAAATACCCCAGAAGAAACACTGGCTGCTCTCCAGTCTGACTGACTGCTCTCCAGTCTGACTGACAAATTTGCAGAACTAAGCTCCATTGCTCAAAGTGGGTGTTTGTATATATCCAAAAGTGAGGAATTTCGGATTGAATTGGTCTGCTCCATCACCCCGGATGTGGTGTCTTGGTCTGCCCAGGAATGTAGCCTGAACCCCGGCTGCTCTGTGTGACTCTGCCCGCTGTCACGGCCCGATCGATCCTTCCATGTTCAGTCCATCCTCTGCTTGGCGGTACACCGAAAAGTCACTGAAAAAAAGCTTCTCTTCTCTAGCTTTTTGTGGTTCTGGCAGACACAAATCCAAGATGGTGATTGCTCAGCTTTATTGGGCTGTGGAACTCCAGAGTGTGATATAGAAATCTCCACTCCCCTTGCCGTGTCAGACGCGACGCATCCAACGCTTTAGATGCAAAAGGAGCAGTTATTTGAAGCGTGTGATCTGAAAGGCCCTTGAGCCTGGAAAACTGTTATAAATTTGTAAAACTGTAAATTTTGTATTGTTCAGTGTAACTTTAAGTACAACACTGACCTTTTTAAAAATCTTACTTCAGTGCTTTCATTTCACAGATAGCTGATCTTCTTTATGCAGCTTATACAAAAATGCATACCCTCGAGGGAGCGTAGATGCTGCATAAAGTTATGGGTAAACACTACACTGAACCTGTTTCTATGTGTGCTTGTTAATTTCCAGTAATGAAACAAGTCATAATTACTCCCAAATAGGGGTTCTGGTCAGCGTCGCCTGAACTTGGTCTGAGACAGGCTCCACATGGCCTGGATTGGCATGGGCCTGGGGAAGCAAAGAATGCCTGTACACAATGCCTATTCAACATAGGCTCAGAATTGCCCCCTTCCTTCACTGCCTCAGAATTCAAGGACATGCCAAAGGCCAGGTGTGTGACCTGCAGCCAGTGTGTCTCATTCCAGCTTCTGAGCCTGCACGTGGACACATGTTCCAAGTCTGAGGTATGGCATTCCGATTAAAAATATATTTTCCGGATTTTCTAGCCTACAGTGTATGGCAGGTAAATGTGGACTTGCTATGAAATTGCTAAGACTGCTTCTGCTGTGATTCCTGTATTTACTGTTTTTTAAATTTAATAGCCCCACTCAGGTCATCAAGATGATAATGATGAGGATGATATGGTAAGCTACAAAACAAATCTTGAATGTTGTCATAAATATCTGTTATGGAATGGAGACTTTCTTCTTGTGCTTGCTTGTTTTCATCTTGCTGTGAGAAGCAGTCTAGTATCTTCCACTTCACCTGTCCCTCTCTTGCACATTTAAATGTGGTGATGGTACACTCTGTTATATTCAAGGCATGCATATTATGTTTGCAGGGGACAACTGAACCTCTGTCCAGCTCAGACACTCCTGATGTAAAGATATATGAAAATCTTGTTTATTCTTGAGGTATAACATAAAAGGTGTCCACCTTTTATGTTAAAGGACATGTCGCACCGAAATCATAACAACGTAGATTTAAGTTATTAGTGACCCTCCGGTAATACACCTGGTTTACTTTGTGCACTTTCATGGCGGGTCTCAAAGTATACGGTACTCGCAACAAATAGTTTTGAGACTCCCGAAAACCAAGTACTGTTGAGTACTCATTTTTCCGAGTGTTTCCAACAGCTGTGACATAGCTTTTAGAGATGTCCCAGTGCGCTCAGTAGAAGAACAAAGACAAACATCTGCTAAAGTAAGCAAGAAAAATACAACAGTTATTTTTGTGGATATTCTACACGGTCACAATGACACAAGTTTGCATCGTAGGAGGCTGTGACAACCATTACAGCGATTCTGTGTTGCCAAAGAAGAAGTGAAAACAGGTTAGTTTGCATACTTGGCCTAAAGATGACTCGAACAGGTGGCTAAATGGGCAGAATTTGTGAAATCAACTCAAGTTCTGGAAGGGTCCCACTGCTACATCGACAATATGCGGGGAGCATTTTGTCATCTATGGAGTGTGATTAAGTGGGCATCAGGGTCGTTTGGACTTGCAGCCACACACCATCCTGACCATTAATCCTGTCAAGCTTTATGTGGAGCAACACACTAAAGTCTGAGGTGTGAGCCTGGGCCATGTGGTCCTCCAAAGAGGAGGAAATCTGCTGCAGTCACAAAGTTAAAACTTCAAGGAATAAGTCTATTCTGGTTTCAATATTCTGAATCTAGCCATAGTTATAAATATCTATAAAAATAAACGGTCTCATCCATTATAAAATAAAATGAGTATAATAAGACAACATAAGCAATCAATGAAAGGACATGTAGCTGCCAGTTATATCACAGTATTTGAAACAAATCAGATTTAGAGGCTATGAGATGACTTACCTGTATTTGGGCACTTCTGTGAACATTCATACATACAGTAGTGTTCAGAATAATAGTAGTGCTATGTGACTTAAATTGATTAATCCAGGTTTTGAGTATATTTCTTATTGTTACATGGGAAACAAGGTACCAGAAGATTCAGTAGATTCTCACAAATCCAACAAGACCAAGCATTCATGATATGCACACTCTTAAGGCTATGAAATTGGGCTATTAGTAAAAAAAAAAAAAAAGTAGAAAAGGGGGTGTTCACAATAATAATAGTGTGGCATTCAGTCAGTGAGTTCGTCAATTTTGTGGAACAAACAGGTGTGAATCAGGTGTCCTCTATTTAAGGATGAAGCCAGCACCTGTTGAACATGCTTTTCTCTTTGAAAGCCTGAGGAAAATGGGACGTTCAAGACATTGTTCAGAAGAACAGCATATTTTGATTAAAAAGTTGATTGGAGAGGGGAAAACTTATACGTAGGTGCAAAGAATAATAGGCTGTTCATCTACAATGATCTCCAATGCTTTAAAATGGACAAAAAAAATCAGAAGCATGGAAGAAAACGGAAAACAACCATCAAAATGGATAGAAGAATAACCAGAATGGTAAAGGCTCACCCATTGATCACCTCCAGGATGATCAAAGACAGTCTGGAGTTACCTGTAAGTGCTGTGACAGTTAGAAGGCGCCTGTGTGAAGCTAATTTATTTGCAAGAATCCCCCGCAAAGTCCCTGTGTTAAATAAAAGACTTGTGCAGAAGAGGTTACAATTTGCCAAAGAACACATCAACTGGGCTAAAGAGAAATGGAGGAATATTTTGTGGACTGATGAGAGTAAAATTGTTCTTTTTGGATCCAAGGGTCGCAGACAGTTTGTGAGACGACCCCCAAACTTTGAATTCAAGTCACAGTTCACAGTGAAGACAGTGAAGCATGGTGGTGCAAGCATCATGATATGGGCATGTTTCTCCTACTATGGTGTTGGGCCTATATATCGCATACCAGGTATCATGGATCAGTTTGGATATGTCAAAATCTTGAAGAGGTCATGTTGCCTTATGCTGAAGAGGACATGCCCTTGAAATGGGTGTTTCAACAAGACAGTGACCCCAAGCACACTAGTAAACAAGCAAAATCTTGGTTCCAAACCAACAAAATTAATGCCTCGCAGATGTGAAGAAATCATGAAAAACTGTGGTTATACAACTAAATAGTAGTTTAGTGATTCACAGGATTGCTAAAAAAGCAGTTTGAACATAATAGTTTTGAGTTTGGAGCGTCAACAGCAGATGCTACTATTATTGTGAACCTTTTCTACTTTTTTTTTACTAATAGCCCAATTTCATAGCCTTAAGAGTGTGTATATCATGAATGCTTTGTCTTGTTGGATTTGTGAGAATCTACTGAATCTACTGGTACCTTGTTTCCCATGTAACAATAAGAAATATACTCTAAACCTGGATTAATCTTTTTAGTCACATAGCACTATTATTCTGAACACTAATGTATATTACTGCATGCGGTGACTGTTGGGTAGCAAACTGTATGTACAACAAAGTGGATGTCAAAGGTGTAACTGAATCGCACAGAGACTGAAGTTTTTCTTCTCTTCTGGTAAGACAGAAATGAGGCTGTGTCCTGTGAGTGACTGGAGAAACATACTGGGGTACAAGTGACCTGGATAGTCTACTGTGTCACCCACCTCTAGATGTTCAGTGTTTCAGAGACAGATAAAGCAAGCAATCATGGAAATGAAATATTGGATATGGTCCATCCGTACCAGCACAGAGGTAAAATTTGGAAATCTAATATTTGACATAAGTGTACTTACAATGATAATGTAATCTACATGGAAACTTCATGAGATGTGTAGGACAGAGAAACTGAGTACACAGAGAATTTACAAGAATAAAACTAAATGGGCAGTTACATGCATCCAGTTCCTGCAAGAAGTCCTGCAGATGGTTCATAACCCTCACTTTCACCTGTTCTTTGTTGGAGACCTTTTCACTGAACTCAGGATGGCACGCTGCAAAGACAAAGTTAGCATCAGCCTTGTGAGAGAAACAATGTATCATTATGAGATTATCCAGAAAGAGAGAGCGGTGGTGGCCAAGTGAGCGTGAGAGTTAAAGAATAGAGCAAGCAGTGCTGGTAAGAACAAATCCAATGAATGAGAGAAATAAACTGTATGTCAGTCAAAACATACACACTGTTAGATATACGATGTCTGTTAGAAAAGTATCCGACCTTTTTATTTTTTCAAAAACCATATAGATTTGAATCACATGTGATTGCATCAGCCAAGTTTGAACCTTCGTGCGCATGCGTGAGTTTTTTCACGCCTGTCGGTTGCGTCATTCGCCTGTGAGCAGGCTTTGTGTGAGCACTGGTCCACCCCTCTTGTCGTTTTTTTTATTTTATTGCGAATAAATGTCTGAACGATTTGGAGCTTTGCTGCATCAATTTTTTTCCAGAAACTGTGAGAGACCTCCAGGTGGACACCGTTCGGAAAATTAATATGGCTTTCAGGGACGATTTTATGGGGATTACACAGATTAAGGAGTGATCCAGACGGTTTAAAGACCGCCCACAACTGCTGAGAGTGTGCCACGCTCCGAGCGCCGATCGACAGGCTCAAACCCCGCTGAAACAACCAGATCATTTCCAACGTGAAGGCTTTGTTGATCCGGGACATCGTCTGACTTTCACAAAAAGGCAGAAGTCGTGGACATCAGCACTTTTTTGGCACATTCCACTGTTACAGGAGTTTTTTTCATGGAAATAAAAGCGGAGGGACGCGCCACGGAGCCGTTCATTATGCGGCACAAAACCACCTCCATGTTGGTCTCACAGGACAGCTTTCAGGTGGATTTCAGACGGCTGTCGGTTGCTTTTCAGTCGTGTGATTATCCGAGAAATTGAGCATGAGCTGGACATGCCCCAACATGTCCTGTGAGGCTTCATCACGGCATTGCTTTGCGCCATGTGGCTCCACCTGTGGGCGAACCGTCTGGATCACTCCTTAATCTGTGTAATCCCCATAAAATCATCCCTGAAAGCCATATTAATTTTCCGAACGGTGTCCACCTGGAGGACTCTCACAGTTTCTGGAAAAAAATTGATGCAGCAAAGCTCCAAATCGTTCAGACATTTATTCACAAAAAAAAACGACGAGAGGGGTGGACCACTGCTCACACAAAGCCTGCTCACAGGCGAATGACGCAACCGACAGGCGTGAAAAAACTCACGCTTGCGCACGAAGGTTCAAGCTTGGCTGATGCAATCACACGTGATTCAAATCCATATGGTTTTTGAAAAAAATAAAAAGGTCGGATACTTTTCTAACAGACCTCGTATTTCTGTGTGTTTTAATTATGGTTTTCTTTATTTGTTTTCTGTACTTGTTTTGGTATTAAGGTAGTTATTTTATTTAGGGTTATACTTTTAGTTTCATCCTTATTCTCGCTTTCCTTTGTTCTTTCTTGATATGTGCATGTAGAACTGAATTTAACCAGTTTGTACCACTTAGGATAAGGAGAGTTAGGTTACAATTATAAATCATATATCTTCCGTTATTGCATGGGACTGGGGCAAGGGTATGGACCTCCCTTGAATGCTCATGGGGGTCAATAAGAGAAGGATTTTGCAAAATAAGGTCCGCCTCTGTCACGCATATGTAATCCTGTATAAAAACTGCTTGTATTCATTGTTCTGGGTTCTGTAAGAGCGAATCTTGTCTGTGAGAGAAGTTCTTGCAGGGCCCAGGCCTGATTATTTTTGCTATGACTTTGATTAAATTTAAAAGTGCGGAATAGTTTGAGTTTGTACTTTGTAAGGGGCAGTATTACAGAAAGAACTGGGGGAAGAATTAACAACACTAACAGCAGAGGAGCAGCACACAGCAGAGAAGAGGAGATGGAGAAGCAGCACATAAAAACACAATGTTACCTGGTTGCACATACTGGCTGTGGGCTGCACACCCACTGCCCAAACGTTGACACTCAGAAATGTCCCAAACACAGCAAAATAATAAGAAAATACCAGCAAAAGACAGGATTTTTGTTGAGATATACACCATCTCACACTTGTAGTGGGTCAAAATTAGTTGTTAAAAGTAGTATCAGTACATCCCTACTAAAACCTACATTAATTAACTCACATTCACCTCCATCCTAGGGGCAAAGAGTGGTTGGCAGATGTTTGGCAGGGTATTGGTTCATTAGATCAGCGAGACTATAAAGTTTTAGGCCTTCATGTAGCTGGGAAAGAAGGGGCAGCAGCCAAAAGATGGCATGAACCATTCCTGGTTCTCAAGACCAGGCACCTAAGTGGCTCTACTCTACTCTTTTCTACTCTCCTATTTTACTCTTCCTTTTCAGATATTTAGATATACCTTTATATACTAGCATAGTTCTACCTTAGAATTGGAATGTACTATATAAGATATACCTTACTGAATTTTCATGAAGAACAACACCACAAGAATATAGAAGGAAAAAAGAAATTAAAGGTGAAGATGAATGTAAAAAAGCAAAACATGAATAATACCAGCCTTGACAATGATCGACCGTCATCATGAAAAAACAATTATACCAAACAGTGTCTTCCCTTGTGCAACAGGTGCATTGTAGCCACAGCTCAAGATGTCCTCAATCAGTTCAAGCATTGGAGCCTCTGTGGCTGACTCAACCTTAAACAAAACACACACACAGCGCCTCCAGAGTGTGTCATTGAGCAAGACACCGAACCCCAAGCTGCCCCTGATAGTTTGGTCAGTGCCTTGCATGGCAGCCTCTGTCTTCAGAATCAAATATCACAATACTTTTGACCAAATATCTCAGTATTGATGTTGTTTCAAAATTCCCTGATTTCCATGAATTTTGTGACAACAGGGAATTCTGTATTACAAAGATGTGATGCCAAACATTTTACAGCAGTAAAACCCTTAATACCTCTTTCCTGGGAGAGAAGTGATGTATACTCAGCATCAGATACATCCTCTTTGGAAATGTGCTGAATCTGTATCTCCCCATCACACAAGTACTTGTAGCACCAAGGTTTGAGGCAACATGGTGCTGGTCTGCTTTGAACCAGACTTGCAGCCCAGATTTCACCGGCACTCCTGAAAGAAACAATGTAAATAAATTAGTAGAAAACACTCTTGTCCTGAGGGCATACGACTGTGCATAATACTGTATTAAGATCACAAACATTTAGCCTACTGAATATAAAACAATCAAAATTTATGCACACCTTCAGAAGCAGAGAGGTGCACAGGGGAGGGCAACAGACTGAAACAGAGGAAGCTCCCACACTGTCTTAACGTGCATAGAAAGTTTAATTAGAGAACAATGTTTCGGTCACCGGGACCTTCATCAGGTTATGTTAAGGTGTGAACCAAGGAAGCAATTTAAATACACTCAATGGACCATGTGGGCCAATCAGAGCCCACACCTGATCATGTCATAGTAACACATGAACTTAATATGCAAGTTAAGTAAGCCTACTCAACATAAAAATCACTGCCATAATAACATGCAGGGCTGAAAGCAACAACACTGTCAGTGCCTGAAATGATCAAATATTTTCAAAGTCAAAGACAATTCCTTTTTTCTTGTCATATATTGCCTGGCTCAAGCCTGAATTCAGGCACCATCTCTGAATTCTTTCAGGATATGATTAATGTTCGGTGATTGAGTGTCCTGGGGGCCTCAGGTGAAGTGTTCCTGGTGTAACTGACACAGGATGTAAGTCCTGTTGTGGAGTCAGCAGCTGTGATGTTGCTGAATGAGGTAAGACCTGTGGAGGTTGTTGAGTTTCTGCAGTATAGAACTGGATGTCATCCACCATCTGGACATCTGTGCTCAACTTGACTGCACGCTGCTGTTCAGGCTTTTCCTGCACGAAGCTGCTGACGGCGGAGCAAAGGCGCCTTCGTGTTGAAGTCTCACAGGACATGTTGTGACATGCCCAGCTCTTCCACAATTTCTCGGATAGTCACATGACTGAAAAGCCACCGAAAGCCGTCTGAATCTTCCGAATGGTGGAAGAGGTGGGCATCATTTTTTGGAGTCCAGCATGTCCTGTGAGAATTCAGCACGGTGGCGCTTTTGCTCCATCAGCAGCTTCATGCCAAAGCCATCGGCATGAATTTCACTGCAACTCTTTCATGGCCAAATCGTCTGTCACAGTGGAATGTGCCGAAAAAGTGCTGATGTCCACCTCTTCCGCAATTTCTCGGCTAGTCACACGACGGTCCTGCATCACCACAGTGTTCACTTTGGAAATGATCTGGTCGTTTCAGCATGTTGATGGCTGACCGGAGCGTGGCTCGCTCTCCACCGTTGTGCTGACGTCTTTAAACCAGTTGTACCGCTCCTTAATCTGTGTGATGCCCATGAGATTGTCACCAAAAGCCGTCTGAATAATCCAAATGGGTTCCACCTGGCTGTCACCTAATTTCTGGCAAAATTTGATGCAGTTACGCTGCTCCAGTCGTTCTGCCATTTTCCTTGCAAAGAAAATCCAACGAGAGACTCCACTCATCCTCACACAAAGGCTGCTTACAAGCAAATGACACAATCGAAAGGCGTGAAAAAATTCATGCATGCACATGACGGTTCAAGGTTGGCTCATGCAAGCACACGTGATTCAAATCCATCAGGTTTTTGAAAAAAATGAAAAGGTCGGATACTTTTCTAACAGACCTCGTATATATATATATATATATATATATATATATATATATATATATATATATATATATATACGTATGTATGTAAGGATTAAACAACTTGAACCCGTGCATTATACGGTTTGACTGCCCAACGCGGACTCTAAAATACCACGACAGGACCGTATAATGCACGGGTTCGAGTTGTTTAATCCGCTTATACCATGGTCCCACACAGTGAGCTGACACACAAATATTTATTTAAGTTGGATCAGGTGACCCTGAACCATCCCTTAGTTATGCTGCTATAGACTTAGACTGCTGGGGGGTTCCCATGATGCACTGTTTCTTTCTCTTTTTGCTCTGTATGCACCACTCTGCATTTAATCATTAGTGATCGATCTCTGCTCCCCTCCACAGCATGTCTTTTTCCTGGTTCTCTCCCTCAGCCCCAACCAGTCCCAGCAGAAGACTGCCCCTCCCTGAGCCTGGTTCTGCTGGAGGTTTCTTCCTGTTAAAAGGGAGTTTTTCCTTCCCACTGTAGCCAAGTGCTTGCTCACAGGGGGTCGTTTTGACCGTTGGGGTTTTACATAATTATTGTATGGCCTTGCCTTACAATATAAAGCGCCTTGGGGCAACTGTTTGTTGTGATTTGACGCTATATAAAAAAATTGATTGAATTGAATTGAAGTTAACAGAACTTGATAAAAATGTGTGAGTATTTGGGACTATTTTATACCAGTCTCAAGACATTTTGTCTCCGATGCGCTTACCGAGTCTGCGGGCTCGGTAAGCGCCGCAGCGGGCGACTCACACCGCCCCCCTCTCTGCTGTGTGGAGCTGCGGCCAACTATGGCAACAGGTCCAGAAACTACGCTCGCTGTTTTGATGCGGAGCACTCCCAGCCCACAAGGATAAAACCGTTCTCTTCTTCTTTCCTGTCTTCAATCTTGTCCAGTTCGTCCGATGTTAAATCTTTACGCCGTTGCTTTTGCTGTTCTTCTCTTTTGCTCTCCTCCTCTTTCCATTCCTCAAATGTTTTATTTTGGCCAAGAATATTAAAATTCACTTGGAAATCCATGTTTTATCGTGTTTCTTTCATTCACCTGTCAAAACACAGCTGATCTGCGCCAACTGATTTGCGCGTTGCTATGGTGACGACCAGAGCGGAGTGATTATAACAGTGACTTGGTGACGAAAATAATGCACGCCAGTTAGACATGGAATTCTCACTGACCATGGTATATATATATATATATATATATATATATATATATATATATATATATATATATATATATACGAGGTCTCTCCAAAACGTATCGTACCTTTCTATTTTTTTCAAAAACTACATGGATTTGAATCACGTGTGATTACATCAGCCAAGCTTGAACCTTCGTGCGCATGCGTGAGTTTTTCCACGCCTGTCGGTTGTGTCATTCGCCTGTGGGCAGGCTTTGAGTGAGCACTGGTCCACCCCTCCCGTCGGATTTCTTTTGTCTGAGAACTTGCTGAGAGACTGCCGCTTTGCTCCATGAAATTTTTTCAGAAACTGTTAGAGACAGGCAGTTGGAAACCACAACAGAGTCATAGAAGGTCTTAAGCAGAGGCCTGCTCACTCTGAAGGATCTCAGTCTCCTGGAGGAGGTGGAGGCGACTGAGATCCTTTGGAGTGGGGTGGGCGTTTATAAGCTTTGCTTCTGCTCACCCCCTTTTGGTCACACATGTCACTGTGGAATTGTCTTGTGTATCAGTTTTTTGTTATTGTTGAGTCTGTGTGCCAAATAAATTCATTCCTTCGTTCATTCATTCAAGTGTACCTACGATAAAAATGACTGACCTCTCCATTCTTTGTAGGGGGAAAACTTTGACAGTGGACCAAAATTGACAGTGGACCAAATACTTATTCGCCTCACTATATATATATATATATATATGAGGGCTGTCCATAAAGTATAGGTCCTTTTTATTTTTTTCAAAAACTATATGGATTTCATTCATATGTTTTTACATCAGACATGCTTGAACCCTCGTGCGCATGCGTGACTTTTTCCACGCCTGTCGGTGACGTCATTCGCCTGTGAGCACTCCTTGTGGGAGGAGTCGTCCAGCCCCTCGTCGGAATTCCTTTGTCTGAGAAGTTGCTGAGAGACTGGCGCTTTGTTTGATCAGAATTTTTTCTAAACCTGTGAGACACATTGAAGTGGACACGGTTCGAAAAATTAAGCTGGTTTTCAGTGAAAATTTTAACGGCTGATGAGAGATTTTGAGGTGACACTGTCGCTTTAAGGACTTCCCACGGTGCGAGACGTCGCGCTGCGCTCTCAGGCAGCGTCATCAGCCTGTTTCAAGCTGAAATCTCCACATTTCAGGCTCTATTGATCCAGGACGTCGTGAGAGAACAGAGAAGTTTCAGAAGAAGTCGGTTTCAGCATTTTATCCGGATATTCCACTGTTAAAGGAGATTTTTTTAATGAAAGACGTGCGGATGGGTCCGCGCGTCGGGACGCAGCCGGCGCGCAGCGGCGGCACAGGAAAAACACCTCCGTGTTGATAACCATTTGTAAAATCCAGGCGGCTTTTGATGGCTTTCAGTGGAGTGAGTATATGAGAAATTGTTTAACAGCTGGACATGTTCCAACTTGTCCTTAAGGCTTCCAACGGAGGTGTTTTTCCTGTGTGTGTATATATATAAAATCCCTTTGAGATTGAGACCTTTACTTGGGTGACCTGGCCAAGAAAGACAACAGCACACGTCATAATAGACAGTTTAACATCATCAAGAGAACGTTAATAACAAATAAAACAGAATCATCTTGGCCACTGTGAGTTGTAACGATGTGTGGGGAAAAAGACAGAATTTAAAGACACAGGGATTGTGCAAAAGAATTCCATTCGCAATCTCTTAAAACAGATCGGAAGGCATTCAAAGAAGTTAACCTTGGTTAACTTGGTACGCTTGGTTTCAGCACCTAAGGTTTCCGGTTCAAACCCTACCCCTGTCTCATTTCTCCATGCAATGTGGAGTTGCGTCAGGAAGGGCATCTGGTGTAAAACGTCTGCCAATTCCACATGCATATCTACCTTGGATCTGCATGTGGCGACCCCGAGTTAAAAAACAAGGGCCAAGCAAGCAGCCAAAGGGAGTTACTTATTTGTGTGTGTATATACATATATACATATATATACATACACACACAGTAGTGTTCAGAATAATAGTAGTGCTATGTGACTAAAAAGATTAATCCAGGTTTTGAGTATATTTCTTATTGTTACATGGGTAACAAGGTACCAGTAGATTCAGTAGATTTTCACAAATCCAACAAGACAAAGCATTCATGATATGCACACTCTTAAGGCTATGAAACTGGGCTATTAGTAAAAAAAAAAAAAAAGTAGAAAAGGCGGTGTTCACAATAATAGTAGCATCTGCTGTTGAAGCTACAAACTCAAAACTATTATGTTCAAACTGCTTTTTTAGCAATCCTGTGAATCACTAAACTAGTATTTAGTTGTATAACCACAGTTTTTCATGATTTCTTCACATCTGCGAGGCATTAATTTTGTTGGTTTGGAACCAAGATTTTGCTCATTTACTAGTGTGCTTGGGGTCATTGTCTTGTTGAAACACCCATTTCAAGGGCATGTCCTCTTCAGCATAAGGCAACATGACCTCTTCAAGTATTTTGACATATCCAAACTGATCCATGATACCTGGGATGTGATATATAGGCCCAACACCATAGTAGGAGAAACATGCCCATATCATGATGCTTGCAACACCATGCTTCACTGTCTTCACTGTAAACTGTGGCTTGAACTCAGAGTTTGGGGGTTGTCTCACAAACTGTCTGCGGCCCTTGGATCCAAAAAGAACAATTTTACCCCCATCAGTCCACAAACTATTCCTCCATTTCTCTTTAGGCCAGTTGATGTGTTCTTTGGCAAATTGTAACCTCTTCTGCACGTCTTTTATTTAACAGAGGGTCTTTGCGGGGGATTTTTGCAAATAAATTAGCTTCACACAGGCGCCTTCTAACTGTCATAGCACTTACAGGTAACTACAGACTGTCTTTGATCATCCTGGAGGTGATCAATGGGTGAGCCTTTACCATTCTGGTTATTCTTCTATCCATTTTGATGATTGTTTTCCATTTTCTTCCACGCGTGTCTGTTTTTTTTTTGTTTTTTTTTTGTCCATTTTAAAGCATTGGAGATCATTGTAGATGAAGAGCCTATAAATTTTTGCACCTGCGTATAAGTTTTCCCCTCTCCAATCAACTTTTTAATCAAACTACGCTGTTCTTCTGAACAATGTCTTGAATGTCCCATTTTCCTCAGGCTTTCAAAGAGAAAAGCATGTTCAACAGGTGCTGGCTTCATCCTTACATAGGGGACACCTGATTCACACCTGTTTGTTCCACAAAATTTACTAACTCACTGACTGAATGCCACACTACTATTATTGTGAACACCCCTTTTTCTACTTTTTTTTACTAATAGCCCAATTTCATAGCTAAGAGTGTGCATATCATGAATGCTTGGTCTTGTTGGATTTGTGAGAATCTACTGAATCTACTGGTACCTTGTTTCCCATATAACAATAAGAAATATACTCAGAACCTGGATTAATCTTTTTAGTCACATAGCACTACTATTATTCTGAACACTACTATATATATATATATATAGTAGTGTTATAAAATGTCTGAAATTTGTGTTCATGAAGTTCCATGCATGTTAAGCACAGCAGACACAGAATATTTAGAACATTTGTTTTATCAACTTTTCAGGGTCTCATGCAGCAGTCTCTTAAAAATGTTATGAAAGTAATGAAAAATTACATTTTGATCATATAATGGTCATTTGCAATTGTCGTCATGTGGTTTCTCAGTGTTATTTTGACTGCAGCAACTCTCTGGTGCACATAGTTTTATGGGATATCTCAATAGGACGAATTGTGGTACTTTAAAATGATATACTGTCGTGAAACTGATATAAACCAAAAAACATGCCAATTTTCAGAATCGTTGGTGTTTAATTAACAAAATTCTCACCATATCAACAAAACACATTTCTTTTAAATGATTGGTATACTCACATGAAATGGAATGGTAACACATCATTCACTAATATTTTCCTATGCATAAAGACAGTGTCTGACATTCCCTTTAATGTTACTGTAACTTGTGTGTTGGTTTTTACAATGCATGTGACCGGTGATCCACTTGTGGGGGGGGGGGGGGATAAATGAGTGGAGATCATTTAAATTTCCCATAATGTCTTTTGGCATGTGTGTCTGACAAACCTTCAGAAATAGCGCATTACTTTAAAAGATATGTGCGATATCAGATTTTCACTTCATAAAAATGACAGAGTAGCCGTTAATGTCTATAAACTGTCCGGAATTAGTTGTTTATAAATAAACCATGAGTGAAATGTACTTTGCATTTCATTCTTCTGCCCACTGTCTGAGTGGATACATGTTGAAAGTAAATTACTTTTTTCTTCTTCTTTGTAATACCAGCTGGCAGCCAGTTTGCTCCCTTCTGCTGGTGAAAGACTGAGCTTCTCACAGCGGTCTGATTATTGCAAAACACACGACAGGGTTTACAGATGTTTTTGACCGTTAAGCTTTACTCACTGTCAGCAAAAAAAAAAAGAACTAAATTTAGCAGAAGCTAAGTGGTTTGCTGATAGTTTTTAAAGTTAGCTGAAAAGCTAATCTGCAAACAAAAAAGTTAGCTTCACTAATTAGTGGTTAGCAAATTAGCGGAACTGTACCCATCACTGGCCAGCACTAGCTATGTTTAATGCTATGGATTAACACTAACTCATAACATTATTGACTATACAAAGACTAATGTTGGTATTTATCTACACTAACATTTCTCAGAAATATACTAAGATGACATTTTAAACAAGCCACTGTTTTCATTCATTACAAACATCCCAATTCAGCCAAGAGCTTCATACCCGAAGGAACCTCTGCCCAGACACTGTTGTCTTCTTCGTTTTAGCAAACTTTCATGTCTGGAGGAGGGCTATCAATCAAATGTCGCTCTTCAGAAACAACCAATCACAGCAGAGCCAGTACCGACCCCTGGTTCCCTCCGCCACTGTGCCAAAAGTTACGAGTGAGAGATTAGAAATCCATTTTGCGGGAGCAGAAATCAACTTCAAGAGAGCGGGCTGATTTTTGAATGGTTGTTTGCCTCCTCGCCCGCAGCACCTTTTCCCTTGCTCGAAGAGCAGTTTCCTCTGAGTTATCGCATGAGTGCTTTTTGGTGCTAACATGTCGCCATAGTGGTGGCAGCATCATGCTGTTGGGATGTTTTGCAGTGGCAGAAACTGGGAAACTAGTCAGAATTGAGGTAAAGATGAATGCAATAATGTACAGAGACATCCTGGATGAAAACCTGCTCTAGAGTGCTCTTGACCTCAGACTGGGGTGACAGTTCATCTTTCACCAGGACAATGACCCTAAGAACACAGCAAAGAAATCAAAGGAGTGACTTCAGGACAACTCTGTGAATATCCTTGAGTGGCACAACCACAATCCAGACCTGAATCTGCCTGAACATCTCTGGAGAGATCTGAAAATGGCTGTGCACCAACACTCCCCACCCAACCTTATGGAGCTTGAGAGGTGCTGCAAAGAGGAATAGGCAAAACTGCCCAAAAGGTAGGTGCACCAAGCTTGTGGCATCATATGCTTTATTCAAAAAGACTTGAGGCTGTAATTGCTGTCAAAGGTGCATAAACAGAGTATTGAGCAAAAGGTGTACATACATGTGATTTCTTAATTTTTTTATTACCTCTGCCAATGATGGTGGTGGTTATGTTTTCACCCCTGTTTGAGTTTGTCTCTGCCTGTGAACAGCCTGGAACCCACAATTTTTCATATATCATTATGACATTTTTATGAAGATTCATCCCCTGATGGACAAGAACTGATTCAGCTTTCAAGGTCATAGGTCAAAGTCAGTAAAAATCTTGGAAATTTGAAAATATCCCCATCTTTAACATTGAATGAATTTTCAAAAATTCATAACTATCAAAAAGATCAAATTTCTTTCATATTTGACAGCATTATATAGGCTGGCATCCTTTATTGACTGACAAAGGTTGATCTGGATCTGATTCAGATTACAGATTGTGGCCATTTAAATTTAACTTTGAAAACCCTATTTAATGTACAGTACAGGCCAAATGTTTGGACACACCTTCTCATTCAATGTGTTTTCTTTATTTTCATGACTATTTAGTACATTGTAGATTCTCACTGAAGGCATCAAAACTATGAATGAAAGGAGAGTGATTGAGTGCTGCGGCAGATGACCTGGCCTCCACAGTCAACGGACCTGAACCCAAATCGAGATGGGTTGGGGTGAGCTGGACCGCAGAGTGAAGGCAAAGTGGCCAAGTGCTAAACACCTCTGGGAACTCCCTCAAGACTGTTGGAAAACCATTTCCGGTGACTACCTCTTGTAGCTCATCGAGAGAATGCCAAGAGTGTGCAAAGCAGTAATCAGAGCAAAGGGTGGCTATTTTGAAGAAACTAGAATATAAAACATGTTTTCAGTTAGTTCACCTTTTTTGTTAAGTACATAACTCCACATGTTTTCATTCATAGTTTTGATGCCTTCAGTGAGAATCTACAATATACTAAATAGTCATGAAAATAAAGAAAACGCATTGAATGAGAAGGTGTGTCCAAACTTTTGGCCTGTACTGTATATTTTACATTATATCTTAATCAAACATGCTCCAATCATTTTTGAAAGTGAGGTGGAGACCAGTGTCACTGACAGAACGGTCCACCCCTAAAAATTGGTCTGCTCTGCCTCCACTGCGCATGCATCATTTCAGAGCTCAGACAGAGTCCAAAGCGATCAAGTGGATTAATGGAATTATTCACCATCAGATGACAAGGTAAAACCTCTTAAATAATTATAAAGTCAATTTTAAGCAGAAACGAGGCCATTTTAAGCAGAAATGAGGTGATAATCTGACACTTTGAAATGGCCGATGCGCAGTGAACACATCAGCTAGCAGCTTGTGTAGCTGCGGTGCTCTGATCGCTTCGTCTGTCTTTTAAGATGAAATAATGCTGAATTTATGTGGAAATGATTGTTGAACAAAAGCTTCAGATATCTGTCACTGAGATAAATGATGACTGGAGGCGATAATCCGTGAACCACGGCGAATGATGCATGCGCAGTGAAGGCAGGGCGGACTGATTTTTAGGGGGGGACCGTTCAGTCGATGACACCAGCACTCACTACCGCTTGGCAAAGTTTGATCCAGATTGTGGATATTGTGGACATTTGAATTGAAAAGCCCATATGGTGCACATTTTGCATTATATCTCAAACAAACATGCCTCACTCACTCTCATTTTTCTGTTATTGATTTACCTACACCACCAAAATTTGATGGATGTTCCAATTTTATGCCTGTTTGTCTGTCTTCCAATTATTAGTCAGAAACCAAGTGTCAAAAAGCAATGACAAATTGTGCATAGCAAAGACAGCTAATGTCTGTGAAAATTATCTGAAAAAGAATTCAGAAACTGAAACAGTTGAAAATAAAAACCTGACAACACCACAAAAAAAACTTTGATTCAAGTGCATGAACTAAATACAAACTCCTGACAATTGACCACATCTAGTAATTTAGCTTATGAAAAGCCACATCTAACAGGACTTTGACCTTAAATTTTTTTCAAGGTAAAATTTTGTGGAATTGGAAACTAGTGTTGGCAAAGGTTTGCGCTCTACAAGCACGATGCTCTAGTTTTTAATACATTTGCAAAAATTAAGAAAAAAATTCATGTTGTCATTATGAGGTGTAGAATTTTGAGGTGAAAACATTACTAAATTTTGGAATAAGGCTGTAACATAACAATGTAGAAAAAGTGAAGTGCTGTGAATACTTTCTGGATGCACTGTATGTCAAAAAGCAGAGGTGTAAGCGTACATGAAAATTGGTACATTTTCAGTACAGTGTAAACGAGAAACAGAACACTAATATCTATCCTGTGTTCTTTCAACTACCATTTTTTCCCAGATTGTTACAACAGTGAATAGTTTTCCACATTGTTACAAAATGATTTCTGAATTTGAATTATTGTGAAATATGTTTCAAATGTGACTTATATTCCAGTGTGATTTATAGTTTAGAAAATACAGTACACGAGTGGTTGAGTGAGTAGATATCCTAAAGTAATTCAGCACATCATGCTGATGGTTTTAAATAATCACATTCTTACATTAAATAATGAACATTTTAAAAAACCCAGGAGAGTTTGAGATTCAAGTTCTAAAGTAAGTTTGATGATAATCCTCAGACTTTTTATGGTAATTCAGACATCAAAATGCTCATCAGCTGCCACAAATGATCGTCAAATTAGAGGCAATTATAGCTCCAGTGAAACATTTGTCATTCTCAGTCTGAATTTACAGTGTGACAGACAGCTTACCACAACATCTTCTATCAAAATCTGACTGTTTTCAAGGTCTTTATGCACATTAATCTCATGTTCCCGCGTTCTTCGACAAAGACCTCCAGTTTCCTCCCACATTAGAGAAAAGGGAAGGTAACCATGCAACTCATTTAATTTAGTGAAAAGACAGGCAGCATCTACCTTCCAACACGATGGGTGCATTCCAAAACCTGATTAGCACAGTGCCGGTTTGTGCCGACTCTATGTGATTTCCACTCCACTTCCATTTGGCACAGCAAACAGGACGTGCTGTTTGTGCAGACCCAATCAACTGCTTGGGTTGAAAGTAAAACAAAAGACTGTGTGTAGCAACACAGTGTTAAAATGTTCATAATGTGCAAAATCAGTTTTTAATCTACCTTTTACAGTTAAATGTGATCAGAATTGTGTGTTAAACATCTTGAAAGACCCAAAATTCTGTGACTATATACGTAGAAACTCCCCAACTTCAATATCCAGAATGAAATTGTTATGGGTACTTTAAACTTCTGTGACATACACTTGCAAAACACACCCACTGAGCCAGTCTCCACACAATT
This sequence comes from Thalassophryne amazonica, assembly GCF_902500255.1. Classification (NCBI taxonomy): domain Eukaryota; kingdom Metazoa; phylum Chordata; class Actinopteri; order Batrachoidiformes; family Batrachoididae; genus Thalassophryne; species Thalassophryne amazonica. The sequence goes on along the minus strand of NC_047107.1, from coordinate 73,684,696 downwards.
TGAGACACCTCCATAGTTAGTGATAAAGAGGCAGAGAGACTCCCGCTTTCAGTGTCTGCCACACCATGAGGGATTGAGGAAACATACGAATATGTTATACAAGATTTTAATATGCGGGTGATTAGACTACGGGCACTTATGTCCTTTGATCATATTGTATGAAAAACAGAAAAAAATGGGAAATTTCACACTTTTATAGTTATCTTTACAATGAAAGTGTGTTAAGAAATTTGTTCTAGTAGTCTATGATGACTTTTTCACCTTTTTTCAGCATCATTATATGCAAATATTGCCATTTTATTGCCATTGCTTGTCCCACACCCAGACTTTTGATCTTCAATGATAAAAATGAATGGTAAAGAAACGTTTTTTCTAATGTTTTAAAATATCTCTGAATAAAAAATCAGTAAAATAATCAAAACATAATTGGGGTATTCAATGTCATACAACTGTTGTGATTTTTTTAAGCAAAATGTAGTTGTCCCACACTATTGCCGTAATTTCCACCACAACACTGTAATGTCCCTTTAAACAGTTTGTATGAAAGATTGTTTGGGTAGTTTCTATGGAGATAAACAGTGACATCAGAGCACATGTATATAGTGCCAAATCACAACAAACAGTTGCCCCAAGGTGCTTTATATTGTAAGGCAATAGTGTGGTGGAAATTACATTTACAAGGCCAATAGTGCCCGTAGTTAAAGAATCACCCATGCGTTCATGTCTGTTTTTGTTCTGTATAAGTCCTTTTCTCATTGGTGAAATGTATTCCTTGTCAGTTGATGTCAGCAGAGTCCATCGGAAAGTTTTGTGCGTGCTCAAAACTTTGAGCAGACATTAGATTGAGACATTAGAGTTTTCCTTATGGTTGCTGGTTTGTTACCATTTTGTTCTGTACTTGTTACGTCCACGATACTGCATTCATATTCTGTGTTTGTCTGATGCTACTGACTGGGCTTCTGATTGGCCAAAGCTCCGGCACGGGGTGTGAATTCAGCACCAGGGGAGAGAGGAGAGTTCCCGACGCAGCAACATGCTGTGCAGCTCTTCTTTTAGCCAAGGTCAAATTTAAATGAAGGAAAAGGCAGCGTGGCTATGTACAATTTTTATCTGGACCTAAGAGCGCACTCACCAGATTCTCTTGCAGAGAAGGTGCTGGGTTGCCTTACCATTGCAGCGACACTGAATGCAGGCACAGTGGAGAACACATAGTGAGAAAGTATGACATTATGATCCCAGAGCTAGCCAGATTCTAGCCACATCAACGTTCAGACTGCAACAAATCCTGCTCAAATCTGGGTCCCCCCAAAGCAATATACTGTATGTCTTGAAACTGGGAAAATCGTTCTGCTGAATGAGGCTCTTACATTATTTCAATCCATTATTAACCCATTTACTCAATCCTTCATAGTGTGACATCTTTCAAATAGTCTCGATCATCCAGGCCCTTCCACAAAGTAAAAGTAAGTCCCTTCGGCTGCTCCTTTGTTTTGCACTCGGGATCATCACAGCAAATCTGAGGTGGATCTACATGTTGAATTTGCACACAAGTTTTACACTGGATGACCTTCCTGATGCAACTTCACATTACATGGTGAAATGTGGAGGTGAGGTGGGGTTTGAACCACAAACCTTTTGCCCTGAAACCAAGTGCACTAACCCCATGTGATTTCTGAGTTTATTTTTTTTTTTAAATTGCAAAAAGAAAAACTTTTCATGTTGTCATTATGGGGCATTTTAAGTAGAATTTTCAGGGGAAAAAATGAATTGACTCCATTTTGGAGTAAAGGCTGTAGCGCTGTGAATACGCATACTTTCCGGATGCACTGTAGCTACTCTTCTATGACCTGATTTATATGATAAATAGAGTGCTTTTGAGAATCTAATTCTTTCCAATTTTTCATGCTTGACTGAGTTAAGATATATTTCCTATAATAATGCAATTTGTGCTTTTTCTTTTTTTAGTTTACTCAGGATCTGATTTCTTTTTATTGAGTTAGGGATCGCATTTACATTATATAATGCAATTTTAACATTTTGGTTGTCTGTCAGTCTTTTTGTATTGTTTGTGCCTGCTTTCTACCTGTACCATGCAGCATTTTTAAAACCTTATACATCCCGGAAACGCTCATGAACTCTCAGAAAATAACTAACCTGAAATAGGAACTTAAATTCTATTGAAATCCATCTCATTATTCCCAACTATATTATTACCTGTAGGAATCCTCTGAATTTTTAATTCAAAACAGGACTGTCCATTTTAGTCCTTATAACTCAGATTAGGGAATAATAATAATAATAATAATGCTTATTTACGAAGAAAGTGAATCAACTTAAACCCAGTTACTTGTCTGAAACCATTGTTTCACCATCAATATACTGACTTTGTTCAATGTGTGTTTCATTTGAATTCCTGCAGTTTGTCTTTGTTTGGGGTTTTTATGAGGTTTTTCCTTCTCGTTCCTGCTCTCCAGCTGTGTTTTCTTCTCCCCTTTGGACCCCAGACACCTGCCATGCAGAAAGTAGTTGAAGCTCCCGGTGATTTTGCTTGGTGCAGCTATGACAGTGACCAGGAGTCCCTTCAAGGCTTGAAATGTAATATTCTGCTCTTTCAGGACTTTCTTTGCCTCGAAGTACTCAAAGCATTTCATGGTAAACAAAGAAGCAGCTGTTGTTTCTGTGTACTGATTGTTTCGGTCGGGCTTTGTTCATGTTATCTGTACCTTACAAACTTAGCAATAATGGCAGTGGTGGCTTTACACTGGACTACTCTCCGAGCAAGACCCCCTCTGCTCCCCCACCACCACCACCAAAAAAACCCCACAAAATGTTACACAAACAGCCATTTTTTTAAATTATTTCTAATATTTTAGAAGTGCACATGGAATTGGAATTGAAATTGGCATCAAAAACCGCAGGCTACAATATTACTCTAAAACAAAACATCCATGAACTGCAAGTTTGAATAAACATGCCCTGACATGCTAAATGACTGTCATTAGACACTTTATTAATCTGCCCTTCAGGGAGGAAAAATTGGGCAGCACAGTCTCGTTTGAGGGTGGGTGCTAAAGGGTTAAAATATGATGCAATAATCCTACATCCGGGAACAGCCCTCGTGTGTCCCCATCACAAACATGGCACTTTCTGAGTTTTTGGGCAAATTACATGACAAACAAAGTGAAAATGCACAGAAAAAGTGTTGATGTGGTGGAAAGTGGACGTGTCGCAGTTTGTTTATGACTTGGTGCTCAAACACGTCGAGGCGACTGTGCAGGCGAGCGAATGGAGCTTTGTAAACATAAGGCTAAATGTGTAAATACGTAGCATTAACTAATCTGCTAAAGTTTGACAGAAATTTGATAATGTAGTGTTTGCCTTTTTTTTTCTCCCTAATTTTTGGTCTTCATCTGTGGGTCAAAAAAAATTCTAAACTGAAAGTGTAACTCGCATTCCCATGCCAATGAAATCATATTAATCCCCGAGAGGCAATTAAGTTCACAGTTACAAAATCAGTGCAAGACTTCCACAGCAGCATACTAACAAGTGCACTCACAAATTAGCAGAATCAGCAATAAATAAATTCAATAAGTTTGACTGTAAAATGACCAAACTGCATTAAGAGATAATAAATTAACTTGGAAAAAAAATGAATAAAACCCTCCTTAGACTCCAAATTCAGCACAGGCCACAATCACCCTCGGCCTACTTCCCAGCATTTAACAACCTGATAGCTGACAGAATAAATGAGTTAGAGTATCTGTATTTTTTTTTCCTTAGGGGAGCATAGTAGCGCCCCCCGGAGGGCATGAGTGAAAAGTCAGACGAGAAAATGTGTCCAGGCTGATCAGTGATTTCTTTGGCTTTCTTGACCACACATTTCTCCCAGAGAGAGGCTCAGGTCCCTCAGCTGTACTCCAATAATCTTGGAGCAGACTTTTACAATCCGGTTCAGGCAGTTTCTGTCCTTTATTGATAATCAATGAAACCAGCAGATAAAAGAAAATGTTCAAAGACTTTCAATAAAAGAAAATAAAAACAAGACAGGATGCCTTCAGAAACGCTAACAGAGTTCAGCTTCCACAACAAGTGAATCCTTTGTTGTCCACATTTAACTATTGACTCTGTGCTGTGAACAAACTTCCAAGGTACCTGTAGGAAGAAACAGTTTGTACATCGTCACCATGGATGATGCTAATTACTGGTGAAGGTCCGCAGCCAGTCCTTCTGAAGTCAGTTATCAGTGCCTTTGTTTTTGTGACATTAAGGTCAAGGAAGCTGTGATTCTTTTTCTCCATTAAATAAATCAGTCAATTATGAAGATAAGCCTCATTTTAAATGTCATTTTTATTATTATTATTTTGTCAGTATACATGACAATAGTTGACGACAAATACTTTCCAGCTGCTTATTATTATAATAATTATTGTAAAGACACACTCACAAAAATAAAAAAAGTCAGAATCAGCTAGTAATGTGAACATAGCATATGTTCTAAGTCCTCTTTACAAATAGGCAGGGTGTCCTTTCTGCAAACTTTTGTCTATGAGTGGGCAGTTTGTCCTCTCCGATGAGATTCAAACCCATTCTTACACCCTGTCTGTCTGCTTTCAAATGCCTTTTATTTCATAAAGTGACTGCCTGCCTCGTTTGCTGGATGATCTGCAAAGAAATATGGAGCAGAGTACTGGTTCTGTGCTGCACCCTAAGTGGATGGAGCCAAAGCAGAGCAGACCGCACAGGAGAGTGCCTGTCCCCGGTTGCCTGCTGGAGAAGATTCAGATGCTTCCTCTGCCACTTGTAGCTGGGGGAGCAGCCGAATCCTCTCAGTGTGCGGCAGTCATTATGCAGGAGACAACATTCACCTGGGTGACCACCAGGGTTCTAGCTACGGTGGGTGGCGCTGGGCGGTACCGCCCAACACTGCAAATTTCCTCCCGGCTCTCGGGTTCAAATTTCCTCTCCCACCCAGCATGAATTTTCCAAAAAAAAATTAACTGAAATGCTGCTGAAAAATGTACCAATTCGATCGTATTTCAAGCTTAGCGTCGTACTTTTGTTTTATTTTGCAATTTCAACCAAATAATTAAAGAAATAACAAATATAATTCTCATTTTCTTCATATCTCAGCCACAAATGGCAGAGAGATCAGCAGTCAGCTGCTTTCAGCACTTAAAGCAGATTAAAAGGGAAAAAAACAACATTAAAATAATCCAGAGTGTCAGTGTCCATAGATGCTGATGTATTTAGAAGTTTATGGTTTATTTTACAGTTTACAGGCTCCTGTTTCCAAAAAGCTCAGAGGAATGGTGAGAGCCTCATTCAGCTCTTGTTCAAACAAGACAATTAGTGGTTATATTGTTTTGTTTTTTTAAGTAATGCTGTCCCACTCAAACAAGGGCATTCTGGGAACATTTTTCAGCCCGGGAGTTTCATATCCAACCGGCCCACAAACCACCAGCGCACAGAGATAATAAGAGTTCTGCTGTGGCATTTAAATCGAGCATTTATGTGCTGACTGACTGTGAAAATTGGGTGATTATAATAGAAAGTAAAAGTTAGTTAATTAAAACAAGAACGGTATTGTTAACTCACCATTTTTGGCCCTTTTTCAGCCGATTTTTCACTTGTGCGAGAATTTTTTGGATCGCGCCGAGTTTCAGCTTAATCGTGCGTCCTGCATCGTGCAGTCTACATGGAGTAACGAGCTGCATTTAACATCTCATGACCACCTCCCAATCGGGAATCATATGGTCGGATAAAAATCAAACCTGTTTGATATTTTGCTCGGCCGTCGTGACTCATGAGGGTTCTGCGCTGTTGAAGCAGCGCTACAAGCGTCTTCGCGCTGTCCATGAGCAAACACCGGAGAGAGCAAACAGTGATCTCATGTAAAGTCTTGTGTTTTTTTTTTTATTGCGTTCCCTTGCAATAACCTAATATCATATTAAAGTTCATGCCTATCAGCGCACACAGTGAGTGGAATCAGATGGGGGGGAGACTGAACGTATATGCGCGCACACACACACACACACATAACAGACAACAACAGGATTTAAGACAGATGAGTGCAGCTGTATGACTCCGTATGACATATAGTTTATTTATACAACAGTGTAAGTAGCAATACCTGTTATGAATGTTTTGGTTTTCTTTTTTTACTGTCCTCTCGTGAATCATGTTGCTGTCTGCTGTGTGTGTGCGCGCGTGCATATGTGCTCAGTCTCCCCCCAACCTGATTTCACTCACTGTGCGCGCTGATAGGCATGAAATCTTTTTTTTTTTTAAGGAACCGTGATCCCGACGTGTGATTTTTGAACGTACAATGTGAGCAGTCAGATCTCATCAGAGCATCGGGCCGTACAGTGTGAGAACATGAATCGTGCACTCTGAACTTTTAAACCCTGCGGTTTTGTCGCACAGTTTGAGCTGGAGCCAAGTACAACGATTGAAAATATTGCACAGTGTATGCCCAGCCAAGTCAGTGAAGTCTGTAAGTAGCTGGAAGAGGTGGTACTGTACTACAAATGTTGATACGGCTGACATCCGGGCATCAACAGGCATGTAGCCTGTTATGCCCGACCCTATTTACCATTTCCCTCTTCGCTCTGTCTTCTTGAAAAAATATCTGTGAGCTTTGCACACTTGGCAGCATCTTCCTCCAAAGCTTTTCTTTTTCTTAATCTAGCTTTTTCAGCTCCACCTGGCTTTTTTCTGTCCATCTTTTTATTCACGGGCAATTCCTCCTATACAGTGGTCCTTCGTTTATCGCGGGAGTTACGTTCTAAAAATAGCCCGCAATAAGCGAAATCCGCAAAGTATTCAGCGTTATTTTTTACAATTATTATAGACGTTTTAAGGCTGTAAAACCCCTCACTACACACTTTATACACTTTTCTCAAACATGCATTAACATTTTCTCACTTTTGTCTCGTGTGTAAAGACTCTCAAAGTTCAAACCTTAGTAGAAAAATAAGACCAACCTGTTTTCAGGCCCAAACATTTTTTTGAGAAATAAAAATAGAACGTTTTCCTACAAATAATTATGATGGCTTTTAGAAATAACGGATTTAATTTTAACGATCAACCCACGAGGTTGGACACATAAGAAATTATTAATAGTGACTGACCAGTATTTCACATTTCCTCTGGTTGCACCTCTTCATCCTGGCGCTGCGCCGCTGTCGCGCCTTTTTCCAGCGAGTCACACCTCGGTGCAGGTGTCTTTTAACGAGTGAAGAACACAGTTATGGGTAGTTGTTGGCGCTCTTTTTTCTTCTGGGCGAGAAGATTCTTATAAACAGACACACAGAACACAATGCGTGTACTCTCCCTTCGCGGTGCCGCGACCGGCCTGCTTGATGAGGACGCAGAACACAATGTGCTGTAAAAAAAAAAAAAAAAAAAAAAAAGCATGCAAAATTGGACTAAAAAAATCTGCGAAACTGCAAGGCCGCGAAAGGTGAACCGCGTTATAGCGAGGGACCACTGTACTTGTTAATAGCGCAAGTCCCATCTGAGCTCACAGGGCTTGATTGGACTGAACTAACTGTGATGAATGCATAGGGGTGTTAAACGTGTAATGGTATGTCCCTACCGTAGGCTTTGGAAAACATAACAGCGTTGCAAAAGAAGCAGTCTTAAGTTATTTTCTTGTGAATTTTCATGATTGTAAAACATTTATAACACTTAATATCTTCTCTTTAAGATACAGCAGCCCAAGTGTCTTGCTGTGTAGCCTAACAGTGGTGGTCATATATGTATGCATATATTAACACCCCCTCACAATGGCCCCAGGTTGGACCAGCCCACCGGGAAAACTCCCGACTCTCCCGATTACCCAGCACATGGTAGCACTCAAACATGTTGGAAAAAAAAACTGTCATGACAGAAAAACTGCTTCACTGGACTAAAGAAGAAGAAGAATAGCGCAAATGCTATATGCCCATGAAATATTAATGTGTTTTTAACCCTTTCAACCTTATTTTATTAACTTCGACTTTGACACAAAATTTTTTAAAAAGAACTTTGGTATTACAAATATTACAACATAAATGTAATTTTATTTATTTATTTATTTATTTTTGTCTATTATTCTTGCTTTCAATGCATCTAAAACCACTCAGTTTAGATAAAACCTCATTAAACAGTCTGGGCACCACATTTTCAAAAATTCTGAAAATAAAAAAGGTAGTCATGAAATCTGTCTTAAATTCTGAGGAAGAGGCATAGTAAATCAGCAGTGTATATCACCACAGAGGTTAGGTGATAAAGAGTCTTTAAAATACTGATGAGCACAGCAATCTGTTGAACTATTGATTGATGGCCCACCTGACACAGTTGGGTGAATATTTTTAACAATGAGGTGACTGTGATATCAAGTGGGCAAGAGGAAGGTTTCACCCTATCAACCAGACTTGATGAGATCTTTGAGTGATAGTGTGAAATTCTCCAAGGGTGAAGGCCAGGTGAGGCATTGAACCGGAGAAGAAACAGGGTTTGATGTTTGGTCTGATAACATGGATTTTACCGACAACAAAACAAAAAGACAAAAAAATATATATATTTCTTTCTTCATTACATGGTTGTAACAGGAGATGCAGAATGAACAATATATGTGATTGTGTCAAGTAAAATTTTGGGATTACAGCGACTGTTAAAAATTAATTTTGAGAAATAAGCAGCCCCCACACCTTTCACTATATCACTTGAAGCTTTGTTTTCCACAAATGCTCCACTTTGCAACAGGTTGTCAAAGCTGTCATTCATCCAGGGATAGGAGTTATTCAAAGACACAATCCTAGTTTTAAATGGAGCCACTCTACCTAAACTAGGCAAGCAGTGATGATTAAAAGAATATACTAAAGGAACTGATTCTGACTCTCCGTAGCCATTTAATGGCGTCTTGCCCTATACTAAAATATTTACATTTGAATCTTCCTCAAAATTAAAAAGCAGAAAATGTATCTGCAGAAACATGATTAAAAATGTCAAGCAGATATTCAATCCAAATTAAAAAGGATGCAAACATGATCAGAGATAAAGTTGTACTCAGGGGAAAAAAAACAGAGTCAATATTTAGGCAGAGAGTAAAAAGATCTAAAACATATCCATGGGCCAAACACATGTTGGATCAGATTAAGAGATTCCATCAGACTTATGAATTTTTCTGCATATTTATCCTTATCTAGGTCATAGCTGACACTCCCTCACAATGCAAGTGATACTCCTCATCTTACTCTCCTGGTTATTTGATACAAAGTCATTCCAGCTGTACCCAAGTATCCTCCAAAGACACCTAGTATCAAAGACATCCTGTCATCATCTTCGGTCATTGGTTAGTGTCCAAGTTTCCCAATCATACAGAAAGACAGGCAGCACCACGACCTTAAAGACTTGGACTTTGGTTCACCTGCAAAGATATCAGCATCTGTCCAGTGACCTCATGACTCCATAAGGTCTTCCCAGGCACCCCTCATTCTCAAAGGCCAAGGACCCACAGACATGTATCCCACTGCAGAGATAAGTGAATTTCTCTACAAGTCCAACACCTTCACCATATACAGATACACTTCTGATGGCCGAGTCCAGTAAGTCATTAAAAGCCTGAATCTAAGTCTTGATCCAGAACGATCACAGACTCAGACTGATTCCTCACTAAGCTTCTCAAGTGCTGAAATCAGAGTATCTATTAATTCCACAAAGATCACAGCATTGTCAGTGAAGTCGAGGTCAGTAAACCCTTCCAGGTGCCTGACCCAACACGCAGGTGCCTAAGTATTGAGGACCCCAGTAGCTGGAGAAGGCCAAAGGGACACCCACATTAAACCCATTTGTTGCAGATAGATGGTTATTTTAGAGGTGTGGGAATGGACCGGTTGTCTGCCTGGGTGGTTGCCATTCGGGACCCAGAGTGATTCTGTGGTGTTGTGGATACAACAAGGCACAGCACCAGTGCATGCTCACATACTTGATTGTCTATGTGGAAAATGAAATTTTCAACAATGTCTTAACAGTTTCAAAAAGCTAATGTTAAAATGCTAAGGACAAACAAAAGTCACTAAACTCCTTCAAAAAGAGGTTCATGAACGATATATTACAAGCAGTGATTCACCGAGTGAGCAGAAAGATCATTGTACACCAGCAGGAACATCAACAACTAAACAAAAACAACAAGGAAACAAACAGCAAGCAATGATGGCAAAGCCAAACACAGCCAGCATCTTGGTAAACTGAGCACCATTTCTAGAATCCAAGTCTTTCCAGTGTATTACAATGAAAAACAGAGACCTCTCGGGTGAACGGAGTCTCCACTAGTTGACCAGAGTTTCTCCGATGTCTGATCCTTAAGTCTTCAGAGTACTCTTGATTTCAGTCTTACCGTATCATTGAGATACTTGGACTCTTACCAGTAATCCAAAACTATGACTAGATGTCTTGGTACTGGGTCTCTCTGGAAAGTCCTTGACTACCATTAGAATGATTTTATGTGAAATGACAGTTATTTAGGGACATTCAGTTGAGGGATACTTCTTGCATTGTGAGGAAACAACAGCTGTGACACTACAGTCACACTTCCCTGTGTATGATTCAGAAGAAGACCAAGGGGATGCCATTGTGTCACCTTTTTGTAACAAATAGCTGTCTACCACAGTACAGAACCAATTTTGGTCCTGGATGGCAACTGTCCAGTAGAATGCAATGTTCAATGGGCTGCAACTGCAGTTTGGCTCCAGTGATGCCTCATTAATGACAGTGATCTCATTTTGCCTGTGCATATATTTAACACAGAACAATTTCTTTATCTTAATACAAACATCAACCACACTACCTGCAGCTGTTTGACTGGGTTTCAACAATATAGCCTTGGGCACCATCTGCTTTCCAACCTGGTTTCCCTGTCCTTGCTGGTGTCCAACAAACTGCACTCTAGCATGGCAAAAAGGAGAAACACAGAAAGGGGTTATATTTTCTGGGCCTTTTGATTATTATTAAAGCCTTTCAAATTTCACAAAACTGACAGAATTTAGTTTCTACTGAAATCCAAGCATCATAACATCAGTTCATTTTTTGTAACAGGTTGCAAAATCATTCAAATCTGAACAATCACACTGCGAAATAAGGTTCTGCAATGAGAAGTCATACACTGGAAACAAGTGCAAAAAAGAGAACAAAAGCACACAACATTCAGGTGACAGGTAGGAGGAGCACAGGGGTATAATTACATACTGAGGGTAATCTCACACATCAGACACAGGTGAGGGTAAACACAAATTGATAACAGCTGGGGAGAGACACGGGAAGAAAGTTAAAACACACAAGGAAACCATGACCACCAAAATAAAACAGGAAGAACAAATACAGAAACAAAACATGATCAAATAAACACAGGAATGAAACAGAATAAAACCAGACAATAACTCAAGAACTAAACTGCAGAACATTTAAATAAATGCCAAAGACATGCAAGGATAAAGACAGCACAGACATGAAAACCTACAGTGACCCCAAACAATATCAACACTAGTAACAATCACAAGGGGGAGCTAAAGGACAAGGACAGACACAAACAGGGATCATCTGGTTTCAAAAACAGCCTTTACATTTTAGACATGTTTATTTCTCACAAACTTTTACAAAATAACATAAAATGTAAATATGACAAACATATTTACACAGAAATAGGCTGATTCTGAGTTTTTTCGCCATCTCTATTTATTTTGTTGAAGTGAACAGCCAGCTGAGGTCACACTGCCTTTATTTACTCCTACTGGCAGTTGCAGTGTCCTTCCCAGCATCCTCATGCAGATTGGTGGAAGTCCCCATGTGCATCTATGACATCTGATCGCTTGAATTCCTACCCATCAGGGGTCAAAATTCTAAATTGTGCCCAGACAGTGTAAATTTTGATCATACTGGCAATAACATTATGAATCCCTTATTTAAATGCTAAGGAATAAAATTATACGGGTGCAAAAGAAAATTCTTTTGATGACTTAAAAAAACCCAAAGGTGGTACAGCTTCTTTTTTTTTTAAAGGGGGGGGGGGAGAACATGCTAAAATGCAAAACATTAAGACTTTTTCCTGCCAGTGAAATGTTTTACATGAACAATTGTATCTCAGGGACACAAAGAGAAAAATGTGTGCATTTTTCAAGAAAAACAAAAAGCAGAAGGCCAAGTGTGCCAGGCTTCAAATGACAGGGTCTGCTCTTTGTTCTGTGCCACAGTGTTTTCACTGGAAGCCTTTTATGAAAAGTCCTTCTGTGACTCAAGAGTTCCCACTCTGCTCTGTGCCTCCATCCACTTCAGCTTGTTTTTCGAGATAGACTGACAGCACTACACTTGATCAAGGGATTCAACCCAAAGAGAATCAAAGAAATTAAAAATCCTGTTATTTTTGCACAGTATTAACTTCAAACTATATCACCCAGAAATGGCACTTTCCTTGCTGCATACACCTCCGGGTGGAAGCGTGAGATATGAAAGCTGCATCTTTGTTGTTTGAGTGATACAGAGACAGACATTTAGACACAGATGCAGAAAGGGACAGGGTTGAAGAGGGGGCACTGCTGACTGCCTCAGCTGATGCTTTTAGTCAGAGTGTGCTGTAACTTCCAAAAACAGGAAGAGTGACTGCATCGAGCTTCAAACACCATGATCTGCTCTTTGATCCATATCTTTTCAGAAGAATCAGTGCCTTAAGTTTTTCCAGTCTGCCTTCTGTCTTTATTAAAAGAATTGAAATGAACAAATAGAAAGGGGGGGCTGACATTTGGGAATTTAAAGTGCACATTTGCATTTTATTCATTGTTTTATTCGTATTTTATTCATTAAATGTGCACTTAGAACAATGCTCTCGTTTGCATCATTACACGAGGCAACTCCAAATTAAATGTGCCTGAACATACTGAACCCAAAAGATCCAGAGAAAGAAGTGAATCATTTTCAGATCCCTTCAAAACGAGGTAAGAAGATGAGGAGAAGCACAAAAGGACAGGCTGGTATTCAAAAGGAACTCACTGCCTCATAGTTTCAGATGGAGACTGGGGAAATATTCAAGCTAGTTTTACTTATCCGAGATTGGTAAATTGTCTGTCTTATTGTAAAAAAAAAAAACTAAATAAAAAAATAAAGGACAAAGTCTCACAATTTTGCAGCTTTTTGACACAACGCTTTGACCCAAGGCAGTCTTGTGTTTGTATGGGCATGTGTGCACACATGTATATGCGCACATGCATGTGCACAGACACACAGGGAACACAGATGAGTCTGCCTGCGCTCAACTGGTGACCATGGTCTTCACATAAGATGTTGTCAGATGCAGTGATGGTGTATTAGTGTGGATGCAGCAAGAGATACTTCATAGATGGTCAAAAACCTTGTGTACGAGATCTGTCCATAAAGTATTGTACCTTTTTATTTTTTTTTAAACTATATGGATTTGATTCATATGTTTTCACGTCAGACAAGCTTGAACCCTTGTGCGCATGCGTGAGTTTTTCCACGCCTGTCGGTGACGTCATTCGCCTGTGAGCACGCCTTGTGGAAGGAGTGGTCCCGCCCCGTCGTGATAACCAGAGAAAGAGCACACGACGGTCTCGCATCCACAGAGCCATCAGCTCAGAAATGGTCCGGTGGCTTGTGCCGTGTCGTCGCAGCTCGGAGTGCGGCGCGCCGAGCGTCCTTAAAGGGGTCCTTAAAGCTGTACTACCAGACCTTATTCTGTGTGAAGCCTGTACAATTTTCACCGAAAGCCAGATAAATTTTTCGAATAGTTTCCAGGTGCCAGTCTCTAACAGCTTCTGAAAAAATTCTGATGGAAAAAAAGTCCTTTTCATTCTGCCATTTCCAGACAATGAAAATCCAATGATGAGGCGGGACCACTCCTTCCACAAGGCGTGCTCACAGGCAAATGACGTCACCGACAGGCGTGGAAAAACTCACGCATGCGCACAAGGGTTCAAGCTTGTCTGACGTGAAAACATATGAATCAAATCCATATAGTTTAAAAAAAAATAAAAAGGTACGATACTTTATGGACAGACCTCGTAAAGTCAAATGCAATGTACGGTTGTCAGAAAATGGTGACAAATGTCAATCACTGTTTTCCAGAGCCCAAGATGATACCTTCAAATGTCTTGATTTGTCTACAGACCAAAGATATCCAGCTTAGTGACAGAGAGAATAAAAGAAAGTAGTAAAATGAACCAGAAAATATTCACATTCCAGAAGCTGAAATTAGAGAACTTGTACATATATGAGGTCTGTCCATAAAGTATCGTACCTTTTTATTTTTTTTTAAACTATATGGATTTGATTCATATGTTTTCACGTCAGACAAGCTTGAACCCTTGTGCGCATGCGTGAGTTTTTCCACGCCTGTCGGTGACGTCATTCGCCTGTGAGCACGCCTTGTGGAAGGAGTGGTCCCGCCCCGTCGTCAGATTTTCATTGTCTGGAAATGGCGGAATGATTTGGGGTTTTTTTCCATCAGAAGCTGTTAGAGACTGGCACCTGGAAACTATTCGAAAAATGGATCTGGCTTTCGATGAAAATTTTATGGGCTTCACAGAGAATAAGGTCTGGTAGTACAGCTTTAAGGACCCCTTTAAGGACGCTCGGCGCGCCGCACTCCGAGCTGCGACGACACGGCACAAGCCACCGGACCATTTCTGAGCTGATGGCTCTGTGGATACGAGACCGTCGTGTGCATTTCTCTGGTTATCACAATAGCTGGACATCAGCCATTTTCCGGCAGACAAGTTTGGACATGTCCAGCTCTCCACAATTTCACTGATACTGATACTGGACTGGTAAGCATTGAAAGCCGAGATAGACATGGCAATTAATCATTGCACATTGTATACACAACAAAACTGAGTTGAAAACAAATGTTAAATGAAATAAAAGCAAACACTCATGGAAAAAGAACACTAATTTGTTGTGTGGTTAGTTTGGCCTGGACTCTAGTCTTGTGGCTACTTCGTTGCAGCATTTCTATCACTGCATATTCTGACAGTTCTGTCATTTTGCTACGTCCTTGATGGACGTAACACAATCATCGGCGTTTATTTATTTGTCTGTCTGTCTGTTAACAGGATTACGTGTAAACTACCTCACAGATTTTGTCAAAATTTTCAACACAGATATATTAGGCCATGGAGGAATTCATTAAATTTTGGAGGTGATCTGGATCCAGATTCTGGATCAAGATTTCACTTCATATAGGCTTTGAATGATTACGTCAAAACTACTTCACGGATTCTCACCACATCTGCACCACAGATACATATTAGGGCACGGAAGAGTCCACTGAATTTTGGAGGTGATCTAGTTCTGGATTGGCGGACGTCGTGTATAGCACGTTAGGGTGACTTCAGTTGTAATTTGGCACTACAAAATGAACTTGAACTGACAAAAATTCATCTTACTGCTTCACTGTTTCACTTCAGTGGCCACTGACACCTAATACAGGCTGGCACAGATCCATTAACCCACCAGAGAAACCTGTCACCTGAGTACACCTCCTTAATAGCAGTGTGCATGAACCTGGTGCACTATGACATTATGGTTGGTGTATTTCATATTTTGCCCAAAACACACCCATAAATAAAAAAGAGGTTAAATCTAACCCTTTTCAGCCTGCACACTATTACCGTAATTTCCAGACTATTAGCTGCTACTTTTTTTACACTGCGACTTTTACAATGATGCGGCTAAGTTATGGATTTTTACAGCTCTTTTCTAAGTCCAAATACACCAATTGATGCTGTCAATTGATTTCCTGAAACCTGCACTCCTCATGTGGTGTAAACTCACACAGAGTGTACATATAAGGTCTTACCTGTTCATTTTAGTGAAGAAAAGTCCCTCTCCGGCACTTTACACCAGAGTTGCACCACCAGATCAGTTAGCAGAGTGGAGCCTTCTCCCCCCACCCTTCCAAACCGGTTCTCTGTCTTGGCGGGACAAGTTGAAAAAGTCACAGCACCTCATTAACGTCTCATTTACCACAGACTCCATCCGATCCTAGCTGCACGCAATAAAATCTCAAGAAAAAATTTAAATTACTCAGTTCTCCATGTGGAGCAGGGACATCATGTGCAAACTGGGTGACGTGCGCATCAATATTTACGTGTAACACTTCAGGGAAAAAAGCATTTACGGTACGTATTTACGGTAATTAAAAGTTAAAATATCTTTCAGTCTAACATCTTTCTGTGTAAATATCTCATGTTACAATGTAACCCTAACCCACAGCTTATAGACAAGTGCGGCTTATTTATGTGCAATTTCTTTTTTCTTTTTAAAATTGGTGGGCGCGGCTAATATTCAGGTGCGCTTTACAGTCCGGAAATTCCAGTATGTGCCCAAATTGCACAACCTCTAAATAGCACACCGAATGGACTTGCACCATGTGCCATAGCTTGTCAAGATAGGGCCCATAATGTGCACAGTCAGCCAGAGAGACAGGGGCAAGGACACATCCTCTGCCCTACTCTGTAAATTGACAGGAGTAACCAGGAATATTTCATAAAACAATCATGCTAGATGTGTTTGTCTCAGGTGTAATAAAGAAAAACTGTACAGCCCAAGAGAAAATTAAATGCAGTGATGCTGTGGTTTGGGGAATTTGTCAGTTTTTAATATCACACCAACCACAACAAATAACTACTAGAGCTGAAGCCTCCCTGAGCTACAGTACATACACGTCCAGCTCCAATCAGTGCTCCTCAGTGTGTGATTTATGAGAGATATTGAACTGAGTATGATAAAAAAAAAAAAGCAGGAGTGTAATGCACCATGTCAGACTGTGGAGGACTTGAAACACCTCTGATTAATTACTGGATGACAGTCAGAGGCGTGAGACTAATAAACAGCCTTAATCATTGTGAATTACACTCAGGAGACGGACTCTAAATCTCAGCATAGTACACAGCAGGCTGTACTGATGATAAATCTGTCAATTACTGATGGTCTGCCATTTAGATGTGGCCAAGCTACTGAAAAATTAATGAGAAATGGCAATAAGGCACTACTCAAGAATAAGTACTTGTACTACAGACACATTAATATGAACTATTTTGGCCAAGAGGGAAGTCTGGAGAGCTGATTTAATTTAACTTTGGCTAAAAGTAATTTATGTAATGTAAATGTTTAAAGGAGACCTGCATTGAAAAAAATGCAGTCAGATTTTTTGAACAAAAAATGACTTACATTTACACATGAGATCCTTCTGAATGTAGTAAAGTAAATCTGCAAGCCCAGATCTGTCATTCAACGGAGAAATCTTCATTTGAAAATGACAAATTTACAGCTAACATTTAGCAAATTGTCCCTCTCATCATGGACGCTGCCGAGACGTCACGGACAAGACCCTCTCTCCCAGCATGCATTGCGCCAATTGTAATTTGTGGATTTACGTCAGTTTGCATCTGCACCTTTTTCTTGTCTTATACGGAAGGATCTACTTTTTTTAAAACTTCATATTGTCTTGTGGCACGTTTGGTGAGTACACATTTCTTTTATTTGTGCTTGAAAATTATTTTGGGGGACTTTTTCATACGCCCGTTTGATTGAGTGGTGTCGCAATGAAAATCTACTGTCTTTCGCCTCCGGTACCATCGCGGGATATGGAGGCGAGACCCGCAAAGAATCCCAGTCATTAAAAATATATAAACCTCTCTCAGCGTCCATGGAGCTCTGGGGCTCTGATTGCCGAGACGTGCGGTGCTGTGGATTTTGCCGCAAGAAGTCTGTCCTTGCAGCAACAGGTGTACCGGCCGCTTCGCATTAAAACAGCGAGCGTAATCTCAGGACTTGTGCCAAGTGTGCTGCAGCTCCATTCAGTAGACAGAGAGGTGATGCCGGTGTTGTGCGCTGAATCTGGCACATCGGCTGCAAAGCAGACACGGGCGGTGTGAGTGGCCCACGTCGGCGGTTAATGAGCTCGTTAACGAGCCCGCAGACTTAATAAGCACAGCGGAGGCAGAGAGCGGGAGAGGAAGAACGGCACCCGCTGTCGATGTCGTTGCTGATCTGAGCACACAGATCTGTATCTCACATTCATTGCAGCTTACTTTTGGATGTTGAAACCAGGACGTGTATAAGTAACATTACTAACAGATAAAATCAATTTCAGTGCGGGATCGGACTGAAGGCAGGAGCGTGTCGTTTTGTCCCTGACGTCATGGAAATGATACGGCTGTACAAACTGTTTTCACAGAGGGCTAAATTTTAGCTGCAAATTTGTCATTTTTAAACAAAGATTTCTCCGCTGAATTACAAATTTGGGCTTACAGATTTACTTTACTGCATTCACAAGGGTCTTATAAATACATATCAGCTATTTCTTTCTGAAATCTGACCACATTTATTTCAGTGCAGGTCTACTTTAAAAAGGGATTATATCTGTGTTTTTCAGGTGAGTACATTGGTGTCACACAGGAATTATTTCTGTTATATTTAGATTTCCTACAGTTTCTTTATTATACATATAATGTTCTTTTGTATTTCTATTCATTTCTACTGTAAAAATGATGCATGTTGAAACGACTGAGAAAAAATATTACATGATAAGACTTTTCATAGTCTGAATTATTCATTAATAATTAACATGTTCGTCCTTTAATCCCTGCAACCCACAGCCCAGTTTAAAAGCCATCCATTTTCGATACCCGCTTACTCCAGTTAAGGGTCACGGGAGGGGCTGGAGCCCATCCCAGCAGTCATAGGGCATGAGGCGAGGTACATACTGAACAGAACGCCAGATTGTCTCAGAGCCACAGGGGCTTACTTATCACAGTAAATTATTCCTGAATTATTTTAATAAAGATCTATGTTGCATTTCCTGAAAAATTAATCAGAGTATTAAAAACAAAAAAGTATACGAGGTCTATTAGAAGAGTATCTGATATTATTTTTTTCAAAAACCATATGGATTTGAATCACGTGTGATTGCGTCAGACAAGCTTGAACCCTCGTGCGCATGCGTGAGTTTTTCCATGCCTGTCGGTTGCGTCATTCGCCTGTGAGCAGGCTTTGAGTGAGGAGTGGTCCAGCCCCCCTCGTCGGATTTTCATTGTCAGGAAATGGCGGAATGATTTGGGCTTTTTTTCCATCAGAATTTTTTCAGAAACTGTTAGAGAGTGGCAGCTGGAAACCATTAGAAAAATTTATCTGGCTTTCGGTGAAAATGTTACGGGCTTGGTAGAGAATAAGGAGTGTTACTGTCACTTTAAGGACGGCCCCCAGTGGCTGTGGGGTGCGCCGCGCTCCGAAGCCGCCATCGACAGGCTGAACGACCATTTCATTTCTAAACGGATGGCTGTCTGGATCCGTGACCATCGTGTGCCATTTCTCTGGTTATCACAAGAGCTGGACATCAACCATTTTCCGGCAGATTTCACTTTTAACAAGAGATTTTGTCATGGAAAGCCGAGCGGAGGCTTCACGCGTCACGATGGATTCGGTACTGGAGCGAGACAAAACAACCTCCATTTTGGTCTCACAGGATGGTTTTGAGATGGCGTTCAGACAGCTGTCGGTGGTTTTTTCATCGAGTGATTATCCGAGAAATTGTGGATGTGCCTGGACATGCCACAACATGTCCCATGAGGCTTCATCACTGCATTGCTGTGCGCCATGCGGCACCACCGCGACGCGCGAATCCTCTGCTCCTCTTTCCATGACAAAAACCCCTGTAACAGTGGAATGTGCCGTTCATTTCCAAACTGGACGCTGTGTTTTATCTGGGACGTCGTCTGACTAGAACAGGAATTGTGAAAAGACGTGGACATCAGCACTTTTTCGGCACATTGAGACAGACGTGCGGAGGAATTCCGCGCGTCGCGGCGGTGCCGCATAGCGCACAGCAACGCAGTGATGAAGCCTCACGGGACATGTTCTGGCATGTCCAAGCATATCCACAATTTCTCGGATAATCACTCAATTGAAAAACCACCGACAGCTGTCTGAACACCATCTCAAAGCCGTCCTGTGAGACCAAAATGGAGGTGGTTTTGTCTCGCTCCAGTAGCGAATCCATCATGACGCGCGAAGCCTCCGCTCGGCTTTCCATGACAAAATCTCTTGTTAAAAGTGAAATCTGCCGGAAAATGGTTGATGTCCAGCTCTTGTGATAACCAGAGAAATGGCACATGATGGTCACGGATCCAGACAGCCATCCGTTTAGAAATGAAATGGTCATTCAGCCTGTCGATGGCGGCTGTGGAGCGCGGCACGCCCCACAGCTGCTGGGGGCCGTCCTTAAAGCGACAGTAACACTCCTTATTCTCTACCAAGGCCGTAACATTTTCACCGAAAGCCAGATCAATTTTTCTAATGGTTTCCAGCTGCCAGTCTCTAACAGTTTCTGAAAAAATTCTGATGGAAAAAAAGCCCAAATCATTCCGCCATTTCCTGGCAATGAAACAACGACGAGGGGGCTGGACCACTCCTCACTCAAAGCCTGCTCACAGGCGAATGATGCAACCGACAGCTGTGGAAAAACTCACGCATGCGCACGAGGGTTCAAGCTTGTCTGACGCAATCACACGTGATTCAAATCCATATGATTTTTGAAAAAAATAATAAGGTCGGATACTTTTCTAATAGACCTCGTATGTCTGCAAATGTTAAAGTAAAAACAACATTCTTGGATTTGCCCATGATGATCCTGATTTGCTCCAAAATGTAATGTTTCTGCATTGGCCCATGTTCTACCCCTCCACTAAGTGTCATGAAAATCAGCGTGAAAGTATTTTGTGTAGTCCTGCTGACAGACAGACAAACCAACCATCAAATTGTAATGAAAACATAAACTCCTTGGTGGAAATAATAATTATAAAATAACATTATTGAGTTCATGAACAGTAATCATATCATTTACATTAGTCATATACAATTTATTGATAACTTTATAAATATGATTAATAATCCAATAACATCAATAACCCTGATAAGCACAATACTGAGTATATAAATACACTCTGTGGTTTTAACAGAGCAGACCTTCAAAACATGGTGAGAAGTAGAAGTTACTGACAGCTGATTGATTATCTGTTATGATTCATCAGTTGGTGTTGACAGTGGGTGAGAAACAAAAGTGGTCAGATACAGTTTTTGTCATCATTTGTCTGCGTGTACACCAGCACTGTAGAGCAGTCATATGTGCATCACACCTACAAATACATGTACAGTAGTGTTCAGAATAACAGTAGTGCTATGTGACTAAAAAGATTAATCCAGATTTTGAGTATATTTCTTATTGTTACATGGGAAACAAGGTACCAGTAGATTCAGTAGATTCTCACAAATCCAACAAGACCAAGCATTCATGATATGCACACTCTTAAGGCTATGAAATTGGGCTATTAGTAAAAAAAAGTAGAAAAGTGGGTGTTCACAATAATAGTAGTGTGGCATTCAGTCAGTGAGCTTGTCAATTTTGTGGAACAAACAGGTGTGAATCAGGTGTCCTCTATGTAAGGATGAAGCCAGCACCTGTTGAACATGCTTTTCTCTTTGAAAGCCTGAGGAAAATGGGTCGTTCAAGACACTGTTCAGAAGAACAGTGTAGTTTGAATAAAAAGTTGATTGGAGAGGGAAAACTTATACGCAGGTGCAAGAATTTATAGGCTGTTCATCTACAATGATCTCCAATGCTTTAAAATGGAAAAAAACAAAACAAAACAAAAAAAAAAATCAGAGACGCGTGGAAGAAAATGGAAAACAATCATCAAAATGGATAAAAGAATAACCAGAATGGTAAAGGCTCACCCATTGATCACCTCCAGGATGATCAAAGACAGTCTGGAGTTACCTGTAAGTGCTGTGACAGTTAGAAGACGCCTGTGTGAAGCTAATTTATTTGCAAGAATCCCCCGCAAAGTCCCTCTGTTAAATAAAGACATGTGCAGAAGAGGTTACAATTTGCCAAAGAACACATCAACTGGCCTAAAGAGAAATGGAGGAATATTTTGTGGACTGATGAGAGTAAAATTGTTCTTTTTGGATCCAAGGGCCGCAGACAGTTTGTGAGACAACCCCCAAACTCTGAATTCAAGCCACAGTTCACAGTGAAGACAGTGAAGCATGGTGGTGCAAGCATCATGATATGGGCATGTTTCTCCTACTATGGTGTTGGGCCTATATATCGCATACCAGGTATCATGGATCAGTTTGGATATGTCAGAATACTTGAAGAGGTCATGTTGCCTTATGCTGAAGAGGACATGCCCTTGAAATGGGTGTTTCAACAAGACAATGACCCCAAGCACACTAGTAAACGAGCAAAATCTTGGTTCCAAACCAACAAAATTAATGCCTCGCAGATGTGAAGAAATCATGAAAAACTGTGGTTATACAACTAAATACTAGTTTAGTGATTCACAGGACTGCTAAAAAAGCAGTTTGAACATAACAGTTTTGAGTTTGTAGCATCAACAGCAGATGCTACTATTATTGTGAACACCCCCTTTTCTACTTTTTTTTACTAATAGCCCAATTTCATAGCCTTAAGAGTGTGCATATCATGAATGCTTGGTCTTGTTGGATTTGTGAGAATCTACTGAATCTACTGGTACCTTGTTTCCCATGTAACAATAAGAAATATACTCAAAACCTGGATTAATCTTTTTAGTCACATAGCACTACTATTATTCTGAACACTACTGTATGTGTTCACATGCACACACAGGATGGAGAACAGGCACAGATGAAAAGACTTGAAGAATTCAACTGTGCACGCACAGCAGTCTGGTTGGGATGGCATGTCATCCTGAAAGAGAAGGCAGGCAGCAAAGCAGCATGATGTACTCTCGTACCTACCTACGCCACAAATCACCTCACACATAGCTCCATGGGGGACTTTATCAAAGTCTACACAGCATCTCAGGCCCATAAACACTCCAACATTAAATATGTCAGTAAAAGACGATTCTCTCTGGGTAAAAATCTTCTCAGTTGCAGTCAAGTGCTTCCACAGCACCTGAGACAAACTTCTGAAAGAAGATGCTTTTGTTCCTGAATACAAATGAAATGCCCAATCAGATTTGATTATTTATCACCTGACACTGGAGTTGCGAAGACCATGTTGGCTTAAAGCCCCAATAGCATGGGAGAGAAAAGGTGAAATTATGGAATGTTCAGAAGATTATAGGGAATTGACTGTGTGGATAAAAGTGTAGATAAAAGTGTTTGCAGAGCATTATCTAATAACTATACGGCATGCTTTGATAAGAACAGATCAGATGGCAATGCATAAAAACTGATTTTTGGTTCAACTTCATTAAAGCACAGCATTTTCATTAAATGCAGTCCCAAGAAAGAAGATAGACTCCAGATGGTGATGAAGTTAAGCCAAAAGGTGGAAAATAAAACCTGTAAGCTGAGTCTCCTGAGGCTGCCCAATGAGTGAGGTTGTCCTGTGAGCTAAGTTTCATGGTAATGAGTCTTAAAGACAGAATTACAGGTTTCCAAAGGTAATAACAGGCATTAACTGACACAAAGTTGGTTGACCAGAAATGATGGTGCAAGAATTTGTGAATAACAGGATTTTGACTTTATGCAAAAGTGGAAATGACAGAGAAGCAGAAAGGTTTGCAAGTCTAGAATTTGCCACATTGCAGGGTGTAAATGGAATTGGAACTTGAAGTTGCTCTAAAAATGTAAACTTTTCTTTTGTGATTTAGATGGTGTCATAAAGGGTGCAGTCTATGGAAACTGAAATAAATAGTGGGCCTTGAATTGAGACTTGAGAAACACCACACACGAGACTGAATCCAAGCAACAACTAAATGCAATATTGTGTTACATTTATGTCTGCATCCACTCAGTCAGCTCCCTGCCTCACTGCTGATGAGTGTTTGATTTTTACTGAAGGAAGTGTCGACCCAACCGGTCAGCACTATCAATAAATCTCCTCGTCTTTTGTCCCATGGATGAAACCCCCGTCACACATAGCAAGAATGTGCAGGAACTAGGCCGAAATGGCAAATAGAACACCTCCAGACTATCTCGTCCACACCTGCACGATGGCATCTAAAGCACATGTACACAGCAATTTGGATGACACAGACTGCTGTCAGATGGCCATAAAAGGCTCTGAAGACTGCCTGACGTCCAAACATCTAGATGGCAAACACGGGACCGGAGTGGGTGGCAGCGTGAGTGTGCAGCGAGCAAGTGTATGGAGTGAATGTGTGCACCGCGCCCACACGTGGGGCTGAAATTATCACTCAACTGTGTGTGTGTGTGTGTGTGTGTGTGTGTGTGTGTGTGTGTGTGTGTGTGTGTGTGTGTGTGTGTGTGTGTGTGTGTGTGTGTGTGTGTGTGTGTGTGTGTGTGTGTGTGTTCATAACGGCTGCATGAGCCACTAAGCGCATGTGTGCCACTGGACACTTTTGCTGAAAGTTTGCTGGCAGTGATCCAAGCAGTCACACCATGCATCAGACGGAACCTTTCCAGCAAACTTTAATTTATTGTTTATTTTTTGCTCACTTCAGGAGCACAACGCAACTCTGTACACCATTATGTCAGTTGGATTATCACATGGGATTTAATTTTTAGGTGGTTATTTGCAGCACACAGCAGCCGGGTGAGAGGCTTTTCACTACAGGCTGTGGTTTGGTTCCTGTGCTCTCTGCACTGTCCTGTTTCCGTGCTGGAGGTGAGTTTCATGTTTAATAATCTTGTCATGGCCTGTGATACAGTACCATGTCACACCTCCAACAGAGTTTAGATGGTGATTAGGTAATAATCTGTATATTACAGCTGTGAGATCCATTCAGCTCTGTGCCTGATGTGTGCTATGACGTATTACTGTGCATGAGATCATGGAGAGACACAGCGGCAGATGGTGCTTTCAGTTTGATTGTGTGCTGTTCACACTCATTGTACATGACGAATGTGTGCCACATACATGTTATTACATATCAACATTTCCTTTGCCCTCCCTGGCTGGGGTCCAGTGGAGGTGGACATCCCACAACAAGTCGACAGGCTTTGCTGTGACCAATCGATGTCAGTGTTCAATAAACTGAGATTAGATCATTTCAGATGCTGTTTTGATACCGTCAGAATATGCAGACTGCGATCAGATGATGCAAAAACTGTATATAGACTGCTGTCAGATGTGTGTTCCATCTTGATGGCGCCAAGAGTGTTTTGAACATGTGCAACACACTTGGGACAGCCGAGCGAATGGGACCAAATATGTAGATGCTCACAGACTGCCGCCCGTTGGTCTTCGGACCGCAAGTCAATATTTCCCGATTGTGGCTGGATGTGTCATTCTGATGCAATTCGGCCTCAATCGGTGTATGTGTGATGGGGGTATGACTACAACCTTTACACTAGAATCCATAGTCTAAAACCTATGACAAGATATCAAGCCTTCATGTGATCTGCTCTCCACAGGTATTCTCCATTAAAGTCAAGCAAGTATGAAATTACTCCACTTCTAAAGAGGACAAATCAAATCTGGAATGCATAACTTTATGATTAGAAATGTCTGGATTCTGGGTCTCAGAAAGGAATGCTCACATCACAGTCAAGGTAAACTTTATTATACACAAGTAGGAAATATGTGTGGTCACTATTACACACTCCATTGTTATAAAGCCCACTGCATAACATTCATTTAATCATATAACAATCTGCTCTATTTCAACCCATCTAGCAGTAAGAGTAGATTTTCTACTGAAAGGGTGCTGTTGTGGAAACACGATATTCTTGCTTCTTGCTATATTTAATAATGGAGATTGTTAAATAATGCAGTTGTTTTTGAACATTTCTAATACTTCAAGCTCAAAATGCTTTCTACAGTATGTTGTATATAATTGTAGCAGATGAAAGCATTAATATTTAAAAGAGAAATGTACTTATTTAACTTCAAGGCGATTCATCAAAATGAAGCACACAGTATTTTATTATGTAAAATGTAATATGTAAGATGACTGATCATTATATGCCTGGAAGTCTGACTCAATCTCTTTACTGTTTTATTCTTGATCCATCCATCTGCCAAAAACCTTTTATTCTTGAAGAGCAAACTTTTTTTTTCAATTTATTTTCATTTATATAGCACCAAATCACAACAGAGTTGCCTCAAAATGCTTCACACAGGTAAGGTCTAACCTTACCAACCCCCAGAGCAACAGTGGTAAGGAAAACTCCATCTGAGGAAGAAACCTCAAGCAGACCAGACTCAAAGGGGTGACCCTCTGCTTGGGCCATGCTACAAACATAAATTACAGAACAATTCACAGAACAATTCACTGAAGAATATACAAGAAATGCTATTGGCGCACAGGACAGGAGGATCGCCAACACGAATACAACTCCCATCTCTGAATGGAGCTGCACCTTAAACAGAGAGAAAAAACAGAGTCAGGCATCAGAAAGACAAAAAAATACTGTATAATTTGCCAGGATTAAACAACAAGAAAAACAGAAATACTAAGGTGATCGCCGGCCACTAGCCACTAAATTCTGGGTCTTCACTAAAAGACCCAGAATTTAGGTAAAGTTGAGGCCGCGGCCCACTCCAATTAGTAATAAATGAATTAAAAGAGTAAAAAGCGTAAAACAAACCTGTACCAGTATGCTAGCCATATGAAAGGGAAAATAAGTACGTCTTAAGTCTGGACTTGAAAGTCTCCACAGAATCTGACTGTTTTATTGACGCAGGGAGATCATTCCACAGAACAGGGGCATGATAAGAGAAAGCTCTGTGACCCGTAGACTTCTTATTCACCTTAGGGACACAAAGTAGTCCTGCACCCTGAGAACATAAAACCCGGGCCGGTACGTAAGGTTTAATTAGGTCAGCTAGGTAGGGAGGTGCCAGTCCATTAATAATTTTATAGGTTAGTAGCAGAACCTTAAAATCTGATCTCACTGGGACAGGAAGCCAGTGAAGGGATGCCAAAATGGGTGTAATGTGGTTAAACGTTCTGCTTCGTGTCAAAAGTCTGGCTGCAGCATTTTGAACCAATTGGAGACCCCTAATGCTAGACTGCGGTAAACCAGAAAATAGAACATTGCAGTAGTCCAATCTAGAAGAGATAAATGCATGGATCAGGGTCTCAGCATCAGCCATAGACAGGATGGGACAAATCTTCGCTATATTTCGCAGGTGGAAGAAAGCAGTCATAGTAATATTACTAATGTGGAGGCCAATGAAGGATCAAAAATTACCCAAAGGTTCCTCACTTTGTCAGTGTGATGTATGACACACGAGCCGAGGCTGAGCGTTAACTGGTCAAATTGATGCCGATGTCTCACTGGACCAAGAATCATCATTTCAGTCTTATCAGAGTTTAAAAGTAGAAAGGTTCTAGACATCCAACTTCTCACCGCAGCAAGGCAATCTTCTAAGGATTTTATGTGAACGAGATTACCAGCAGTTATCGGCATGTAGAACTGAGTATCATCTGCATAGCAGTGAAAGGTAATCCCAAAACGCTGCAATATGTGCCCAAGGGGTGCTATATAAAGGGAGAAAAGCAGGGGGCCTAAGACAGACCCCTGTAGAACCCCAAATTTCATGTCACTAAGGTTAGAGGTAGTTTTACTGTACAAAACACAGTGAGAACGACTGGTCAAGTATGACGTCAGCCATGCAAGGGCACTACCAGTAATCCCAAAATGATTTTCCAGCCTATCAAGGAGAATATGATGATCCACTGTATCAAATGCAGCACTGAGATCTAACAGCAACAGAACCGTAGTGGTGTCCGAATCCATTGTAAGCAGAAGATCATTCACCACTTTAGTGAGAGCCATCTCTGTGGAATGATATTTTCTAAAAACAGACTGCAGTGGCTCAAAGAGATTATTCTTAGTAAGACAGTCTACGAGCTGCCGTGACACCACTTTTTCCAGAATTTTAGAGAAAAATTATAGATTTGATACCGGCCGATAGTTTGTCAATACACTAGGGTCAAGATTAGGTTTCTTAAGTAATGGTTTAATCACTGCAGAGTTGAAACATTTAGGAACAGATCCAGAAGTTAAAGAAAGATTAATAATTTCCAGCACAGTTGGCCCAAGAGTGGGCCACAGGTCCTTAACAGTTTTGTTGGTATAGGATCAAATAAACAGGTTGTGCTTTTTGTTGACATTACGAGTTTTGTCAGCATGCCTAGAGAGATACTGTCAAATTCTGTAAATCTAGGTAATACCTCAGTAGTGGCACCCACATCAATAGCAGGGTGTAGTGGCTGGATTAAGGCATGCAGGGATATGTTTAACCTGATGTCTTCTATTTTCTTCCCAAAGTAATCCAGGAAATCTTGTGCTGTAAAAGGAGAGCGAACTACAGGTGGTTGTCCATGCAAAAGTGTTGCCACCATGTCGAACAAGAACTTTGAGTTATGCTTGTTTTTGTTGATCAAATCAGAGTAGTAAGTCCGCTTTGTAGCCAATAATGCATGCTTACAGTCTAAGATAGCATCACGCCACACAAGGTGAAATACTTCTAATTTTGAACGACGCCATTTCCGTTCTAGACCTCTTGCTTTATGCTTGAGGTCACGCAGATAATCATTGAACCAAGGTGACTGTGATTTGGGGGAGTGCGGTTTTAACACAGGTGGTGCAATCATGTCAAGTGTAGTTTTGAGCACTGAGTTTAAACTATCCACAAGTCTGTCTACTGACTGGGTATTTGTCAAATGTGAAGCTAAGACATCAGGCAGTCTAGCTTCAAGTTCAGTCTTAGTTGAGGAGTTGATGCATCGCCGTAATGATATATAAGGTTGTTGTTCCACTAAACACGGCAGCGAAACTGTAAACTTAATAAGTGAGTGATCAGACACCACTGATGTAAGAGGCATGATTTCAATATTCATGACAGCAATACCACGTGCGAGAACCAGATCCAGGGTATTTCCACTAATGTGCGTCAAATTCTGAATGCATTGCCGAAATCCTAATGCATCCACAATTTCCATAAATGATTTGCAGAGGGGATCAGAAGGCTTATTTATATGAATTATATGAAAGTCACCAATGATCAGAATGTTATCTACACTAGTTGACAAGTTAGAGATGAACGCACCAAATTCATCTAAGGATTCAGAATATGGGCCAGAAGGCCTATATACAGTGACAAAGTAATACAACTAATTTTTATTCTTCTGACCTTGGCAATGTGTAATACCCTGAGCAGAGCGGAGAATCAGATGCTCAAACAAGTGATATTTGTAACCCCCAACAGCTAATAAGCTAAACCTAGATTTATAAATAAGAGCAACACCCCCGTCTTGTTTCGCATCACGATGGATGTGACTAAATGTATATGCTGGTGGGCAGGCCTCATTTAAGGGGAGGACAGCTGTAGGTTTAAGCCAGGTTTCACATAGCCCAATCATATCTAAGTGATGATCAATAATTAGATCATTGATCAACAATGATTTTGAGGACAGTGATCTTATGTTAATGAGACCAAGTCTAAGGACCTCAGTGGGGTTGACAGTTGAACTGTTTGGGTTTAGGGGTGGTTCCAGAGTAACATATATAAGATGCCTAGAAGTAGGTTTAGGTTTAAGACATTCCACGTGCATTGTAGGTAGCAGACACAAAATCTTTGCTATTGCTGGAACAACCACTGGGCCATCCTCAATTTCAACATCATCCAATATAGTAATGGGTATTAAGTTTGGAAGCATATTCCTCTATGATTTTTATGGACACGACTATGGAAGCAGGCCACAGTCTCAACTTGTTGAAATTCCCTCCCTGGCAAATAAACTGCACTATCACCATAGTGGATTTTCTGCACTAAATTCCCCGCTAAGCTAATGGATTCCACACCCACATTTGTCATAAGCCTTGCAGGGTCTCTAATCACCTGCTCCGTGGCCTGCTGTGGATTCATCTGTGAAGAGAACACCTCTCCAATGTGCCAAACGCCAGCGAATGTGAGCATTTGCCCACTCAAGTCAGTTACGACGACCAACTGGAGTCAAGTCGAGACCCCGATGAGGACGACGAGCATGCAGATGAGCTTCCCTGAGACAGTTTCTGACAGTTTGTGCAGAAATTCTTTGGTTATGCAAACCGATTGTTTCAGCAGCTGTCCGAGTGGCTGGTCTCAGATGATCTTGGAGGTGAACATGCTGGATGTGGAGGTCCTGGGCTGGTGTGGTTACACGTGGTCTGCGGTTGTGAGGCTGGTTGGATGTACTGCCAAATTCTATGAAACGCCTTTGGAGATGGCTTATGGTGGAGAAATGAACATTCAATACACGAGCAACAGCTCTGGTTGACATTCCTGCTGTCAGCATGCCAATTGCACGCTCCCTCAAATCTTGTGACATCTGTGGCATTGTGCTGTGTGATAAAACTGCACCTTTCAGAGTGGCCTTTTATTGTGGGCAGTCTAAGGCACACCTGTGCACTAATCATGGTGTCTAATCAGCATCTTGATATGGCACACCTGTGAGGTGGGATGGATTATCTCAGCAAAGGAGAAGTGCTCACTATCACAGATTTAGACTGGTTTGTGAACAATATTTGAGGGAAATGGTGATATTGTGTATGTGGAAAAAGTTTTAGATCTTTGAGTTCATCTCATACAAAATGGGAGCAAAACCAAAAGTGTTGCGTTTATATTTTTGTTAAGTGTATGTCCTATGTATATAAATAAATATATAAATAAAACCTGTAAGCTGAGTCTCCTGAGGCTGCCCAATGAGTGAGGTTGTCCTGTGAGCTAAGTTTCATGGTAATGAGTCTTAAAGACAGAATTACAGGTTTCCAAAGGTAATAACAGGCATTAACTGACACAAAGTTGGTTGACCAGAAATGATGGTGCAAGAATTTGTGAATAACAGGATTTTGACTTTATGCAAAAGTGGAAATGACAGAGAAGCAGAAAGGTTTGCAAGTCTAGAATTTGCCACATTGCAGGGTGTAAATGGAATTGGAACTTGAAGTTGCTCTAAAAATGTAAACTTTTCTTTTGTGATTTAGATGGTGTCATAAAGGGTGCAGTCTATGGAAACTGAAATAAATAGTGGGCCTTGAATTGAGACTTGAGAAACACCACACACGAGACTGAATCCAAGCAACAACTAAATGCAATATTGTGTTACATTTATGTCTGCATCCACTCAGTCAGCTCCCTGCCTCACTGCTGATGAGTGTTTGATTTTTACTGAAGGAAGTGTCGACCCAACCGGTCAGCACTATCAATAAATCTCCTCGTCTTTTGTCCCATGGATGAAACCCCCGTCACACATAGCAAGAATGTGCAGGAACTAGGCCGAAATGGCAAATAGAACACCTCCAGACTATCTCGTCCACACCTGCACGATGGCATCTAAAGCACATGTACACAGCAATTTGGATGACACAGACTGCTGTCAGATGGCCATAAAAGGCTCTGAAGACTGCCTGACGTCCAAACATCTAGATGGCAAACACGGGACCGGAGTGGGTGGCAGCGTGAGTGTGCAGCGAGCAAGTGTATGGAGTGAATGTGTGCACCGCGCCCACACGTGGGGCTGAAATTATCACTCAACTGTGTGTGTGTGTGTGTGTGTGTGTGTGTGTGTGTGTGTGTGTGTGTGTGTGTGTGTGTGTGTGTGTGTGTGTGTGTGTGTGTGTGTGTGTGTGTGTGTGTGTGTGTGTGTGTGTGTGTGTGTGTTCATAACGGCTGCATGAGCCACTAAGCGCATGTGTGCCACTGGACACTTTTGCTGAAAGTTTGCTGGCAGTGATCCAAGCAGTCACACCATGCATCAGACGGAACCTTTCCAGCAAACTTTAATTTATTGTTTATTTTTTGCTCACTTCAGGAGCACAACGCAACTCTGTACACCATTATGTCAGTTGGATTATCACATGGGATTTAATTTTTAGGTGGTTATTTGCAGCACACAGCAGCCGGGTGAGAGGCTTTTCACTACAGGCTGTGGTTTGGTTCCTGTGCTCTCTGCACTGTCCTGTTTCCGTGCTGGAGGTGAGTTTCATGTTTAATAATCTTGTCATGGCCTGTGATACAGTACCATGTCACACCTCCAACAGAGTTTAGATGGTGATTAGGTAATAATCTGTATATTACAGCTGTGAGATCCATTCAGCTCTGTGCCTGATGTGTGCTATGACGTATTACTGTGCATGAGATCATGGAGAGACACAGCGGCAGATGGTGCTTTCAGTTTGATTGTGTGCTGTTCACACTCATTGTACATGACGAATGTGTGCCACATACATGTTATTACATATCAACATTTCCTTTGCCCTCCCTGGCTGGGGTCCAGTGGAGGTGGACATCCCACAACAAGTCGACAGGCTTTGCTGTGACCAATCGATGTCAGTGTTCAATAAACTGAGATTAGATCATTTCAGATGCTGTTTTGATACCGTCAGAATATGCAGACTGCGATCAGATGATGCAAAAACTGTATATAGACTGCTGTCAGATGTGTGTTCCATCTTGATGGCGCCAAGAGTGTTTTGAACATGTGCAACACACTTGGGACAGCCGAGCGAATGGGACCAAATATGTAGATGCTCACAGACTGCCGCCCGTTGGTCTTCGGACCGCAAGTCAATATTTCCCGATTGTGGCTGGATGTGTCATTCTGATGCAATTCGGCCTCAATCGGTGTATGTGTGATGGGGGTATGACTACAACCTTTACACTAGAATCCATAGTCTAAAACCTATGACAAGATATCAAGCCTTCATGTGATCTGCTCTCCACAGGTATTCTCCATTAAAGTCAAGCAAGTATGAAATTACTCCACTTCTAAAGAGGACAAATCAAATCTGGAATGCATAACTTTATGATTAGAAATGTCTGGATTCTGGGTCTCAGAAAGGAATGCTCACATCACAGTCAAGGTAAACTTTATTATACACAAGTAGGAAATATGTGTGGTCACTATTACACACTCCATTGTTATAAAGCCCACTGCATAACATTCATTTAATCATATAACAATCTGCTCTATTTCAACCCATCTAGCAGTAAGAGTAGATTTTCTACTGAAAGGGTGCTGTTGTGGAAACACGATATTCTTGCTTCTTGCTATATTTAATAATGGAGATTGTTAAATAATGCAGTTGTTTTTGAACATTTCTAATACTTCAAGCTCAAAATGCTTTCTACAGTATGTTGTATATAATTGTAGCAGATGAAAGCATTAATATTTAAAAGAGAAATGTACTTATTTAACTTCAAGGCGATTCATCAAAATGAAGCACACAGTATTTTATTATGTAAAATGTAATATGTAAGATGACTGATCATTATATGCCTGGAAGTCTGACTCAATCTCTTTACTGTTTTATTCTTGATCCATCCATCTGCCAAAAACCTTTTATTCTTGAAGAGCAAACTTTTTTTTCAATTTATTTTCATTTATATAGCACCAAATCACAACAGAGTTGCCTCAAAATGCTTCACACAGGTAAGGTCTAACCTTACCAACCCCCAGAGCAACAGTGGTAAGGAAAAACTCCATCTGAGGAAGAAACCTCAAGCAGACCAGACTCAAAGGGGTGACCCTCTGCTTGGGCCATGCTACAAACATAAATTACAGAACAATTCACAGAACAATTCACTGAAGAATATACAAGAAATGCTATTGGCGCACAGGACAGGAGGATCGCCAACACGAATACAACTCCCATCTCTGAATGGAGCTGCACCTTAAACAGAGAGAAAAAACAGAGTCAGGCATCAGAAAGACAAAAAAATACTGTATAATTTGCCAGGATTAAACAACAAGAAAAACAGAAATACTAAGGTGATCGCCGGCCACTAGCCACTAAATTCTGGGTCTTCACTAAAAGACCCAGAATTTAGGTAAAGTTGAGGCCGCGGCCCACTCCAATTAGTAATAAATGAATTAAAAGAGTAAAAAGCGTAAAACAAACCTGTACCAGTATGCTAGCCATATGAAAGGGAAAATAAGTACGTCTTAAGTCTGGACTTGAAAGTCTCCACAGAATCTGACTGTTTTATTGACGCAGGGAGATCATTCCACAGAACAGGGGCATGATAAGAGAAAGCTCTGTGACCCGTAGACTTCTTATTCACCTTAGGGACACAAAGTAGTCCTGCACCCTGAGAACATAAAACCCGGGCCGGTACGTAAGGTTTAATTAGGTCAGCTAGGTAGGGAGGTGCCAGTCCATTAATAATTTTATAGGTTAGTAGCAGAACCTTAAAATCTGATCTCACTGGGACAGGAAGCCAGTGAAGGGATGCCAAAATGGGTGTAATGTGGTTAAACGTTCTGCTTCGTGTCAAAAGTCTGGCTGCAGCATTTTGAACCAATTGGAGACCCCTAATGCTAGACTGCGGTAAACCAGAAAATAGAACATTGCAGTAGTCCAATCTAGAAGAGATAAATGCATGGATCAGGGTCTCAGCATCAGCCATAGACAGGATGGGACAAATCTTCGCTATATTTCGCAGGTGGAAGAAAGCAGTCATAGTAATATTACTAATGTGGAGGCCAATGAAGGATCAAAAATTACCCAAAGGTTCCTCACTTTGTCAGTGTGATGTATGACACACGAGCCGAGGCTGAGCGTTAACTGGTCAAATTGATGCCGATGTCTCACTGGACCAAGAATCATCATTTCAGTCTTATCAGAGTTTAAAAGTAGAAAGGTTCTAGACATCCAACTTCTCACCGCAGCAAGGCAATCTTCTAAGGATTTTATGTGAACGAGATTACCAGCAGTTATCGGCATGTAGAACTGAGTATCATCTGCATAGCAGTGAAAGGTAATCCCAAAACGCTGCAATATGTGCCCAAGGGGTGCTATATAAAGGGAGAAAAGCAGGGGGCCTAAGACAGACCCCTGTAGAACCCCAAATTTCATGTCACTAAGGTTAGAGGTAGTTTTACTGTACAAAACACAGTGAGAACGACTGGTCAAGTATGACGTCAGCCATGCAAGGGCACTACCAGTAATCCCAAAATGATTTTCCAGCCTATCAAGGAGAATATGATGATCCACTGTATCAAATGCAGCACTGAGATCTAACAGCAACAGAACCGTAGTGGTGTCCGAATCCATTGTAAGCAGAAGATCATTCACCACTTTAGTGAGAGCCATCTCTGTGGAATGATATTTTCTAAAAACAGACTGCAGTGGCTCAAAGAGATTATTCTTAGTAAGACAGTCTACGAGCTGCCGTGACACCACTTTTTCCAGAATTTTAGAGAAAAATTATAGATTTGATACCGGCCGATAGTTTGTCAATACACTAGGGTCAAGATTAGGTTTCTTAAGTAATGGTTTAATCACTGCAGAGTTGAAACATTTAGGAACAGATCCAGAAGTTAAAGAAAGATTAATAATTTCCAGCACAGTTGGCCCAAGAGTGGGCCACAGGTCCTTAACAGTTTTGTTGGTATAGGATCAAATAAACAGGTTGTGCTTTTTGTTGACATTACGAGTTTTGTCAGCATGCCTAGAGAGATACTGTCAAATTCTGTAAATCTAGGTAATACCTCAGTAGTGGCACCCACATCAATAGCAGGGTGTAGTGGCTGGATTAAGGCATGCAGGGATATGTTTAACCTGATGTCTTCTATTTTCTTCCCAAAGTAATCCAGGAAATCTTGTGCTGTAAAAGGAGAGCGAACTACAGGTGGTTGTCCATGCAAAAGTGTTGCCACCATGTCGAACAAGAACTTTGAGTTATGCTTGTTTTTGTTGATCAAATCAGAGTAGTAAGTCCGCTTTGTAGCCA
This sequence comes from Thalassophryne amazonica, assembly GCF_902500255.1. Classification (NCBI taxonomy): domain Eukaryota; kingdom Metazoa; phylum Chordata; class Actinopteri; order Batrachoidiformes; family Batrachoididae; genus Thalassophryne; species Thalassophryne amazonica. The sequence continues at coordinate 73,648,962 of NC_047107.1, read as the reverse complement.
ATAATGCATGCTTACAGTCTAAGATAGCATCACGCCACACAAGGTGAAATACTTCTAATTTTGAACGACGCCATTTCCGTTCTAGACCTCTTGCTTTATGCTTGAGGTCACGCAGATAATCATTGAACCAAGGTGACTGTGATTTGGGGGAGTGCGGTTTTAACACAGGTGGTGCAATCATGTCAAGTGTAGTTTTGAGCACTGAGTTTAAACTATCCACAAGTCTGTCTACTGACTGGGTATTTGTCAAATGTGAAGCTAAGACATCAGGCAGTCTAGCTTCAAGTTCAGTCTTAGTTGAGGAGTTGATGCATCGCCGTAATGATATATAAGGTTGTTGTTCCACTAAACACGGCAGCGAAACTGTAAACTTAATAAGTGAGTGATCAGACACCACTGATGTAAGAGGCATGATTTCAATATTCATGACAGCAATACCACGTGCGAGAACCAGATCCAGGGTATTTCCACTAATGTGCGTCAAATTCTGAATGCATTGCCGAAATCCTAATGCATCCACAATTTCCATAAATGATTTGCAGAGGGGATCAGAAGGCTTATTTATATGAATTATATGAAAGTCACCAATGATCAGAATGTTATCTACACTAGTTGACAAGTTAGAGATGAACGCACCAAATTCATCTAAGGATTCAGAATATGGGCCAGAAGGCCTATATACAGTGACAAAGTAATACAACTAATTTTTATTCTTCTGACCTTGGCAATGTGTAATACCCTGAGCAGAGCGGAGAATCAGATGCTCAAACAAGTGATATTTGTAACCCCCAACAGCTAATAAGCTAAACCTAGATTTATAAATAAGAGCAACACCCCCGTCTTGTTTCGCATCACGATGGATGTGACTAAATGTATATGCTGGTGGGCAGGCCTCATTTAAGGGGAGGACAGCTGTAGGTTTAAGCCAGGTTTCACATAGCCCAATCATATCTAAGTGATGATCAATAATTAGATCATTGATCAACAATGATTTTGAGGACAGTGATCTTATGTTAATGAGACCAAGTCTAAGGACCTCAGTGGGGTTGACAGTTGAACTGTTTGGGTTTAGGGGTGGTTCCAGAGTAACATATATAAGATGCCTAGAAGTAGGTTTAGGTTTAAGACATTCCACGTGCATTGTAGGTAGCAGACACAAAATCTTTGCTATTGCTGGAACAACCACTGGGCCATCCTCAATTTCAACATCATCCAATATAGTAATGGGTATTAAGTTTGGAAGCATATTCCTCTATGATTTTTATGGACACGACTATGGAAGCAGGCCACAGTCTCAACTTGTTGAAATTCCCTCCCTGGCAAATAAACTGCACTATCACCATAGTGGATTTTCTGCACTAAATTCCCCGCTAAGCTAATGGATTCCACACCCACATTTGTCATAAGCCTTGCAGGGTCTCTAATCACCTGCTCCGTGGCCTGCTGTGGATTCATCTGTGAAGAGAACACCTCTCCAATGTGCCAAACGCCAGCGAATGTGAGCATTTGCCCACTCAAGTCAGTTACGACGACCAACTGGAGTCAAGTCGAGACCCCGATGAGGACGACGAGCATGCAGATGAGCTTCCCTGAGACAGTTTCTGACAGTTTGTGCAGAAATTCTTTGGTTATGCAAACCGATTGTTTCAGCAGCTGTCCGAGTGGCTGGTCTCAGATGATCTTGGAGGTGAACATGCTGGATGTGGAGGTCCTGGGCTGGTGTGGTTACACGTGGTCTGCGGTTGTGAGGCTGGTTGGATGTACTGCCAAATTCTATGAAACGCCTTTGGAGATGGCTTATGGTGGAGAAATGAACATTCAATACACGAGCAACAGCTCTGGTTGACATTCCTGCTGTCAGCATGCCAATTGCACGCTCCCTCAAATCTTGTGACATCTGTGGCATTGTGCTGTGTGATAAAACTGCACCTTTCAGAGTGGCCTTTTATTGTGGGCAGTCTAAGGCACACCTGTGCACTAATCATGGTGTCTAATCAGCATCTTGATATGGCACACCTGTGAGGTGGGATGGATTATCTCAGCAAAGGAGAAGTGCTCACTATCACAGATTTAGACTGGTTTGTGAACAATATTTGAGGGAAATGGTGATATTGTGTATGTGGAAAAAGTTTTAGATCTTTGAGTTCATCTCATACAAAATGGGAGCAAAACCAAAAGTGTTGCGTTTATATTTTTGTTAAGTGTATGTCCTATGTATATGTGCTACCATTTGTGCCCACACAGTGTCATCTCCAGGCATAAAGTTGTGACATTGTTGGCATTTTGCTGTAATTGAACATGCGAAGGTGGCTCTGTGGGATAAGAGTTGGATTTTTAGCAATATTTAGACCAGGGTATTATTTGCTGTCACACTATCTTCCTGTGTCCTTGGAGAAGATACTTCATCTACATTGTCCCTGTCCACACAACTATAAATGGGTACCAAACTTGGCTGGGGAAGTAATGTGAGATGCACTGACGTGCCATCAAGGAAGAAGCATATCCTCTCCTCCCCTTCATACTACAATCTCTGGTGATAAGCACCAGCACAATGGCTGTCAGGGTCTATTATACAAATAATGAATGTTTATGAGTTCAATGGTATGAATATTTCATGAGGCGAAAGCTGGAACATACCATTCAACGAGGCTGAATTAAATATTCATTCCATTGAAAGAATGTGAAAACATTCATTATTTGTTTTATATAACAGCTAAAATAGATCCTTGTCATTTTATATTTTATTAATTTATAAAAAACAAAAAAGGGACTTATATTTTGGTGTTCCACTGCTGCTGAAGTCCAAATTGTGACGTGTACTCCAGTGATGCTGCGCACTGACTTCGAACTTCCATAAAAGAAAAAGAAAAAAAAAGACTGTGTAGATCCTCAGTCCAGCCAAAAATCACATCAGCTTTCATCCAAACAGCTCTTCATGCATCCAGACGGCTTACAGCGGAGTGAATTTTGTGTGTGTATGTGTTACACAAATTAGCATCAGTTAGCTCAAATCAAATCATCGTAAGAGTTGTTATCCCCCATGCGTGCGCGCTCACACAGACACACAACTGGGCCGGCACTTGTGCGTGTGTACTACCAAAAATAGATTGTGTACATCTTCAATGCAGCGGGGAAAAAAAATCATGGCAGAAATGAGTCCAACTTTTCATTCTTTTTTCCTGCTAACCAGACAGCGCAGTGGATTTGTTTTGTGTGAGCGTGCGGGCGCGCGTTGTGTGTGTGTGTGCTCGCGTGCATGTGCATGCACATGCACGTGTGTGTGTGTCTGTGTGTAAACACGTGCCGGCGTGCATGTGTGCGTGTGCGAGCACCATTGCAGAGTGCAATGGTACCAAACGTATGGAACCAAATTTGCACTGTAATGGAACCAAACTGCACTCTAAATGCACTGCAACATAAATGGGACAAATTAATCCATGTCATGTGACATACAAAGCACCAATCAAATGACAAGGATCCACTCAGCCGTTATATAAATAGGAGTTTGTTCATTCCTCTGTTCCATATGTACTATAGATGCCTGCCATATGTGTCTGCATGGTCTAATCTAAAGTCATCAATGTTGCGGTACTACTGACATTTTTTTGGTATTGGGATATGCAAAGTTGGCTCTGTGGGATAACAGTTGTCTACGAACTTTAGACCAAGGTTCAATCCAAGGTGTATGTTCCAATTTACCTGTCTGTGTCCTTGGTCAAGACACTTCAGCTATAATATTGTCCCAGTCCACCTAGCCATAAATTGGTACCAGCCTTGGCTCAGGATTTAATCTGCAATAGACTGTCATCCATCGAAGGGGAGTCATAAACTCCACTGTTTTATGTTACGGATAGGCCTCAGGGGCTGCATATGGACAAGCAATGGTGCTCCATCTGAATTAAGACATGCAGTGATCATCATCATCTACATCGCAGAAATGCATGTGAAATTGCTGCAAAAAACACTAATAGCAATCCTTAGCATAACCTTCAAAATGCTTATTAAAAGTTAAAGAAAATCATTACTTCAGACTGTTCCTAGAAAGCAGATAGTATGTGTACAAATTTCTAGAGACAACAGCCCACACTTCTGTGCATGTGGAGTGGATGTGTCGCTCAGTTAATGCCTTGGGATGAGAATGTGTTCCATGTGCCATCCGTATATCAAACAGAATATAATATTGACACATTTGATGTCAATATTATGTTGATGTGATTGTAGACATTATATACTCTATGTGTGTGGCTCAGAAAAACAAGGACCCAGCTCTGTCTGAGAGCATCGCTTTAACATACACACAGTCTAAACACAGGCCCATTTACAAAGAACAAGCATTCCCTCAGTGAACCAGAGAGGTTCTATTCATCACAGATAAGAAATGACTGCAGGCTGCCAAGACCAGGGCCATGGATGAGCACTGTCAGCACATTTATCTACAAAGTTCCTGAAACTGTCCATCAATGTGTGGCACTATAGACTGTGTGTGTCCTGAGGAAAAGACAAATGTCCTCATAATCATCATATTCACCATCAGTATCACCATCAGATACTAGATTCTAATCTTAATATTCCTTACAATGAAGACATATTAGTTCACCATAACCTTGCCCATTACCCGATGAGCTCTGACAGCAAGAAGTAATGTAATATGAATGTTTCAGCTCAACACAGGAAGCAGGCATTGCCAACTTTCATGTACATTGTGAAAACATTCAAATAATTTATCCATTCACATTTGGATTCAAACTGCCATATACTAAGCTTGAAAATTTTGTCTGACTCTTCATACAGTTAAACTGTGGTCATGTGATTGCGTATGGCCCCTTCACACATAACACGATTGAGGCCAAATGGCGCACAAAGGAGAATTCGAATGGCACTTGTGAAAATCTGGAGCCGCCTCAAACGCCTCGTGCAGCAGTCAGCACAACCATTCGGCCACAGCACATGCATTCTACATTTGCGTGTCGCTCGTGCTGGAAACCCAGTCAAATGGATGAGGTCACACTGCCATCTGATCATGGTTGCAACATTTGTACAGCATGCCCTCCAAGGCAATCAGATGATGCCAGCGCACACGGGCACACCAAAGCCGTCTGATGATCACACACGCATTCACCAAGGCGATCATCATGTCGCACCTGACCACTGTGTCATCGCTACTCAAAGCTGGAGAACACACATCGTGCCATGAAGAATGTCACCTCTCAACACGCTACCGCAATGCACGTGTCTGCAGGCTCTTATGACATGCTGAAAAATAAAAACAGCTCACCAGTGACGTGACACGGGATTGCAACATCCAAATGGTCTGTCAATCAGCTGACTGACAAACCACTATAGGCAGCTCATTTGCCCCACATCCTGGAGCCGTGAGCCCATTCATGTGAGCAATTTGCTGTTCCGGACAAGGGGGTGTGCCAGTGATGTGATGTCTATATAGACATGATCACATCACATCCACTACAGTTATGCATTTGTCAGGAGACCATGGTTGACATATAATCATGTTATGGGTTGGATGTCATTCGAAATCAAGCTGGGAGGGAGCTGACCACAGCCCATGATTGCGCCACTCCAATCTGCTCATGACTGCTGTGTCATTGCTACTCACAGGTAGAGAACACATATCCTCCCATGAAGAACATCACCTCTCAACATGCCACCGTGATGCACGTCATCATGATCTCATGACATGGTGACAAATAAAAACACATATCACCTTTGGAACGTGTTCAGCTGTGCCTCAGTACACACTGCAGACACCATCAGCCAGGCTGCCCCATGTGAAAATATTCATCTGACCATGTGAACAGTCAGCTGGCGAGGCAAATGTCACATCCACCACGTAACTTATAGTCCACAAGATGTGGTGTCCTTCGGCGCGCCACACGCCGATTGGCCAGAGACAGCTTGACACGTGGAGCAGGCTGATGTGTTCATGATGTGAGCGCATGAATAAATTCATGTCAGTTCATTAATCCCTTGTTTGCATCCATGGGCATGGTTCATGAACAAAAAGGAACAGAAGGATGATCTTTCTTGTATTGCCTGCTCTTTATAACAGGAATTAAATATTTTAACAGACAAAACAAAATCCATTTGTTTCCTCATTTCCAACACAGACCAAGTCATCAAACATCAATTAAACATCATTACCAGTAACATGACTGCCTTAGATTTAAACAGTACAATCATTGTTCTTATAATGTTCTGTGCTCTTTCATTTCCTTATGCATTTTCTTAGATTTATGTACATTTGTACAACATTTAATTGCTTCTGCTGCTGTGTGAATGCAATGTGGCATCACACCTCTCATGTGGTCGCACTGTGTTCATGCGTCGCTGCAGGATAGTACAGTATCTGTACACAGCTGTCCGACCTACTGTCCCTCCTGACAGTTGCTGGAATATTTCGGGGTTCCCCAATTCGGCCTTTTTCAGCCTGTTTTGGCCTCATTCATCCAACTTCGTGTTATGTGTGAAGGGGCCAATAGCTAGAGCTGCTTGATTACAGCAAAAATAACTTTTGATTTTGATTATTTGATTATTTTGGCCAAAACTAAAATCACAGTTGTTTAACACTATTACTCATTGACTTTCTGCATTTACTATTGGGCACTTAACTATGGACAAACTAGCATATGTATACTAGAATTTGAATGGTTGCAACTGAGTTCCAACTCCCTTCGTACATCAAGACCTCGACTCCAAACCACATGAACGCGCATTGCCTGATGAGACAGAGAGAGAAAGAATGTTGGGAACCTCATCTCTCTTTTCACTGACCTACATTCCCTCATCTTCATCATAAGCATGGTAATAAAAATGCAGGCAATATAGTGGTAGACTTCCAAATTTAAAAATTTCCTCCTCCTGTTCAATGAGTGAGACTGAGTGGTGATTGAGAGGGAAGGCAGTGAATGGGAGAGACAGAACACCTGATCAGAAAATAGCAGGTAATCACTAAAATAAATAGTTAATTTCTGAATGTTTCAAATGTACAGTCTGAAGTACAAATAAACCAGCCTGACCTCTGCACAACCATATGGAAATGAATATTTTTTTTAATCAATGTAGTAGAAGCAGAAAATGTTCCTTCTCTTTGATCCGTGGCTCAGCTCCACTCTCACACAGAGCACAAATTTGACAGAGAGCCTCATAGACAACTCCACTCATGTGCAAGGAATGACAGGTTCATTTGATTTATTACATAGGGCAAAAAGTGAATATCACTGCAAAATAGAATGTGGTAAAACAACTGTTTTTATCTCTACATTATTTTTGTGATCACTGGAATCAAAAATTGAATTAATCACCCAGCTAACTATGTAGTACCTGCAGTGTCTTAGCAGCAAGAAGGTCTTGGGATCGCTTCCCACCTGTGTGGACTTTGCATGTTCTTCCCATGTTTGTGTGGGTTCCCTCCAGGTGCTCCTGCTTCCACATCCAAGGACAAGCATGTTAGGTGAAATGCTGACTCTGAATGTAATTGTCTGTCTATATGCATAATGAGTGCTGGGACAAGCTCCTGGTCCCCAGTGACCCATAATTGGAATAAGTGGATATAGAAACTGAAAGAATAAATTAATGTATCTACTCAATGCCTGGATTATTAAATTATACAAACAAAAAGAAGGTATTAAGGGTGTTGATGTATAGGTTCACATGGAAGAACCATAAAGGAGATATTACCGGAACATTACATAGTTTACGCACTAATGACCACCAAAGTTGGTTGAGCTATATCACATAACTTAATTATGGGGGTGATGGTCTTGAGGTGGGTTTAAAGTGGTGGGCTTCAGGCCTTGGTTCAAATCCCTGTCAGACTGGAAACTCACTAAGGGCCTTTGGACAAGGATCTTAATTCCCAAGTTCTTCCTGGTGAGCAGCTGAGTGTCTTGGCATGTCAGCAGACTGACATCTCTGTGTGTGACTGTGAATGGTTGAATGTGTGGCATCATTGTAAAGTGCTTTGGGGGAAAAAGAGCTATATAAATGTAGCCCATTTACCAAATATGTGACTAGCAGACTGCCCCAAATCCCAGAAGACACTTGCATGATTAATTAGAAAAACTCCACAGATGGTAACATTCAGCTACACTGCAAATCCAAACTCAAAAAACCTGAGGCAGGAATTGTCTAATTAAGTTTAGTTACCTCAGATGATTTAATCATGAACACTTGTTTTGTTTAAGCAAAATGAACTTTGTTAATTTTAGTTAAATCGACTTGATTGAGCAAAATAGATTTTATGCATGTTACAGTGTGACAGACAGAAGCAGTCAAGTATTGATCCAGTGACCTTCTGGTTTGTGAACAACCTTCTCTACCCACAATCACTGTTCTAAATTGAATTTAATCTATCTTGTTTTCCTTGTAAGTCAAAATGTCTGACAAACACTGACTCAGTCTTGAAGGTCATTATTAAATGTTATTTTCTTTCTATTTCAGTTTACAGTGGCAGACTCATGATCTATATGCTGGGATCAAACAACATAAAGAAAATAACATGGGTTCACTGCATTTTTGGCAGGCACATGACACTACGGAAATTACATAAAAGCGGTCTCCAATTGCAGGTTGCCCCAATTTCAGTTTCAGTTCCAAAATTGTGGAAATCTGGACCATTTGCTTGTATAGTATTATAGAATTCTTTAATTAAAAATTAAATAAAATATTTACCTTAACTAAAATTAAAAAAATAAATAAAAACAAAACTGGCTGTAACCTCAAGAAGGTGCAGGGGTAAACGGATGCACTGGGTTACCGGATGGACTGGCTCATCTATATGCTGATAATGAACACAGTGGGCCATTTCCTCCATTACCATCATTTACAATGACTCTGATGATGACCCCACGTCCATGGCGGCTGTGCTGTGATTAGAAAGGTAAACAGCCAGAACAGAATTTCATGGCCACGGTTACCTCTGTGTCTCCCCCTGCTCTCCATCCTGGACAAATATATCTCCACATTAGTGAAGCAGGAGGTCAATAAATTCTCAAGGGAGGAGCAGCCAGTGAGAGAACTGAGATTACAGCCGGGATCGTCATCCAGATGTGAAATGACTTCAGCAAAGCCGATAGCGATCTGTTCATCTCAAGTGAAAATTTACGCTTTTCTTCTTGTGACTTGCACTACAGCACTTGGCACTGTGCAGTCACTGAGTTTAGACGCTGCTTTATGCTTTCATTGGTCTGGATATGATTTAGCCTCAGTGGAGGGTGAACTGAGGTTTGCTGTGATGTGGCAATGCCTTAGAAACCATTATGTTCCACAGAATTAAAAGACTGTCTATTAATGGAAACAGTCTTCATGTGATCTACAACCCCAATTCCAATGAAGTTGGGACGTTGTGTAAAGAAGTAGCAGCTGTACTCTCCCAGAGAGTAGAGGTTCTCACCCTGTTCAGGAGCGTAAGCCCAGATACCCAATGGAGCAATCTCATTTCTGCTGCTTGTATTTGTGACCTTATTCTATCGGTGAGTACCCAAAGTTCATGACTATACAGTAGGTCAGAATAGGAGTGTAAACTGACTTGTAAATTGAGAGTCTCGCCTTCTGGCTGTGCTCCTTCTTCACCACAACAGCCTGATACAGTGTCAAAACTGGCTGTCAAAACAACATTTGGGCATTTCGTGTCATTTACCTTGTTAATGACAACCTTTTGAATGAATGTGTTCATAATTGTGGTTTTCCTTATTGAAGTTATCAGATTTGTAGAAAGATGTTCAATAGTAGCATATTTGAGGGCATTCTGACAGATGACCACATAGATGTTGCTGTTCATAGTCCAGACATTGTAGAGCCCAATGAGTTCAGTACATTTACAATGAACTGGGTATAGATGTTCATTAGCCTTAATGGAAATCTTTGTGTTGTGTTGCTATGTGGTGATTACTGGTGGTGTTAAATGAGGTGACCAGACAATGGCCAGATGAATAATTTCCACAATACAATGTAAAAACTTTTCTAATTAGCTGCACAGGGGTAAAATAAGTATTGAACGTGTCACCATTTTTCTCAGAAAATGTATTTCTAAAGGTTCTATTGGCATGAATTTTGCACCACGTCAGTAACAGCCCAAGTAATCGACACATACAAATAAACCTAAACAAATTACAACCCCAATTCCAATGAACTTGGGACATTGTGTGAAATGTAAATAAAAACAGAATACAATGATTTGCAAATTCTCTTCAACGTATATTCAATTGAATACACCACAAAGACAAGATATTTAATGTTCAAACTGATAAACTTTATGTTTTTATGCAAATATTTGCTCATTTTGAAATGGATACCTGCAACACGTTTCAAGACGTTGCTTGGATGGCAGCATGTGTTGCTCCAAAACCTGGATGTACCTTTCAGCATTGATGGTGCCATCACAGATGTGTAAGGCCTAGTTCACACGGCAGGATAATTAGGCCGATATCAGACCCAATCTTCCCCTTCCTACAATCTTAAGGATGCCCCGACAATCATCCAGGTTTTGGAGCAACACATGTTGCTCCAAAACCTGGATGTACCTTTCAGCATTGATGGTGCCATCACAGATGTGTAAGCTGTCCATGCTATGGGCACTAACACACCCCCATACCATCACAGATGCAAGCGTTTGAACTTTGCGCTGGTAACAGTCTGGATGGTCTGTTTCCTCTTTTGTCCAGAGGACACAACGTCCATGATTTCCAAAAACAATTTGAAATGTGGACTCATCAGACCACAGCACACTTTTCCACTTTGCATCTGTCCATTTCAAATGAGCTCGTGCTCAGAGAAGGCGCGGCATTTCTGGATGTTGTTGATGTATGGCTTTTGCTTTGCATGCTAGAGTTTTAACTTGCACTTGTAGATGTAGCGACGAACTGTGTTAACTGATAATGGTTTTCTGAAGTGTTCCTGAGCTCACGCAGTAAGATCCTTCACACAATGATGTCGGTTTTTAATGCAGTGCCTCCCAAGGGTTCGAAGGTCACGGGCATTCAATGTTGGTTTTCGGCCTTGCCATTTATGTGTAGAAAGTTATCCAGATTCTTTGAATTTTCTGATTATATTATGGACTGTAGATGATTGAATCCCTAAATTCCTTGCAATTGAACATTGAGAAATATTGTTTTTAAACTGTTGGACTATTTTGTCACACAGTTGTTCACAAAGTGATGATCCTCACCCCATCTTTGCTTGTGAATGGCTGAACCTTTTGGGGATGCTCCTTTTATGACCCAATCATGACACTCACCTGTTTCCAAACAGGTGTTCTTTGAGCATTCATCAACTTTCCCAGTCTTTTGTTGCCCTGTCCCAACTTTTTTGAAATGTGTTGCAGGCATCCTTTTCAAAATGAGCAAATATTTGCACAAAAACAAAAACGTCTATCAGTTTGAACATTAAATATCTTGTCTTTGTGGTGTATTCAATTGAATATAGGTTGAAGAGGCTTTGTAAATCATTGTATTCTGTTTTTACTACATTTTACACAACGTCCAAACTTCATTGGAATTGGGGATGTAATACAAAAATTAAGTTATACGCTTGAACACGCTTATTGAAACTTATTTAATACTTTGCACAAAAGTCTTTGTTTGTAACAGCAGCTTCAGGATATCTCCTGCAAGGAGAAACTAGTTGCATGCATTGCTCAGGTGTGATTTTGGCCCATTCTTCCACACAAACAGTTGTCAAATCTTGTGGACCTCTTATATGAATTCTGATCTTCAGCTCTTTCCATAAGTCTTCCATTGGATTGAAGTCAGCTGATTGGCTGGGCCATTCTAGCAGCTTTATTTTCATTCTCTGAAACCAACTGAGGGTTTCCTTGGCTGTGTATTTAGGATTATTGTCTTGCTTAAATGTCCACCCTCATCTTCATCATCCTGGTAGATGGCAGCAGATTTTTATCAACATCAGTATATTTTTCCATTCACCCTTCCTTCAGTTATATGATGTTTGACGGTGCCGCTGTAAAACAGCCCTACGCTACGATGGGTATTGATAAGATTTTATCGATATCGATGCCATTAGCGATTCTGTTTATCGATCCGATTCCTTATCGATTCCCTTATCGATACCTCGTGAATTTTGTACTAAAAGTAGGCTTTACAGGTTTTCTATGTATTTCATTGAGTCTTAAAGTAAATAAATATGAAATTGGTCACTATATCCTTGATCTTTGGACATAAATAAAAATAAACAAAACGGTGTTTCGCTTTGAAGTTATTAATTCAGACTGGACTCTGTAGTTCTAACTTGACTCGTCAGAGAGCCGCGCAAAGTTTGGAGCTGTGTGAACAGAACAGAGGACGATTCTCGTTTCTTTCTCGCAACAAGACAGGAGTCCCAGTTAGTGACTTTAATCAGCACAAAAGTGACTCACGATTGACATATTCAGGGATGAAAGTGGTGAAAAACAAAAAAAGCTGAAACTCAAAATTACCCCCCAACACCACCTGCACGAAAATGTTTAAATTCTAGAAGCTCTGAAATGCAATCTGCGACTATTACAGACAATAAACTGGAGTGAGTGCAGCATCCATTTAGGTGAGAAAAAAAAAAACTTTCCTTATTCATATTCTAGGATGCAGCAGTTTTCTAGCTTAGCAGACAGTTCTGGAGGAAATCACTGACAAAATTAACACATTGAAAATATGATTTGACTGAAACAAACTGTCATTAAACTTAAATAAGACAGGGATGAAATAGAGGTGTAAGAGTCACTAGGTGTTCACAGGAAACACTTATTTATTTCTGTATGTATTTATTTATTTATGTATGTTCATTGTTAGTTGCTTTTATATTTTCTGTTGTGTTTCTATTCAGGTTCTTTTTGTCTCTTTCTCTAAAATTGTATATAATAATCATTAGATTATTAATATATAAACAAAAATAAATTTAAGAAATATTACAATTTGAAAACAAATGCACCCGAACATGATGACAGCTGCAACTGCTTAATGCTAACTTTTAACATAGAAAATGCCATAGACATGCTAACGCGTTAGCATCGCTCCCGTTTTTAAGTTATAAAATACATCTATCAACTGTTTCAGAAGACCATAACAGGTCGGTTTAAGATAGAAAAGGTAAATAATACTCACAGACGTATGCTCTTTGGGGTTTTAGCAGGGGAAAATTAAGCGAAAGAAAGAAAGAATAAACGAAGCAATAGATCGAACCATTGCTTCAATCTGCAAACCACTGCTTCGATTGGTTCAAGGTTCAAAGCAAAGCCGCGCGTTGATTACGGACCCGCTGCAGGGTCTGTCATCAATGTAGATAAATTATCATTTTCCTGACAAACACCCCCCAAAATAACGGCCACTCTGAAGGACCGATAACAGAATCGTTAAGCACAAAGCTTATTGATGTCGGTGGATCGAATCATTTCTTAACGATACCCGAAAGGAACCGGTTCTCGATACCCATCCCTACCTACGCCATGATGTTCCCATCTCCAAACCTCACTGTTGGTATGGCATTTTTTGGGTGATGTGCAGTACCATTTGACCTCCAGACATGGTGTGTATTGTGGTGTGTATTCCAAAAAGTTATGTTGTGGTTTCATCTGACCAGACTATATTCTCAGTATTTCACAGGCTTGTGTAAATGTTGTGCAGCAAACATTAGACGAGCTCCAACATGCTTTTTCTTCAGCAATGGAGTCTTGCATGGTGAGCGCACATACAGGCCCTGGCAGTTGAGTGCATTACTTATGGTTTTCTTTGAAACAATTGTACCTGCTAATTCCAGGTCTTTCTGAAGCTCTCCACAAGTGGTCCTTGGCTCTTGGACAGCTCTTCTGATTATTCATTTCACTCCTCTGTTAGAAATCTTGTGATGAGTACTTGGTCCGGACCGGTTTATGGTGAAATGATGTTCTTTCAGTTTCCACATTATGGCGCCAACAGTGCTCAATGGAACATTCAGAAGTTAGAAATCCTTCTGTAACCAATCCCAACAGTATATTTTACACATGATACTTTGACCCATCATGAGATGTTTCTTGTGTTTTGTGGTAGTTGGCCCCAGACTGGCGAACAATTTACCTCCTGATTTACGCACTATATTTGACCTAGCACTTTTTAAATCAAAGCTCAAGACTTACTTATTTAAACTGACTTTTAATACCTAGTGGTGTTGTGACACATTTTGTTTTTATGTGACTTTTTAACTCCATTGTATGTTTGTTTATTTTTGTGAATTCTTGATCTTGATTTTACTGTAAAGCACTTTGGACACCATCTGGCTGCTATAAAGGGCTAGAGCTATAGAAATAAATGTTGATTAATTGACTGATTGAGTGACACCTTGGTAATGAGACACCTTTTTATAGGCAGTTTTACAGTTGGGACTGAACCAGCTTATATTAATTTGCACTGACAAGGGGCAGAATTGCTTTCTAATTCCTGACACATTTCAGCTGGTGTCTTGGCTTTCCGTGCCTTTGTGCAATGCCCTTTCTTCAGTTGTTCAATACCTTTTCCCTGTGTCATTTCACATTTTTATACATAATTTGTGGTCTTCTATCAGTGGCGGCTGGCCCATAGGGGGCGCTCGGGCGCTGCCCTCCTAGATGTGGAGGGGAAAAGTCAATCAATCAATCAATCAATTTTTTATATAGCGCCAAATCACAACAAACAGTTGCCCCAAGGCGCTTTATATTGTAAGGCAAGGCCATACAATAATTATGTAAAACCCCAACGGTCAAAACGACCCCCTGTGAGCAAGCACTTGGCTACAGTGGGAAGGAAAAACTCCCTTTTAACAGGAAGAAACCTCCAGCAGAACCAGGCTCAGGGAGGGGCAGTCTTCTGCTGGGACTGGTTGGGGCTGAGGGAGAGAACCAGGAAAAAGACATGCTGTGGAGGGGAGCAGAGATCGATCACTAATGATTAAATGCAGAGTGGTGCATACAGAGCAAAAAGAGAAAGAAACAGTGCATCATGGGAACCCCCCAGCAGTCTACGTCTATAGCAGCATAACTAAGGGATGGTTCAGGGTCACCTGATCCAGCCCTAACTATAAGCTTTAGCAAAAAGGAAAGTTTTAAGCCTAATCTTAAAAGTAGAGAGGGTGTCTGTCTCCCTGATCTGAATTGGGAGCTGGTTCCACAGGAGAGGAGCCTGAAAGCTGAAGGCTCTGCCTCCCATTCTACTCTTACAAACCCTAGGAACTACAAGTAAGCCTGCAGTCTGAGAGCGAAGCGCTCTATTGGGGTGATATGGTACTACGAGGTCCCTAAGATAAGATGGGACCTGATTATTCAAAACCTTATAAGTAAAAAGAAGAATTTTAAATTCTATTCTAGAATTAACAGGAAGCCAATGAAGAGAGGCCAATATGGGTGAGATATGCTCTCTCCTTCTAGTCCCCGTCAGTACTCTAGCTGCAGCATTTTGAATTAACTGAAGGCTTTTTAGGGAACTTTTAGGACAACCTGATAATAATGATTACAATAGTCCAGCCTAGAGGAAATAAATGCATGAATTAGTTTTTCAGCATCACTCTGAGACAAGACCTTTCTGATTTTAGAGATATTGCGTAAATGCAAAAAAGCAGTCCTACATATTTGTTTAATATGCGCTTTGAATGACATATCCTGATCAAAAATGACTCCAAGATTTCTCACAGTATTACTAGAGGTCAGGGTAATGCCATCCAGAGTAAGGATCTGGTTAGACACCATGTTTCTAAGATTTGTGGGGTCATAATATATATATTTAAAAAGTATTATCAATGTCAGTTTTACTTAATAGTATGTGCCTACATGTATTATGAATGATTAAAACAACACTTCCTCCAATTGACTCTCATTCAACAGTGCATCCTCGTCTTGGGTTGGGCGGTCATTCAAAGCGCCCTTGAAGTGCAGCAAAATAACCAATTGTATGTAGTTGCTAGGGAAAATTAATAAATATTTGGCAAATCAACACTGCCAAAATTAATGGCTTTGGGGCGCCGGAATTTTAGCCCTTGCTACAAAAATGCGGGAACGTTAGATTACAGTCAGTGATACTCGTGACGCTGCAGCTGCTGCTGTCAGTCAGGAAGAGATGATGGTGATGACGACGTTTGGGTTATATTTATTTATTTTTATTTTGTCTCCGTGTGTTTTGCTGGAGTAAGTTGAAGAACTCTTCGGAGGTTTAAAACGGGACAAAACTAATCAAATCAATGACACCAAAGTTTGGCGGGGATCCTTTTGGAGGCGCATGGAGGTGCGCACATCAGATCTTTCTCGTAAATTTAATGACAATTGCACATCCCGGTTGGAGGAGAGACGTTTGTCTGACTCGTTATAAACTGTGTCAGGCTTCATTCACATTGTCAGCGCGCACACGTCACGGAGGCTGCTGATCTGCGCTCTTTACTGCGGGGTGGAAAGGAGCGCATCCACCTCTTCAGGTCAGCTGACGAGCTGCTCGGATTTATTCCCGAATGTTGCTCCTGGTGTGCAAACGAGGGTGAAAATTTAAGATAAAACGAATGAGTGATGTTTTTTTTTATTTGTTTAGGGGTTCAAAGCTGTGATCTTTTTTGGGACAGCAGACCAGTTATAATGGTAATAGGGGAGGCCGGGGCTGTTTGTAACAGTGTTCAAAGCTGCAGCCATGCTGGCATTTTGATTTCACTTTACACGTTATGAGGATCAATTCACAGAAGTGAAATATTCTTTGGAGTATTCCACACTCTAAAACAAATTATTTGCTCAGTTTAAAAACAAAACAAAACAAAACCCTAAAATAGCAATTTGCATGTTTTTTAAAGAAATTCTAACTCAGCCACTGAGTTCACACAAGACCCTTATAGTAAGACAAACCCACGTTTAGCATCGCATTTAATTAAGTGGTTTTGTATACTTAATTTGTTTTGTCCTCTACACTGTTAATTAATTTTAACCAATTTAATTTAAAGGTTTGGTGTTATTAGTTAGTCAAATTATTTAAGTTTTTCAAGCTTCTTTTTTGCCCCCATTCCACTCAGTAATGTTCATGCAAAATATTACCTTAATTTTCTCTCTCTCACACACACACACACACACACACACACTCTCTCTCTCTCTCTCTCTCTCTCTCTCTCTCTCTCTCTCTCTCTCTGAAGGTGGTGTGAACATTGTAATATGTACATAATATTCTTTTGTCAATTGAAGAATTTTTCCACGTTTTTAAAGAGTGTAAATTTGGTGATATTTTCTATTTTGTTAAGGGGGTGTCATTGTGAACCCCAGGATCTGTTTGTCTGAAGATAATGGCAGTTCAGTACAGTTTAGTGTACTATGTGTGTAATTGGTGTCAAATGGTGAAATGTTCTTTGCTCAAGAACTTGAGTGTTGCATTTGATACTGTTCCTTTCCAAAGTAGAAATGGGGCCTAATATAGCTGTAAATGGTTAACCTTATCTGTAAAACTGCTGATTTTGAGAAGGACATGAAATGATTATTGTGGAATTGCAGTAATTTGCTGACTGTTCACTTGAATGCCTGTACTGGACAAGGCAAGGGAAATCTACTGGCACAGCAGCCCCACCAAGACTGTTTTTCACCAGCCGCCACTGTCTTCTATGGTTTTGATTTCTTAGTGTGTCGATTACGTGGGTTGTTACTGACATCTGGTGAAAATTTCATGTCAGTAGCACCTTTAGAAATGTTTTTACTTAGAAAAATACTTATTTTACTCGCAATAGCTTAATTACTGAATGGTCACCTTCGGCCACGTGTCTCGGACACTCGAGTGAAGAGAGGGGCTGAGCTGTCGACCGATCACCACCAGGGGGTGAGTTGGATCCGCTGGGAGGGGAGGAAGCCGGTCAGACCTGGCAGTCCCACACATATCGTGAGGGTCTGCTGGGAACGACTGGCGGAACCCTCTGTCAGCGAGGACTTCAGCTCCCACCTCCGGGAGAGCTTCTCCCAGATCCCGGGGGAGGTTGGAGACATGGAGTCTAAGTGGACCACGTTCTCCACCTCCATTGTCAATGCGGCCACTCGTAGCTGTGGTCACAAGGTCTCTGGTGCCTGTCGCAGTGGCAATCCACGAACCCGGTGGTGGATGCCGGAAGTAAGGGATGCCGTCAAGCTGAAGAAGGAGTCCAACTTGTCTTTGTTGGTAGGTGGGACCCCGGATTCAGCTGACAGGTACCGGCAGGCCAAGTGTGCCGCAGCCCATGCGGTCGCAGAGGCAAAAACTCCGGTCTGGGAGGAGTTTGGGGAGGCCATGGAGGAGGACTATTGGTCAGCCTCGAAGAAATTCTGGCAAACCGTCTGACGCCTCAGGAGGTGGAAGCAGCTCTCCACCAGCACTGTCTACGATGCGGGTGGGGAGCTGTTGACCCTGACTGGGAATGTTGTCGGGCGGTGGAAGGAATACTTTGAGGATCTCCTCAATCCCATCGTCACGTCTTCCGAAGAGGAAGCAGAGACTGGGGACTCAGAGGCAGACTCATCCATTACCCAGGCCGAAGTCACCGAGGTGGTTAGAAAGCTCCTTGGTGGCAAGGCTCCTGGGGTGCATGAAGTCCGTCCTGAGTACCTTAAGTCTCTGGATGTTGTGGGACTGTCTTGGTTGACACGCCTCTGCAACATCGCATGGCGGTCGGGGACAGTGCCTCTGGATTGGCAGACTGGGGTGGTGGTCCCTCTGTTTAAGAAGGGGGGCTGGAGGGTGTGTTCCAACTACAGGGGGATCACACTCCTCAGCCTCCCTGGTAAGGTCTATTCCAGAGTACTGGAGAGGAGAATTCGATCGATAGTCAAACCTCGGATTCAGGAGGAGCAGTGTGGTTTTCGTCCTGGTCGCGGCACACTGGACCAGCTCTACATGCTCCATTGGTACTCGAGGGTTCATGGGAGTTCGCCCAACTAGTCCACATGTGCTTTGTGGATCTGGAGAAGGCGTTCGACCATGTCCCTCGGGGCACCCTGTTGGGGGTGCTCCGGGAGTATGGGGTCCGGGGTCCTTTGCTAAGGGCTATCCGGTCCCTGTATGACTACAGCAGGAGCTTGGTTCGCATTGCCGGTAGTAAGTCAAACCTGTTTCCAGTGCACATTGGCCTCCGCCAGGGCTGCCCTTTGTCATCAGTTCTGTTCATTATCGTTATGGACAGAATTTCTAGGCGCAGCCAGGGTGTAGATGGGGTCTGGTTTGGGAACCACAGAATCTCGCCTCTGCTGTTTGCGGACATTGTGGTTCTGTTGGCTTCATCAAATCAGGACCTTCAGCGTGCACTGGGGCGGTTTGCAGCCGAGTGTGAAGCGTCCGGGATGAAAATCAGCGCCTCCAAATCCGAGGCCATGGTTCTCGACCGGAAAAAGGTGTTTTGCCCTCTTCAGGTCGGTGGAGTGTCCTTGCCTCAAGTGGAGGAGTTTAAGTATCTCGGGGTCTTGTTCACGAGTGAGGGACGGATGGAGCGTGAGATCGATAGATGGATCGGTGCAGCATCTGCAGTGATGCGGTCGCTGTATCGGATCGTCGTGGTGAAGAGAGAGCTGAGTAGGAGGGCAAAGCTCTCGATTTACTGATCGAGCTACGTTCCAGTCCTCACCTATGGTCATGAGATTTGGCTCATGACCGAAAGAAAGAAAGATCGCAAGTACAAGCGGCCAAGATGAGTTTCCTCCGCAGGGTGGCTGGGCGCTCCCTTAGAGATAGGGTGAGGAGCTCAGTCACTCGGGAGGAGCTCAGAGTTGAGCCGCTGCTCCTCCACGTCGAAAGGAGCCAGTTGAGGTGGCTCGGGCATCTTTTCCGGATGCCCCCTGGACGCCTCGCTGGAGAGGTGTTCTGGGCATGTCCCATCGGGAGGAGGCCCCGGGGAAGTCCCAGGACACACTGGAGGGACTATGTCTCTTGGCTGGCTTGGTAACGCCTTGGGGTTTCCCCCTAGGAGCTGGGGGAGGTGTGTGTGGATTGGGAGGTCTGGGTGGCTTTGCTTGAGCTGCTGCCCCCACGACCTGACTCCGGATAAAGCGGAAGAAAATGGGTGGATGGTCACCTTAGTCACCATTGTTGCAGTTGCCCTGCACAACTGGGCCAAATCCAGCTCGACCTGAAGAGGTATTTGTTCTGAAGCTGAATGGTGCAAATTGGATTTAATCCGGATTTGAGCAGGATTTGTCAAGGTCCAGACTCCGATGTGGCTACAATCTGGCTAGCTTGGGGATCATGATGTCAAACTTCCTCCCTATGTCCATGTGCCCACACCATCCTCTCCACTGTGGCAGTATTCAGTGCAGCTGCAATGGCGAGGACAGCAAACAACCTTCCTTCTCTGTGGTGTTGTCTTGCCAAGAAAATCCACCACTTTCACTTGTCACACACACATGCTCACATGTCCAGATCCATGCCCAGCTATACCTGCCCTGCCATGTTCAGACACCTGCACTGTCATGTCCAGATCCACACACACACACACACACACACACACACACACCTGCTCTGTTTTGTCCAGCTCTATGCACAGACACACTCATGCTGTCATGTCCAGATCCACACAGCCTATGTGGCTGTGATTGGAGAAATTATGCACAGTGCAGGCTTTGCATTTTGTATCACCAGTTATACAGCTTCATGATGAAGTGGTATAGAGGAGGATTTTCTTAAAAAGAAGACCTGAAAGTTTAGCAACAAATTGCCAGAAGGTACATCTGAGATGCAAGCCTGGATTTGCTCTGTTTTGGTGAAAGAAAATCCTTCTCTGCTCTACTACATTATGAAGCTAAGAGTGGTGATTTGCACTGTGCACAATTTCTCTAATCACAGTCACATAAGGCAATAACTTCATCTGGGTTGTCTGGGTGTCTTGGTGGCTTTCCTCACTCTTCTCCTTCTTGCACAGTCACTCAGTTTTTGACTGTCTACTCCATACAAATTTACCATAGAGTGACATACTGTTTGTATTTTTTCGTAACTGATGTAAATAAAGTCCAAGACATATGTAGTGGCAGCTTTACCATCAGAGAGCCTCGTCCACAACTACAGCAAAAGACTCCAAGCTGTCATTGATGTTAAAGAGAGCAATATACGGGATTATTAAACAGGGGTATGTAAACCTTTGATCAAGATTATTTGGGTATAATAGCACACTGCAAGAGGAAAAAAAAAGTTCCCCAGCTAGACTGCAGAAAGCACAAGTATAATAAACAGTGTTGCAATAAACAGTGCAAATGCCAATGATCAGTGGGAAACAGGAGCTGCAGTCAGGGGAGGAGTTCATTCTGATGATTAAAATGGAGCACATGGGTTGATGGGAGAAGTATAAATAATCATAAATGGTTGTGATTCATCCTGTTATTTGTGAATATTGTTTGCTACTTCTTCTTGTGATCTTATTAAAGGTATGCAGATAAGTGATTGTGGTATTAAAATGCAGATAAACAATATTCGACACCATGAATATAATTTGTTGAAAAGCTTGACTTCCTTAGTAGCTCTGGGTGGTTGTTTAATAAAAAGTAAAATGAGGGACACAATAACTACTGCATATGTACGTAATGTATTTTATAATGTATTCCTATTGCATATGCACGTAATGTAAACCCCCATGTTTTTCCAGATGTTTTTCCAGTTAAACAAGCCATCTCACATTCATGCCAATACTTCCTACATGATATAAACACATTTTGAGAGCAGTCCAAGCATGCAAAGATAAAACATATGAAAAGGAAAAAATAAGTGAAACATGAATTTAATATCCAGCACTGTTAGTTTTGTCAGTTAGTCAGTTTGATTGACTATGTATTATTGGTTACTGTCTTTGCACCTAAATATTTCAGCAAAGATCAGATAAAATCTATTTTAATAACTGCAGTGGGCACAGGTGTATCATTCTATTTGCTCTTCTGTATGTGTTTTTCTGTCTTTTAATGTGACACACTTTATAAACTTTGAACTTCGCAGAAGCTTCCTCAGCTAAAATTCTTGCTCTGGTAGTCTGACTTCTGTCTTGACCTCTTGTAGAGAAGAATAACAGAAGCCAGCAAAAGATGGAGTTTTAAACCTAACCAGACCCCTCCTGCCGAGAGCAGACTGCTACTGCCTAGTGACTAACAATTGCTCTATTAGCACCTATTGTGCTCAAGTTAGCAACCTCCTAATGACAGGGCAGCTGTCCCTCCTAAAGAGGGACTGACGCCTCTCCTGATGAATCTCCTGACAGCGTGCATGACTGATTACCACGAACAAAAGAGTGATACTTGCTTTGACCCGAGTACCCCATTGTAAACAGGGGACAAAGCATGTCTCAGACCCACTCCCCAGTTAAAACTAGGTTTCAGCTGTTTCACATACAATGCTTCTTTCCTCCCCTCTCAACCATTTCTTTCTCTGGCTAAGATTTTAACTTCCTTGTCCTCAAACGTGTGGTTAATGTCTTTAAGGTAGAGATGAACTGCAGACTGGGGTCACCCGGCACCCTCTCTGCGGTGCTGGTATAGCCTTTTGTGCAACGGCTGCTTAGTCTCACCTATGTAGTGTTCGTTACAGTTTTCCTGACATCTGATAGAATACACTACATTGCTCTGTTTGTAATAGGGATCCTGTCATTAGGGTGAAGTAATTTCTGTCTCAAGGTGTTAACAGATTTAAAGTAAACTGGGATTTTGTGTTGTCTGAAGATCCTCTGTAGTTTTTCCCCTACTCCTGCTAAATAAGGGAGAGACACTCCTCTTCTTCTTGGCTCTGTCTAAGGCCTGTCTGGTCTCTTTGTTCTTTGGGACTTCTGCACTTTATCCAGGGACCATCATGGGTACCCACATACTGTGAGGACTTTCCGTACATGTTGTTGTTCTTTAGCCCCTTCCCTCTGTAGTTGTGAGCACCGTAGGGCTCTGTGTTGAAGAGTCCTGATCACCCACGAGCTTATGTTCAAGGGGGTGGTTTGAGCCAAAGAGCAGATAGTGGTCAGTGGCGAGTGGGTTTTCTGTAAACCCCTGTCTGGAGCTGCCTCTCTCCAGTCGTAACATCACAGTCCAAGAAGGCTAAATGGTTGTTACTGGTATCCTCATGTGTAAACTTGATACTTAGATTGAAGTTTATGTCAAACAGATGTTTACTTATTCACACATAAGTATTCACACCCTTTGCTCAATAGTTTGTTGATGCACATTTGTAGAAATTACATCCTCATGTCGTGTTGAGTGTGATGCCACAAGCTTGGCGCAACTATCTTTGGGCAGTTTTGCCCATTTCTCTTTGCAATACCTCTCAAGTTCCATCAGATTGGAAGTGGAGTGTCTGTGCACAGCCATGCTCAGTTGGATTCAGGTCTGGGCTCTGGCTGGGCCACTCAAGGACATTCACAGAGTTGTCCTGAAGCCACTCCTTTGATATCTTAGCTGTGTGCTTAGGGTCACTGCCGTGCTGAAAGATGAGCCGTTGCCCCAGTCTGAGGTCAAGAGCGCTCTGAAGCAGGTTTTCATCCAGGATGTATCTGTACAATGCAGCATTCATCTTTCTCTCAATCCTGACTAGTCTTCCAGTTCCTGCTGCTGAAAAACATCCCCACAGCATGATGCTGCCACCACCATGCTTCACTGTAGGGATGGTGCCTGATTTCCTCCAAACATGACACCTGGCATTCACACCAAAGAGTTGAATCTTTGTCTCATCAGACCAGAGAGTTTTGTTTTTCGTGGTCTGAGAGTCTTTCGGGTACCTTTTGGCAAACTCCAGGCAGACTGCCATGTGCCTTTTACTAAGGAGTGGCTTTCATCTGGCCACTCTACACACTGTGCCTGATTGGTGGATTTCTGAAGACATGGTTGTCCTTCTGGAACATTATTCTCTCTCCACAGAGGAATGCTGAAGCTCTGACAGAGTGGCCATCAGGGTTCTTGGACACTTCACTGACTAGGCCCTTGTCCCACCAGTTTGCTAAGTTTAGAATGGTGGCCAGCTCTAGGAAGAGTCCTGGTGTGATCTGAACTTCTTCCATTTATGGATGATGGAGCCCACTCTCAAAAAAACGTTTTTTCACATTGCTATTATGGGGTATTGTGTGTAGGAATTTTGAGTAAATTCCATCCATTAAGCACTTTAAGCACATTAAGCACATATTTTCCTGATATACATATACGAGGTCTGTTAGAAAAGTATCCGACCTTTTTATTTTTGCAAAAACCTGATGGATTGAATCACGTGTGCTTGCATGAGACAACCTTGAACCTTCGTGCGCATGCGTGAATTGTTTTCACGCCTGTTTGATTGCGTCATTTGCTGGTAAGCAGCCTTTGTGTGAGGATGGGTGTTGTCTC
Organism: Thalassophryne amazonica; assembly: GCF_902500255.1. NCBI lineage: Eukaryota > Metazoa > Chordata > Actinopteri > Batrachoidiformes > Batrachoididae > Thalassophryne > Thalassophryne amazonica. Next base: position 73,624,709 of record NC_047107.1, on the reverse strand, counting down.
TCGTAGGATGTTTATTTCAAGGAAAATGGCGGGAACGACTGGAGCAGCGCGACTGCATCAAATTTTGCCAGAAAACTGGGCAAAAGCCAGGTGGAAACCATTCGGAAGATTCAGATGGCTTTCGGTGACGATCCTAGGGCATCACACAGATTAAGGAGCAGTACAACTGGTTTAAAGACGTCTGCACAATGGTGGAGAGCGGCCGCGCTCTGGTCGGCCATCAACATGCAGAAATGACCAGATAATTTCCAAAGTGAACGCTGTGGTGATGAGCGGACCGTCGTGTGTGCAAAAGCGCCTCTGTGTTGAAGTCTCACAGGACATGCTGGACTCTGAAAAATGATTGCCACACTCTTCCACCATTCGGAAGATTCAGACGGCTTTCGGTGGCTTTTCAGTCATGTGACTATCTGAGAAATTGTGGAAACATGTCCTGTGAGACTTCAACACGGAGTTGCTTTTGCTCCGCCGTCAGAAGCTTCAGGAAAGAATTTTGCCGCCACTGTTTCAGGCCAAATCTTCTGTCACAGTGGAATGTGCCGAAAAACTGCTGATGTCCACCTCTTCTGCATTTTCTCGGATAGTCACACGACGGTCCCACATCACCACAGCATTCACTCTGGCAATGATCTGGTCATTTCAGCATGATGATGGCTGACCGGAGCGTGGCTTGCTCTCCACCGTTGTGCGGACATCTTTAAACCGGATGTACCGCTCCTTGATCTGTGTGATGCCCATAGGATCATCACCGAAAGCCGTCTGAATCTTCCGAATGGTTTCCACCTGGCTGTCGCCCAGTTTCTGGCAAAATTTGATGCAGTCATGCTGCATCAAATCCGCCATTTTCCTTGAAATGAAAATCCGACGAGAGACAACACCCATCCTCACACAAAGGCTGCTTACCAGGAAATGACGCAATCGACAGGCGTGAAAAAATTCACGCATGCGCACGAAGGTTCAAGGTAGGTAGGTAGGTAGGTAGGTAGGTAGGTAGGTAGGTAGGTAGGTAGGTAGGTAGGTAGATAGAGTTGTATGTAAATGTTTGGGCACCCCTGATGATTTCCATGATTTCCTTTATAAATCATTGGTTGTTTGGATCAGCAATTTCAGTTAAATAATCATATAGCAGACAAACACCAGTGATATTTGAGAAGTGAAATGAGGCTCATTGGATTGGATTTACAGAAAGTGTGCAATAGTTCTTTATACAAAATTAGGCAGGTACATAAATTTGAGCACCCCAACAGAAAAAATACATCAATATTTAGTAGATCCTCCTTTTACAAAAATAACAGCCTATAAAAATGCTTCTTATAGCTTCCAATGAGAGTCTGGATTCTGGTTGAAGGTATTTTCGACCATTCTTCTTTACAAAACATCACAGGTTTGTTAGTTTCCGAGCATGGACAGCCCGCTTAAAATCACACTACAGATTTTCAATAATATTCAGGTCTGGGGACTGAGATGGCCATTCCAGAACATTATACTTGTTCCTCTGCATGAATTCCTTAGTAGATTTTGAACAGTGTTTAAGGTCATTCTCTTGTTGAAAGATCCAGCCCCAGTGCAACGTCAGCTTTGTCACTGATTCATGAACACTGTTCTCAAGAATGTGTTGATATTGACTGGAATCCATGTGACCCTCAACTTTAACAAGATTCCCAGTACATGCACTGGCCACACAGCCCCATAGCATGATGGAACCACTTCCAAATTTTACTGTAGGTAGCAAGTGTTTTTCATGGAATGCTGTGTTCTTTTTCAGCCATGCATACCGCCCCTTGTTATGTCCAAATAACTCAATTTTAGTTTCATCAGTCCACAGAACCTTATTCCAAGATGAAGCTGGCTTGTCCAAATGTGCTTTAGCATACCTCAAGCGACTCTGTTTGTGGCGTGTACGTAGGAAAGGCTTCCTCTGCATTACAGCATCAAACAGCATCTCTTTGTGCAAAGTGCGCTGTATAGTTGAACGATGCACAGAGAGACTATCTGCAGCAAGATCATGTTGTAGGTCTTTGGAGCAGGTCTTTGGGTTGACTATGACTGTTCTCACCATCCTTCGCTTCAGCTTATGAGATTTTTCTTGGCCTGCCACTTCGGGCCTTAACTCGTACTGTGCCTGCACTCTTCCATTTCCTCACTATGTTCCTCACAGTGGAACCTGACAGCTGAAATCTCAGACAGCTTTTTGTATCCTTCCCCAAAACCATGATGTTGAACAGTTTTTGTTTTCAGGTCATTTGAGAGTTGTTTAGAGGCTCCCATGTTGCCACTCATTAGAAGAGATGCAAATAGGGGAAACATTTGCAAATGGCCACCTTAAATACCCTTTCTCATGATTGGATTCCCCTGTGTAAGGAGGTCAAGGGTCAGTGAGCTTACCGAACCAATTTTGTATTCCAATAATTAGTGTTAAATGTATTCAAATCAATAAAATGACAAGGGTGCCCAAATTTATGCACCTGCCCAATTTGTTTAAATAATGATTGCACACTTTCTGTAAATACTAGAAACTTCATTTCACTTCTCAAATATCAATGTGTTCATTTGCTATATGATATATTTAACTGAAATTTCTGATGCAGACAACCAATGATTTCTAAAGGAAAATCATGAAATTATTAGGGGTGACCAAACTTTGCATACAACTGTGTATATATTACTCATGCAATGCAAACTTGGTGTCTGATTTTCAGTTTCACAGCAGTAGCTGTTCTATACACCACATAAATATGTTGTGCCTCAGTGGTTTCACACACTCGTAGGTTTGCTTGATGTGTGTTTGTATGTGTGTTTATGCATTTGTGTGTGGGCAGTCTATCCCCTGTGTGTAATTTGACACCAGTACTTTATTGGGCCTGTTTTGAGGTTGTAGGTGTTCAAGAGATGTAAAATTTTCCATATTCATGCTTTCCAAACCTGAAAATAACTGTTTGCCATGCTTTAGATACACCTGCCAGAGAAGACACAATGTAGTGCCTGTGTACATGTGCATACACACACACACACACACACACACACACACACACACACACACACACACACACACACACACACACACACACACACTTTGCAATCACACACACTCAATTCCAAACATTTTGCTATGGTGCTCAGATATACACAGTATGTAGGCTACAGCAGGAAGCAGTCAACGATTTGCAGGAAGATGGGCTCTTTCCAGAACCATGCATTTTGCACTGATAGGTGTCAGCACACAGCTGACACATTTTAACGAAGGTTCCTGTCTTCCATAATGGAAACACATAAATCAAACTCATGGTGGTGCTGTGACAAGAAACAAAAAATATTTTGCTCCAAAAGACTTTACACATCACTGCCTATGTCATGTTCTATAATCACTTCAGCAGAGCGGCCATGTGCAGATGGTGTCACAAATGGCTCAAACTTTTCATTCAGCGTTTCACTTTCAAAATTACTTGGCATTCCATGTGTGAGATTATATTTTGTTGAGGTCTTGCTGCAACAGTCAGTTTGATAACCCTGCAAATTCCAATGTCGTAGCTGGTTGTGCAGTTTTTTGTTTTGTTTGTTTTCTTTAATTTTTTTGCCTGATGGATTGGGCTATGCTGCTTTCTGCTTGTGGTGTCAACATTTTTCATCATTTATTTCATAATGTTGCAAATATCTGCTTGTGTTTTCATTTCAAGGTGTCTTTAATAATGGTGCATGCTGCTGATTCATGCCTTCTCTGGTTGTGTAGTAGACAGACAAAAGCAACAGCATGACTGCGAACACAGGGCTTGGAAGTGACATTGTGAACATCACTAAGGGATTTGAGATGAATAAATGGCTTATATTAGATGGTTCAGTATTTGCTGCCTGCCTTGAGATTCATTATTTCTTCCTTGATATTTTTCTATGACAATAATCCCTTGTTCTTTGGAAAGATACAGACAAAATTACTCCACTATCTGCAAACACTGACTATATTACAGCTGGGATAAACAAAGCGGCATTCTACAATAATCAAGACAAGCTGTTTGTTGTAACTGGAAAAAAAGAGTAAGTTTGACTTATTATACATTTATCTCATGAGGCTTTTCTTACTTGTGGCTTGTTTAATGTTAAAGCAACAGCAGCCCTGCTCCTGTAAGGACAAATACTAAAATATAGCGTGCTACGCAAATATCTTAACATCCCCACACTTTTCAATTGTGGGTGTTTTTAATGTTTTTTTCTTCATTAGTATGTCAGTAAAAGGTCAGGTCTCGGAATACATTGCTGTATCCACCACACAACGGCACTGCCTTGGGTCCTGAATAGCAACCACCTAAACAGACAACTGACCTTTCGAAAGCAGCTATCTATATGCCACAGCCAGTTGAAATGTGGGCGTTGCCACTGTGAGTACAATGTTGTGACCCCAGTGCAGAGAGGAAACTGGCTGTTTAATGTCCAGTGTTCTTTTATGAACAAAAACAGGATGAATCCAGGAACAACAGTCATGTCCATGATATGATAGGCTGAACAGTAACTCAGAATATAACGAAATTTCAGTGATTCGTGGAATCAAAACAAACAGCTGACAGTCTGTTACAGGGTGACAGCAGACAGTTATTCACAAAGAGAGTTCAGTATCAATAAGTTTTCATACAAAGCAGTCAGCCCAAAACAATTGGCAAAAATCAGGAATCCTGGAATGCAACAAATATCTGTTAACAAGAAGGCAGTAACATGAAACACAATATGGAAGGCTACAAACACTGTGGAACAGGTATAATATTGCAGCAAACATTCTAACAGACGAGGATGCTAAAATGCTGTGACAGAAGATTGACTACTGGGATTAGCTGTGAAACTACTGATTAGACATACATGGAATGGGAATGGAGACAGAAGACCCAAAAGGGCGGGTGAAGAACAAAGACACAAGAGGGAGTCAGAGACCAGATAGAGAGAGAGGGATATGGGACCAGGGTAGGAAAGCTTGAAACACAGGAATGATGATATGCCAGAAACAAATGAAACACAGAAATGACAATGAGACTGTTAGCCATGAGGGACAAATAACCAGATAACATGGGAACAACAACACATGGAGAATGACACCAGAGACAGAATAGCATGGAGATTACCGCAAAAAACAAAATGTGAACCATGACATTAATAACAAGGGAGGATTAACCAGAGGATAATACTAGCTAAAGATAGCGAAACGTGGATAAGAAAACAAAACATGATATTGTGTGCACTTGGCCTTCTCCAGTCACTGGGTTCCTCAACAGTGAGGCACCTGCATGCTGGCTAATGCCCACAGAAATACACCACATGACCAAAATGTTGTAGCTGACATTACCTCACAATGCAAGTGATACCCCTCCTCTAAGTGATACCCCTCCTCTAAGTGTCTAAGTTCCTGTTCATTTGAGACCAATAAATAAAAAACATCCAGTCATTGCCTTATGTCACTGGTTAGCATTCAAGTGTCACAAATTTACAGTAAGACAGGAGGGACAAGAACCTTAAAAACCTGAACCTTTGTTGTCCTGCAAAGGTATGTGTAACAGGGTCAATTATACAGCAGCAATGTGTGTGTAATATATATTATACGTACATTAGTTATTGTTATAATTACACAAAATCTGTGTAACCTTATTTCATTTTTATTTATTTTAGTTAATGTCTCATAGGTTGGGCCTCCGAGTCAGTATGTAGAACCTTAATCTGAGTCTGTACCCCTACGTTCACTTTATAGTGCGACACAGCCCTCTGTAACTAGTGTTCTTGCGCCATTGCCTTTTCCCTTTTGTTATTGATCTCCGTGGGAGAGGTAAGGGCCTCGCACTCAGGGGAAATTTCTGTTTTAGCCTCTGCTAATTGCATTTTTAAGTTTACTGGCCAACTTAGACTTGTTATGAAGTGCCTACACTATACTAAAACATATGTCAATGTCATTTAATTGGTGTAGGGGCATGTTTTTATGGAAGTCACTGACTGGGGGATTTTTTTGTATTTTCTTTGCTTTCGTCAGGAGCTGTAAGAATTAAATGGAGAGTGCCTCCAAAGATACCTACAACAGAGTTTCTTATTCAAACAAAATACACAACACAGTTAGACACAATCCATCACTATGTGCATGGCCAAACATCTCAATGGAGTGAACGCACAACACCAGAGACTCTTCCCATGTTCTCTAAATCTCAAAGGCAGAGGACCCAGAAACATTAATGTGTTAAAACTGAATGGTGTGGTGTTGAATAAGAAACCACCAAGAAACCATTTGTCTATTATTTACAATTTCCAACTTCGATATCTCGTCTGTCTGTATGTCTATCTATCTCTATCTATCTATCTATCTAGAAAGTGAAGAAAAAGGAATATTATTCTGAAAAAAGCAGGTCTCAAACAGGTGGCTCTTATTTAAGGACAAAGGCAGCAAATGTTGTACATGCTGGGTGCATTTCTCTCTGAAAATCTGAATAAAATGGGTCGTTTCTACATTGTTCAGAAGAACAGCGTACTTTGATTAAGAAGTTGATTGTAGAGGGGGTTGGAACTTGCTTAAACGCTAGCCAGAGCTGAACAACACTGCACTCTTTCCATGCCCTCATTCAGGTTAAAATCATCATATGTCCTCTCCCTCAGGCCACCGATTGGGCATGGGTGTTTTGCCTCATTCCAGTATGCATACATGCAAAGTAAATAAATAAATAAGAATCACTTCCACACCATGACAAATGTCACTTCTGACATAAGCAAATGTCTCCACAAGTTTGATCGTTTCAGTGAATACATAGGCATTTCTAATGGCTGAGTCCAGGAAGTCATTAAAAGCTTGGATCTTAATCTTACTCCAGAATCATTGCACTGATTCCTCACTCAGCTTCTCAAGTGGTGCAGGTGTAACGGAGTTAAAAAAAAAAAAAAAATGCAGCTTATCAATTAGAATTTCCAAATTGTGTTACTGTAATTTGTTTGTCATTTAATTTAAGTATTTTGAGTGAATTTTATCTCTCTGAGTTATTTTTATTCATCAGTATTTTAATTATTATTGATTTTTTTTTTTTTTTTTTTCCTGTGGAAACTACCTCCCTGCACTCTGCCTCTTCCATACGTCCTAGGCTTCCGTAGCCCCTCCCCTCTACCCCTCACAGTGCCTTTTGCATTGCTGAGGTAAGTTGTGTGGAGAATGCTACCGCTATATTACATTGTTTTCTTTGCTAAATAAGACAATTAGTTCACAACTTCTGATCAGTATTGTTTGTTGGTGAATGTTGTTGCATTGGCAGTCATTTTTGTGTTGTTTTACCACTAATTTAACTTTTATGGATGTTTTTAGTTGCATTTTTTGGCGCGATTTGCATGACCAAAGCAGCGTAGCTTGTAATTCGTCGTGTAAACACAAGTATTTTGCATGTTTAGGGGCAGAGATGCAGATGGGAGAATCCAGGAGATATTAAAAATGTTTTATGTCTCCTGCAGGTATGTCTTTCATTTTCTGTTGTAAATTTTGTCGTTAACTGCTAAGCTACTCCACCCCACGCTGTGTTGCGTTTCAGCCACACGGTGGCACTGTTCTCTTTTTTTTTTTGAATGTCGTTTTTCATGAATGTTATATTTGCTCTTGAAATACTGTTATGGGATGATTTTTGATACAATTTCATAGCTCCTGACAGAGTAAAATTTAGGAAAATAAAATGTAACGTTGAGATAGTTCATAATGTATTTTTGGAAGAAAAAAAAAGGGAAATCGCACAGTGCCTTTTTGCATTGCTGAGGGGGCAGAGATGCAGATGGGAGAATCCAGGAGATATTAAAAATGTTTTATGTCTTCTGCAGGACCCAATAAATGCCAGTGAGTACTGTCCATGATCTCCTGTGGTGCCTATCCATTACATCTGTGACACAATCAGTATCAATTAATTCTACAAAGATCACAGCATCATGTGAGAACCCTACCCAACACCCAGTCCAAGAATGGACAGTGTAGGAGCCAGAAGACATGTTGAAAAGGAAAAGAAAAAGACGAGACATAAATGAACATAAACAAAGCAGCCAATATCAGAGTTTACATTTCTTGCATTTCTTTGTATTAAAACATTGCTGTTCACAAACAACCAACCATATTAATATGTAGAGGTTATCAAATGACAAAATACACAAACCACAATATATTTTTTACTAGAAAGGCACTTGGAGACCAACAAAGTCCAACAGTCCTCTGACTGATTGCGCTGACAGATTTGTTTTACCTGTTTCCATGTGAGAGGGCTACTCCTTTGAACTCTTCCCTAATGTTCTTAGATCTTGTTTACTGCATTTTGATCTTGAGCTTTGATCCTGTTCACTTTGATCCTGATTGTTAATCTTTGTTATTTGAATAACCCCAAAAGTTTATGGTTTATTGTTTTCTTAGTCTTCTACTTAGTCTCTGTTTGTCTGTTTTACTTTGATTCTGAATTGAGGACTAAATGAATCACAAAACTCTGACCGTAGATCCTGATTACTGAATTAATCAGCAATCCATGATACAGGATCAAAGGATTGGGGAAAACTGATTTAAGCTCAAAGACAAGCGGCACCTCTTGATCAAGATCTACACCAACATTTAATCAATTCTACCTTGACCAAAGGTCCGTTTCTTCAACAAAATTTATTCAAATCCATTCACGTTCTTTTGAGATATACTATTTATACTCAAACAGACACACTCTAAAGGTGCGTTTACACATAACCAAGACGCTTTACGAATGTCATTTTTCTGTCATTTGTGACACATTCCTGACATTCTTAATGTGACTTAACGCATCTGAATAGGTTTCTTAATAGTGCGTGTTGGTGCGTGATATTCTTGATATTCGTGGAGCATGTTTTTGCCTGTCAAAAAATCTTCCACGAATGTCACACACCACCCTCATTTCGTCTCACGTCGTGGAGGTCGCAACTGAGCGTATTGATCCGTCTTGATGAGTAGTGATCCTTAATAGAACGTGACAACGTTCGTAGTGGTTCCTGTGATGTCTTGGAGCCCAAACTGTCACGCGTTATTACGAAGTGACACGGAAACTGTCAAGTTTTGACACGACTTGTAACACAGCGTCACATTTCACTGCGCGCCACGACGAATCCATTTTCTGTCACGTGCGCACAATTAAACTTGGCTCCAAATGTCGGTCCACAGTTCCTGCTGAAGCGCCTCAGGATGCTCTTGCAGGTGATCCCCAGATGGAAATGACTTCAGCAAGCCGATAGCGATCTGTTCATCTCAAGTGAAAATTTACGCTTTCTCTTCTTGTGACTTGCACTACAGCACTTGGCACTGTGCAGTCACTGAGTTTAGACGCTGCTTTATGCTTTCATTGGTCTGGATATGATTTCCTCAGTGGAGGGTGAACTGAGGTTGTGTGATGGGGCAATGCCTTAGAAACCATTATGTTCCACAGAATTAAAAGACTGTCTATTAATGGAAACGTCTTCATGTGATCTACACCCCAATTCCAATGAAGTTGGGACGTTGTGTAAAGAAGTAGCAGCTGTACTCTCCCAGAGAGTAGAGGTTCTCACCCTGTTCAGGAGCGTAAGCCCAGATACCCAATGGAGCAATCTCATTTCTGCTGCTTGTATTTGTGACCTTATTCTATCGGTGAGTACCCAAAGTTCATGACTATACAGTAGGTCAGAATAGGAGTGTAAACTGACTTGTAATGAGAGTCTCGCCTTCTGGCTGTGCTCCTTCTTCACCACAACAGCCTGATACAGTGTCAAAACTGGCTGTCAAAACAACATTTGGGCATTTCGTGTCATTTACCTTGTTAATGACAACCTTTTGAATGAATGTGTTCATAATTGTGGTTTTCCTTATTGAAGTTATCAGATTTGTAGAAAGATGTTCAATAGTAGCATATTTGAGGGCATTCGACAGATGACCACATAGATGTTGCTGTTCATAGTCCAGACATTGTAGAGCCCAATGAGTTCAGTACATTTACAATGAACTGGGTATAGATGTTCATTAGCCTTAATGGAAATCTTTGTGTTGTGTTGCTATGTGGTGATTACTGGTGGTGTTAAATGAGGTGACCAGACAATGGCCAGATGAATAATTTCCACAATACAATGTAAAAACTTTTAATTAGCTGCACAGGGGTAAAATAAGTATTGAACGTGTCACCATTTTTCTCAGAAAATGTATTTCTAAAGGTTCTATTGGCATGAATTTTGCACCACGTCAGTAACAGCCCAAGTAATCGACACATACAAATAAACCTAAACAAATTACAACCCCAATTCCAATGAACTTGGGACATTGTGTGAAATGTAAATAAAAACAGAATACAATGATTTGCAAATTCTCTTCAACGTATATTCAATTGAATACACCACAAAGACAAGATATTTAATGTTCAAACTGATAAACTTTATGTTTTTATGCAAATATTTGCTCATTTTGAAATGGATACCTGCAACACGTTTCAAGACGTTGCTTGGATGGCAGCATGTGTTGCTCCAAAACCTGGATGTACCTTTCAGCATTGATGGTGCCATCACAGATGTGTAAGGCCTAGTTCACACGGCAGGATAATTAGGCCGATATCAGACCCAATCTTCCCCTTCCTACAATCTTAAGGATGCCCGACAATCATCCAGGTTTTGGAGCAACACATGTTGCTCCAAAACCTGGATGTACCTTTCAGCATTGATGGTGCCATCACAGATGTGTAAGCTGTCCATGCTATGGGCACTAACACACCCCCATACCATCACAGATGCAAGCGTTTGAACTTTGCGCTGGTAACAGTCTGGATGGTCTGTTTCCTCTTTTGTCCAGAGGACACAACGTCCATGATTTCCAAAAACAATTTGAAATGTGGACTCATCAGACCACAGCACACTTTTCCACTTTGCATCTGTCCATTTCAAATGAGCTCGTGCTCAGAGAAGGCGCGGCATTTCTGGATGTTGTTGATGTATGGCTTTTGCTTTGCATGCTAGAGTTTTAACTTGCACTTGTAGATGTAGCGACGAACTGTGTTAACTGATAATGGTTTTCTGAAGTGTTCCTGAGCTCACGCAGTAAGATCCTTCACACAATGATGTCGGTTTTTAATGCAGTGCCTCCCAAGGGTTCGAAGGTCACGGGCATTCAATTTGTGGTTTTCGGCCTTGCCATTTATGTGTAGAAAGTTATCCAGATTCTTTGAATTTTCTGATTATATTATGGACTGTAGATGATTGAATCCCTAAATTCCTTGCAATTGAACATTGAGAAATATTGTTTTTAAACTGTTGGACTATTTTGTCACACAGTTGTTCACAAAGTGATGATCCTCACCCCATCTTTGCTTGTGAATGGCTGAACCTTTTGGGGATGCTCCTTTTATGACCCAATCATGACACTCACCTGTTTCCAAACAGGTGTTCTTTGAGCATTCATCAACTTTCCCAGTCTTTTGTTGCCCTGTCCCAACTTTTTTGAAATGTGTTGCAGGCATCCTTTTCAAAATGAGCAAATATTTGCACAAAAACAAAAACGTCTATCAGTTTGAACATTAAATATCTTGTCTTTGTGGTGTATTCAATTGAATATAGGTTGAAGAGGCTTTGTAAATCATTGTATTCTGTTTTTACTACATTTTACACAACGTCCAAACTTCATTGGAATTGGGGATGTAATACAAAAATTAAGTTATACGCTTGAACACGCTTATTGAAACTTATTTAATACTTTGCACAAAAGTCTTTGTTTGTAACAGCAGCTTCAGGATATCTCCTGCAAGGAGAAACTAGTTGCATGCATTGCTCAGGTGTGATTTTGGCCCATTCTTCCACACAAACAGTTGTCAAATCTTGTGGACCTCTTATATGAATTCTGATCTTCAGCTCTTTCCATAAGTCTTCCATTGGATTGAAGTCAGCTGATTGGCTGGGCCATTCTAGCAGCTTTATTTTCATTCTCTGAAACCAACTGAGGGTTTCCTTGGCTGTGTATTTAGGATTATGTCTTGCTTAAATGTCCACCCTCATCTTCATCATCCTGGTAGATGGCAGCAGATTTTTATCAACATCAGTATATTTTTCCATTCACCCTTCCTTCAGTTATATGATGTTTGACGGTGCCGCTGTAAAACAGCCCTACGCTACGATGGGTATTGATAAGATTTATCGATATCGATGCCATTAGCGATTCTGTTTATCGATCCGATTCCTTATCGATTCCCTTATCGATACCTCGTGAATTTTGTACTAAAAGTAGGCTTTACAGGTTTCTATGTATTTCATTGAGTCTTAAAGTAAATAAATATGAAATTGGTCACTATATCCTTGATCTTTGGACATAAATAAAAAAACAAAACGGTGTTTCGCTTTGAAGTTATTAATTCAGACTGGACTCTGTAGTTCTAACTTGACTCGTCAGAGAGCCGCGCAAAGTTTGGAGCTGTGTGAACAGAACAGAGGACGATTCTCGTTTTTCTTTCTCGCAACAAGACAGGAGTCCCAGTTAGTGACTTTAATCAGCACAAAAGTGACTCACGATTGACATATTCAGGGATGAAAGTGGTGAAAAACAAAAAAAGCTGAAACTCAAAATTACCCCCCAACACCACCTGCACGAAAATGTTTAAATTCTAGAAGCTCTGAAATGCAATCTGCGACTATTACAGACAATAAACTGGAGTGAGTGCAGCATCCATTTAGGTGAGAAAAAAAAAAAACTTTCCTTATTCATATTCTAGGATGCAGCAGTTTTCTAGCTTAGCAGACAGTTCTGGAGGAAATCACTGACAAAATTAACACATTGAAAATATGATTTGACTGAAACAAACTGTCATTAAACTTAAATAAGACAGGGATGAAATAGAGGTGTAAGAGTCACTAGGTGTTCACAGGAAACACTTATTTATTTCTGTATGTATTTATTTATTTATGTATGTTCATTGTTAGTTGCTTTTATATTTTCTGTTGTGTTTCTATTCAGGTTCTTTTTGTCTCTTTCTCTAAAATTGTATATAATAATCATTAGATTATTAATATATAAACAAAAATAAATTTAAGAATATTACAATTTGAAAACAAATGCACCCGAACATGATGACAGCTGCAACTGCTTAATGCTAACTTTTAACATAGAAAATGCCATAGACATGCTAACGCGTTAGCATCGCTCCCGTTTTTAAGTTATAAAATACATCTATCAACTGTTTCAGAAGACCATAACAGGTCGGTTTAAGATAGAAAAGGTAAATAATACTCACAGACGTATGCTCTTTGGGGTTTTAGCAGGGGAAAATTAAGCGAAAGAAAGAAAGAATAAACGAAGCAATAGATCGAACCATTGCTTCAATCTGCAAACCACTGCTTCGATTGGTTCAAGGTTCAAAGCAAAGCCGCGCGTTGATTACGGACCCGCTGCAGGGTCTGTCATCAATGTAGATAAATTATCATTTTCCTGACAAACACCCCCCAAAATAACGGCCACTCTGAAGGACCGATAACAGAATCGTTAAGCACAAAGCTTATTGATGTCGGTGGATCGAATCATTTCTTAACGATACCCGAAAGGAACCGGTTCTCGATACCCATCCCTACCTACGCCATGATGTTCCCATCTCCAAACCTCACTGTTGGTATGGCATTTTTTGGGTGATGTGCAGTACCATTTGACCTCCAGACATGGTGTGTATTGTGGTGTGTATTCCAAAAAGTTATGTTGTGGTTTCATCTGACCAGACTATATTCTCAGTATTTCACAGGCTTGTGTAAATGTTGTGCAGCAAACATTAGACGAGCTCCAACATGCTTTTTCTTCAGCAATGGAGTCTTGCATGGTGAGCGCACATACAGGCCCTGGCAGTTGAGTGCATTACTTATGGTTTTCTTTGAAACAATTGTACCTGCTAATTCCAGGTCTTTCTGAAGCTCTCCACAAGTGGTCCTTGGCTCTTGGACAGCTCTTCTGATTATTCATTTCACTCCTCTGTTAGAAATCTTGTGATGAGTACTTGGTCCGGACCGGTTTATGGTGAAATGATGTTCTTTCAGTTTCCACATTATGGCGCCAACAGTGCTCAATGGAACATTCAGAAGTTAGAAATCCTTCTGTAACCAATCCCAACAGTATATTTTACACATGATACTTTGACCCATCATGAGATGTTTCTTGTGTTTTGTGGTAGTTGGCCCCAGACTGGCGAACAATTTACCTCCTGATTTACGCACTATATTTGACCTAGCACTTTTTAAATCAAAGCTCAAGACTTACTTATTTAAACTGACTTTTAATACCTAGTGGTGTTGTGACACATTTTGTTTTTATGTGACTTTTTAACTCCATTGTATGTTTGTTTTATTTTTGTGAATTCTTGATCTTTGATTTTACTGTAAAGCACTTTGGACACCATCTGGCTGCTATAAAGGGCTAGAGCTATAGAAATAAATGTTGATTAATTGACTGATTGAGTGACACCTTGGTAATGAGACACCTTTTTATAGGCAGTTTTACAGTTGGGACTGAACCAGCTTATATTAATTTGCACTGACAAGGGGCAGAATTGCTTTCTAATTCCTGACACATTTCAGCTGGTGTCTTGGCTTTCCGTGCCTTTGTGCAATGCCCTTTCTTCAGTTGTTCAATACCTTTTCCCTGTGTCATTTCACATTTTTATACATAATTTGTGGTCTTCTATCAGTGGCGGCTGGCCCATAGGGGGCGCTCGGGCGCTGCCCTCCTAGATGTGGAGGGGAAAAGTCAATCAATCAATCAATCAATTTTTTTATATAGCGCCAAATCACAACAAACAGTTGCCCCAAGGCGCTTTATATTGTAAGGCAAGGCCATACAATAATTATGTAAAACCCCAACGGTCAAAACGACCCCCTGTGAGCAAGCACTTGGCTACAGTGGGAAGGAAAAACTCCCTTTTAACAGGAAGAAACCTCCAGCAGAACCAGGCTCAGGGAGGGCAGTCTTCTGCTGGGACTGGTTGGGGCTGAGGGAGAGAACCAGGAAAAAGACATGCTGTGGAGGGGAGCAGAGATCGATCACTAATGATTAAATGCAGAGTGGTGCATACAGAGCAAAAAGAGAAAGAAACAGTGCATCATGGGAACCCCCCAGCAGTCTACGTCTATAGCAGCATAACTAAGGGATGGTTCAGGGTCACCTGATCCAGCCCTAACTATAAGCTTTAGCAAAAAGGAAAGTTTTAAGCCTAATCTTAAAAGTAGAGAGGGTGTCTGTCTCCCTGATCTGAATTGGGAGCTGGTTCCACAGGAGAGGAGCCTGAAAGCTGAAGGCTCTGCCTCCCATTCTACTCTTACAAACCCTAGGAACTACAAGTAAGCCTGCAGTCTGAGAGCGAAGCGCTCTATTGGGGTGATATGGTACTACGAGGTCCCTAAGATAAGATGGGACCTGATTATTCAAAACCTTATAAGTAAAAAGAAGAATTTTAAATTCTATTCTAGAATTAACAGGAAGCCAATGAAGAGGGCCAATATGGGTGAGATATGCTCTCTCCTTCTAGTCCCCGTCAGTACTCTAGCTGCAGCATTTTGAATTAACTGAAGGCTTTTTAGGGAACTTTTAGGACAACCTGATAATAATGAATTACAATAGTCCAGCCTAGAGGAAATAAATGCATGAATTAGTTTTTCAGCATCACTCTGAGACAAGACCTTTCTGATTTTAGAGATATTGCGTAAATGCAAAAAAGCAGTCCTACATATTTGTTAATATGCGCTTTGAATGCATATCCTGATCAAAAATGACTCCAAGATTTCTCACAGTATTACTAGAGGTCAGGGTAATGCCATCCAGAGTAAGGATCTGGTTAGACACCATGTTTCTAAGATTTGTGGGGTCATAATATATATATTTAAAAAGTATTATCAATGTCAGTTTTACTTAATAGTATGTGCCTACATGTATTATGAATGATTAAAACAACACTTCCTCCAATTGACTCTCATTCAACAGTGCATCCTCGTCTTGGGTTGGGCGGTCATTCAAAGCGCCCTTGAAGTGCAGCAAAATAACCAATTGTATGTAGTTGCTAGGGAAAATTAATAAATATTTGGCAAATCAACACTGCCAAAATTAATGGCTTTGGGGCGCCGGAATTTTAGCCCTTGCTACAAAAATGCGGGAACGTTAGATTACAGTCAGTGATACTCGTGACGCTGCAGCTGCTGCTGTCAGTCAGGAAGAGATGATGGTGATGACGACGTTTGGGTTATATTTATTTATTTTTATTTTGTCTCCGTGTGTTTTGCTGGAGTAAGTTGAAGAACTCTTCGGAGGTTTAAAACGGGACAAAACTAATCAAATCAATGACACCAAAGTTTGGCGGGGATCCTTTTGGAGGCGCATGGAGGTGCGCACATCAGATCTTTCTCGTGGTTTAATGACAATGCACATCCCGGTTGGAGGAGAGACGTTTGTCTGACTCGTTATAAACTGTGTCAGGCTTCATTCACATGTCAGCGCGCACACGTCACGGAGGCTGCTGATCTGCGCTCTTTACTGCGGAAAGGAGCGC
The DNA here is from genome assembly GCF_902500255.1 of Thalassophryne amazonica. Classification (NCBI taxonomy): domain Eukaryota; kingdom Metazoa; phylum Chordata; class Actinopteri; order Batrachoidiformes; family Batrachoididae; genus Thalassophryne; species Thalassophryne amazonica. The sequence continues at coordinate 73,608,204 of NC_047107.1, read as the reverse complement.
ATCCACCTCTTCAGGTCAGCTGACGAGCTGCTCGGATTTATTCCCGAATGTTGCTCCTGGTGTGCAAACGGGGTGAAAATTTAAGATAAAACGAATGAGTGATGTTTTTTTATTTGTTTAGGGTTCAAAGCTGTGATCTTTTTTGGGACAGCAGACCAGTTATAATGGTAATAGGGGAGGCCGGGGCTGTTTGTAACAGTGTTCAAAGCTGCAGCCATGCTGGCATTTTGATTTCACTTTACACGTTATGAGGATCAGTCACAGAAGAGAAATATTCTTTGGAGTATTCCACACTCTAAAACAAATTATTTGCTCAGTTAAAAACAAAACAAAACAAAACCCTAAAATAGCAATTTGCATGTTTTTTAAAGAAATTCTAACTCAGCCACTGAGTTCACACAAGACCCTTATAGTAAGACAAACCCAAGTTTAGCAATTTAATTAAGTGGTTTTGTATACTTAATTTGCTTTGTCCTCTACACTGTTAATTAATTTTAACCAATTTAATTTAAAGGTTTTGGTGTTATTAGTCAGTCAAGTTATTTAAGTTTTTCAAGCTTCTTTTTTGCCCCATTCCACTCAGTAATGTTCATGCAAAATATTACCTTAATTTTCTCTCTCTCACACACACACACACACACACTCTCTCTCTCTCTCTCTCTCTCTCTCTCTCTCTCTCTCTCTCTCTCTCTGAAGGTGGTGTGAACATTGTAGTATGTACATAATGTTCTTTTGTCAATTGAAGAATTTTTCCACGTTTTTAAAGAGTGTAAATTTGGTGATATTTTCTATTTTGTTAAGGGGTGTCATTGTGAACCCCAGGATCTGTTTGTCTGAAGATAATGGCAGTTCAGTACAGTTTGTGTACTATGTGTGTAATTGGTGTCAAATGGTGAAATGTTCTTTGCTCAAGAACTTGAGTGTTGATTTGATACTGTTCCTTTCCAAAGTAGAAATGGGGCCTAATATAGCTGTAAATGGTTAACTTATCTGTAAAACTGCTGATTTTGAGAAGGACATGAAATGATTATTGTGGAATTGCAGTAATTTGCTGACTGTTCACTTGAATGCCTGTACTGGACAAGGCAAGGGAAATCTACTGGCACAGCAGCCCCCCAAGACTGTTTTTCACCAGCCGCCACTGTCTTCTATGGTTTGATTTCTTGTGTCGATTACGTGGGTTGTTACTGACATCTGGTGAAAATTTCATGTCAGTAGCACCTTTAGAAATGTTTTTACTTAGAAAAATACTTATTTTACTCGCAATAGCTTAATTACTGAATGGTCACCTTCGGCCACGTGTCTCGGACACTCGAGTGAAGAGAGGGGCTGAGCTGTCGACCGATCACCAGGGGTGAGTTGGATCCGCTGGGAGGGAGGAAGCCGGTCAGACCTGGCAGTCCCACATATCGTGAGGGTCTGCTGGGAACGACTGGCGGAACCCTCTGTCAGCGAGGACTTCAGCTCCCACCTCCGGGAGAGCTTCTCCCAGATCCCGGGGGAGGTTGGAGACATGGAGTCTAAGTGGACCACGTTCTCCACCTCCATTGTCAATGCGGCCACTCGTAGCTGTGGTCACAAGGTCTCTGGTGCCTGTCGCAGTGGCAATCCACGAACCCGGTGGTGGTGCCGGAAGTAAGGGATGCCGTCAAGCTGAAGAAGGAGTCCAACTTGTCTTTGTTGGTAGGTGGGACCCCGGATTCAGCTGACAGGTACCGGCAGGCCAAGTGTGCCGCAGCCCATGCGGTCGCAGAGGCAAAAACTCCGGTCTGGGAGGAGTTTGGGGAGGCCATGGAGGAGGACTATTGGTCAGCCTCGAAGAAATTCTGGCAAACCGTCTGACGCCTCAGGAGGTGGAAGCAGCTCTCCACCAGCACTGTCTACGATGCGGGTGGGGAGCTGTTGACCCTGACTGGGAATGTTGTCGGGCGTGGAAGGAATACTTTGAGGATCTCCTCAATCCCATCGTCACGTCTTCCGAAGAGGAAGCAGAGACTGGGGACTCAGAGGCAGACTCATCCATTACCCAGGCCGAAGTCACCGAGGTGGTTAGAAAGCTCCTTGGTGGCAAGGCTCCTGGGGTGCATGAAGTCCGTCCTGAGTACCTTAAGTCTCTGGATGTTGTGGGACTGTCTTGGTTGACACGCCTCTGCAACATCGCATGGCGGTCGGGGACAGTGCCTCTGGATTGGCAGACTGGGGTGGTGGTCCCTCTGTTTAAGAAGGGGGGCTGGAGGGTGTGTTCCAACTACAGGGGGATCACACTCCTCAGCCTCCCTGGTAAGGTCTATTCCAGAGTACTGGAGAGGAGAATTCGATCGATAGTCAAACCTCGGATTCAGGAGGAGCAGTGTGGTTTTCGTCCTGGTCGCGGCACACTGGACCAGCTCTACATGCTCCATTGGGTACTCGAGGGTTCATGGGAGTTCGCCCAACTAGTCCACATGTGCTTTGTGGATCTGGAGAAGGCGTTCGACCATGTCCCTCGGGGCACCCTGTTGGGGGTGCTCCGGGAGTATGGGGTCCGGGGTCCTTTGCTAAGGGCTATCCGGTCCCTGTATGACTACAGCAGGAGCTTGGTTCGCATTGCCGGTAGTAAGTCAAACCTGTTTCCAGTGCACATTGGCCTCCGCCAGGGCTGCCCTTTGTCATCAGTTCTGTTCATTATCGTTATGGACAGAATTTCTAGGCGCAGCCAGGGTGTAGATGGGGTCTGGTTTGGGAACCACAGAATCTCGCCTCTGCTGTTTGCGGACATTGTGGTTCTGTTGGCTTCATCAAATCAGGACCTTCAGCGTGCACTGGGGCGGTTTGCAGCCGAGTGTGAAGCGTCCGGGATGAAAATCAGCGCCTCCAAATCCGAGGCCATGGTTCTCGACCGGAAAAAGGTGTTTTGCCCTCTTCAGGTCGGTGGAGTGTCCTTGCCTCAAGTGGAGGAGTTTAAGTATCTCGGGGTCTTGTTCACGAGTGAGGGACGGATGGAGCGTGAGATCGATAGATGGATCGGTGCAGCATCTGCAGTGATGCGGTCGCTGTATCGGATCGTCGTGGTGAAGAGAGAGCTGAGTAGGAGGGCAAAGCTCTCGATTTACTGATCGAGCTACGTTCCAGTCCTCACCTATGGTCATGAGATTTGGCTCATGACCGAAAGAAAGAAAGATCGCAAGTACAAGCGGCCAAGATGAGTTTCCTCCGCAGGGTGGCTGGGCGCTCCCTTAGAGATAGGGTGAGGAGCTCAGTCACTCGGGAGGAGCTCAGAGTTGAGCCGCTGCTCCTCCACGTCGAAAGGAGCCAGTTGAGGTGGCTCGGGCATCTTTTCCGGATGCCCCCTGGACGCCTCGCTGGAGAGGTGTTCTGGGCATGTCCCATCGGGAGGAGGCCCCGGGGAAGTCCCAGGACACACTGGAGGGACTATGTCTCTTGGCTGGCTTGGTAACGCCTTGGGGTTTCCCCCTAGGAGCTGGGGGAGTGTGTGTGGATTGGGAGGTCTGGGTGGCTTTGCTTGAGCTGCTGCCCCCACGACCTGACTCCGGATAAAGCGGAAGAAAATGGGTGGATGGTCACCTTAGTCACCATTGTTGCAGTTGCCCTGCACAACTGGGCCAAATCCAGCTCGACCTGAAGAGGTATTTGTTCTGAAGCTGAATGGTGCAAATTGGATTTAATCCGGATTTGAGCAGGATTTGTCAAGGTCCAGACTCCGATGTGGCTACAATCTGGCTAGCTTGGGGATCATGATGTCAAACTTCCTCCCTATGTCCATGTGCCCACACCATCCTCTCCACTGTGGCAGTATTCAGTGCAGCTGCAATGGCGAGGACAGCAAACAACCTTCCTTCTCTGTGGTGTTGTCTTGCCAAGAAAATCCACCACTTTCACTTGTCACACACACATGCTCACATGTCCAGATCCATGCCCAGCTATACCTGCCCTGCCATGTTCAGACACCTGCACTGTCATGTCCAGATCCACACACACACACACACACACACACACACACCTGCTCTGTTTTGTCCAGCTCTATGCACACACACTCATGCTGTCATGTCCAGATCCACACAGCCTATGTGGCTGTGATTGGAGAAATTATGCACAGTGCAGGCTTTGCATTTTGTATCACCAGTTATACAGCTTCATGATGAAGTGGTATAGAGGAGGATTTTCTTAAAAAGACCTGAAAGTTTAGCAACAAATTGCCAGAAGGTACATCTGAGATGCAAGCCTGGATTTGCTCTGTTTTGGTGAAAGAAATCCTTCTCTGCTCTACTACATTATGAAGCTAAGAGTGGTGATTTGCACTGTGCACAATTTCTCTAATCACAGTCACATAAGGCAATAACTTCATCTGGGTTGTCTGGGTGTCTTGGTGGCTTTCCTCACTCTTCTCCTTCTTGCACAGTCACTCAGTTTTTGACTGTCTACTCCATACAAATTTACCATAGAGTGACATACTGTTTGTATTTTTTCGTAACTGATGTAAATAAGTCCAAGACATATGTAGTGGCAGCTTTACCATCAGAAGCCTCGTCCACAACTACAGCAAAAGACTCCAAGCTGTCATTGATGTTAAAGAGAGCAATATACGGGATTATTAAACAGGGGTATGTAAACCTTTGATCAAGATTATTTGGGTATAATAGCACACTGCAAGAGGAAAAAAAAAGTTCCCCAGCTAGACTGCAGAAAGCACAAGTATAATAAACAGTGTTGCAATAAACAGTGCAAAATGCCAATGATCAGTGGGAAACAGGAGCTGCAGTCAGGGGAGGAGTTCATTCTGATGATTAAAATGGAGCACATGGGTTGATGGGAGAAGTATAAATAATCATAAATGGTTGTGATTCATCCTGTTATTTGTGATATTGTTTGCTACTTCTTCTTGTGATCTTATTAAAGGTATGCAGATAAGTGATTGTGGTATTAAAATGCAGATAAACAATATTCGACACCATGAATATAATTTGTTGAAAAGCTTGACTTCCTTAGTAGCTCTGGGTGGTTGTTTAATAAAAAGTAAAATGAGGGACACAATAACTACTGCATATGTACGTAATGTATTTTATAATGTATTCCTATTGCATATGCACGTAATGTAAACCCCCATGTTTTTCCAGATGTTTTTCCAGTTAAACAAGCCATCTCACATTCATGCCAATACTTCCTACATGATATAAACACATTTTGAGAGCAGTCCAAGCATGCAAAGATAAAACATATGAAAAGGAAAAAATAAAGTGAAACATGAATTTAATATCCAGCACTGTTAGTTTTGTCAGTTAGTCAGTTTGATTGACTATGTATTATTGGTTACTGTCTTTGCACCTAAATATTTCAGCAAAGATCAGATAAAAATCTATTTTAATAACTGCAGTGGGCACAGGTGTATTCATTCTATTTGCTCTTCTGTATGTGTTTTTTCTGTCTTTTAATGTGACACACTTTATAAACTTTGAACTTCGCAGAAGCTTCCTCAGCTAAAATTCTTGCTCTGGTAGTCTGACTTCTGTCTTGACTCTTGTAGAGAAGAATAACAGAAGCCAGCAAAAGATGGAGTTTTAAACCTAACCAGACCCCTCCTGCCGAGAGGCAGACTGCTACTGCCTAGTGACTAACAATTGCTCTAATTAGCACCTATTGTGCTCAAGTTAGCAACCTCCTAATGACAGGGCAGCTGTCCCTCCTAAAGATGGGACTGACGCCTCTCCTGATGAATCTCCTGACAGCGTGAATGACTGATTACCACGAACAAAAGAGTGATACTGCTTTGACCCGAGTACCCCATTGTAAACAGGGGACAAAGCATGTCTCAGACCCACTCCCCAGTTAAAACTAGGTTTCAGCTGTTTCACATACAATGCTTCTTTCACTCCCCTCTCAAACCATTTCTTTTCTCTGGCTAAGATTTTAACTTCCTTGTCCTCAAACGTGTGGTTAATGTCTTTAAGGTAGAGATGAACTGCAGACTGGGGTCCCCCGGCACCCTCTCTGCGGTGCTGGTATAGCCTTTTGTGCAACGGCTGCTTAGTCTCACCTATGTAGTGTTCGTTACAGTTTTCCTGACATCTGATAGAATACACTACATTGCTCTGTTTGTAACTAGGGATCCTGTCATTAGGGTGAAGTAATTTCTGTCTCAAGGTGTTAACAGATTTAAAGTAAACTGGGATTTTGTGTTGTCTGAAGATCCTCTGTAGTTTTTCCCCTACTCCTGCTAAATAAGGGAGAGACACTCCTCTTCTTCTTGGCTCTGTCTAAGGCCTGTCTGGTCTCTTTGTTCTTTGGGACTTCTGCACTTTATCCAGGGACCATCATGGGTACCCACATACTGTGAGGACTTTCCGTACATGTTGTTGTTCTTTAGCCCCTTCCCTCTGTAGTTGTGAGCACCTGTAGGGCTCTGTGTTGAAGAGTCCTGATCACCACGAGCTTATGTTCAAGGGGGTGGTTTGAGCCAAAGAGCAGATATTGGTCAGTGCGAGTGGGTTTTCTGTAAACCCCTGTCTGGAGCTGCCTCTCTCCAGTCGTAACATCACAGTCCAAGAAGGCTAAATGGTTGTTACTGGTATCCTCATGTGTAAACTTGATACTTAGATTGAAGTTTATGTCAAACAGATGTTTACTTATTCACACATAAGTATTCACACCCTTTGCTCAATAGTTTGTTGATGCACATTTTGTAGAAATTACATCCTCATGTCGTGTTGAGTGTGATGCCACAAGCTTGGCGCAACTATCTTTGGGCAGTTTTGCCCATTTCTCTTTGCAATACCTCTCAAGTTCCATCAGATTGGAAGTGGAGTGTCTGTGCACAGCCATGCTCAGTTGGATTCAGGTCTGGGCTCTGGCTGGGCCACTCAAGGACATTCACAGAGTTGTCCTGAAGCCACTCCTTTGATATCTTAGCTGTGTGCTTAGGGTCACTGCCGTGCTGAAAGATGAGCCGTTGCCCCAGTCTGAGGTCAAGAGCGCTCTGAAGCAGGTTTTCATCCAGGATGTATCTGTACAATGCAGCATTCATCTTTCTCTCAATCCTGACTAGTCTTCCAGTTCCTGCTGCTGAAAAACATCCCCACAGCATGATGCTGCCACCACCATGCTTCACTGTAGGGATGGTGCCTGATTTCCTCCAAACATGACACCTGGCATTCACACCAAAGAGTTGAATCTTTGTCTCATCAGACCAGAGAGTTTTGTTTTTCGTGGTCTGAGAGTCTTTCGGGTACCTTTGGCAAACTCCAGGCAGACTGCCATGTGCCTTTTACTAAGGAGTGGCTTTCATCTGGCCACTCTACCACACTGGCCTGATTGGTGGATTTCTGAAGACATGGTTGTCCTTCTGGAACATTATTCTCTCTCCACAGAGGAATGCTGAAGCTCTGACAGAGTGGCCATCAGGTTCTTGGACACTTCACTGACTAAGGCCCTTGTCCCACCAGTTGCTAAGTTTAGAATGGTGGCCAGCTCTAGGAAGAGTCCTGGTGTGGATCTGAACTTCTTCCATTTATGGATGATGGAGCCCACTCTCAAAAAAACGTTTTTTCACATTGCTATTATGGGGTATTGTGTGTAGAATTTTGAGTAAAATTCCATCCATTAAGCACTTTAAGCACATTAAGCACATATTTTCTGGATATACATATACGAGGTCTGTTAGAAAAGTATCCGACCTTTTTATTTTTTGCAAAAACCTGATGGATTTGAATCACGTGTGCTTGCATGAGACAACCTTGAACCTTCGTGCGCATGCGTGAATTTTTTCACGCCTGTTGATTGCGTCATTTGCTGGTAAGCAGCCTTTGTGTGAGGATGGGTGTTGTCTCTCGTAGGATGTTTATTTCAAGGAAAATGGCGGAACGACTGGAGCAGCGCGACTGCATCAAATTTTGCCAGAAACTGGGCAAAAGCCAGGTGGAAACCATTCGGAAGATTCAGATGGCTTTCGGTGACGATCCTATGGGCATCACACAGATTAAGGAGCAGTACAACTGGTTTAAAGACGTCTGCACAATGGTGGAGAGCGAGCCGCGCTCTGGTCGGCCATCAACATGCAGAAATGACCAGATCATTTCCAAAGTGAACGCTGTGGTGATGCGGGACCGTCGTGTGTGCAAAAGCGCCTCTGTGTTGAAGTCTCACAGGACATGCTGGACTCTGAAAAATGATGCCCACCTCTTCCACCATTCGGAAGATTCAGACGGCTTTCGGTGGCTTTTCAGTCATGTGACTATCTGAGAAATTGTGGAAACATGTCCTGTGAGACTTCAACACGGAGTTGCTTTTGCTCCGCCGTCAGAAGCTCAGGAAAGAAATTTTGCCGCCACTGTTTTCATGGCCAAATCTTCTGTCACAGTGGAATGTGCCGAAAAACTGCTGATGTCCACCTCTTCTGCATTTTCTCGGATAGTCACACGACGGTCCCACATCACCACAGCATTCACTCTGGCAATGATCTGGTCATTTCAGCATGATGATGGCTGACCGGAGCGTGGCTTGCTCTCCACCGTTGTGCGGTACATCTTAAACCGGATGTACCGCTCCTTGATCTGTGTGATGCCCATAGGATCATCACCGAAAGCCGTCTGAATCTTCCGAATGGTTTCCACCTGGCTGTCGCCCAGTTTCTGGCAAAATTTGATGCAGTCATGCTGCATCAAATCCGCCATTTTCCTTGAAATGAAAATCCGACGAGAGACAACACCCATCCTCACACAAAGGCTGCTTACCAGGAAATGACGCAATCGACAGGCGTGAAAAAATTCACGCATGCGCACGAAGGTTCAAGGTAGGTAGGTAGGTAGGTAGGTAGGTAGGTAGGTAGGTAGGTAGGTAGGTAGGTAGGTAGATAGAGTTGTATGTAAATGTTTGGGCACCCCTGATGATTTCCATGATTTCCTTTATAAATCATTGGTTGTTTGGATCAGCAATTTCAGTTAAATATATCATATAGCAGACAAACACAGTGATATTTGAGAAGTGAAATGAGGCTCATTGGATTGGATTTACAGAAAGTGTGCAATAGTTCTTTATACAAAATTAGGCAGGTACATAAATTTGAGCACCCCAACAGAAAAAATACATCAATATTTAGTAGATCCTCCTTTTACAAAAATAACAGCCTATAAAAATGCTTCTTATAGCTTCCAATGAGAGTCTGGATTCTGGTTGAAGGTATTTTCGACCATTCTTCTTTACAAAACATCACAGGTTTGTTAGTTTCCGAGCATGGACAGCCCGCTTAAAATCACACTACAGATTTTCAATAATATTCAGGTCTGGGGACTGAGATGGCCATTCCAGAACATTATACTTGTTCCTCTGCATGAATTCCTTAGTAGATTTTGAACAGTGTTTAAGGTCATTCTCTTGTTGAAAGATCCAGCCCCAGTGCAACGTCAGCTTTGTCACTGATTCATGAACACTGTTCTCAAGAATGTGTTGATATTGACTGGAATCCATGTGACCCTCAACTTTAACAAGATTCCCAGTACATGCACTGGCCACACAGCCCCATAGCATGATGGAACCACTTCCAAATTTTACTGTAGGTAGCAAGGTGTTTTTCATGAATGCTGTGTTCTTTTTCAGCCATGCATACCGCCCCTTGTTATGTCCAAATAACTCAATTTTAGTTTCATCAGTCCACAGAACCTTATTCCAAGATGAAGCTGGCTTGTCCAAATGTGCTTTAGCATACCTCAAGCGACTCTGTTTGTGGCGTGTACGTAGGAAAGGCTTCCTCTGCATTACAGCATCAAACAGCATCTCTTTGTGCAAAGTGCGCTGTATAGTTGAACGATGCACAGAGAGACTATCTGCAGCAAGATCATGTTGTAGGTCTTTGGAGCAGGTCTTTGGGTTGACTATGACTGTTCTCACCATCCTTCGCTTCAGCTTATGAGATTTTTCTTGGCCTGCCACTTCGGGCCTTAACTCGTACTGTGCCTGCACTCTTCCATTTCCTCACTATGTTCCTCACAGTGGAACCTGACAGCTGAAATCTCAGACAGCTTTTGTATCCTTCCCCAAAACCATGATGTTGAACAGTTTTTGTTTTCAGGTCATTTGAGAGTTGTTTAGAGGCTCCCATGTTGCCACTCATTAGAAGAGATGCAAATAGGGGAAACATTTGCAAATGGCCACCTTAAATACCCTTTCTCATGATTGGATTCCCCTGTGTAAGGAGGTCAAGGGTCAGTGAGCTTACCGAACCAATTTTGTATTCCATAATTAGTGTTAAATGTATTCAAATCAATAAAATGACAAGGGTGCCCAAATTTATGCACCTGCCCAATTTGTTTAAATAATGATTGCACACTTTCTGTAAATACTAGAAACTTCATTTCACTTCTCAAATATCAATGTGTTCATTTGCTATATGATATATTTAACTGAAATTTTCTGATGCAGACAACCAATGATTTCTAAAGGAAAATCATGAAATTATTAGGGTGACCAACTTTGCATACAACTGTGTATATATTACTCATGCAATGCAAACTTGGTGTCTGATTTTCAGTTTCACAGCAGTAGCTGTTCTATACACCACATAAATATGTTGTGCCTCAGTGGTTTCACACACTCGTAGGTTTGCTTGATGTGTGTTTGTATGTGTGTTTATGCATTTGTGTGTGGGCAGTCTATCCCCTGTGTGTAATTTGACACCAGTACTTTATTGGGCCTGTTTTGAGGTTGTAGGTGTTCAAGAGATGTAAAATTTTCCATATTCATGCTTTCCAAACCTGAAAATAACTGTTTGCCATGCTTTAGATACACCTGCCAGAGAAGACACAACGTAGTGCCTGTGTACATGTGCATACACACACACACACACACACACACACACACACCCACACACACACACACACCACACACACACACACACACACACACACACACACCACACACACACACACACACTTTGCAATCACACACACTCAATTCCAAACATTTTGCTATGGTGCTCAGATATACACAGTATGTAGGCTACAGCAGGAAGCAGTCAACGATTTGCAGGAAGATGGGCTCTTTCCAGAACCATGCATTTTGCACTGATAGGTGTCAGCATCACAGCTGACACATTTTAACGAAGGTTCCTGTCTTCCATAATGGAAACACATAAATCAAACTCATGGTGGTGCTGTGACAAGAAACAAAAAATATTTTGCTCCAAAAGACTTTACACATCACTGCCTATGTCATGTTCTATAATCACTTCAGCAGAGCGGCCATGTGCAGATGGTGTCACAAATGGCTCAAACTTTTCATTCAGCGTTTCACTTTCAAAATTACTTGGCATTCCATGTGTGAGATTATATTTTGTTGAGGTCTTGCTGCAACAGTCAGTTTGATAACCCTGCAAATTCCAATGTCGTAGCTGGTTGTGCAGTTTTTTGTTTTGTTTGTTTTCTTTAATTTTTTTGCCTGATGGATTGGGCTATGCTGCTTTCTGCTTGTGGTGTCAACATTTTTCATCATTTATTTCATAATGTTGCAAATATCTGCTTGTGTTTTCATTTCAAGGTGTCTTTAATAATGTTGTGCATGCTTGCTGATTCATGCCTTCTCTGGTTGTGTAGTAGACAGACAAAAGCAACAGCATGACTGCGAACACAGGGCTTGGAAGTGACATTGTGAACATCACTAAGGGATTTGAGATGAATAAATGGCTTATATTAGATGGTTCAGTATTTGCTGCCTGCCTTGAGATTCATTATTTCTTCCTTGATATTTTTCTATGACAATAATCCCTTGTTCTTTGGAAAGATACAGACAAAATTACTCCACTATCTGCAAACACTGACTATATTACAGCTGGGATAAACAAAGCGGCATTCTACAATAATCAAGACAAGCTGTTTGTTGTAACTGGAAAAAAAGAGTAAGTTTGACTTATTATACATTTATCTCATGAGGCTTTTCTTACTTGTGGCTTGTTTAATGTTAAAGCAACAGCAGCCCTGCTCCTGTAAGGACAAATACTAAAATATAGCGTGCTACGCAATATCTTAACATCCCCACACTTTTCAATTGTGGGTGTTTTTAATGTTTTTTTCTTCATTAGTATGTCAGTAAAAGGTCAGGTCTCGGAATACATTGCTGTATCCACCACACAACGGCACTGCCTTGGGTCCTGAATAGCAACCACCTAAACAGACAACTGACCTTTCGAAAGCAGCTATCTATATGCCACAGCCAGTTGAAATGTGGGCGTTGCCACTGTGAGTACAATGTTGTGACCCCAGTGCAGAGAGGAAACTGGCTGTTTAATGTCCAGTGTTCTTTTATGAACAAAAAACAGGATGAATCCAGGAACAACAGTCATGTCCATGATATGATAGGCTGAACAGTAACTCAGAATATAACGAAATTTCAGTGATTCGTGGAATCAAAACAAACAGCTGACAGTCTGTTACAGGGTGACAGCAGACAGTTATTCACAAAGAGAGTTCAGTATCAATAAGTTTTCATACAAAGCAGTCAGCCCAAAACAATTGGCAAAAATCAGGAATCCTGGAATGCAACAAATATCTGTTAACAAGAAGGCAGTAACATGAAACACAATATGGAAGGCTACAAACACTGTGGAACAGGTATAATATTGCAGCAAACATTCTAACAGACGAGGATGCTAAAATGCTGTGACAGAAGATTGACTACTGGGATTAGCTGTGAAACTACTGATTAGACATACATGGAATGGGAATGGAGACAGAAGACCCAAAAGGGCGGGTGAAGAACAAAGACACAAGAGGGAGTCAGAGACCAGATAGAGAGAGAGGGATATGGGACCAGGGTAGGAAAGCTTGAAACACAGGAATGATGATATGCCAGAAACAAATGAAACACAGAAATGACAATGAGACTGTTAGCCATGAGGGACAAATAACCAGATAACATGGGAACAACAACACATGGAGAATGACACCAGAGACAGAATAGCATGGAGATTACCGCAAAAAACAAAATGTGAACCATGACATTAATAACAAGGGAGGATTAACCAGAGGATAATACTAGCTAAAGATAGCGAAACGTGGATAAGAAAACAAAACATGATATTGTGTGCACTTGGCCTTCTCCAGTCACTGGGTTCCTCAACAGTGAGGCACCTGCATGCTGGCTAATGCCCACAGAAATACACCACATGACCAAAATGTTGTAGCTGACATTACCTCACAATGCAAGTGATACCCCTCCTCTAAGTGATACCCCTCCTCTAAGTGTCTAAGTTCCTGTTCATTTGAGACCAATAAATAAAAAACATCCAGTCATTGCCTTATGTCACTGGTTAGCATTCAAGTGTCACAAATTTACAGTAAGACAGGAGGGACAAGAACCTTAAAAACCTGAACCTTTGTTGTCCTGCAAAGGTATGTGTAACAGGGTCAATTATACAGCAGCAATGTGTGTGTAATATATATTATACGTACATTAGTTATTGTTATAATTACACAAAATCTGTGTAACCTTATTTCATTTTTATTTATTTTAGTTAATGTCTCATAGGTTGGGCCTCCGAGTCAGTATGTAGAACCTTAATCTGAGTCTGTACCCCTACGTTCACTTTATAGTGCGACACAGCCCTCTGTAACTAGTGTTCTTTGCGCCATTTGCCTTTTCCCTTTTGTTATTGATCTCCGTGGGAGAGGTAAGGGCCTCGCACTCAGGGGAAATTTCTGTTTTAGCCTCTGCTAATTGCATTTTTAAGTTTACTGGCCAACTTAGACTTGTTATGAAGTGCCTACACTATACTAAAACATATGTCAATGTCATTTAATTGGTGTAGGGGCATGTTTTTATGGAAGTCACTGACTGGGGGATTTTTTTGTATTTTCTTTGCTTTCGTCAGGAGCTGTAAGAATTAAATGGAGAGTGCCTCCAAAGATACCTACAACAGAGTTTCTTATTCAAACAAAATACACACAACACAGTTAGACACAATCCATCACATATGTGCATGGCCAAACATCTCAATGGAGTGAACGCACAACACCAGAGACTCTTCCCATGTTCTCTAAATCTCAAAGGCAGAGGACCCAGAAACATTAATGTGTTAAAACTGAATGGTGTGGTGTTGAATAAGAAACCACCAAGAAACCATTTGTCTATTATTTACAATTTCCAACTTCGATATCTCTGTCTGTCTGTATGTCTATCTATCTATCTATCTATCTATCTATCTAGAAAGTGAAGAAAAAGGAATATTATTCTGAAAAAAGCAGGTCTCAAACAGGTGGCTCTTATTTAAGGACAAAGGCAGCAAATGTTGTACATGCTGGGTGCATTTCTCTCTGAAAATCTGAATAAAATGGGTCGTTTCTACATTGTTCAGAAGAACAGCGTACTTTGATTAAGAAGTTGATTGTAGAGGGGGTTGGAACTTGCTTAAACGCTAGCCAGAGCTGAACAACACTGCACTCTTTCCATGCCCTCATTCAGGTTAAAATCATCATATGTCCTCTCCCTCAGGCCACCGATTGGGCATGGGTGTTTTGCCTCATTCCAGTATGCATACATGCAAAGTAAATAAATAAATAAGAATCACTTCCACACCATGACAAATGTCACTTCTGACATAAGCAAATGTCTCCACAAGTTTGATCGTTTCAGTGAATACATAGGCATTTCTAATGGCTGAGTCCAGGAAGTCATTAAAAGCTTGGATCTTAATCTTACTCCAGAATCATTGCACTGATTCCTCACTCAGCTTCTCAAGTGGTGCAGGTGTAATGGAGTTAAAAAAAAAAAAAAAATGCAGCTTATCAATTAGAATTTCCAAATTGTGTTACTGTAATTTGTTTGTCATTTAATTTAAGTATTTTGAGTGAATTTTATCTCTCTGAGTTATTTTTATTCATCAGTATTTTAATTATTATTGATTTTTTTTTTTTTTTTTTTTTCCTGTGGAAACTACCTCCCTGCACTCTGCCTCTTCCATACGTCCTAGGCTTCCGTAGCCCCTCCCCTCTACCCCTCACAGTGCCTTTTTGCATTGCTGAGGTAAGTTGTGTGGAGAATGCTACCGCTATATTACATTGTTTTCTTTGCTAAATAAGACAATTAGTTCACAACTTCTGATCAGTATTGTTTGTTGGTGAATGTTGTTGCATTGGCAGTCATTTTTGTGTTGTTTTTACCACTAATTTAACTTTTATGGATGTTTTTAGTTGCATTTTTTTGGCGCGATTTGCATGACCAAAGCAGCGTAGCTTGTAATTCGTCGTGTAAACACAAGTATTTTGCATGTTTAGGGGCAGAGATGCAGATGGGAGAATCCAGGAGATATTAAAAATGTTTTATGTCTCCTGCAGGTATGTCTTTCATTTTCTGTTGTAAATTTTGTCGTTAACTGCTAAGCTACTCCACCCCACGCTGTGTTGCGTTTCAGCCACACGGTGGCACTGTTCTCTTTTTTTTTTTGAATGTCGTTTTTCATGAATGTTATATTTGCTCTTGAAATATACTGTTATGGGATGATTTTTGATACAATTTCATAGCTCCTGACAGAGTAAAATATTAGGAAAATAAAATGTAACGTTGAGATAGTTCATAATGTATTTTTGGAAGAAAAAAAAAGATGGAAATCGCACAGTGCCTTTTTGCATTGCTGAGGGGGCAGAGATGCAGATGGGAGAATCCAGGAGATATTAAAAATGTTTTATGTCTTCTGCAGGACCCAATAAATGCCAGTGAGTACTGTCCATGATCTCCTGTGGTGCCTATCCATTACATCTGTGACACAATCAGTATCAATTAATTCTACAAAGATCACAGCATCATGTGAGAACCCTACCCAACACCCAGTCCAAGAATGGACAGTGTAGGAGCCAGAAGACATGTTGAAAAGGAAAAGAAAAAGTAGACGAGACATAAATGAACATAAACAAAGCAGCCAATATCAGAGTTTACATTTCTTGCATTTCTTTGTATTAAAACATTGCTGTTCACAAACACCAACCATATTAATATGTAGAGGTTATCAAATGACAAAATACACAAACCACAATATATATTTTTACTAGAAAGGCACTTGGAGACCAACAAAGTCCAACAGTCCTCTGACTGATTGCGCTGACAGATTTGTTTTACCTGTTTCCATGTGAGAGGGCTACTCCTTTGAACTCTTCCCTAATGTTCTTAGATCTTGTTTACTGCATTTTGATCTTGAGCTTTGATCCTGTTCACTTTGATCCTGATTGTTAATCTTTGTTATTTGAATAACCCCAAAAGTTTATGGTTTATTGTTTTCTTAGTCTTCTACTTAGTCTCTGTTTGTCTGTTTTACTTTGATTCTGAATTGAGGACTAAATGAATCAGGACAAAACTCTGACCGTAGATCCTGATTACTGAATTAATCAGCAATCCATGATACAGGATCAAAGGATTTGGGAAAACTGATTTAAGCTCAAAGACAAGCGGCACCTCTTGATCAAGATCTACACCAACATTTAATCAATTCTACCTTGACCAAAGGTCCGTTTCTTCAACAAAATTTATTCAAATCCATTCACGTTCTTTTGAGATATACTATTTATACTCAAACAGACACACTCTAAAGGTGCGTTTACACATAACCAAGACGCTTTACGAATGTCATTTTTCTGTCATTTGTGACACATTCCTGACATTCTTAATGTGACTTAACGCATCTGAATAGGTTTCTTAATAGTGCGTGTTGGTGCGTGATATTCTTGATATTCGTGGAGCATGTTTTTGCCTGTCAAAAAATCTTCCACGAATGTCACACACCACCCTCATTTCGTCTCACGTCGTGGAGGTCGCAACTGAGCGTATTGATCCGTCTTGATGAGTAGTGATCCTTAATAGAACGTGACAACGTTCGTAGTGGTTCCTGTGATGGTTCTTGGAGCCCAAACTGTCACGCGTTATTACGAAGTGACACGGAAACTGTCAAGTTTTGACACGACTTGTAACACAGCGTCACATTTCACTGCGCGCCACGACGAATCCATTTTCTGTCACGTGCGCACAATTAAACTTGGCTCCAAATGTCGGTCCACAGTTCCTGCTGAAGCGCCTCAGGATGCTCTTGCAGGTGATCCACCTGCTGTTGTAACCGATGAGCGGGAGAACGAGTCTGAGCCAGAGGAGCGAGAGGAGACTCACGTGCAGCCAGACATCTCTGCACCTCCTCCAGTCCGGCGGAGGAAAAAGCGCACGCACAATTAAACCCTGCTGCACCGCATTCAGTTTGATTGCTGACACCAAGTCGGCTAAAAGTCTAATTTCAGTGCTCTTCAGCGCGCTCCTGCAGGTGTTCCACCTGCTGCATGTGCCTGATGTTTGGGAAAATGCGCGAGACGAGACCCGCATGAAGCCACACATCTGGCTCTGTCCGTCTCCTCCTCCTCTCTGCACCACTCCAGGGCACAGAGCCCAACTACGCATGCAGTCACAAAGTTCTTCTGAAAAACTGAAGTGATCTGAATTCGGTTGGATGAATATGGGTGTGTGTGGAGACAATTCACAACGTGACAGAACTTAACGATGCCCTGTTACGCGCAATAGCGCGCAACAACGCGGAACACTATTCTTGACCGTGTGTAATGGTTCCTGATAATTCTCCAGCAACACGTGCCATTAATCGTAACGTGTGGTAACAGGTTGCAGCAGTTCCTGAGGACACTTGACGCCTCTGCCCCGAATAATCACATTCGTGATCAGTGGCCAAGAATGTGTACTTCGTGGCATTCATGACTTGTTGTCGTTGTGTGTAAACGCAGCATAAATCGAAACTGGTCAAAATGTTTACATTCAAAAATATGAATATAAGTGAACAGTACAATTTGTTCTTCGAACATGATTTTATGTTATCTTGACGAAGAAGCATTTATTAAATTATATTGTTCACTTCACTTTCAAATTCAAGGGAGCCCTTTTACTTTGTGCTGATAAAACATTTTCAACCATTTTCAATTTTACAGTGCAACAATAAAAACGCAACTGCCTTAGCACTGGCAAAAAATGCCAAAGAAGAGAAATGTTTTATGAAACAAAAAAAAATACTACTGTAATATGTGTTATATGAAATATATATAATACAGTATAGGTGACTAAAGAGTTGAAGGTGATGTAAGACAGATTAATAAAAACTAATAAGACAAACATAAAAAAAAAACTGTAGTAATAATAATAATAATAATAATACAACCCCAATTCCAATGAAGTTGGGACGTTATGTAAAATGTAAATAACATAATACAATGATTTGCAAATCCTCTTCAACCTATATTCAATTGAATACACCACAAAGACAATATATTTAATGTTCAAACTGATAAACTTTATTGTTTTTGTGCAAATATTTGCTCATTTTGAAATGGATGCATGCAACACATTTCAAAAAAGTTGGGACGCGGCAACAAAAGACTGGGAAAGTTGATGAATGCTCAAAGAACACCTAATTGGAAACAGGTGAGTGTCATGATTGGGTATAAAAAGAGCATCCCCAAAAGGCTCAGCCGTTCACAAGCAAAGATGGGGCGGGGATCACCACTTAAGAACAATGTTTCTCAACGTTCAGTTGCAAAGAATTTAGGGATTCCATCATCTACAGCCCATAATATAATCAGAAGATTCAGAGAATCTAGAGAACTTTCTACGCGTAAGCGGCAAGACCAAAAACCAACATTGAATGCCTGTGACCTTTGATCCCTCAGGTGGCACTGCATTAAAAACTGACATCATTGTGTAAAGGATCTTACAGCATGGGCTCAGGAACACTTCAGAAAACCATTGTCAGTTAACAGTTCATTGATGCATCTACAATGCAAGTTAAAACTGTACCATGACCCCGGACTGTTGAACAGCTGAAGTCCTACATCAATCAAGAATGGGAAAGAATTCTAACAAAGCTTCAACAATTTGTGTCCTCAGTTCCCAACCGCTTATTGCGTGTTGTTAGAAGGAAAGGAGATGTAACACAGTGGTAAACATACCACTCTCCCAGCTTTTTTGAAACGTGTTGCAGGCATCCATTTCAAAATGAGCAAATATTTGCACAAAAACAATAAAGTTTATCAGTTTGAACATTAAATATCTTGTCTTTGTGGTGTATTCAATTGAATATAGGTTGAAGAGGATTTACAAATCATTGTATTCTGTTTTTATGCACATTTTACACAATGTCCCAAATTCATTGGAATTGGGGTTGTAATTTGTTAAGGTTTATTTGTATGTGCCAATTACTTGGGCTGTTACTGACACGTGGTGCAAAATTCATGTCAATAGCACCTTTCCATCCATCCATTTTCTTCCGCTTCAACTGAGGTCAGGTCGCGGGGGCAGTAGCTCAAGCAAAGCCGCCCAGACCTCCCGATCCACACACACCTCCCCCAGCTCCTCCAGGGGAACCCCGAGGCGTTCCCAAGCCAGCTGCGAGACGTAGTCCCTCCAGCGTGTCATGGGTCTGGCCTCCTCCCGATGGGACATGCCCAGAACACCTCTCCAGCGAGGCGTCCAGGGGGCATCTGAAAAAGATGCACGAGCCACCTCAGTTAGCTCCTTTCGATGTGGAGAAGCAGTGGCCGAGCAAGTGACCGAGCTTCTCACCCTATCTCTAAGGGTGTGCCCAGCCACCCTGCGGAGGAAACTCATCTCGACCGCTTGTACTCGCTATCTTGTTCTTTCGGCCATGACCCAAATCTCATGACCATAGGTGAGGGTTGGAACGTAGATCGATCGGTAAATCGAGAGCTTTGCTCCCCTGCTCAGCTCTCTCTTCACCACGATGGTCCGATACAGTGAACGCATCATTGCAGATGCTGCACCGATCCGTCTGTCGATCTCATGCTCCATCCGTTACTCTCTCATGAACAAGACCCCGAGATACTTAAACTCCTCCACTTGAGGCAAGGACACACCACGGACCTGAAGAGGGCAAAGCAGTCGAGAACCATGGCCTCAGATTTGGAGGTGCTGATTTTCATCCCAGACGCTTCACACTCGGCTAGAAACCGCTCCAGTGCACCCTGAAGGTCCAGATTTGACGAAGCCAACAGAACCACATTGTCCGCAAACAGCAGAGACGAGATTCTGTGGTTCCCAAACCGGACCCCCTCTACACCCTGACTGCGCCTAGAAATTCTGTCCATAAAAGTTGTCAGGTTCCTGGTTTTATGGGTTGTGTTTGTGTTCTGTCTGACTCTTGTTCTGTCTCTGTTCTATCTTTCTACTCGGGTTTTCTCTGTCCTGTTGTTTCTTGCCTTTCTGTTCTGGCTCTTGGTGGTGGATGTCTCCCTCTGTCTGGCCACACCCCAGTTCTGGGAGTTTCTCCACACACCTGTTCTGAGTTTGCAGTTAATCACCTGGGTGCTTTATAAGCCTCACAGTTTGTCCTTCGCCAGATCGATGTGCCTTGTGCCTCTTTCCAGCTCAGTTCCTTGTGTTTTTTTTGCCTTGCCTTGATTGCTTCATCGTGTTTTTTGATTACCTGCCTGTGTACCTCTACCATGCCTAAGCCTGATGATTTTGTTACTGTTGCTTCTTTTGGACTGCTTATCTGTGTACCGACCCCTGCTACCAAACCATGTAAATGCTTTTACTCCACTGAGCTGTGTACTTGCGTCCTGTATTTGTGTCCAGCCTGCTTCACCAGCCAACTCTGATAAAGGTAATGTACAGAACCGGTGTCAAAGGGCAGCCCTGGTGGAGGCCGACATGCACAGGAAACAGGCTTGACTTACTACCGGCAATGCGAACCAAGCTCCTGCTGTGGTCGTACAGGGACCGGATAGCCCTTAACAAAGGACCCTGGACCCCAGACCCCGTATTCCCGGAGCACCCCCACAGGGCCCCTTGAGGAACATGGTCGAACGCCTTCTCCAGATCCACAAAACACGACTGGTTGGGCAAACTCCCATGAACCCTCGAGCACCTGATGGAGGGTGTAGAGCTGGTCCAGTGTGCCGCGACCAGGACGAAAACCACACTGCTCCTCCTGAATCCGAGGTTCGACTATCGGTCGAATTCTCCTCTCCAGTACTCTGGAATAGACCTTACCGGGGAGGCTGAGGAGTGTGATCCCCCTGTAGTTGGAACACACCCTCTGGTCCCCCTTCTTAAACAGAGGGACCACCACCCCAGTCTGCCAATCCGGAGGCACTGTCCCCGACCGCCACGCGATGTTGCAGAGAGGTGTAAACCAAGACAGTCCCACAACATCCAGAGACTTAAGGTACCCCGGACAGATTTCATCCACCCCCTTGCCACCGAGGAGCTTTCTAACCACCTCGGTGACTTCAGCCTGGGTGATGGATGAGTCCGCCTCTGAGTCCCCAGTCTCTGCTTCTTCTTCGGAAGAGGTGACGATGGGATTGAGGAGCTCCTCGAAGTATTCCTTCCACCGCCCTACAACATACCGAGTCAGGGTCAACAACTCCCCACCCACACTGTAGACAGTGTTGGTGGAGAGCTGCTTCTGCCTCCGGAGGCGTCGGACGGCTTGCCAGAATTTCTTCGGGGCTGACTGTCCGCCTCCTCCTGACTATCCTCCTCCGAGTCCTCCTCCATGGCCTCCCCGAACTCCTCCCAGATCCAAGTTTTTGTCTCTGCGGCCGCACAGGCTGCAGCACGCTTGGCCTGCTGGTACCTGTCAGCTGCCTCTGGAGTCCCACTTGCCAACAAAGACAAGTAGGACTCCTTCTTCAGCTTGACGGCATCCCTTACTTCTGGCGTCCACCACCGGGTTCGGGGATTGCCACCGCGACAGGCACCAGAGACCCTGTGACCACAGCTGCGAGTGGCCGCATCGTCTCCAACCTCCCATGGGATCTGGGAGAAGCTCTCCTGGAGGTGGGAGTTTAAGACCTCACTGACAGAGGGTTCCGCCAGTCGTTCCCAGCAGACCCTCACGATACGTTTGGGCCTGCCAGGTCTGACCGGCTTACTCCCCTCCCAGCGGATCAAACTCACCACCAGAAATACATTTTCTGAGAAAAATGGTGACACGTTCAATACTTATTTTACCCCTGTACAGCTAATTAGAAAGGTTTTTACATTGTACTGTGGAAATTATTCATCTGGCCATTGTCTGGTCATCTCATGTAACACCACCAGTAATCACCACATAGCAACACAACACAAAGATTTCCATTAAGGCTAGTGAACATCTATACCCAGTTCATTGTAAATGTCTTTTTGAACTCATTTAAAATCATAGGCTCTACAATGACTGGACTATGAACAGCAATATCTATGTGGTCATCTGTCAGAATGCCCTCAAATATGCTACCATTGAACATCTTTCTACAAATCTGATAACTTCAATCAGGAAAACCACAATTATGAACACATTCATTCAAAAGGTTGTCATTAACAAGGTAAATGACACTAAATGCTCCAATGTTGTTTTGACAGCCAGTTTTGACACTGTACCGGGCTGTTGTGGTGAAGAAGGAGCAGAGCCAGAAGGTGAGATTCTCAATTAACAAGTCAGTTTACACTCCTATTCTGACCTATAGTCCTGAACTTTCGGTACTGACCGATAGAATAAGGTCACAAATACAAGCAGCAGAAATTAGATTGCTGGATGACAACGACACACTCCACACACCATTTGTGTGTGTGTGTGTGGGGGGGGGGGGGGGGGGTCGGCACAGTTACACTCGTGTGTGTTGCTAAGTGATGCCACACTCATGTTGCACTTTGACACTTTTCACATACAGCTCAAAAGTGATCGTCTGTTCACTATTTTCATGCTAACAATGCGAACGGCACCACATTTTCTAAGTGCCCAGCAAGCGGTGTTGGATGTTCGTGTGTGTCACCTTTTTTTGGCCGACACCTGCCGAGACAGGGACCGAATGAGCACATGCAAGGCATTTCCTGTCTTTCGGCCACTTGTGTGCGCGAATGTTGTGGCGACAGGTGTACGAGGCGTTTGAGGTGGCTCTGATTTTTCACAAGTAGCATGCAATTCCTGCTTTGCGCGCTAGTCGACTTCAATCGTGTTATGTATGAAGGGGCCCTAACAGATGTTATTTACCCCAGTCAAAGGGGCAGCACTCAGTTTTCTGATATGGCGCACAAAGCATCACTAAATGCACCATGCTGTGACATGACAGCCTCCCTGGATTAATACCTTCAATGTAGAATTTGCCTGAAAAGTGTTTTTTAATTTCAGTGTTTTTGGTTATGTAGGGATGGATAATAGTCACACAGAGAATTGTAGGTACAAACCCCAGTTCAAGTCCCACATAAAGAAATATTTATTCAGCAGTTATCATTCTCAGGTATTGTCTGCTTTTATTCAGTATTGAAATCTCACTGCATTTACAATTATTCTTTTATATTGTATTTTGCTTCGTTAATTTTAGACAGGTCATTATTGTACACAGCAAAACTTGCATATAATGGATTCAGGTGGACCAGTGAATTTTGTCTGTTACAATTGAAATCCACTATATGTACAAAACAGAGAAAATCTGCTACATGTATAAAATGGACAAAATCTGCTATACGTGTAAAACTGAAAAAAATCTGTTATATGTATGAAACAGATTAGTTACAGTCAGGAGGCACTGAATAATCTACAGGGAATTCCCAGCACCAATTAGGCTTACGTAGTTCCTTGATTAAATACCTGACCGTGAATAGGGGCCTCCCTCATTTAATGGTTGGGTCAAAACTTCGTCTGAAGAAAATAAACACCTGCCTTAAATAAGCACCTGGCATTATGTGCATTAAAAAGATTACATTTCATCAAGTAATTCTTTTTTCTTAGTCCACTGTGGAGTGGTACCTTAAAATCCTAAAACCTGATATGTTCAAATTCAAATATATTAATTTATATAGTGCCAAATCACGAGGAGGTTGCCTCAAGATGCTTCACAAACATCATTTAAAAAAGCAGAACAAAATGAATTAAAAGATTAAAAACACAATAAAATAAATAAAACATTAGTAAAAAGAATAAAAGAAGACACACAGTAACATAAAATACTAGTGATAAAACAAGGAAAAAAAATGTGTCTTCAGTCTAGACTTAAAAGTCTCCACAGAGTCCGATTTACGGATCTGCATAGGCAGATCGTTCCACAGAGCTGGGGAAGAGTGAGAATATGCTCTGTAACCTGCCAACTATTTATTCACAGTAGGGACACACAGTAGACCAGTACCTTGTGAACGCAGGGCCCGAGCCGGTACATAAGGCTCAACCAGGTCCGCCAGGTAAGGAGGTGCCAATCCGTGAACAATTTTGTAGGCCAGTAACAACACCTTAAAGTCCGATCTTAACAAAACCAGAAGCCAATGAAGGGATGCCAAAACAGGTGTAATGTGGTCAAACGTTCTGCTTCATGTCAGAAATCTGACAGCAGTATTTTGAACCAGTTGAAGACCCCTAATGCTGGACTACGGTAAACCAGAAAACAGAGCATTGCAATAGTCTCAGCATCAGCCATAGATAGAATGGGACGAATCTTCGCTATATTTTGCAGATGGAAGAAAGCAGTCCTCGTAATGTCTCTAATGTGGAGGTCAGAGGACAACGTAGGATCAAACGTAACCCCAAGGTTCCTCACTTTGTCCGTATGATGTATAACACACGAATCAAAGCTAAGCACTAGCTGATCAAATTGATGCCGATGTCTTGCTGGACCAAGAACCATCATTTCAGTCTTAGAGTTTAAAAGTATAAAGTTACAAGAATCCAACTTCTCACTGCTGCAAGGCAGTCTTCTAAAGGTTTTATGTGGACAAGATTATCAGCAGTTATCGGCATATACAATTGAGTATCAATAGCATTGCAATGAAAGGCAATCCCAAAATGCCACAGTATATCCCCAAGGGGTGCTACATAAAGGGAAAAGAGCAGGAGGCCTAAAATGGATCCCTGCGGAACCCCCTAATTCATGCCCCTGAGATCAGAGGTAGTGCCATTGCACAAAACACAGTGAGAACGACCGGACAGCTATGACGTCAACCACTCAAGGGCAGTTCCAGTAATCCCGAAATGATTCTCCAGCCTATCAAGTAGAATATGATGATCAACAGTGTCAAACGTAGCACTGAGATCCAAAAACACCAAGAGTGCAGTGGTATCTGAGTCCATTGCTTGCAGAAGATCATTCACTACTTTAATAAGCACTGTCTCTGTGGAGTGATTTTTTTTCTAAAAGCAGACTGCAGTGGCTCAAAAAGATCACTCTCAGTAAGGTAGTCCACAAGCTGCCACTTTTTGCAGGATTTTAGAACAAAATGATAGATTTGATATCAGCCTGTAATTTTTCAATACACTGGGGTCAGGATTGGATTTCTTAAGTAATGGTTTAATCACTGCAGACTTGAAACATTTAGGAACAGATCCGGAAGTTAGTGAGACATTTATCATTTCCAGCACAGTCGGCCCAAGAATGGCCCATAGATCCTTAAACAGTTTTGTTGGTATGGGATCAAATAAGCAGGATGTACTTTTTGTAAACATCACAAGCTTCATCGGTGCACCTAGCAAGATACCATCAAAACCTGTAAATCTAGGTAACGCCTCAGTGGTAGCATCCACCTCTATAGCAGGATGCGGTGGTTGGACCAAGGCATGCTGACATATGCTCAACCTAATATCTTCAATTTTCTTCTCAAAATAGTTCAAGAAGTCCTGTGCTGAAAAGAGAGAGTGAATAACTGGTGGTTGTCCATGAATGAGAAACGCTACCATGTCAAACAAAAACTTTGACTTATGCTTGTTTTTAATCATCAAATCAGAATAATAGGCCCGCTTTGTAGCCAGCAGTGCATGCTTATAATCTAAGATAGCATCACGCCACGCAAGGTGGAACACCTCTAATTTGGAACTATGCCATTTCCGTTCCAAACCTCTAGCATTCTGCCTAAGGTCATGCAAGTAACCATTGAACCAAGGCAACTGTGGCTTGGGAAGGCGTGGCCTTAAAAGAGGAGGTGCAACCTTATCAAGTATAGCCTTGAGCACTGAATTCAAGCCATCCGCAAGACTATAAATGGACTGCATTTATATAGCGCTTTTCCATCTGCATTAGATGCTCAAAGCACTTTACACCTCAAATGCCTCACATTCACCCCGATGTCAGGCTGCTGCCATGCAAGGTGCCCACTACACACCTGGAGCAACTAGGGGATTAAGGACCTTGCCCAAGGGCCCTTACTGATTTTCCATGTCAGGCTGGGATTTAAACCGAAGATTCTCTTGTCTGAAGCCCAACGCTTAACCACTAGACCATCACCATCACTAGACCATCACCTCCCCATTCTCCAAACCTGAAGCCAAAATTTCAGGCAGTCTAGCTTCGAGTTCAGTCATAGTTGAGGGTTTAATGTGTCGCTGCAGTAGTAGACAAGGCTTTCACTCCACTAAACGTGGCAACATAAATGTAAACCTAATAAATGAGTGGTCAGAGACCACTGAGGCAAGAGGCAAAATGTCGATGTTTGTGACAGCAAGGCCACGTGCGAGAACCAAATCCAGGGTATTTCCACTAATGTGTGTTGAATCCTGAATGCATTGTTGGGATCCTAATGCATCCACAAGTTTCTTAAAAGATTTGCAAAGGGGACCAGAGGGCTTATTTATATGAATGTTAAAGTCACCAATAATCAAAATGTTGTCCGCACTAGCTGACAGGCTAGAGATTAACACACCAGATTCATCTAAGAATTCAGAATATGGGTCGGGAGGCCAATAAACAGTGATAAAATAAGATGACTGATTTCCATACTTCTGACACTGACAGTATGTAGCATCATGGGCAGAGCGGAGAATCAGATGCTCAAATTAATTCTGTTTATGACCCCCAACAGTCAGTAAGGTAACCCGAGATTTATAAATAAAAGCAACACCCTCGCCTTGCTTCACACCACAACACATGTGACTAAATGTATATGCCAGTGGGCAGGCCTCATTCAAAGGAAAAACAGCTGTGGGTTTGAGCCAGGTTTCACATAACCCAATCATGTCCAAGTGATGATCCATAATTAGATCAGTAATCAACAGGGATTTCAAGGGCAGTGATCTGTAGTTAATGAGACCCAAACTGAAGACGTCCATGGGCTTGATAGACTGACATCTTTGAACAGGCTTAAGTAGCTTAAAATCCACTCCACTTTTTCCATCCAGTGTCCAGAGAGTGCCAGAAACTGCTGTCATCACATCAGGATTACAAGTCCCAGAAGCCACAGTGCTCTGATTATGTGAGCGCCGATGCAATCAGCTGACAAAATAACTGGCAGAGACGACCCAGTCCGATGGAATACAAACTTTCTCCGGGAGCCTCTGTGGACGCAGCAAGGTCAGCAGAGCAGACCAAGTTCTCTGATAGTGAGGATATCCCAAGGGACATTATTGTTCTTCAGGCCCCGTAGCTCAGCTGCAGAGTAGCTTAGCATCGCGCTAGCTGAGGGAGTGATGTGTGGCATCAGGCAGTACAAAAAAGGCACTAAACAATCAAAAATGGCTAAAAACACACACTGAAGCACCAAGAACCATGCCAAGTACATACATACCCAAGAAAAAAAAAATTACACTCAAGCCACTAAAAACCAAGTTACAAAAGAGAAAACCAGAAAAAAAAAAGAGAAAAACCAGAGAAGCGGCAAACACCCAATGCTAGCACTGCTCTCTGACACAATTTATGCTTCTACAACTCCATAACTTCGTGACCATGCAATGATATTGACGTGCGTGTCACCCTTTAAAGTTCTCCGCCACATTGGTAGGTGACTTAATGCAATTTACTGAAGGAACAGTGGCTTTTTCTAGATCAGTTTGTCCCTCAGCGAGCTCCACTTCTTTATACAAATATCAACCTCCAAACCAACATTACCAGTACGTGCAATTTCCCTCCATGAATTGCGGGTCATTTGGGCATCTTTTTCCAACTCCGTGTTGTGAAGTTGGCCACATTTGTGGACTTTTCTGACAAACGTTACTCTATTTGATCCATGATCAAAATGTAATCAGTATGCGCACTTCAAAAATGTTTAAAATACGATGAGAGAGGAAGGAGTGAAGGCTAAAAAGTGATCATTCACAGCCTTACAATCTCCATAGTTTTAGCAGGTGCACGTCAGGCTACGGAGAGGGTTTCCAGCCATGCAAAAGGCTCTGCTCTGAAGTGGTTGGAAATGGAAATGCATTGCAATGAGATGGAACGTTTTGTTCAATGTGAGCAAAAATCTGTTATACAAAATATATTGTTTATTACATGGAATACCATACAAAAACATTGGAACTTTTGCTTTTGTCCAGTGAGTGTGAATACCCAGTTTTCTATGATGTTTAGGGTGGCTGTTTAGAATGAATGAATGAGTTTTACAGTATTCTAACCTGTTGCACACATGCTGACCATGAATCTACATTTGGGCCACAATGGAAATAAATGCCTGCATTTTATTGTGTTATCAAAGGTCGCTCAAGGTATTTTCATGGAGTAAATTGCAAAGCCAGTCTTTAATATGTATTTAACCTTTAAAGTTACATTTGGTGCTATAAAGGGCATTTTTATACATAGTTTCTACATTGTTATTATTCCAGTGTTGTTGCATTGTTATATACCTTTTTTATTTTGTTGTTGGTGTCTGCAGCACCACAATCGAAATAAGCTTGATTTATACTTTATGTATTATCCTCTGTGATTATTTCTTTGAACATTTTACACATATGGATTTTTACCATAATAAAACCAACCAATCTAAATATTACTGTAATTGTATTATTTTAGACAATGTCATTTTAATAATGAATAAATCAAACTACATAATGCAGGTTCAGTTGTTTGGTACTCAACATTCACTTGAAAACCTGATCACAAAGTTCGCACAAATATACACCATTCGGAAAGTATTCACAGCACTTCACTTTTTTCCACATTTTGTTATGTTACAGCCTTCTTATCTTCCAAAATGGAGTAAATTAATTTTTTTTTCTCCTCTGAATTCTACTCACAACATCCCATAATAACAACATGAAAAAAGGTTATTCAAAAATAATAACTAAGAAATCACTCACACTCACACCTTTTGCTTAATACTTTGTTGATGCAACTTTGGCAGCAATTACAGTCTCAAGTCTTCTTGAATATGATGCCACAAGCTTGGTGCACCTATCTTTGGGCAGTTTTGGCTCATTTCTCTGTGCAGCACCTCTCAAGCTCGATCAGGTTGGACGGGGAGCGTTGGTGCACAGCCATTTCCAGATCTCTCCAGAGATGTTCAATAGGGCACTGCAGTCTCATTTGAACGCGTGAGTGATATCGTGGGATTTGACCACTAATGGGGACAGCCACTGCCACTGTGCAATATATACACAACATAACTTCACATGGAAAAATGGTGTACTGTTTTGGTTTTGGCTGCAATCACCGATTTTTTTTTTTTTTTTTTTTTTTCGGTTCACAGTGGAGAACGAAGACGAGGCAAATGGGAGAGGTCGTGTTGGTAAGTGTTAGCCTGCACAGCGAACCAGAGGAGCTGCATTCTATCGCCTGCAAAACCTCCTCAACATACTTGTGTTCCGGGTCATAAACAAATCGCAATACATGTCCACTTTTCCACTGCGTCGTCACTTTTTCTTTGCATTTTCACTTTGTTTGCATGTAATTTGCCCAAAAACTCAGAGAAAATGCCATGCTTTTGTCCCAGGAAGTAGAGAAATTACATCATATTCCCTCCATGAATTGCAGGTCATTTGGGCATCTTTTTCCAACTCCGTGTTGTGAAGTTGGCCACATTTGCGGACCTTTCTGACAAACGTTCCTCTATTTCATCCATGATCAAAATGTAATCAGTATGCGCACTGCAAAAATATTTTACCCCTTTAGCGCCTGCCCTCAAACGAGACTGCACTGCTCAATTTAATTCAGGTCTGGGCTCTGATTGGGCAACTCAAGGACATTCACAGAGTTGTCCTAAAGCCACTCCTTTGAAATCTTAGCTGTGTGCTGAGGGTCAGTGTCCTGTTGAAAGATGATCCATCACCCCAGTCTGAGGTCAATAGTGCTCTGCAGCAGGTTTTCATCCAGGATGTCTCTGTAATTGTTGCGTTCATCTTTCCCTCCATCTTGACTGGTATTCCAGTTACCGCTGCTGAAAAACATCCTCACAGCATGATGCTGCCACCACCATGCTTCACTGTAGGGATGGTGTCTGGTTTCCTCCAAACATGATGCCTGGCACTCACACCAAAGAGTTCAATCTTTGTCTAATCAGACCAGAGAATTTTGTTTCTCATAGTCTGAGAGTCCTTCAGGTACCTTTTGGCAAATTCCAGGCAGGCTGCCATGTGCCTTTAATTAAAGAGTACCTTCTGTCTGGCCACTCTACCATACAGACCTGATTGGTGGATTGCTCTATAGATGGTTGTCCTTCTGGAAGGATCTCTTCTCTCCACAGAGGAATACTGAAGCTCTGACAGAGTGACCATCAGGTTCTTGGTCACCTCCCTGACTAAGGTCCTTCTCCCCAATCGTTCAATTTAAATGGGCAGCCAGCTCTTGGAAGAGTTCTGGTGGATCCAAACTTCTTCAGTTTATGGATGATGGAGGCCACTGTGCTCATTGGGACCTTCAAAGCAGCAGAAATGCTGCTGCTGCTGCTACTACTACTATTACAGCCTTTATTGTCATTGTACATATGTACAATGAAGTATGTGCACTGCATTTAACCCATCCTAATTATAGTTAGAGACAATCCAACCACTAGGAGCAGTGGGCAGCCAGAGTCCGGAAACAGGGTGCACCTGAGTTTTGAGCTTCATGATAAAGGTTGTGAATACCTATGTACATGAAAATTCAGTAAGCTATATCTTATATATTATATTCCAATTCTGAGGTGGAACTATGCCAGTATACAAAAGTATATCTACATATCTAAAAAGGAAGAGTAAAATGGAGAGTAGAAAAGAGTAGAGTAGAGCCACTTAGGTGCCTGGTCTTGAGAACCAGGGATGGTAGGTTAACAAGCTTTTTTATCCCATGGGAACTCTCCCTACCCACCCAAGCAGCTCAAGAAAACGTGTTTTCTTAGTTTTTTAATTTCAATAAATTTGCAAAAACCTAAAAAAAAAAAAAAAAATCACATTGTCTTTATGGGCTATTGTGTATAGAATTTTGAGGGAAAAATTTATTTAATCCATTTTGGAACAAGGCTATAAACATAAGAAAATGTGGGGAAACGTGACATGCTGTGAATACTTTCTGGATGCACTGTAAATCCATATACTGATGCAGCTCAAAAAATTTTTAATATCATGAAAAAGTTTATGATATGATATGATTTATTGAACCTCCTAAATCATGGAGAAAAAGATATAAAATATATAAAATCAACAATAGACAGACACAACAATATTAAAATGGTGACAATAAATCATTGACAGTTGAGCTCTCAAAGCCACCAGCGGCAGTTAAAATGAGGCAAACACTGTCAGCGACACCACATTCAGGGGTTCTTTTGATGGTTCTCTTGCTAGCTCCTTTATAAGAAGTGTTGCATAGATATCTAGCTTAGGATATACCATACTCCTGGCAGATATTAACAACAGCTGAAGCGAGATTAGCCTGACTAGACAATTGACCCTGAAGTGCTTGACATAAAAGATATTTACACAGTACATGTGTACGTGAGCTCGACAAGAACATAGACCTGAACAATGATAGTTTCTGAATGTTGACATTTTTTGACACAATCGACACCTAATGCTTGGAGAAGAGGAGATCACCTACAGTAGGACTTGAGACCAAGGGCAGCTTTAAGAAACTTACTTTGGGTAACTTCAACCCTATCCATAGCAGTTTTATTCTGGTAGGTACACTCTAAACCATAGGTCAGAACAGGTCTTATAGCAGAGATGTAAATATGAGTGATGGTGCCAGGATTACAACCCTTTACACACAACCCCGCGCCTTGGAGAGAGTAAAACATGCATCTGGCTGCCTGAATGCGTGTTTCTGAGTGACTTCTGGTGTCATTGGCGAGAGTGACTCCTAGATGCTTCACCTCTGTGGATTCGATGAGCCTGGTGCCATCAAGGGTCCAACAGCGGTTGATATAGGGACTCTTACCAAATGTCACACACGTGGTTTTCAGAGGACTGAAGCTGAGTCCGTGTTGAGTAATGTAGCTGTTAGCGTGATCGATTAAATCCTGGAGACCGGAGATCGTCAGGCTGCAGAGTAACAAATCATCAGCATAGTAGCAGACGTTATATGTCGTTCCGTCTATAGCGATGCCACGGCTCATGGAAGACAGACCCGCCACCAAGTCCTGGTACAACAAGTTAAAGATGAAAGGGGATTACAGTCCACTCTGGCGGGTCCCCTTCCGAATAACAATCTTGTGGCTGATCCTGTCGCCCCATTTGATGTATACAACAAGTCTACTGTACCAGTATACCAAAAGACGCCAGTATAAAGTCGGTATCACGCCAAGCGCCTTTGCAAACATCACTGAATGTGGGATACCATCAAAGGTGTCTTCCGCGTCAAGCGCGCATACATAAACGGGCGATCCTCTGCTGACACAATAGTCAATAATGTCACTTGTCATAGCTACAGCCATGGACGTTCCTTGGCTTCCCACAAATCCAAATTGGAGGTCATGAAATTCATGCTCACTGCACATAGAGAGAATATGGACCTCCAGCAGCTTTGAGAATGTTGTGGAACTGACGATGGGCCGATAGTGCTTTGCAATGGACGGGTCTATATTGGGCTTCTAAAGCAGTGGTACGAGAAGTCCTTTAGTGAAGGAGTCTCCAACTATACCATAACAAATACACAACATCAGCATGCGGCATATTGTGGAAATAACTTGAGTTCCAGTAAACCGCTTCAAATGCTCAGCAGTGATGCCCTATACCCGCGGAACACCCTTAACGGAGTTTACGCAGGTATGACAGAAGCATATCCTCGGTCATCACAAAGTCTGCATCCACATGTGCCTTTGCGGACTCGTAATTCTGTTGGACTAATAACTTGGAACGTCGGACAGTCTCGGTGACGCCATTGCTCACATAGTCAAACTTCTTGCTGAAGTGGCTATGGAGAGAGTATATACTGGTGTCACACACTGTAGAGGTGGATGCACATTTGCTCCTTCTGACGAGGTTCCAGAATTTATTCATATTCCGCTGCCCTAGAAGGAAGTCGAGCTGGTTATACGCCTGGTAAATATTCATATTGACGGCTCTACGACAGGCCGAACGGAACACCTTCTTGGACAGCTTGTAGCAGGCGTGCATGTGACCATCTCGGGGTTTACCAGCAGCTCGCCATAAGCCATACCAAAAACACTGGCGGTCTTGTGCATGAAGACACTCGCTGTTCCACCAGTGCTTCTTCTGGTGTCGGCCCAGGTATGACGAATGGCCGTCTGTGACGTGCTGGGTGGCCTGGTGAACAACGTCCTGGATGGCATTACACATGGAGTCCACCTGGAGCCTGGCCATCTCAGCGTCCTGGACGAGGTCAACGTCCACACGGTGCAGGTCAGTGGCGGAGATGGCGACGTAATCAGCGTATAACTGGCACTGGGAGTTGTCGGACCAGTCTATCCTGGGGAACCTGGGAGCGGAGGGGTAGAAGTTCGAGTCCCTAGCACCATCACTCGCCTGTATAACAAACATGGTTCTAATGGGCAAATGGTCACTCACAATATCTGGCAAACACATAATAGTACAGTCGTGAACGTTTTCTTGAGTGAATTGAGTTTAGTATTTTTTGTCAAATATGTCAGAGAGTGAAATACTTACATGTTCTTGTTTCAGTCCATATAGAAACTAAAATATAGATATTTTTTACGCCCCACGCAGCGCTTGCGCCACAAGGCAGGACATGTAGCATCCGGGTTGTCCATCCGTCCGTCTGTCCGGCCGCAATTTGTTTGCCACAAACTAGCTCGGCACCTATTGCTCGCAAAAACTTCATATTTGGTGGGTACATGCCTTGAAGGAGTACTTTGCATGGGTTCAAAGGCCGGTGACCTTGACCTACTTTTCAAGGTCACCAGTAGTCACAACTGTCAAATCCTTCGCCACAAAGTAGCTTCACACCTATTGCTCGCAGAAACGTCATATTTGATGGATACATGCTTTGGAGGAGTACTTCGCATGTGTTCGAAGGCCAGTGACCTTGACCTACTTTTCAAGGTCACTGATGGTCACACCTGTCAATTCCTTTGCCACAACGTAGCTCGGCACCTTTTGCTCGTAGAAACTTCAATACTTGGTTGGTACATGCCTTAGAGGAGTACTTCGCATGGGTTTGAAGGCCAGTGACCTTGACCTCCGTTTCAAGGTCACCAGTGGTTGCATTTGTTTTGAAAGCTGACGACCGTGACCGACTTTTTATGGTCACTCTTTGTCACATCCTCTAAATAAATATTATGCCAATCTCCAATTTTTTCATTGTATATCCCAGTTTACATCAAACACACAAGGCTTCAACCAAATACCCACCCCATACAAGTACATATTACTGCACTTTGCATGGAAAATAATATTGCGCGTGGGGCATTTCATGATGAAAGTCTCTACTTTTTTATTTTATTTATTTATTTATTTTTTGATAATCAGGCTACAGCTCCAACAAATAAAAAATGCATATCTCAAAATATTAGAATATTTCAGCAGATCATTTTTTTATGATTTATAATACAGGTGTCTACCTTCTGAAAAGTATGTTCATTTATGGACTCAGTATTTGGCTGTGGCTCCTTCTGAATGAATTCCTGCATCAGTGTGGTGTCGCGTGGAGGCGATCAGCCTGTGGCACAGCTGAGGTGTTCTGGAAGTCAAGGTTGCTTTGATAGCAGCCATCAGTTCATCTGGATTATTGGATCTGGTTTGTCTGTAATCTTCCTCTTGACAGTACCCCATACAGAATGTATGAGGGATTGTCTATGGGCAGCACAGTGGCTTAGTGGTTAGCACTGTCGCTTCATAGCAAGAAGGCTGTGGCCTTTCTGTGTGGAGTTTGCATGTTCTCCCTATGTTTGCATGGGTTACCTCTGGGTGCTCCGGCTTCCTCCCACATCCAAAGACATGTAGGTTAGGTGGATTGGAAACTTTAAAAATTGTCTGTAGATGTGCGTGCAGGTGTGAATGTGTTTGTTTGTCTATATGTGGTCCTGAGACAGGCTGGCGTCCTGTCCAGGGTGTACCCCGCCTCACGCCCTAATATGCATATGTCGCGGACATGAATGAGCGAAGCTCGTCAGCATCTCACCATGTCATTTAGGTCCTTCAGACTTTATTTTGAGTAAATGCTTCAGGGGAGCATTAGCATGGCAAATACCTTTCAGCGACTTCCCACCTTTATAACCATTTTTCTTGATTTGCCTCTCACATGCCTGGAAAAGCTCCTTGCCATCTAACCATGTCCTTTAGGTTCTTCAGACTTTTTGTAGTATAATGGTTCTTGGGAGCATGAGCATGACATAAACCTTTGAGCTTCTGGGGGTGGAATAATAATGATAATAATAAGGAAAATGCTTAAAAAGGTAGGGTGGGGGGGGGACCTTTTTGTAGAACGTCACTTCCCTCGGATGTGAGAGTTATCAAAAATAAAAATAAAAAAGCGCATTGTGTTCTGCGTCCTCATCAAGCAGGCCGGTGTTCTGTCAAGATGACGGGACACCTGTTGTGGCACCGCAAAGGGAGAGTACGCGCATTGTGTTCTGCGTGTCTGTTTATAAGAATCTTCTCGCCCAGAAGAAAAAAGAGCGCCAACAACTACCCATAACTGTGTTCTTCACTTGGAAAAAGACACCTGCAGTGAGGCTTTCAGCGGAGCGGCGCCACGAGGAAGTACTGGTCTAAACGTTCTATTTTTATTTCTCAAAAAAATGTTTGGGCCTGAAAACAGGTTGGTCTTATTTTTCTACTAAGGTTTGAACTTTGAGAGTGTTTACACACGAGAGAAAAGTGAGAAAATGTTAATGCAAAAAATAACGCTGACTACTTCGAGGATTTCGCCTATTGTGGGCTATTTTTAGAACGTAACTCCCACGATAAACGAGGGACCACTGTATATCTACATGAAAGGTTTATCTTTGACCCGTTGTGTGACTGTCATGCCCAATTGCGCTGTGTTTGCGCTTGTGATGGAGGGCTGTATGTGGAGTTAATCTACTGTTTCGTGTCATTTCTCAGATCAGTTGTTGATTTGGTTTTGTGGTATGCAGGAGATCACCTGACCGAGGGTCTATACGTTCAAATAATAATTTAAAAAATAGTCATCACTCTTTACTCTTACTCAGTCAGTCTCTTACAACGGTGTAGTCTAAATACACGCGCTTTCTAGGAGCGCACCAATTCATTACGCACGCTCAGAGGCACGTCCCCTCCGGGGCGCACCTTTTTTTTGGGGGGGGGTACAACCCCGCCCCCTGTGATGAACTCATCGCCCCCTTAATATTTTTTTCTGGCGCCGGGCCTGCATCGTACAATGTACAATCGTATAGTCGGATGAAAATCAAACCTGTTTGATATTCTGGTCGACCCTCGTGAGGGTATCATGCTGTTGAAGCAGCGCTGTAAGTGTCAACGAGCTGATGTGCAAACACCGGAGAGCAGCTTCTGTTTCTTTTTCCCCCTTATTCTTCAACTCATGTAAAGTCTTGTATTGTTGTTTTTTTCTTGTTGTTGTTGTTAAAACTTTGATGTCTCCCATCAAGAGTTTTTTGTAAAAATAAGAAATGTAAATGAAGTTTGAATAAAAAGAAAAGAAAAAAGCTTCTGTTTGTTTTGCTTCCGGAAACACGAGTCCGACGTGTGGTTTTTGATCGCACAATGTGAGTAGTCAGATCGCAACAGAGCACGGAGCCGTACAGTGTGAGAACATAAATCATGTGCTCTGAACTTTTACACCGTGCGGTTTTGTCGTACAATTTGAGCTTTAGCCGAGTACAACGATTGAAAATATCGTACAGTGTCTGCCCAGCTTAAATAGCTCTACTCTCTCTCTCTCTCTTTTTTGTTGTTAAAGATATTTAGGTGTACCTTTAAGTAAACACTAGTAGAGTCTGAAGAGAATTACTGCATTTTCTGCTACTAATTCTTGTGCTTATCTTTAAGACACAACCAGAATGAATCATCCGGTCTGTATGATTAAAATGTATGTTTTTGACCTGATTCTGTTATGTTGACGTTTGAGTAACGGCGTGAAGTTTCTGCCATAATCCTAAAACTACTGTTTTATGATCATATTGTGTTCATGTATGCTTGCACTGTCCAGTTGAAAGTGTTTAGACTCATATTAGTATAATATCCACTGTATTAGATTTAGGGCTTCTTTGTAAGAGCACATTATGTGCTGAAGATATTGTATTCGTCATCCTACTTTGGACTAATCGTGGGAATAGTGAAAATCCTTATGTGGCCTGTTTGGTATCAGTGGAATGTCTAGACAAGATGTACCCCGTCTATATTGTTGCTGTGGACCGTGTTGAACTACAGGCACATCTGTGCACACTAGCCTGCTGACATTTAAGATATATGTTATGGCTAAGGATAATCTCGCGAAGTGTGTTCATACCCACACATAGAGTTGTTTTGCAGATTCTCACAGGAGCAAGGGAGGAAGCCTGAAGCATGTGGCCATGACCTGTCCTGTACAGGCCAATCAGGGACGAGTGTGGTAAAGACACTCGAGGGAAGTGACAAACCTCTACACTACAAAAACCACTAAACCCCTACAAACCTCTCCTTCCAAGCTAGTTATGCCACACAACGCGAAGGGAGGAGAATTCCCAGAAGCAGACGGTTCTCACCAACCTCTTCGACCAATGAGGGGAAGGGACAAAACAACGCCTCAGGAATAGCTGAATCACTGTTAGAGGAGGTTATTTAAGTGGATCATAGATAGCATGGGGCACTCTTCTTCTGATCTCCTGCTGAGAGCAAAGGCTACGACAGGGCTAAGAACAGGATCCACAGAGCTCTGTGTACGACTGATTTTACTACTCAGTGTTGTTTTAAATAAAACTCTGTTCTGAACGGTAAATCAGGCAGGGTGCAATCTGAACAGATTCCTTTGTGTCGTGACTTCTTTGGTTCCACCTTCCCTGGGATCAACAGATGCGCGGCGACTGGCAGACGAGGTCAAGGGTCTTGACGGGCCAGTCTCCCACACCTTAGATTTGCCGTGTATAATACAAAATATACCTTGCTGAATTTTCATATCAATGTGATATACGATATGACTATGATTTGACAAGAAGTGCAGCAACAGTAAAAATTAAACATTCTTAAACAAAACAGTAATAATACCACACTCATTTTGCACTCACCATAAGGTTAGTATACTGTGCCCTCCAGAGGTATTGCAACACTTGGACTTTCACACATTTTAATTTGTTTATGCCATTTTAAATACAAGAAATGCAAAAATAATTAAATAAAAAATAAAGACTAAAAATTTCTAACATTATGTTCCTCAAACTCAAACTGAAAGCATATCTCTAAAACTTGATAAAACCTGTAAATAATAATCACTTTTATTGCCAGTTTTCTTTAGACAAGTCAGAGGATGGAAACATGAACATTTCCAAGTCACTGACTATGTCTTGGACTTTATTTACATCAATTATGAAGAAATACAAAAGTTTCTTTCACGAAAACATAAAATCTAGACTTTCATCTCAAATGTACTTTCTGTCAAATGGTAGCTGAACTTTCAGGTCTTCTTTTTAAGAAAATCCTCCTCTACACCACTTCATCAGGAAGCTGGATTTTAGATTTTTAATTAATTTATATCAAGTTGTAAAGATTTGCTGTCAGTTTGAGTTAAGGAAGATAATTCTAGAAAAAAAATGTTTGAAATGGAATAAACAAATTAAAATGTGTGAAATACCGTGTTCCAATTGAAACACTGAGGAGCAGCATCTTCTGTCTCATATATAGTGCAGCAGATAAGAGAATATTTAGAGTGGAATCCTGCAAATGGTGATACAAGCATCAAATTTGGCACAAATAATTCAAGACATTAACTCTTTAAAAAAACTGATTGGCCATTTGAATTTTCAATAGGCGGCCAGGTAGGGGACAATTGAAAAATTACACAGGGGTCAAAATTATAAGATGTTCCAATCATATAGAAAACTACACCACATTATTTGCCTGATGATAAAGATTCCAAAAAGGTATAGTTTGGACAATCTGTGACTGAATATTGTGGAATTATGAGGTAAAAGCAGCAAGAATGGTGACAAAGGTCAGTTTCAGTTTTTACAGGGGTCAAAAGTTAAAGTTGCTCCATTAATTTTGCTCCAGCTGTGTTTGTGCTGAATGTGATGCTTGTATCACCATTTGAAGGATTGTTTCAGTTATCTGCTGCACTAAGAAGCCAACAGGTCTTTAAACAGCTACTGTCTGTTAGCTTAAACATGTGTATATAAGGCAACCTGAATTAAAGGAGAAATGCTGCTTTTAACAACCTGGACCTTATTTCTGGCATAAAATACGGTCACTTACTCACCAATATAAGTTTGGTGTGATTAGAAGTCCATAGTTCAAATGACGTATTCAGTTCAGATCTGAAGCAAACATTTTTCTTCCTCTACTAAGGTGGATTAGAACTTTTTGTGATACACAGCATCAACTACTGGGCAGGAGGAACCTAGCAGTCAACGTGACTCACTGATCTGAAAATGCAGGTCTTTCAACCAGACGTGTGGTGGCGTGACATGTAAATCATCTGTGTCCAATCAGATTTCAGTGGAGTCCAGTGAAACCCCGGCCTCCGCTCTAGCTCCACCCATACCAGGAAGTGTTGGACATTGGACATTTCCTGTTTCACTGTGACTGAGAATTTGGCACTTCCTGTTTGAGTGTGAGCTTGCCACCAAGTTCCCACAGGATTCCATGGGATCTTGTCTATCAATCCAGGAAGTGTTTGACATTTGAACATTTCCTGTGGACTTGAATTTTGGCACTTCCTGTTTAGGACACCCTGTACCATGACTGCTGGGATAGGCTTCAGCCCCTCCATGATCCTTACCTGGAGCAAGCAGTTGAAGATGAGTGAGAGTTTCTAGAGAGACAGTCAAGTACATTAGCACCATGATCACCAAATCAGTTGCTAGTTTTGGCAGGTGCCAAGTCAATTTCAATTCAATTTCAATTTATTTTCATTGATATAGTGCCAAATCATAACAAGGCTGCCTCAAGGCGCTTCACACAAGTAAGGTCTAACCTTACCAACCCAAAAACTCCCTCTGAGGAAGAAACCTCAATGAGACCAGACTCAAAGGGGTGACCCTCTGCTTGGGCCATGCTACAGACATAAATTACAAAACAATTCGCAAAATGAACATACAGGAAATGTTGCCAGTGCACAGGACAGTTTCCGGAACAGACACCACACTCAGAAAAGAAAAAAAGCAGAATCAAGCATCAGAAAGACAACAAATACAGTGTAATTTGTCAGCATTAAGCAACAGCACATGCACTCTACATTCGACCTGCATGTCGAACGCAGGTTGGACATATCATGCTGCGGCCGAGGGGCTGCACGAAATCATCTGCCATGTCGAACTGTGGCCGAATGATGAAGAATGCCGAGCGATTGGCCATTCAACCCATTCTCAGCCGGAGTCGGTCGGAGTCCAGGTGCCACCCACGAACATCAAACACCACTCACGTCACACTTAGACAAGGTGGGGCCATTCACGCAGCCAGCATGATAGTAGAGAGCAGGTGACCACTTTCAAGCAGGCTGTGCCAATGGCCCCGCATTGTCTATGTGCTCTGCAATTGTGCCGTTATCCAGCAATACAAATCAATCAATCAATCAACTTTTTTCTTATATAGCGCCAAATCACAACAAACAGTTGCCCCAAGGCGCTCCACATTGCAAGGCAAGGCCATACAATAATTATGAAAAACCCCAACGGTCAAAACGACCCCCTATGAGCAAGCACTTGGCCACAGTGGGAAGGAAAAACTCCCTTTTAACAGGAAGAAACCTCCAGCAGAACCAGGCTCAGGGAGGGGCAGTCTTCTGCTGAGACTGGTTGGGGCTGAGGGAAAGAACCAGGAAAAAGAGATCGATCACTAATGATTAAATGCAGAGTGATGCATACGGAGCAAAAAGAGAAAGAAACAGTGCATCATGGGAACCCCCCCACAGTCTACGTCTAAAGCAACATAACCAAGGGATGGTCCAGGGTCACCCGATCCAGCCCTAACTATAAGCCTTAGCGAAAAGGAAAGTTTTAAGCCTAATCTTAAAAGTAGAGAGGGTATCTGTCTCCCTGATCTGAATTGGGAGCTGGTTCCACAGGAGAGGAGCCTGAAAGCTGAAGGCTCTGCCTCCCATTCTACTCTTACAAACCCTAGGAACTACAAGTAAGCCCGCAGTCTGAGAGCGAAGCGCTCTAATGGGGTAATATGGTACTACGAGGTCCCTAAGATAAGATGGGACCTGATTATTCAAAACCTTATAAGTAAGAAGAAGAATTTTAAATTCTATTCTAGCATTAACAGGAAGCCAATGAAGGGAGGCCAACACGGGTGAGATATGCTCTCTCCTGCTAGTCCCCGTCAGTACTCTAGCTGCAGCATTCTGAACCAACTGAAGGCTTTTTAGGGAACTTTTAGGACAACCTGATAATAATGAATTACAATAGTCCAGCCTAGAGGAAATAAATGCATGAATTAATTTTTCAGCATCACTCTGAGACAAGACCTTTCTGATTTTAGAGATATTGCGTAAATGCAAAAAGGCAGTCCTACATATTTGTTTAATATGCGCTTTGAATGACATATCCTGATCAAAAATAACTCCAAGATTTCTCACAGTATTACTAGAGATCAGGGAAATGCCATCCAGAGTAACGATCTGGTTAGACACCATGCTTCTAAGATTTGTGGGGCCAAGTACAATAACTTCAGTTTTATCTGAGTTTAAAAGCAGGAAATTAGAGGTCATCCATGTCTTTATGTCTGTAAGACAATCCTGCAGTTTAGCTAATTGGTGTGTATCCTCTGGCTTCATGGATAGATAAAGCTGGGTATCATCTGCGTAACAATGAAAATTTAAGCAATACCGTCTAATAATACTGCCCAAGGGAAGCATGTATAAAGTGAATAAATTGGTCCTAGCACAGAACCTTGTGGAACTCCATAATTAACTTTAGTCTGTGAAGAAGATTCCCCATTTACATGAACAAACTGTAATCTATTAGACAAATATGATTCAAACCACCGCAGCGCAATGCCTTTAATACCTATGACATGCTCTAATCTCTGTAAAAAATTTTATGGTCAACAGTATCAAAAGCAGCACTGAGGTCCAACAGAACAAGCACAGAGATAAGTCCACTGTCCGAAGCCATAAGAAGATCATTTGTAACCTTCACTAATGCCGTTTCTGTACTATGATGAATTCTAAAACCTGACTGAAACTCTTCAAATAGACCATTCCTCTGCAGGTGATCAGTTAGCTGTTTTACAACTACCCTCTCAAGAATCTTTGAGAGAAAAGGAAGGTTGGAGATTGGCCTATAATTAGCTAAGATAGCTGGGTCAAGTGATGGCTTTTTAAGTAATGGTTTAATTACTGCCACCTTAAAGGCCTGTGGTACATAACCAACTAACAAAGATAGATTGATCATATTTAAGATTGAAGCATTAAATAATGGTAGGACTTCCTTGAGCAACCTGGCAGGAATGGGGTCTAATAAGCATGTTGATGGTTTGGATGAAGTAACTAATGAAAATAACTCAGACAGAACAATCGGAGAGAAAGAGTCTAACCAAATACTGGCATCACTGAAAGCAGCCAAAGATAACGATACATCTTTGGGATGGTTATGAGTAATTTTTTCTCTAATAGTCAAAATTTTGTTAGCAAAGAAAGTCATGAAGTCATTACTAGTTAAAGTTAATGGAATACTCAGCTCAATAGAGCTCTGACTCTTTGTCAGCCTGGCTACAGTGCTGAAAAGAAACCTGGGGTTGTTCTTATTTTCTTCAATTAGTGATGAGTAGAAAGATGTCCTAGCTTCACGAAGGGCTTTCTTATAGAGCAACAAACTCTTTTTCCAGGCTAAGTGAAGATCTTCTAAATTAGTGAGACGCCATTTCCTCTCCAACTTACGGGTTATCTGCTTTAAGCTACGAGTTTGTGAGTTATACCACGGAGTCAGACACTTCTGATTTAAAGCTCTCTTTTTCAGAGGAGCTACAGCATCCAAAGTTGTCTTCAATGAGGATGTAAAACTACTGACAAGATACTCTAACTCCCTTACAGAGTTTAGGTAGCTACTCTGCTCTGTGTTGGTATATGACATTAGAGAACATAAAGAAGGAATCATATCCTTAAACCTAGTTACAGCGCTTTCTGAAAGACTTCTAGTGTAATGAAACTTATTCCCCACTGCAGGGTAGTCCATCAGGGTAAATGTAAATGTTATTAAAAAATGATCAGACAAAAGGGAGTTTTCAGGGAATACTGTTAAGTCTTCTATTTCCATACCATAAGTCAGAACAAGATCTAAAATATGATTAAAGCGGTGGGTGGACTCATTTACTTTTTGAGCAAAGCCGATAGAGTCTAATAATAGATTAAATGCAGTGTTGAGGCTGTCATTCTCAGCATCTGTGTGGATGTTAAAATCGCCCACTATAATTATCTTATCTGAGCTAAGCACTAAGTCAGACAAAAGGTCTGAAAATTCACAGAGAAACTCACAGTAACGACCAGGTGGACGATAGATAATAACAAATAAAACTGGTTTTTGGGACTTCCAATTTGGATGGACAAGACTAAGAGACAAGCTTTCAAATGAATTAAAGCTCTGTCTAGGTTTTTGATTAATTAATAAGCTGGAATGGAAGATTGCTGCTAATCCTCCGCCCCGGCCCGTGCTACGAGCATTCTGACAGTTAGTGTGACTCGGGGGTGTTGACTCATTTAAACTAACATATTCATCCTGCTGTAACCAAGTTTCTGTTAGGCAGAATAATCAATACGTTGATCAATTATTATATCATTTACCAACAGGGACTTAGAAGAAAGAGACCTAATGTTTAATAGACCACATTTAACTGTTTTAGTCTGTGGTGCAATTGAAGGTGCTATATTATTTTTTCTTTTTGAATTTTTATGCTTAAATAGATTTTTGCTAGTTATTGGTGGTCTGGGAGCAGGCACCGTCTCTACGGGGATGGGGTAATAAGGGGATGGCAGGGGGAGAGAAGCTGCAGAGAGGTGTACAAGACCACAGCTCTGCCTCCTGGTCCCAACGCTAGACAGTCACAGTTTGGAGGATCCCAAAAAATTGGCCAGATTTCTAGAAATGAGAGCTGCTCCCTCTAAAGTGGGATGGATGCCGTCTCTCCTAACAAGACCAGGTTTTCCCCAGAAGCTTTGCCAATTATCAATGAAGCCCACCTCATTTTTTGGACACCACTCAGACAGCCAGCAATTCAAGGAGAACATGCGGCTAAACATATCACTCCCGGTCTGATTGGGGAGGGGCCCAGAGAAAACAACAGAGTCCGACATTGTTTTTGCAAAGTTACACACCGATTCAATGTTAATTTTAGTGACCTCCGATTGGCGTAACCGAGTGTCATTACTGCCGACGTGAATTACAATCTTACCAAATTTACGCTTAGCCTTAGCCAGCAATTTCAAATGTCCTTCGATGTCGCCTGCTCTGGCCCCCGGAAGACAATTGACAATGGTTGCTGGTGTCGCTAACTTCACATTTCTCAAAACAGAGTCGCCAATAACCAGAGTTTGATCCTCGGCGAGTGTATCGTCGAGTGGGGAAAAACGGTTAGAGATGT
This sequence comes from Thalassophryne amazonica, assembly GCF_902500255.1. Lineage (NCBI taxonomy): Eukaryota > Metazoa > Chordata > Actinopteri > Batrachoidiformes > Batrachoididae > Thalassophryne > Thalassophryne amazonica. Next base: position 73,563,419 of record NC_047107.1, on the reverse strand, counting down.
GAACGGGTTGACGGTGTACACGGGGCTTCTGTTTAGGGCTACGCTTCCTCCTCACAGTCACCCAGTCAGCCTGCCTTCCCGACTGCACGGGGTCTGCCAGGGGGGAACTAACGGCGGCTAAGCTACCTTGGTCCGCACCGACTACAGGGGCCTGGCTAGCTGTAGAATTTTCCACGGTGCGGAGCCGAGCCTCCAATTCGCCCAGCCTGGCCTCCAAAGCTACGAATAAGCTGCACTTATTACAAGTACCGTTACTGCTAAAAGAGGCCGAGGAATAACTAAACATTTCACACCCAGAGCAGAAAAGTACGGGAGAGACAGGAGAAGCCGCCATGCTAAAACGGCTAAGAGCTAGTAGCTATGCTAAGCTAGCGGATTCCCAAACAGGGAATCCGACACTAGACAGGCTGTGGAGCAGCACAGGTAACGCACGACAACAGTGCTAAAATAAAATAAAAATCCACTAGACAGGCTGTGGAGCAGCACAGGTAATGCACAACAACAGTGCTAAAAAATAAAATAAAAATAAAAATCCACTGGACAGGCTGTGGAGCAGCACAGGCAACGCACGACAACAGTGCTAAAACAAAATAAAAATCCACTAGACAGGCTGTGGAGCAGCACAGGTAACGCACGACAACAGTGCTAAAAAATAAAATAAAAATCAAAATCCACTGGACAGGCTGTGGAGCAGCACAGGTAACGCACGACAACGGTGCCAAAACAAAACAAAAAACCACTAGACAGGCTGTGGAGCAGCACAGGTAACGCACGACAACAGTGGTAAAAAATAAAATACAAATCCACTGGACAGGCTGTGGAGCAGCACAGGTAACGCACGACAACAGTGGTAAAAAATAAAATAAAAATCCACTGGACAGGCTGTGGAGCAGCACAGGTAACGCACGACAACAGTGGTAAAAAATAAAATAAAAATCCACTGGACAGGCTGTGGAGCAGCACAGGTAACGCACGACAACAGTGGTAAAAAATAAAATAAAAATCCACTGGACAGGCTGTGGAGCAGCACAGGTAACGCACGACAACAGTGCTAAAATAAATAAAATAAAAATCCACTGGACAGGCTGTGGAGCAGCACAGGTAACGCACGACAACAGTGCTAAAAAAAATAAAATAAAAATCCACTGGACAGGCTGTGGAGCAGCACAGGTAACACACGACAACAGTGGTAAAAAATAAAATAGAAATCCACTGGACAGGCTGTGGAGCAGCACAGGTAACGCACGACAACAGTGCTAAAAAATAAAATAAAAATCCACTGAACAGGCTGTGGAGCAGCACAGGTAACGCACGACAACAGTGCTAAAAAATAAAATAAAAATCCACTGAACAGGCTGTGGAGCAGCACAGGTAACACATGACAACAGTGCTAAAAAATAAAATAAAAATCCACTGAACAGGCTGTGGAGCAGCACAGGTAACGCACGACAACGGTGCCAAAACAAAACAAAAAACCACTAGACAGGCTGTGGAGCAGCACAGGTAACGCACGACAACAGTGGTAAAAAATAAAATACAAATCCACTGGACAGGCTGTGGAGCAGCACAGGTAACGCACGACAACAGTGGTAAAAAATAAAATAAAAATCCACTGGACAGGCTGTGGAGCAGCACAGGTAACGCACGACAACGGTGCCAAAACAAAACAAAAAACCACTAGACAGGCTGTGGAGCAGCACAGGTAACACACGACAACAGTGCTAAAAAATAAAATAAAAATCCACTGGACAGGCTGTGGAGCAGCACAGGTAACACATGACAACAGTGCTAAAAAATAAAATAAAAATCCACTGAACAGGCTGTGGAGCAGCACAGGTAACGCATGACAACGGTGCCAAAACAAAACAAAAAACCACTAGACAGGCTGTGGAGCAGCACAGGTAACGCACGACAACAGTGGTAAAAAATAAAATACAAATCCACTGGACAGGCTGTGGAGCAGCACAGGTAACGCACGACAACAGTGGTAAAAAATAAAATAAAAATCCACTGGACAGGCTGTGGAGCAGCACAGGTAACGCACGACAACGGTGCCAAAACAAAACAAAAAACCACTAGACAGGCTGTGGAGCAGCACAGGTAACACACGACAACAGTGCTAAAAAATAAAATAAAAATCCACTGGACAGGCTGTGGAGCAGCACAGGTAACACATGACAACAGTGCTAAAAAATAAAATAAAAATCCACTGGACAGGCTGTGGAGCAGCACAGGTAACACACGACAACAGCGCTAAAATAAAATAAAAATCCACTGGGCAGGCTGTGGAGCAGCACGACAACAGTGCTAAAAAAAAAATAAATAAAATAAAATAAAAATAAAAACGAAAGCGTTAGCAAGCTAGTTAGCTTGCCAACGCTGATGAAGGTTAGCTGATAAAAGTGCTCCGTCGCGATGCTTCGACCGTTAGAGGTCTTCTTTAGGCGTTGGAGCACGGTGAAAAAGTAAAAAAGTCTTGAAAAAGACTGTTAATTCAAAGAACTCAAACAGCTCAGTTCAAACAGCTAACAGATACAGCAGAACACCGCTGTGCTCCGGAACAGATCCACTCACAAATGGTGAGTGTGTGACCCCCCCCCCCCCCCCCCCCCCCAACACAATCGGTGTGCGTGTGTGTCGTTCTCCCCACACCATGATTCAACACTGTTGAGGTGTGGCTGAGGTGGATAGAGTGTGATCTCTGTCCACTGCAGCACACATCTGGACGGCTGTCATGTCTGTGCTGGAACAGCTGACCAATGTGTTCTCGCCACTCACAGCTGGTGAACACATATCATGCAATGAACAACATCAGCTCTCAACACCTCGTGCAATGCACGACCGGCCAGCCACGTCTCAGCATGCATGGCACGATGTGAACTCTGTCATCAGCCAGTGCCCTGTGCCAATGAAGTTGGGCAGGCTAATGTCACTTACATCACATATGTTGTAGTCCACATGACAGACATAAAGAGTGGAAACTTAAAAAAAAAAAACATATTCAATAAGGGGAATGATGTGAACTCATTCATGTGTGATTGCTTTGCTCATATCACTGTGGACAGGGGTGTGTCACCTGACTGCTGGCCAGCAACTCACTATCAGCTGGAACTGACAGAGTGCACAAGAAATGTTACATTAAAACAAAGAGAACAGAGAGAGGGAGGACAAATAAATACATACTTACACAACAAATACATAATCACAGAAAAAAGTCTCACCATCTGATGAATGGTGAACAAATATCGTGCCATGCAGCATATCCACTCACAACACGCCACCACAATGTGCATGCATCGGTGGGCCCTCCTCTCATGGTAATAAATCAAACCACGTATCACCTTTGCAACGCCGTCACCAGTGCCTCAGTGTGCGCTGGACAGCTGGACACGGGGAGCCAGCTGATTTGTTCATGATATGAGGGCAGCAAGTCATTCATGTAAAAAAAATAAATAAATAAAAGGAAGAAAAAGTCATCCATATCAGTTTATTATTTCCTTGTTTACGTCCATCGTCCATGGCCATTGGTTCATGTACAGACAGGAACAAGGATGAGGATAATTGTATTGTCCACAGGAATTAAATATTAAACATTGCTTTTTTCCTTTTAGAGTGAGAACAGAATCATTACCAGTAATGTGACTGTCTTACATTTAAACAGTACATTCATTGTTCTGTCATGAAGTGCACACAGGTAGAGTGACCTTCAGGCACTCAGCACCTGAGGTTACATCACTTTTATGACTAAAAATAGCTCTGAATCTGTGTGCATTTTTCAGATGCTGTATGGCAAATTTTATTTTTATCAGCTACATCAGGACCACTTAATATAGTACATTGGGGAGGTGATGGACATATGGACTGCAGGTTTTCTCCTCATCAGAACTATTATATATGAATAAACAACAAGACAAAACAAGAAATGACACAACTAACCAAATGATATAATCATATGTCCAGTCATCTATCTGTCTGTATCTGTTTGTGCACCGTATAGGCCACACAGAAAATACACTCAATGATCTAAAATGAAAACAAACTTAATAACAGAAAAAAGTTTTTAAATTGATTTATCCAGTCAGCTCATTTTTCTTGCAACTACAGGGGGCAACTTTGTATGTAGGCAACTACATACAAAGTTTGTAAAATGACAAAACAATAAGATACTGTAACATTTTACTGTAGAAAGTACAGTAATTTGTCACAGCATAGGCTTGCTACATTATGTATGCAAATCCGTGCTTCATTGTACTGACGGTGAAACATCAAAACATCAGTATTGGATATTGTGGGAATAAGAGTGCATTGACTTGACTCAGCTGGTGTTTCAAATGCTCTGATAGAATGACAGGATCAATTAGTAATAGCAGAATAGCTTTGTGATTAAAGCAAGGTGTTCCACATAAATATGTAACACTGTTAATGCCATTATTTATGAATATGTTGTGATAAGAAGCACCAAGAGCCTTGAACATCAAGCTGCTCACCGTTCTGTATTTCACAGCGTCTGACAACTTTCATCAAAGAGCATCAGCTGTAAATGTATTCAGTTTGGAGATCGGCTCTCCTCCTTCCTCCAGCTGCATCCCACCACAGCATCAGAGACTGTCAGTGAACTCCCACCTAAGAACTCATTGCCTTTTTAGCGTTCACAAACCGAATGCTGTCAAATCTTTTTTTTCTCCTCCTGTGGGCAGGAGGAGGAAAAGGGGTAAAGGTGTAATGATGGATTCTGTCTAATCACAGGCAGGTACTTATAGCATCTAATAGAGAATGAAAGGAGCTCAGAGGTTGTTTGGTACGACTTTGGCACGCCTTTACACGAGGAAATCACCAGCAATAATCCTCCACACGTCATGCAGACGTTTTCAGGAGGTGGGTGGCCAGGAGCTGCAGCAGAATGCACATCAAAAATAACAGGCGACTACGCAGCCGGGTAGAGAGGATAAAACACAAAGGAAAGAGTGTGAGTGCAGGAGGAACCAAGGAATCCGTGTTCAACATGTGCATTCAGATGCATTTTTAAAATACACGGGCAGGTAGCAGCAGATTAAGTGTGCAGAACAGTTGATATGTTACATCATTTTAAATGTCAACAAGCATTGGTGCTTAATAAAGCACATTGGTGTGCTTTATTAAATTACATTCTGGCAGCCTTCTTTAAAATTCAACATGATTATAGGCAGTCTGTGGATGTGAGATGGATGAGAAGAACATGTTTGCAAGATAAAAAAAAAAGTCACAATTTTGTTGAAGTCAATGTGAAGCTAAGAGTCTGTCATGGTAAATTCAGGTGGTTTTTAAAATAAACCACATCAATTTACTATTTGTAGCTTTGGCACTTGCTCTCTCCCTCTCTTCTCAGCATCCACATCCTCATCCCACATACAGTACTCCACTTCATCACATCAATATGAAAACCTGCAGCTTTTTAAAAATAACCACTCCTGTTTGTGATGACAGATTGTTGGCGTTGAACAAAGACTGTGAGGTTCTCCTCTGTTAACTGCTTCACAGTGAAGGTGGAAAGCTGCTGTGTTTCCACTGTGAGGAACAAAATATGAGTTGATGTGTGAAAATAAGAACTATTTGGGTTTATGGAATTGAACCATAATGGCACAACTGTTCGACAAATGTTTTTTTTTCTCTCTCACCTGCTTTGAGAGAGAAACCCCCATCCTGATAAATATATTTTACTTAGAGAAAGTAAATTCTGAAATATCAAACTTGTCTCTCAGTTTACTCTTGGAGTACAGCTCTTCAAAACTTTGTAACAAAATTGCGTTGATGACTGAATTGCTAATTTTATGATGCCATGAAAGAAAAAATAAGACCAGTAATCTGTCTTTCAAAGTTGATCCATTATTTTGGGGTGCCAAATATTGTAAATACCAAATTTGAGCTTTATGCTTCCATTCAGAACTGATATATTGCTTTCTTAATGTGCAAATACAGGTTCAAAATTGGTTCGCACCTTACGGCACCCTACTTTGCAAATTTTTTTCACTATGAAGTCATTTGAGCTAAATAAAAAAATTGACATAAAGTTGGTATATCAATATGCTCTCCACAAAAAAAAAAAAAAATTAAGAAGTGGCTGATAGGGATGAGTATAGAGAACCGTTTCCTTTCGGGTATCATTAAGAAATGGTTCGATCCACCGACATCAATAACCTTTTTACCGGTCCTTCAGAGTGGCTGTTTTTGGGGGTGTTTGTCAGGAAAATTATAATTTCTCTACACTGATTACAGACCCTGCAGCGGGTCTGTAATCAACTTTTCTGCAGCACGACTTTGCTTTGAACCTTGAACCAATCGAAGCAGTGATTCGCAGATCAAAGCAGTGCTTCGATCATTGCTTCGTTGATTCATTTTTTTCTTTCGCTTTCCCCCGCTAAAATCCTAATGAGCATATGGCTGTGAGTATTATTTACCTTTTTTTATGTTAAACTGACCTATTATGGTCTTCTGAAACAGTTGATAGATGTATTTTATAACTTAAAAACGGGACCGATGCTAACACGTTAGCATGTCTATGGCATTTTGAATGTTAGCATTAAGCAGTTGCAGCTGTCAAGCGTTTGTTGATGTAAAAGAGTCAAATGTATTACAAAATGTAATATTTTTTAAATTTATTTTTGTTTATATATTAATAATAGCAAGTACAACAATAATAGTAATAATAACTAATCTCATGATTATATACAATTTTAAAGAGACAAAAAGAACCTGGATAAAAACACAACAGAAAATATAAAACCAACTAACAATGAACATAAATAAATAAATACATACATACATACATACATACAGAAATACATGTTTCCTGTGAACACCTAGTGACGCTTACACCTCCATTTCATCCCTGTCTTATTTAAGTGTAATGACAGTTTGTTTTGGTCAAACCATATTTTCAATGTGTTAATTTCTTCAGTGATTTCCTCGAGAACTATCTGCAAACCTAGAAAACTGCTGCATCCTAGTAAGAGCAGAATACTACTGGAATGAATTTGAATAAGGAAAGTTGTTTTTTTTTTCTCACTAAATGGATGCTGCACTTACTGCAGTTTACTGTCTGTAATAGTCGCAGATTGCATTTCACAGCTTCTAGAATTCAAACATTTTCATGCAGGTGGTGTTGGGGGGTAATTTTGGGTTTCAGCTTTTTTTGTTTTTCACCACTTTCATCCCTGAATATGTGAAATCGTGAGTCACTTTTGTGCGGATTAAAGTCACTAACTGGGACTCCTGCCTTGTTGCGAGAAAGAAACGAGAATCGTCCTCCGTTCTGTTCACACAGCTCCAAACGTTGCGCGGCTCTCTGCCGAGTCAAATTAGAATGATAGAGTCCAATCGGAATTAATAACTTCAAAGCGAAACACCGTTTTGTTTATTTTTATTTATGTCCAGAGATCAAGGATACAGTGACCAATTTCATATTTATTTACTTGAAGACTTAATTAAATACATAGAAAACCTGTAAAGCCTACTTTTAGTACAAAATTCACCAGAGGTATCGATAAGGGAATCGATAAGGAATCGGATCGATAAGCAGAATGATAATGGCATCGATAGCGATAAAATCTTATCAATACCCATCCCTAGTGGCTGAGCACTTGCCCATATGGTCAAATCATAAAGAGACTGGAGGGTTATTTTTGACATTCTACGATCATGTTCGATTTTCAAGAGACAATAATTCAAAAACCCTTCAAGTTATGACATGTTTTACACACATATAACTAGCACCCAATATATGTGTAATCTACAATATGAAAATTATCCATTGAATCCCTTTTTTAGTACAGCTCTGTGAAATTTTGTATTTTTTTGCGAGAATGGACAAACATTTTGTGATGCTACAGAATGAAAAATTAGCTCTGTATCCCATTTTTGAAATTTACTACTGTATCTGGGGTGCCAAAATAGGGTGTATTCTGAATGTGAGCTTTATATCTGCATTTTTAGCTGAGATAATGCCTTTTAAAAATGAAAGAAAGCTCAAAATGCATTCACGAGTGAAAAATAGGATTGTGGGTACCCTTATTTAAAGAAAATTATATCTCAAAAACTACTTGGAATTAAGCAGAAATATTTTGTATGTGTTCATAAGACATATGTAGGTACCTGTAAAAAAAAAAATCATGAGAATCCAAGTCGGTGACTTGGGAGACCCTATCTTGATTTCTTATTAAGTAGATGCATACAGATATCCCTCAGGGTCATTAGATTCAAAAACTAAAAATATAGGGCAATGCTAAAATACCATCAACTGTATCAGCATTGTCTTCTTTATAATTTTAATTTGCAGTTGTTTAATTGGTATCCCAGTGCAAAGTATACACACACATAACTATATATATATATATATATATATATATATATATATATATATATATATGAGGTCTGTTAGAAAAGTATCCGACCTTTTTATTTTTTGCAATAACCTTATGGATTTGAATCACGTGTGATTGCATCAGCCAAGCTTGAACCTTCGTGCGCATGCGTGAGTTTTTTCACGCCTGTCGGTTGCGTCATTCGCCTGTGAGCAGGCTTTGAGTGAGCAGTGGTCCTCCCCCCTCGTCGGATTTTCATTGTGAGGAAAATGTCTGAACGGCTGGAGCAGCGCTGCATCAAATTTTTCCAGAAACTGTGAGAGACAGCCAGGTGGACACCATTCCGAAAATTCAGATGGCTTTCAGGGATGATTTTATGGGCATCACACAGATTAAGGAGTGTTACAGCCGGTTTAAAGACGGCGCACAATGGCGGAGGGTGCGCGGCACTCCGAGCGGTGATCGACAGGCTGAAACGACCAGATCATTTCCAAACTGAATGCTGTGTTGATCCGGGACATCGTCTGACTACCACAGAAATGGCAGAAAAGGTGGACATCAGCACTTTCCGACACATTCCACTGTTAAAGGAGATTTTGTCATGAAAACAGGAGCGGAGGAATTCGCCACAGAGCCGCTAATGGTGCAGAACGAAAGCACCTCCGTGTTGGTCTCACAGGACATGTTGTGACATGCCCAGCTCTTCCACCATTCGGAAGATTCAGACAGCTTTGGGTGGCTTTTCAGTCAAGTGAGTATCCGAGAAATTGTCGAAGAGCTGGGCATGTCCCGTGAGACTTCCAACACGGAGGTGCTTTTTGTTCTGCGCCATTACACGGCTCCGTCCTGACGCGCGAATTCCGCCGCATGTCTTTCATTACAAAATCTCCTGTAACAGTGTAATGTGCCGAAAAAGTGCTATGTCCACCTCTCTTGCCATTTCTCTGGTAGTCAGACGACGTCCCGGATCAACACAGCCTTCACTTTGGAAATGATCTGGTCGTTTCAGCCTGTCGATGGCCGCTCGAAGCGCCGCGCGCCCTCAGCCGCTGTGGGCCATCTTTAATCCAGTTGTAATGCTCCTTAATCTGTGTGATGCCCATAAGATCTTCACCGAAAGCCATCTGAATTTTCCGAATGGTTTCCACCTGGTTGTCTCTCACAGTTTCTGAAAAAATTTTGATGCAGCAAAGCGGCAGTCGCTCATCCATTTTCCTGACAATAAAAATCCGCCGAGGGGGCTGGACCACTCCTCCCACAAAGCGTGCTCACAGGCGAATGATCCAACCGACAGGCGTGAAAAAACTCACGCATGGGCATGAAGGTTCAAGCTTGGCTGATGCAATCACACGTGATTCAAATCCATATGGTTTTTGCAAAAAATAAAAAGGTTGGATAGTTTTCTAACAGACCTCGTATATATATATATATATATATATATATATATATATATATATATATTTACATTAATTATTCAGATCCTATTGTCTTGTTTACAATTTGTACATGTTTAATCATGCCCCTGTCACATGATAATTTCAGAAGGTCCACAGTTGAAATAAGCGTTTATGTTTTATTGTGTTATCTGTGTATCATTGACACATTCACCTCTGTATGTTTATATTGATATTGCAGAATAAAGTCAGTCAGTCATAAACAATATTTTATTTACGTTTTAACGGCATCTGCATAAGGGTGTGCGTGTGTGCATACATGAGCTTTTGACAACAGTAGAAGTTGGCTTTGAGTTACAGGACGTTAGGGTGCACAGTAATGTCCGCGAGATGTCTTGTAAATTACTCCAGAGGTGTTATCAGGTTACAAAAACAGTGTTTTCAGTTTTTACATAATATATGACAAAGAGGTAGATTTGCATGATTCACAGCATAGAAACAGAAACACAGTGTGACATTTTATCCTCTTAAAATAGGTCAAGGTTAGCCATCTTTGAACTTGTCCAAAGTCTGTGTCCCAAGAATGTTCCCTGTGAATTTGAAGACTCTGGCAGTAATAGGACTGGAGTTATGCTGAGCACAGACAGATGGATATACAAACAGACGCAAAGCCTTCGCATTGCCCGATGGGCATATTTGATGTCCTTGATGAAAAATAATAACCTCTAAAGGAAGCAGGATGTAAAACATGAGTGGTAAAGAAAATAGCACACATCAGCTTGTCAAGGACCCTCCCTCCACTTGTGGAACACTGTGATTGGTCAAAATTAAGAGTAGTATTAGCAAAACACTTCATACCTACAAATACATTCATGTAATATGGTATCCTGACTGTGTGACATGCAGCAAACATGTAGCACAGAATTCATAATATATTGAGCAAATGCTGTCTGAAAAAATCCTCATCTTTCCTAACAGTTTGAAATTATGAGACATGAGTTAACTGAGCAAAGTATCTGGAGCTGCAGGGCTCCTATAAATGTCACACTGATGATTTCTTCTCACACTGATGACTGACAGTTTTTGGAGTGCTGCTCTCATTACTTAGAAGAAACCTGCTGTGTCCACACTGGGTTTGATATTGGGTAACAAAGTGAACTGTTTCTGTGGTATATTTCTCTTGCAAAGTCATGGTGACTGTACAGTTATTTCAAATTCTACAGCATGCTTGGGACCACTTTGGATTGAGACAAGAGTTTGTACTTATGACTTTATAGAAACTTCTTCAGCTGCTCTTGTTAGGGGTCACCACAGCAGATCAATCGTTTCCATCTCACCCTGTCCTCTGTATCTTCCTCTCTGTCACCAACCACCTGCATGCCCTTCCTAACCACATCCATAAACCTCCTCTTTTGCCTCCCTTCTCTCCTCGTGCCTGGTGGCTACATCCTCAGCATCCTTCTCCCTATGTACCCTCAGTACCTCCTCTGCACATGTCCAAACCATCTCAGTCTCCCCTCTCTGGCTTTGTCACCAAACCGACCCACCTGATCTGTGTCTCTGATATATTTATTCCTAATCCTGTCCATCTTTGTCACTCCCAAAGAGAATCGTAACAACTTCAGTTCTGTCACCTCAAGCTCTGCCCCCTGCCTTTTGTTAGCACCATCTTCTCTAAGCCATACAACATACTGTATTTACACTATTAAACACACCAATAGCCTCCAGTTTTCTAAAAGGGGGGAGTTTATTGATGATCGTTTGTGTGCGTGTGCTTGCAAATTAACCTTTTCTGTTTTCAACAATTAACATTTAAAGTTACTGACCTCGCACAGCTTTGAAGATGATCTAGCACCACCGTGTTGTTGTTTGTTTGCTTGTTGTGGTTGTCACCACTTAGCCAGAACCAGGCTCGAGTGGCAGCCAACTACCATCGGGCTAGGACCAGGCTCCAGCTAGGCCCGAGGTTCAGCGGTAGCCAGTTACTGTCGGGCCAGGACAGAGCACCAGCTAGGCCCGAGCTTTAGTGGCATCCAGATACCATCAGGCCAGGACCAGGCTCCAGCTATGCCCGAGCTTCAGTGGCAGCCAGCTACCATCAGGCCAGGACCGGGCTCCAGCTAGGCCTGAGCTTCAGTGGCAGCCAGCCACCACCGGGCTGGGACCATGCTCCAGTGGCAGTCAGCCACCATTGGGGAGGGACTGGACTTAATCTAGGCCTTAGCTTCAGCGGCAGCAAGTTAGCATCAGGTCGGGACCCGTCTCTAGCTAGCCTCAAGCTTTAGCAGCAGCCAGCCACCCCCAGGCTGGGACCAGGCTCCAGCGGCAGCCAGCCACCATTGAGCCGGGATCAGGCTCCAGGTAGACCTGAGCTTCAGTGGCAGCCAGCTACCATCAGGCCTGGACCGGGCTCCAGCTAGGCCCAAGCTTCAGCGACAGCCAGCTACCTCTGGGCCGGGACCAGGCTCCAGTGGCAGCCAGCTACCTTTGCAGCTATCAGTGCAGTTGTCGAACATTGGACCGGGCCAGTTTAGCCCCCAGGCCCAGTGGCGGCTAAACATCGGGACGGGCCCTTCACTGTTGGACGGTGTAGTAGCTGCTTGGAGGGCTAAGGTAAAACTTTTCTTCATAACTGCTTATCATGCCGAAAAAAACATAAGTGGTGAAGACTTGGATGAGATTAAACTGTCCTTGAATTTCATGTCTCAGGAGCTCAGTGTTGTGGTAAAAAAACAAACGGGATTGCTTGGTTTATTGAAGGCGGTTTGTGAGCTCCGGAGAATATTGCAGGAGAAAGACAATAAAATTAGAACACTGGAAAACCATGTGGATGAATTGGAGGAACATATTAGGATGAAGGAGGTAATTGTACCTGGATTAAATATTAAACATCAGACATATGCCAGGGCTGCTGCTGTCTGCAGTGGCATCAGTATGGAAGAAGAGACGCCGGGAGAAATTCACTCCCTGGAGCAACAGATTGATTTTTTTTTTTTCCTCAAAAGACATCCACGTTAACCGTAATGATATTGCAGACTGCCATTCAATTCCAAAAAAAGATCAAAAGTATAAACCAGTTATTATTATCTGGTTTGCGAACAGGAAATTTAAAAATGACTTAAGGCAAACAAAAAAGTTGAGAGGAACTGAAGTCTGTGTAAATGAACATTTGACAAAGAAAAATGTAGATATTGCAAGACAAGCCAGAACTCTACAAAAACAGATAAAACATACAAGTGACTTGGACCAAGAACTGTAAAGTGTGGATTAAATTAAATGGAACTCCAGAGGAAGCAAAAGTCATGACAATATGAGAGCTTTTGGATTTGGATCATTTTAAGTGACTGCTTCTTAAGGAGGACAATGCTCTTTATTGGTTCTTTATCACTTATTTGGAGGGATTTTTGTTATGATGGTTTTGTTTTGTCCTTCTTTTGTCACGGGTCAATTTTGAGAAAATTTATACCGTGTGTATATTTATGTCAAGCGTTTAGAATAGAATAATTCTTTATTGTCCACTGAGGTAGAAAATTGTCTTCGGCTCACCAGCAGAAAAGAGACAACACTAAAATACAAACAGTGTCAGACATACAAACATATAATAGACACAATAAAACAAAGATAAGATATAGTGAAATACATAGGAATAAAAGAAGTAGTAAAATAAGATCTAGTAAGATAAATAAAATGTAAAATGAGATCTAGTAAACTAAATAAAACAGAAAGCAGTTCAGGTTTTTTCTGTGGGTTGGTCACTTTGTCGAGTTCATAATGGTGACGGCATTTGTATAAAAGGTTTTTTTTAAAGAACCTTTGGCTAGAGGAGCTCTGTAGCGCCTCCCAGACTTCAGAAGGTCAAATTGACAGGACAGAGGATGAGAGCTGTCTGCCAGGACTCTCTGAGCTTTCTTCCTTGTCCTGTCAGTGTAAATGTGGGCCAGAGGCTTGTCCTTACACTTGCAACTCAAGTGACCAAACCAAACACAAAGATGAAATGTTAAAATACTCTCAGAATACACAAGCTCTAAAAGCTGCAGACTGACACCAAAACATGTTAATCTTCTAAGAGGACTGAGTCACTGTGAGCATTTCTTAAAAATAAAATCGGTGTTTTCAGAGAAGCTCAAACGACTGTCGAGAACTGTACCGAGATATTTAAAAGTTTCCACCTTTTCAACAAGCTAGCGATCGAGTGAAACTGGCTGTACTGTCAGTTCTTGCTTTGTGTGGAAAAACAAGCTCCTTTGTTTTAGACACATTGATTTCTAGCTGGCTGTCGAGACACCAAGCTTCAAGAGCCTCAGTGTGGGCAAGATAGGAGGCTTCACAAGAGGAGTCAGATTTCTGTAGCAGGCCGACTAGGGCCATGTCATCCGCGTATTTAATCAATTTAAAATTTGTGTCAAGTGCAAATTCGTTTGTAAAAAGAGAGAAGCGTAACGGTGAAAGAACGCTACCCTGTGAGCAGCCAGTGCTTATGATGAGCTCTCCTGACAAAATGTTGTTAGCCCAGACCCTTTGAGAGTGACAAGACAGAAAGTCTCTGATCCAGAGCATCAGGCCCTTTTCAACATTTAAATCAGCCAGCCTTTTCAGAAGAATGTGTAATTTCATATAGTTAAAAGCTGCATTGAAATCTACAAACAGAACTTGAGCGTATGCTTTAGCAAGCGAAAGCTGCTTTGAGATCACGTCTAGCAAGATCAACACGGCATCATCAGTACCTCTGTCGCTCTTATAGGCAAACTGCAGAGGGTCTAGTTCACCGACCATTGTGGTGGTCAGGAGGTCAATGAAAACTCTCTCCATAGTTTTGCATAATATGGAGGTTATGGCAATGGACAGAAAATCTTCGGGTTTGCTTGCCCCTGGCTTTTTGATATAGGTCTTATTATGGAGAATTTCCAAGATTTGGGCACTCCTGTGACAAGGAGGGAATTAAACAATCTGGAGAAGACTCCTTTTAATTAAGGAGTGCAGTCTTTGAGTAGATGGGCTTTCAGGCCATCTGGGCCAGTGGGCTTGTTTGGCTTCAGTTTAGAAAGACTTTTAGCGACAGCAGCTTCAGTGGTGGCTGTGGGTGCTCCTGCAGGGAGATTTTTACAGATCTCATCACATTCCTGTTTATCATCCACTTTATCAAATGTACAGGAAAAACTGGTTTAACCCATCAACAAAACATTGACTGATGCTTGTAAGAGCATCACATTTGGTAGGCTTTGAGGTGGAGGTCATTTTGCAGTGTTATGATTTCAATCTTCACCTGTCCAGCATCCAAGTTGAACGTTGCACTTAGTTGCTCAGCAAACCATGTTGTGTCCACATTCATGAAAAGATTGGAAATGATGACACACATGGTTCAAGCTGATCAAGGTCATAAAACCTATTCTCAAACTCTTGCCCAAGTCTGTTTATGACTTCACAGTCATTTTCTGCAACTTTGTCAAATGTCTCTGATACAGAAGCATCGTCTTTCAGCACTGACTGCACAGACAGAAAGTGCAGCGCCTTTTTTCTCTGTAAATCCACAGAGAAAATGTTCATCTTGGCTTTAAAAGCACTTACCATATCAGCAACAGTCTTATCTTTGCCTTGCCGCTCGCAGTTCAAGTGGTTTAGTTTCTCAGTAATGTCTGTCAAAGATGCAAGGTCAAGTGTCCACTCTGTGTCCTCCAGCAGTGAGACGTCTTCGCCTTTGGACTGCATGAACTCTTTGATTTCACCCAAAAGTGACAAAAAACAAAGTAAAACCTGTCCTCTGCTGAGCCATCGGATTTCTGTGTGTAGCAGCAGGTCACCATATTCAGCTGACACCTCCTCCAATAGCACCTTGAAAATCCTGTGCTGTTTGCTTTGGAGCGGATGTTGTTTATGATTTTCACAACCGGAGTCATCACGTGCCCAAAGCCGATCACTTTTGCACATAACGTCTGCTGGTGAGTGATGCAGTGGTAATGCAGAAATTTTGGGAAAGTTTGTGTCACCTTTACAGTGAGCGATGAAACCTGTATGTGGGCCGATCATAGCAGGAGCCTTGTCTGTAGTCACCACTACCAGCTTTTCCAATGGTACCTTTTTCTGCACAAAAAACTCCTTCACCGTGTTATATATGTCAACTCCCCTTGTAGTTGTCTTTAAGGGCAGTAGTGCCAGGAGTTCTTCTCTTGTGGAAAAATCATCAAACACCATCCAGATAAAAAACCATCAGCTGTGCTGTACTGCTGCTGTCCACAGACTCGTCGCGCTGTATGTTAAACCACCTGCACTTAGCCAGATCCCGGTCCAGCTGATCGACCGAGTTACCAGCCATAACTGATACTTGTCTGGCCATCGTAGATGCCCCGGTTGGACGTCGGAGAGAGTAGAGATTAGATTGGTTCCATTTTTCTTGTCTTTAGTACAGTGTTAGCAATTATCATCATTGCTTCTTTGAAAACTTTTCCATCTGAAAATGCCTTCTTCTTTTTGATCAGAAAATGTGTAGCTCTGAATGAGGCTTTTTGTGACTTTTTCGCTGGCCTCATGAAAAAAGACTGTTGCTTACCCAAAGCTGCCTTTAGCTCACGGGCTTTTTCTGCCCTTAGTGCACTTCCTGGTGGGTAGTTAGCATGGCAGCTTTTGTGACACGTAGTAAAGTGTCTTGCCATCGCCACAGTCGCCCCGCAAATGAGACACATGCAGGTTTCTTTCACAGTCGTAAAAAAGAACTCTTCCTCCCATTTGTTGTGAACATAAGTTCTCTTTCTTTTGTCTGCCATGTTTTGGAGGTAAGAAAGTGCATTCAGCGTTCATCTTCACTGCGCCCCCTATGTCATGCACACAATACTGAGCTTTGAAGTAGAGTAGGTCAGAGTTCACCTAAACCTTTATAAACTTCATGTATAATAAACATATTTTTGAGATATTGTGATTTTTAAATTAATATAAATGCAAGTGTGATTAAAAAAGAATAGCAACAGGATAAAAGTAAATAAAAAAAATTTTAATTTTAGACGCAGTTCACTTGTGAATTGTGCTACTTTTAGAACAGGCCTGTGGATGACTCATGTGGTCCTTGGGGGCAACGTGGTGCCCACGGGCACTGTGTTGGTGACCCCTGTTCTAAAATGTGCTTTTTGGATTACAGTAAAACAATTAATAAAATTCAAGGTTCAATGTTCATTAAAGAAACGGATGAAAATGAAATAATTGACATAGTTCAGAAAGACAGAGGGAAAAAAAAAATCAACCAATAGTGATAATTTTGAGATGTTTTTGATTAAAAATATTAGATTGTATTGTTAAACCATTAACGTTTATCTGTAATTTGTCACTAATGACTTTGAAATTTCCTTTCAGAATGAAATTAGCCAAAGTGGTACCACTGTTTAAATCTGGTGACAAACATGTCTTTTGAAATTATATGCCAATCTCACTTTTACCACAATTTTCAAAAATTTTGGAAAAGGTATTTGTAAAGACATTAAATGATTTCATAACTAAATATAATATACTTAGTGAGCAGCAATATGGTTTCAGAAAAAGAAAAAAAAATCGCATTACTTCATTGGCTGTAATTGATTTTGTTGAACAGATTACTAATGCAATTGAAAATAAGCAATATACTGTGTGGTTTTTAATTTACAGAAAGGATTTGATACTATAGATCATATTTTGCTATTGGATAAACTACATAAGTATGGTATCATGGGACTGGTACATGATTGGATTGCTAGCTACTTATATAATAGGTATCAGTGTGTCCATATTGGTGGGGCAAATTCTGAATTCATGAAGATTACTTGTGGGGTGCCCCAGAGTTGAGTTCTTGGGCCGTTGTTGTTTCTTTTACATATTAATGATATACACTCAACAAAAATATAAACGCAACACTTTTGGTTTTGCTCCCATTTTGTATGAGATGAACTCAAAGATCTAAAACTTTTTCCACATACACAATATCACCATTTCCCTCAAATACTGTTCACAAACCAGTCTAAATCTGTGACAGTGAGCACTTCTCCTTTGCTGAGATAATCCATCCCACCTCACAGGTGCGCCATATCAAGATGCTGATTAGACACCACGATTAGTGCACAGGTGTGCCTTAGACTGTCCACAATAAAAGGCCACTCTGAAAGGTGCAGTTTTGTTTTATTGGGGGGGGGGGGGGGGGGGATACCAGTCAGTATCTGGTGTGACCACCATTTGCCTCATGCAGTGCAACACATCTCCTTCGCATAGAGTTGATCAGGTTGTCAATTGTGGCCTGTGGAATGTTGGTCCAATCCTCTTCAATGGCTGTGAGAAGTTGCTGGATATTGGCAGGAACTGGTACACGCTGTCGTATACGCCGGTCCAGAGCATCCCAAACATGCTCAATGGGTGACATGTCCGGTGAGTATGCCGGCGATGCAAGAACTGGGACATTTTCAGCTTCCAAGAATTGTGTACAGATCCTTGCAACATGGGGCCGTGCATTATCCTGCTGCAACATGAGGTGATGTTCTTGGATGTATGGCACAACAATGGGCCTCAGGATCTCGTCACGGTATCTCTGTGCATTCAAAATGCCATCAATAAAATGCACCTGTGTTCTTCATCCACAACAGACGCCTGCCCATACCATAACCCCACCGCCACCATGGGCCACTCGATCCACAACATTGACATCAGAAAACCGCTCACCCACACGACGCCACACACTCTGTCTGCCATCTGCCCTGAACAGTGTGAACTGGGATTCATCCGTGAAGAGAACACCTCTCCAGCGTGCCAAACGCCAGCGAATGTGAGCATTTGCCTACTCAAGTTGGTTACGACAACGAACTGGAGTCAGGTCGAGACCCCGATGAGAACGACGAGCATGCAGATGAGCTTCCCTGAGACGGTTTCTGACAGTTTGTGCAGAAATTCTTTGGTTATGCAAACCGATTGTTTTAGCAGCTGTCCGAGTGGCTGGTCTCAGACGATCTTGGAGGTGAACATGCTGGATGTGGAGGTCCTGGGCTGGTGTGGTTACACGTGGTCTGCGGTTGTGAGGCTGGTTGGATGTACTACCAAATTCTCTGAAATGCCTTTGGAGATGGCTTATGATAGAGAAATGAACATTCAATACACAAGCAACAGCTCTGGTTGACATTCCTGCTGTCAGTATGCCAATTGCACGCTCCCTCAAATCTTGCGACATCTGTGGCATTGTGCTGTGTGATAAAACTGCACCTTTCAGAGTGGCCTTTTATTGTGGGCAGTCTAAAGCACACCTGTGCACTAATCATGGTGTCTAATCAGCATCTTGATATGGCACACCTGTGAGGTGGGATGGATTATCTCAGCAAAGGAGAAGTGCTCACTATCACAGATTTAGACTGGTTTGTGAACAATATTTGAGGGAAATGGTGATATTGTGTATGTGGAAAAAGTTTTAGATCTTTGAGTTCATCTCATACAAAATGGGAGCAAAACCAAAAGTGTTGCATTTATATTTTGTTGAGTGTATTTTTAGTTTCCAAGTCCATCAGTTGTATTTTATTTGCTGATGATATGACATTGTTTTGTAGTGGGGATCATTTGGGACAGATCTTGGACATTATGGGGAAGGAATTTAAACAATGGTTTGATTCAAACAAATTATCGCTACAGTTTGGTAAAACAAAGTGTATCATATTTGGAAACAAGTCCAGCAATTTCAGCAGAAATTTATCATTAAATGATACTACATTTCTTGGTGTTGTTATTGATGATAAATTGACCTGGAAAACATTAATTATGTTAAATCTATTTATACACACACATATATATGTGTGTATGTATGTGTGTATGTATATATATATATATATATATATATGTGTGTGTGTGTATATATGTATCTTTGTTTCTGCATGTATGTATGTATATATGTGTATACAATTCTTATTTTTATAGGGGTGCATGTTTATAACCCTTGCTTCTGCCCACACCCTTTCGGTCATACTGGTACTTTGTTGAGTTGTTTTGTTATGAGATTATGTTATTGTTCATGTTATGTGTCGGACGCAGCCCGGAGAACCGACCAGCATTTGAAGGACCCAGTATAAAATAAGCAGAGCACGGTACAAAGGATAACAGAGTTTAATAAACATAACAGTGACGTGCTAATACAACAAATGAGTGCGCGGTCTGGCGTGGTGGATTTATGGTGCGCTCCCGGCAGCACTAATGGCCCAGAGCCAGAAACAGTTCGGACCCAAGGACCCCGCCGACACCCCCCAGGTGGCCGCGACAAACCGAGTCTGTGAATGAAGAAATCATCATGTGAGTCCACACTCCACACACAGAGAGACCGCTCAAAGGTGTACAAACAGCAAACACTTCCTGGCTTAATTACTAATCAGCTTCCCACCCTGCAGGCATGGAACACCCTGTTCACAAACTCACTGCAGTGGAAGCTGATTAAAACGACTAACATAACAGCTCAATATAATAAGGTGTGAGGGACACCACATTTACTGACTGTACAAATGTTAGTCACAAAACCTAACGTACCTCAGGAAGTGTGCTGACGAGCGTGAGACCTCACCCTCTCTTTCACAGACCATGCATCAAACCTGGATGTTCTCTGCATCCACTGATGATGAGATGGCTCTCGAGACGACGATCTCACCCGTCTGGTCACAAGGTCGAGTCTCTGGCAAATACACACTGTGTACTCCAGACTTAAATGCCACCATGTTCCAATCCGTGTAGATGCACCACAGCTGTGAGTCCTGACGAGCCGCACCTGATCAACCTCAGGTGATCAGGGTGAGGTCCTGGTAACTCAGCCACACAGCCACTCAGTCCCAAATGCGCACCACCTGGAAGGAAAACCAAAAGACAGAAACAAAAGACAAACAAAAGCCAGCCAGGCACGCCAGCCACAACAGTTCATTTGTGTGGTGAATAAATAAATTCATTAATTCATTCAGAAATCAGCTTCCATCCCACACAGCTGACTTTATTTTTCATCTGTTTGGGATCTGAAGGGAATCTGTACATCTTGAACCCCTTGTTATGTCTATTTGTGCATCTGAATGCACAACAACCTGGCATTTTCAGGGAATAAATAAACTGATATATAAGCAGATAGCTGAACTGCGAACGTGAATTTGGCTCCAAGAGTACACCACGAGTCACATGACTGTTTTCTTCCGGCATGTCCCTACTCTCTGTACAAAGGACTCTTCCCCCACGCAACCCTCCCCTTTCCCTTCTCAGTAAGCAGGGGCGCCTGCAGCTGCAAGGAGCAACAACTTGCCAGTTCCCCTAAACAGTGATATGAATATGACAACCGCTTTGCGGCACAGATAATTTCTTTTTTTAAGTGCTTGTGCCGCCCCCCATGTGTCATGAAAAAATGACGCCCCAGACAGCTACCCAGTTCGTCTGTGCCAAAAACCACTACTGGATGTGGCATAAGGTGTAGAGAGAGGTGACATAAGCAATAATGCATAAAATACATAAAAATGAACTGGAAACACCAAATAAGAGAAAACACAGAGGAAAATACAAAACCCCACCATGATGCTGCATTGCTTCACCTCAGGAAGCATTGGTGGCAGCTGTCTGCTACACATTCTGACTGGTTTGTGATGGAAACAAGACACAAATCCATTCATACCATACCATCATACCACTGTGCTGTGTGTCTGGTGCTGCCCAGTTTCAAGGGAATGACAGGTGTCACTTTAATTGGTTGATATTAATGTTTAGACTACAAACTACTCATAAATAATGAATGCAGTAACTCCAACCAGTAGAAAAGTGTGTTGGGGTAAATGGGCTTGCACCCTCTGCACAAGTCCTTTTTGCATTGCTGTCAAAATCCAGCAAAAAGAGAGACCGAGCTGCTTTAGTTTTGTACAGAGGAGGGATGCAGAGTATATGTGAAGAAGGATGCTGAGGATGGAGCCATCAGGCAGGAAAAGAAAAAACAAAACAAAACAAAAATAAAGTCTGTGGAAGTGATGAGGATATGCAGGTGGCTGATTTGACAGAAGATGATGCAGAGCAGAGGATGCGATGGAGACAGATAATCTGTTGTGGTTACACCTAATGGGGGCAGTTGAAAGAAGAAGATTGTCTTCACTCATGAATGCTGTGGGTCCAGGGAGACAACAGGCAACATCAACAAATTTATGAATGGTGGATTTCAAGAAAAGTAAAAGTGACACAGTTTTGTATGTCTCGAGTGGCAACTTGTCCAACAACTTTGCAACATCTTATTAATGTATTCTATTCTAACATGTTCTGCAGCAAAATGATAGCCATGGTGGAAACTAATATCAGCAGACTATACAGCAAACAAATCACCCAGAAGTGGCTGAACACTGACAGGGGCTCTTCTCCACAACCCTTAAAAGCTGAGGCAATATGAAATCGATTTGTCAAGAGACCTACATCAGTCTGCTGTCATTTTTGTTTAATGCATGGTTCAAAACCAAATCTGTATTGCTTCCAGGCACTTTTTCTGCAAGCTAATATAGATTATTGGGTCTCTCAAAAACTGATATTAAAGCTTGCTATCAAAATCTACCAAATGCAATACACTGAAATGATCTGTTTTCATGTCTGTAAAAAAAAAAGAAACTAGCTGGCTAAAATGGAAATGGATGCTAGCTACATCCCCTTATCCTTCAAAGTTGGGTCATCTTCATTCTTCCAGAAACCATGGAGGTGTATCACCAAGCCCCGATCCCCGGTGCTGAAAATTGAAGCTAACTCTGCACAGTTCTCCATGTGTGTGTGTGTGTTCCATTGGCAGAATGCACCATAATTATTCACCAGTTTGTGGGAAACAAACATGGATGTAACAAAAAATAAATGCCAGAAATAGGAATGGTTTGATAGGTTTGTTGTTTTATTTGTTGAAATAGTCAGTGCATGATAGTGTTGAAGCTCTGTGCAGCTCTGAAGCCGCGCTTTGGAGCAGTTCTGCATCTTTACTGTGACTAATTTTTCTACATTTCCAGCAGCATACTGCTCAGATGTAATTTGACACCAATGATGCATACATATTTGCAATACTAACAGAAAAACATGACATGAGGAATGAAATTCTGATGGATCAGACTGTTTGGAATCAGTCCTCAACTGGAACCAGACAAGTATAAGTTCTATACAGACAGCAGGACCCACTGGTGCTGGTGCTGGACGGGATCCCATTCCTTTACAGGTTACTTCATCAGCTAAGCCAGGTGTCCGTTTAGAGCTGAGTGGACTGGCACAATCCAGATGTGTCTTGTCCAGGGACACAATCAGACAGCCTGAGTGCACGCCTGGAATTGAATCCTTGTAATTCTCATAATATTGGTAGATTACACCATTGGTAGATAAAAATGAATACAACACATTACACCTTTGTTGACCTTTGTCTCCAATGATTTTTAAGGAACAAAAGACAACTTCTGCTGCTCTTCTTTTGGAAATTCCTTTCTGGCTTACAAACACCTTCACAAAGTGTATCAACACATAAAATGTTAACTCAAGCATGTAAAGGATCCTGAAATCAGACATCAAGTGAAAACTCACTTGATCTTTGCATTCACCTGGAAGTAAAAATGGAATACTGTATTAATGAGCCACTACCAGAGAGAGACAGAGACTGAGTACAGTAAGGAAGAGTGGAAAAACAAAAATGTAGTTTGGACTTCATGTTTAGGAGGTGTGTGTGTGTAGGAGGTGTGTGTTGCTGATTAATCCACTCTCAGGGCACACACTCCTGAGATATGGAAATGTGTGACCACATAACCATGTTCCAAACATTATACTATCAACAGGTCAACTGCATGACTTTCAAACCCAAACTCACAGTCACCATCATTGAGCTGCTTGAAGCCCATTATACATAGTGAGATGAAGCCGTACCACTCTTAGCTTCATAGTGGAGTAGAGCGGAGAAGGATATTCTTTCACCAGAACAGATCAAATCTAGGCTTGTGTCTCAGATGTACCTTCTGGCAATTTGTAGCTAAACTTTCAGGTCTTCTTTTTAAGAAATTCCTCCTCTATACCACTTCATCATGAAGCTGTATAACTGGTGATACAAAATGCAAAGCTTGCACTCTGCACAATTTCTCCAGTCACAGCCACAGAAGCTTATAACTTCTTCTGGGTTGTCTGGATGTCTTGGTGGCTTTCCTCACTCTTCTCCTTCTTAAACAGTCACTCAGTTTTTGAGAACTGTCTGCTCCACACAGATTTACCATAGAGTGCCATATTGTTTGTATTTCTTCATAATTGATGTAAATACAGTCCAAGACATATTCAGTGAAAGCTTTACCATCAGAGACCCTCATCCAAAAGACTCCAAGCTGTCATTGATGCTAAAGGGGGCAATACACGATATTAAGAACAGGAGTATGTAAACTTTTGATCAGGGTCATTTGGGTAGTTTCTGTTGTCATTATGATTTAATGTTTCAAATCTGCAGTGATTAAACCATAACTGAAAAAAATCTAATCTTGACCCTTAGTATATTGAAAAACTATAGGCCGATATCAAATCTATAATTTTGCTCTAAAATTCCGGAAAAGTGGTTTCACAGCAGCTCATGGACCACTTTACTGAGAATAATCTCTTTGAGCTACTGCAGTCTGCATTTAGAACATATTCCACAGAGACAGCTCTGACCAAAGTGGGAAATGATATTCTGCTTGCAATGGATTCAGACATCACTATGGTTGTGTTTCCGTTAGATCTTAGTGCTGCGTTTGACACGGTGGATCACCGTATTCTACTTGATAGGCCGGAGAATAATTTGGGGATTACTGGGAGAGTGCCCTTGCATGGTTGACATCATACCTGACCAGTCTTTCTCACTGTGTTTTGTACAACAACACGACCTCCAACCTTGGTGACATGAAATATGGGGTTCCACCGGAGTCCATCTTAGGCCCCCTGATTTTCTCCCTTTATATAGCACACCTTGGGGACATATTGTGACGTTTTGGGATTACCTTTCATTGTTATGCTGATGATACTCAGTTGTACATACCGATAACTGTTGGCAATCTTTTACAGATGAAATTCTTAGAGGATGTCCAGCAATTTCTTACTTTTAAACTGAGACAAGACCGAAATGACGGTCTTAGTCCAGTGAGACACTGGCATCAGTTTGACCAACTAACGTTTAACCTAGGCTCATGTGTTATACATCACACTGACAAAGTGAGGAAACCTGGGGTGATTTTTGATCCCACATTGTCCTTTGACCTACATATTAGAGATATTACGAGGATTGCTTTCTTCCACCTGCGAAATATAGCGAAGATTCATGCCATCCTGTCTATGGCTGATGCAGAGACCCTGATTCATACATTTGTCTCTTCTAGATTGGACTACTACAATGTTCTATTTTCTGGTTTACCACAGTCCAACATTAGGGGTCTCTAATTGGTTCACAATGCTGCTGTCAGACTCTTGACAGGAAGCAGAAAGTTCAACCACATTACACCCATTTTGGCATCTCTTCACTGGCTTCCTGTCCCTATGAGATCAGATTTTAAGGTTCTGCTATTAACCTATAAAATTAGTCACGGACTAGCACCTCCCTACTTAGCTAATTAAACTCTACGTACCGGCCCGGGCTCTGTGTTCTCAGGGCGCAGACCTATTTTGTGTCCTTAGGGTGAATAAAAAGTCTGTGGGCCATAGAGGCGTCTCGTATTGTGCACTTGGTTTGTGGAATGATCTCCCTATTGAGATAAAACAGTCAGATTCTAAAGATACATTCAAGTCCAGCCTTAAGACACATTTATTCTCCCTTACGCATGGCTAGCATACTGGCATAGTATAGAACTATCCTTCCTATCCTTTTAAATTCATTTTATTAGTAATGAAACAGGCCTTGGCCTCAACTTTATCTAAATTGTGGGTCTGTTAGGGAAGCTTAGGGCTAGCGGATGGCGATCACTTAGCATTTTCTCTGCTTTCTTATAAGTTTAATGCTGATCCATAACTTCAGTGTGGTTTTTCCAGCCAACTAATTCTGCTCTTTTTCTCTCTAGCCGAAGTGCGGAGGGCAATGTGTGGGAGTGGTGTCTGTGGACAATGGGATGCTAGACTGACTGCGAGATGCCATGCCTGAAGCTGATTCAGCAGATGATTTGATTTCCTGTTTTCTGTTTCTTCAGCTTTATAAACCTTTCTAAAAACCTGTGAAGAAAAGTATCATTTCGTCACCTTAAGTAGTACTGATTCAGTCAAAATTGATGATTGGTTCATGGACTATTTGCACTTGTGTCAGAATATGTAAAACAGAAATTCACATTGTGTTTTGGAGTACTTTTTTGCACTGTCAATGTGCCAATGGTCTTAAAAAGTCACGTGAAACACCTGCACAGGCATTTCTCCTTTAATTGTTCTTTGGGTACAGTGGCACAAACTGTGCACTTCGAGTGCTCCAATTTGATATGCTTCAACTCCACAACAGTGGTTTAGTGGATTTTAGGTGAGTATAAATGAAACCTATGATACTCGGTAAATATTCTAATTGGACCTTTTTTACCCTTTTATAAAACAGAATAATAGTCTGCTTTCACTGGTGCCTTCAGTTGACCCTTCATCTGGCTGACAGGTGACAACAGTTGGAAGATGACTTTTTAACAACAGAGATTTTCTTTCAAAAGCACTCCATCGTGCAACTATTTTGTTTGTTTTTTAGATTTTGTAGTAAAAACTGTGTTCAGATGTAGCCAGGGATTGTTGCTTGCCAGTTCTTGTTCTGTGTTATGTTGCATCATAGTGTAAACACAGGTAGTTCTTGTCTTTCAGCACTCAGTGTATCTCGGCACCTGCAGCTGGTTCGCACTCTATCTGTCCCCAATTTGGTGCAGACTGGTTGTAACAAAGCCATACTCAAATGTGCTTCAGTAAAACGTACATTACTAACTCACAAATGACTTGAATAAGACTAGAAGCATCTTTAAAGAAGAAACATGAAAAGTGCTCATTACTTGGAATTTTTTTTTTTTTTTTTTTACTTGTGTGCATTACTTTAAACGTGTTCCTACCCTCCCATATCATTGAACAGGCAAAAATGTTAAAAGTGTAATAGCATGGGGAGCTTCACTGTGGAGGTGAACATGCATGTTTGCCTTATTACATGTAAAGAAACTTTCGTGTGTGTGTGAGAATGAGTGAATGTGAAGCATAATTGTAAAGCGCTTTGAGGATCTGCACCAATGGAAAAAAAACTGCAGAAATGCAGTCATTTTTAGTTTTGTAAGTATGTGCTTATGATTTAGCCTATGTAATGTTTTAACTTTTTAAAAATACATGCTAATTTATTGTCTTTTAATCTTCTTCTTCTTTGTCTTTCGACTGTTCCTGTTAGGGGTCGCCACAGCAGATCAATCGTTTCCATATCACCCTGTCCTCTGTATCTTCCTCTGTCACACCAACCACCTGCATGTCCTCTCTCAGCACATTCATGAACCTCCTCTTTGGTCTCCCTCTTCTCCTCCTGCCTGGTGGCTCCATCCTCAGCATCCTTCTCCCTATATACCCTGGGTCCCACCTCTGCACATGTCCAAACCATCTCAATCTCGCCTCTCTGACTTTGTCTCAAACTGTCCCACCTGAGCTGTCCCTCTGATATGTTCATTCCTAATCTTGTCCATTCTTGTCACTCCCAAAGAGAATCTCAACATCTTCAGCTCTGCCACCTCCAGCTCTGCCTCCTGTCTTTTTGTTAGTGCCACTGTCTCTAAACCATACAACATAGTTGGTTCACTACTGTTTTGTAAACTTTCCCCTTCACTCTTGCTGATATTCTTCGGTCACAAATCACTCCTGCCACCTTTCTCCACCCACTCCACCCTGCCTGCACTCTCTTCTTCACCTCTCTACCACACTCTCCATTACTTTGAACAGTTGACCCCAAATATTTAAACTCATCTACTTTCACCACTTCTACTCCTTGTAACTGCACTATTCCACTGGGCTCCCTCTCATTCACACACATGTACTCATTCTTGCTTCTACTGACTTTCATTCCCCTTCTCTCCAAAGCATATCTCCACTTCTCCAGACTAGACTCAACTTGCTCTCTACTCTCACTACAGATCACAATGTCATCTGCAAACATCATAGTCCATGGGGACTCCTGTCTGATCTCATCTGTCAACCTGTCCATCACCACTGCAAACAAGAAAGGACTCAGAGCTGATCCTTGGTGTAATCCCACCTCCACCTTGAATGAGTCTGTCATTCCGACTGCGCATCTCACCGCTGTCGCACTGTTCTTGTACATGTCCTGCACTACCCTAACATACTTCTCTGCCACTCCAGACTTCCTCATACAATGCCACAACTCTTCTCTTTGCACCCTATCATAAGCTATTTCTAAGTCCACAAACACACAATGTAACTCTTTCTGTCCTTCTCTGTACTTTTCCAACAGTATTCTCAGAGCAAACATTGCATCTGTAGTGCTCTTTCTCGGCATGAAACCATATTGCTGCTCACAGATCTTCACCTGTTTTCTAAGCCTAGCTTCTACTACTCTTTCCCATAACTTCATGCTGTGGCTGATCAGCTTTATGCCTCTGTAGTTACTGCAGCTCTGCACATCACCCTTGTTCTTGAAAATAGGAACCAGCACACTTCGTCTCCACTCCTCAGGCATCCTCTCACTTTCCAAGATTTTATTAAACAATCTGGTTAGAAACTCTACTGCCATCTCTCCTAGACATTTCCATGCCTCCATTGGAATGTCATCTGGACCAACTGCCTTTCCACTCTTCATCCTCTTCATAGCAGCCCTCACTTCTTCCTTGCTAATCTCTTTTACTTCCTGATTTACTCTCACCACATCATCCAGCCTTTTCTCTCGCTCATTTTCTTTATTCATCAACTCTTCAAAATATTCCCTCCACCTTCTCAGCACACACTCCTCACTTGTCAAAACATTACCATGTGCATCTTTTACCACCCTAACCTGCTGTACATCCTTTCCAGCT
The DNA here is from genome assembly GCF_902500255.1 of Thalassophryne amazonica. Taxonomy (NCBI): domain Eukaryota; kingdom Metazoa; phylum Chordata; class Actinopteri; order Batrachoidiformes; family Batrachoididae; genus Thalassophryne; species Thalassophryne amazonica. Next base: position 73,534,730 of record NC_047107.1, on the reverse strand, counting down.
CTGTCCCTTTGTCTGGCCAATCGATACAAGTCCTTTTCTCCTTCCTTACTATTCAACTTCTTGTACAGCTCGCAATATGCCTTTTCCTTTGCTTTTGCCACTTCTCTTCTCACCTTACGCCGCATCTCCTTGTACTCCTGTCTACTTTCTTCATCTCTCCGACTATCCCAAAACTTTTTCGCCAACCTCTTTCTCCTTATGCTTTCCTGGACCTCTTCATTCCACCACCAAGTCTCCTTGTCTTCCTTCCACTGTCCAGATGTCATACCCAGTACTGCCCTAGCTGTCTCCCTCACCACATCTGCAGTACTTTTCCAGTTGTCCAAAATTGCTTCCCCTCCAACTAGTGCTTCTCTCACCTGCTTGCTAAATTTCACACAACAGTCTTCCTCCTTCAGCTTCCACCATCTGATCCTTTGTTGAGCTCTCACTCTCTTCTTCTTCTTTACCTCTAAAGTCATCCTACAAACAACCATCCTATGCTGTCTAGTGACACTCTCCTGCTACCATCTTACAGTCTGTGATTTCTTTTAGCTTGCATCTCTTATAAAGAATGTAGTCCACTTGTGTGCACCTTCCTCCACTCATATATGTTACCCTGTGCTCCTCCCTTAAAGTAGGTATTCACCACAGCCATTTCCATCCTTTTTGCAAAATCAACTACCATCTGTCCTTCCCCATTCCTATCCTTGATACCATATCTACCCATTACTTCCTCATCACCTCTGTTCCCTTCACCAACACACCCATTGAAGTCTGCTCCTATCACCACTCTTTCATGCTTGGGCACACTCTCCACCACCTCATCTAACACACTCCAGAAATCTTCTTTCTCCTTCATCTCACAACCTACCTGTGGGGCATATGCACTGATGATATTCATCATCACCCCTTCAATTTCCAACTTCACACTCATCACCCTGTCAGACACTCGCTTAACCTCCGACACACTTTTAACATACTCTTTCTTTAAAATGACCCCAACACCATTTCTCTTCCTGTCCTCACCATGGTACAACTTGTACCCACCGCCGATGCTCCTGCTCTTACTTCCCTTCCACTTGGTCTCTTGCACACACAATATGTCTACCTTTCTCCTCTCCATCATATCAGCCAGCTCTCTCCCTTTACCAGTCATACTACCAACATTCAAAGTCCCCACTCTCATTTCCACCCTTCTAGTTTTCTTCTTCTCCCGCTGTTCGTGGCAACGTTTTCCTCCTCTTCTTCGTCGTCTTCACCCAGCAGTAGCCCAATTTCCACCGGCACCCTGTTGGGCAATAGCACCGGTGGCGGACGTTGTTAACCCGAGCCGCGACCGATCCGGTATGGGAATTCAATTCTGAGTCTGTATAGTTGGGTTGGCTTGTTTTACGCCGGATGCCCTCCCTGACGCAACCCTCCTCATTTATCCGGGCTTGGGACCGGCACTCAGAATGTACTGGCTGCACACCCCATGTGGCTGAGTTCATTATTGTGTTTTAAGCCTTTCACTGTATTATAAACCACTTTGTAACAACTGTAGTACAAATGCTATAGAAATAAATAAATCACCATCATTATTATTATTATCGTCATCATCATGTGTGCTGGAGTATGGTACATCAGCATAAATAAGCTGTTGTCCCTGTGACTCTTTGGTCACACTGATGCATGCTTATATTTGATGCTTGCTGTTGCATTAAACTCTTTATTCTGCAGAGGTGGAATTGAACACAGCACAGACTGCAGAGAAAGGTCATTAATAATGAATGTGGTAGAAACATATGCATTATAAATGGTTGTCCTCACAGGAACAAACACTTATTTTGCTGAATTTAACTTTACACATGTACACTCACTATCAAAGGAATCTTTGTGACCTTCACATTCGCTACCTTCCCTGTGGCTTTTTGTTGTCCCTGTATTCACCTTGTGCTGAGTGCCATTAAAGAGTGAATAAGCGATAAGGGGACATTTTATTTTTATAATACACTAGATAAGGGGCTGTTGCAGGCCTTTCAGGTACACACTATCTGTTCTCCTTTATGACTGCCGCTTATCAATGATTTCTTCCCAGACAATTCAGAGGATTAAGCCAGATTTACTTTAGGACTATTTTCTTTCCGAATTACAAGTTTATACAATCATCTTACGGACAATACAATAACACAAACAGCCTATTTTATTTATTTATTTATTTTTTTGTAATGAAACAACTAAAAGTACTCATTTAATTTCCAATCCACAGTAAACCTGTGTACCACACAATCGTTTATAGCCTATTTGTCTTTTGTTGCACAGTGAGGGTTGCAGTGAAGGTCATAACACCATGAATTCCATGATGACAGCTCTTCCCAGACATCTTCTGACTTTGGAGGGTGAGGATCAAGAAACATATTTGGGTAATTCTTTAACTACGGGCACTATTGGCCTTGTAAATGTAATTTCCACCACACCACTGCCTTACAATATAAAGCGCCTTGGGGCAACTGTTTGTTGTGATTTGGCGCTATATACATGTGCTCTGATGTCACTGTTTATCTCCATAGAAACTACCCAAACAATATTTCATACAAACTGTTTAAAGGGACATTACAGTGTTGTGGTGGAAATTACGGCAATAGTGTGGGACAACTACATTTTGTTTAAAAAAAAATCACAACAGTTGTATGACATTGAATACCCCAATTATGTTTTGATTATTTTACTGATATTTTATTCAGAGATATTTTAAAACATTAGAAAAAACGTTTCTTTACCATTCATTTTTATCATTGAAGATCAAAAGTCTGGGTGTGGGACAAGCACAAAACGGCAATATTTGCATATAATGATGCTGAAAAAAGGTGAAAAAGTCATCATAGACTACTAGAACAAATTTCTTAACACACTTTCATTGTAAAGATAACTATAAAAGTGTGAAATTTCCCCTTTTTTCTGTTTTTCATACAATATGATCAAAGGACATAAGTGCCCGTAGTCTAAGAATCACCCATTTACAGTAGTGTTCAGAATAACAGTAGTGCTATGTGACTAAAAAGATTAATCCAGGTTTTGAGTATATTTCTTATTGTTACATGGGAAACAAGGTACCAGTAGATTAAGTAGATTCTCACAAATCCAACAAGACCAAGCATTCATGATATGCACACTCTTAAGGCTATGAAATTGGGCTATTAGTAAAAAAAAAAAAAAAAAAACAAAGTATAAAAGAGAGTGTTCACAATAATAGTAGTGTGGCATTCAGTCAGTGAGTTCATCAATTTTGTGGAACAAACAGGTGTGAATCAGGTGTCCCCTATTTAAGGATGAAGCCAGCACCTGTTGAACATGCTTTTCTCTTTGAAAGCCTGAGGAAAATGGGACATTCAAGACATTGTTCAGAAGAACAGCGTAGTTTGATTAAAAAGTTGATTGGAGAGAAGAAAAACTTATACACAGGTGCAAAAAATTATAGACTGTTCATCTACAATGATCTCCAATGCTTTAAAATGGACACAAAAAAAAAAACAGAGATGCGTGGAAGAAAATGGAAAACAACCATCAAAATGGATAGAAGAATAACCAAAATCTCCTTTAACAGTGGAATGTCCGGATAAACTGGTGATCCCGAGCTCTTCTGAAACTTCTCTGTTCTCTCACGACGTCCTGGGTCAACAGAGGCTTAAATTTGGAGGTTTTCAGCTCGAAACAGGCTGACGACGGCGCCTCAGAACGTGGCGCGATGGCCCGCTCCGTGGGAAGTCCTTAAAGCGACAGCAACACTCCATAATCTCTCATCAGCCGTTAAAATTTTCACCGAAAACCAGCTGAATTTCTCAAATGGTGTCCACTTCGATCTGCCTCAAAGGTTCTGAAAAAATTTTGATAAAGCAAAGCTCCAGTCTCTCAGGAAGAAGTCAGACAAAGGAATTCTGACGAGGGGGGTGGACCACTCCTCACTCAAAGCCTGCCCACAGGCGAATGACATAACCGACAGGCGTGAAAAAACTCACGCATGTGCACAAGGGTTCAAGGTTGGCTGATGTAATCGCACGTGATTCAAATCCATATAGTTTTTGAAAAAAATAAAAAGGTACGTTATTTTTCTCGCAGACCTCGTAGAAACAGAAGACAATGTCTGTAATAATTCTATATTTCACCTCAGTATCATACACGAATATCTTTTGAATATCTTGGGGGGGGAATGTGCTGTATGAAAGTGTTAGGAAATGCAACATAGTGTTTGAAAGTACAACTTAATGGAATAAGTACATACAATGGAAAGTGACACTTTAGTATTACACAAGTGCAATGTAAGTTTTTAGAGTTGATAATTTGGAACAACTATCCACTCTACAGCTACATTTCAGAAGCTATTCATAGATTATTAAAATGTGGAAACTGTCTGTTTGAGCCCCTGTACGGTTTTTAGTTGTGTTCTCATGGCAAAAGCCACAGATGCTTATCTATCACTCTTATGATGGCAGAGGAAGTATAAAAAATAACAAAAATGATGTAATACTAAAAAACTAACCCAATCCCCATGGATAAATCAACTCTAGTAGAAATTCCCCAATATAAAAAGTTATATTTTAGTAAATTTATTAAGTTAAATTAACTCTATAAAATCTCCCAAATAACAGTAGCCAACTATTCTCATAGTTTGGTTTGGTCATAGTATTTATGAAATATGAGTTGATAAATAAAATTTACTTTATGATCACAGCCAATGAATTTAGCTATTCTCAAGGTCAATCATCTGGGAATTTAGCCTCGCGGGGTGTGTTTTATCAGTGAAACCATCACTGAGCTCAATACAAATACATGCAATTTGGTCACTTTTCAAAGCGGTCAGACTCATCAATAAAGTCAATTTAATGTACAAAAGTTCATTTCAGGTCAGCTTGGTGTATAAATCTCATCCCAGGCAATGAGAGCCATCAACTGGCTGTTAGAAGCAAGTCAGAGACAAAAGCGAACCAGGTGATTTCAATAGACAATCAATACAGCCAGAGTGAGTTTTCACCAAGCGGCCAGTCGCGGAAGTACGAGTTCTTGCCTTTGGATTGGCCACTTTGCCGAAGTGACGTGGCCCCTACCTTGAGAATAATCTGTTGAATCATCTTTCCTTTGAGCATTATTGGGAAAATACTGTGAAACGTATTCAAAGGTCCTTCTAAATGATATATATTGAATGCAGTTGCAGTTTGTAATGAGTAAACGCTGTCATTGCGTTGCAGCAATGTTTCCTTATTTTAGTAAAGTTACAGTCTATAACTGGCTTGACGCAGCTTGGCATTATGTGCGATGTCACACCTAATGTTAGCATGAGTCTTCCATTGTAAACAATGGGATTTATAATGTGCTTTTAAAAATACATAGATACATATATATCTACACATATGCAAACATAAATATACAAATGCTAATATTAGCCTGGTAGTGATGCTAACAGGCTGAAAACTCGTTAACAGCTATATAGTTAGCATTACAACGTTGCTAGCATCTCATAACATGTTGCTAATGAGCTGTAGTTGCCATTAAAATTCGCTAGCATCACATAATGTGATGCAAGGGGCTAACATTATCATCAGCTGCCCCACTGAGAGCAATGCATTTATGATATGCATCTAAAACAGTTGCAATTTTGCTTACACAAATCTTACTGCACATCTATCCCAGCAGTCATGGGGCGTCGTGAGGCGCACATATAAACAAACAAATGCACACCTACTGTCCGGTACAGATACAAAGTAAAACATGTATTGAAATGACACAGGGTGCAGTTGTTCCAATTTTGTGCATATTGGGGGGGAACGATGACAATAAAAACATAAGCAATTAAAACTAAAAATTCAAAAATTGGTTGATAAAACAGTGCAGGTGTTGAGTATTCGCATGAATTTTTTGAAATAAAGAGTGTGTGTGTGTGTGTTGAAAATCTGGGTAGCAACTCTTGTCTCAGTTTTGGCCATGTGACTGCAGAGGCAACAGCCTGACCTCAGCTGTCTGAACAGTCTATTGTTGGGGTGTGAAGTGTCCTGTTGGGAAAGTGTAGTGACACGGACCCACAACGGGGGGCGTAAATGAACGGAAAATAGAAGGAGTTAAATTAGAACACTTTACTGTTGTGAATGCCACAACCAAACACAGCAGATTACAGAATGAATACAAGTCAATCAATAAAGGTGTCGTGTGGGCAGGCTCGACGATAGGAGACGCCTGTCTGGAGACGAACCGGGACCACACGATTTCCACTGCCACCGAACCCGAGGGATACTGGAGCCGCCAAGTCCCGAAGTCCCCAGGTGGCCACCGTCTCAGCGTGTCGGATCTGGTACTGCTGGCGGAAAACAAAGACAGTCAAGTGTGGGTGTGTGTACACCCTGTAACAATAATGGTGGGAATTCCACCTCCACCTCTCACTCAATATTCTGATGAGTATGCAGTGATCCCTCAGGGGAAAAGAGTGCCGTGCTGCACTCACTCAGCTTCCACAAAACAAGGGACCGGTACTCCTGCAAACACTCACAATATACAGATTATAAGGTAACCATAAATGGCTGAAGGATATTACCTCTCACTGAAGTCGATATCTCAGCGATGTGGTGGAGGTGTCTTCTTGCTTTTATTCCAGGTGTGATGCAGATGATCGGTGACAGCTGTCATGGTTGATGAGTGACAGCTGTCACCTCGGCTGTTCCTGTAGGCGGCAGCGCCCTCTCGTGCCTGAAGCCCGCACTTCAGGCAGGGCGCCCTCTGGTGGCAGTACCTCCTCTTCTGGCGGCCCACACAACATGTCCCTCATGATGTTGTGAGCCCTCAACTTCACTCTCCTGGTGTCGATGTCCTGCAGGGGGAGGTGCTCTGCTGGTGCATTTGGCTGAACCTGCCACTCTCTAGGCAGCGCAGTTTCCGTACCAGGAGGTGATGCTGCCTGACAGGACCCACTCCACAGCTAAGCAGCGGAAGTCTACAGCTAAGTATGTGCTGGATCTGAAGAGTCCATCTGAGGTTAGTGGAGATGTGGATGCTGAGGTACTTGAAGCTGGAGATCCACTCCACAGGCTCTTCATTGATTTTCAGTGGATATGAAGGCAGCTCCTGGCTGCTGCTGTTATTGCTTGTTGATCACCTCCTGCAGCTCGGTCTCAGTGATGTCTGAGCCGGTTTGTGGAGGGATGTAAACCGCTGTTGCGATTACTGATGTTAACTCACGCAGCAGGCAGAAAGGATGATACACGGAGGCCGAATGTTCCAGATGAGGAGAGCAGGAGAGAGAAAGAATAGTACCGTTCCTACAGTCACATGGTTATTAGTCATAAAGCAGACTCCTGTCGCTGTCGCTTTGTTGCTGTGCTCCTTAACCAGTTTTATGTTTAACAAATCCATGATGATCGTTAAGGCTTAAATGAGCCTGCAGTGAAAATGTCTGCTGGTTCGCAAAACAGAATCAATCACAACTTGACCATTTCCAGGACTATTATGTCTTCATGTGAAAATGATTTTGTAGCTAGATAAATCTACAAGACAAGTATTTAATGGGTGCTTTGAGTCATTTGTGGAACTCAACAGGAAAAAACATAAATTAAGATTATGGTTGTACAGACCACCTACATCTCTGGCTCTCATAATCATTTGGCATTATTTTTCATTATCATTTTATCTGGCATTCCCTGGAGGTTACCATAACTTGGAATGGATGCTGATACTCTACAATTGCTTGCCAAGGGCAGACTCATAACCATTCTCTGCCCACTATTTTGATACGCACTGAAATGGAGTGGGGTTTGTTTTTTAAAATACCATGGTATCTTTGCATGATGTGCCTGTAATCCATTCAGCAACAGCACCCGCCACACCTCCTGCCTTCAGACGTCCACCAGGATTTCTGAAGGCAGCATGACATCAACTGTTGTTCGGACAAAATAATACAAGATGGTAAATGGACTGCATTTATATAGTCCATTTCCATCTATATCAGAAGCTCAAAGCGCTTTACAATGATGTCTCACATTCACCCACTCATACAGACACACTAACGTACCGATGTCAGGGTGCTGCCACGCAAGGCGCTCAACTACACACCAGAAGCAATTTGGAGATTAAGGACCTTGCCCAAGGGTCCGTAGTGATTGTCCGGCCAGTCTGAGGTTTGAACAGAGGACCCTCTGGTCTGAAGCCCACTGCTTAACCACTAGACCTGGCGTGCCTAACCGGTCAGTCACGGTCAACTGGTCGATCGTTGGCTGAGTTCCAGTTGATCACCTGAAAAAATAAAAAAATCTGAATTCATTGAGAGGATTAAGTGCTGCTATAACTGACTGATGCAGAAGGTGGCAGCAATGCACCAATAAGGATGCTGGCTGCCGTTAAACGCCAAAGAAGAAACACCCTAGAAGAAGAGTGACTTTGTTGCCAAATTTAGCAACTATTCAGACCCCTTCTGCAACTTTTCCCCCCCCCAAAAAGTGATTAGTGAGAAATGTAGTGACTTTTCCTGGTGTTGAGACTTTTGTAGACTGACATGAAAGCATATAGTTCTCTTCAATAAGCAGCGGGTGTTGCCGTCCCAGGAGACTGAGCACCTCCTCCACTCACACGGAAAAGGAGCTAGCCAGCCAGCAGCGAATTAAAAAACAAACAAAAGGGAAAAAATAAATAAAACAGAAACCAAGTAACTCTGCTAGAGTGCCTCTTTTGGGTTACTTGTCGGTTCAAAGTCCAAGAATCAACAGAAGAAAGTTCATTTGTATTTCTAAATATATATAGGTAGGGTGTTTTTGCTCCCTTTCTGTCCCTCCCACAATGTTATTCCTCTCTCCTACAGCATCAGTAACAATTGCATGCACATGCAGATACAGATTCTTTATTGACATTCAATCAATCAATCAACTTTTTTCTTATATAGCGCCAAATCACAACAAACAGTTGCCCCAAGGCGCTCCATATTGTAAGGCAAGGCCATACAATAATTATGAAAAACCCCAACGGTCAAAACGACCCCCTATGAGCAAGCACTTGGCCACAGTGGGAAGGAAAAACTCCCTTTTAACAGGAAGAAACCTCCAGCAGAACCAGGCTCAGGGAGGGGCAGTCTTCTGCTGAGACTGGTTGGGGCTGAGGGAAAAAACCAGGAAAAAGACATGCCGTGAAGGGGGGCAGAGATCGATCACTAATGATTAAATGCAGAGTGATGCATACGGAGCAAAAAGAGAAAGAAACAGTGCATCATGGGAACCCCCCCACAATCTACGTCTAAAGCAGCATAACCAAGGGATGGTCCAGGGTCACCCGATCCAGCCCTAACTATAAGCCTTAGCGAAAAGGAAAGTTTTAAGCCTAATCTTAAAAGTAGAGAGGGTATCTGTCTCCCTGATCTGAATTGGGAGCTGGTTCCACAGGAGAGGAGCCTGAAAGCTGAAGGCTCTGCCTCCCATTCTACTCTTATAAACCCTAGGAACTACAAGTAAGCCCGCAGTCTGAGAGCGAAGCGCTCTAATGGGGTAATATGGTACTACTAGGTCCCTAAGATAAGATGGGACCTGATTATTCAAAACCTTATAAGTAAGAAGAAGAATTTTAAATTCTATTCTAGAATTAACAGGAAGCCAATGAAGAGAGGCCAACATGGGTGAGATATGCTCTCTCCTGCTAGTCCCCGTCAGTACTCTAGCTGCAGCATTCTGAACCAACTGAAGGCTTTTTAGGGAACTTTTAGGACAACCTGATAATAATGAATTACAATAGTCCAGCCTAGAGGAAATAAATGCATGAATTAGTTTTTCAGCATCACTCTGAGACAAGACCTTTCTGATTTTAGAGATATTGCGTAAATGCAAAAAGGCAGTCCTACATATTTGTTTAATATGCGCTTTGAATGACATATCCTGATCAAAAATGACTCCAAGATTTCTCACAGTATTACTAGAGATCAGGGAAATGCCATCCAGAGTAACGATCTGGTTAGACACCATGCTTCTAAGATTTGTGGGGCCAAGTACAATAACTTCAGTTTTATCTGAGTTTAAAAGCAGGAAATTAGAGGTCATCCATGTCTTTATGTCTGTAAGACAATCCTGCAGTTTAGCTAATTGGTGTGTATCCTCTGGCTTCATGGATAGATAAAGCTGGGTATCATCTGCGTAACAATGAAAATTTAAGCAATACCGTCTAATAATACTGCCTAAGGGAAGCATGTATAAAGTGAATAAAATTGGTCCTAGCACAGAACCTTGTGGAACTCCATAATTAACTTTAGTCTGTGAAGAAGATTCCCCATTTACATGAACAAACTGTAATCTATTAGACAAATATGATTCAAACCACCGCAGCGCAGTGCCTTTAATACCTATGACATGCTCTAATCTCTGTAATAAAATTTTATGGTCAACAGTATCAAAAGCAGCACTGAGGTCCAACAGAACAAGCACAGAGATAAGTCCACTGTCCGAAGCCATAAGAAGATCATTTGTAACCTTCACTAATGCTGTTTCTGTACTATGATGAATTCTAAAACCTGACTGAAACTCTTCAAATAGACCATTCCTCTGCAGGTGATCAGTTAGCTGTTTTACAACTACCCTCTCAAGAATCTTTGAGAGAAAAGGAAGGTTGGAGATTGGCCTATAATTAGCTAAGATAGCTGGGTCAAGTGATGGCTTTTTAAGTAATGGTTTAATTACTGCCACCTTAAAGGCCTGTGGTACATAACCAACTAACAAAGATAGATTGATCATATTTAAGATTGAAGCATTAAATAATGGTAGGACTTCCTTGAGCAGCCTGGCAGGAATGGGGTCTAATAAACATGTTGATGGTTTGGATGAAGTAACTAATGAAAATAACTCAGACAGAACAATCGGAGAGAAAGAGTCTAACCAAATACCGGCATCACTGAAAGCAGCCAAAGATAACGATACATCTTTGGGATGGTTATGAGTAATTTTTTCTCTAATAGTCAAAATTTTGTTAGCAAAGAAAGTCATGAAGTCATTACTAGTTAAAGTTAATGGAATACTCAGCTCAATAGAGCTCTGACTCTTTGTCAGCCTGGCTACAGTGCTGAAAAGAAACCTGAGGTTATTCTTATTTTCTTCAATTAGTGATGAGTAGAAAGATGTCCTAGCTTTACGGAGGGCTTTTTTATAGAGCAACAAACTCTTTTTCCAGGCTAAGTGAAGATCTTCTAAATGAGTGAGACGCCATTTCCTCTCCAACTTACGAGTTATCTGCTTTAAGCTACGAGTTTGTGAGTTATACCACGGAGTCAGACACTTCTGATTTAAAGCTCTCTTTTTCAGAGGAGCTACAGCATCCAAAGTTGTCTTCAAAGAGGATGTAAAACTATTGACGAGATACTCTAACTCCCTTACAGAGTTTAGGTAGCTACTCTGCTCTGTGTTGGTATATGACATTAGAGAACATAAAGAAGGAATCATATCCTTAAACCTAGTTACAGCGCTTTCTGAAAGACTTCTAGTGTAATGAAACTTATTCCCCACTGCAGGGTAGTCCATCAGGGTAAATGTAAATGTTATTAAAAAATGATCAGACAGAAGGGAGTTTTCAGGGAATACTGTTAAGTCTTCTATTTCCATACCATAAGTCAGAACAAGATCTAAGATATGATTAAAGTGGTGGGTGGACTCATTTACTTTTTGAGCAAAGCCGATAGAGTCTAATAATAGATTAAATGCAGTGTTGAGGCTGTCATTCTCAGCATCTGTGTGGATGTTAAAATCGCCCACTATAATTATCTTATCTGAGCTAAGCACTAAGTCAGACAAAAGGTCTGAAAATTCACAGAGAAACTCACAGTAACGACCAGGTGGACGATAGATAATAACAAATAAAACTGGTTTTTGGGACTTCCAATTTGGATGGACAAGACTAAGAGACAAGCTTTCAAATGAATTAAAGCTCTGTCTAGGTTTTTGATTAATTAATAAGCTGGAATGGAAGATTGCTGCTAATCCTCTGCCACGGCCCGTGCTACGAGCATTCTGACAGTTAGTGTGACTCGGGGGTGTTGACTCATTTAAACTAACATATTCATCCTGCTGTAACCAGGTTTCTGTTAGGCAGAATAAATCAATACGTTGATCAATTATTATATCATTTACCAACAGGGACTTAGAAGAGAGAGACCTAATGTTTAATAGACCACATTTAACTGTTTTAGTCTGTGGTGCAATTGAAGGTGCTATATTATTTTTTCTTTTTGAATTTTTATGCTTAAATAGATTTTTGCTGGTTATTGGTGGTCTGGGAGCAGGCACCGTCTCTACGGGGATGGGGTAATGAGGGGATGGCAGGGGGAGAGAAGCTGCAGAGAGGTGTATAAGACCACAGCTCTGCCTCCTGGTCCCAACGCTGGACAGTCACAGTTTGGAGGATCCAAGAAAATTGGCCAGATTTCTAGAAATGAGAGCTGCTCCATCTAAAGTGGGATGGATGCCGTCTCTCCTAACAAGACCAGGTTTTCCCCAGAAGCTTTGCCAATTATCAATGAAGCCCACCTCATTTTTTGGACACCACTCAGACAGCCAGCAATTCAAGGAGAACATGCGGCTAAACATGTCACTCCCGGTCTGATTGGGGAGGGGCCCAGAGAAAACAACAGAGTCCGACATTGTTTTTGCAAAGTTACACACCGATTTAATGTTAATTTTAGTGACCTCCGATTGGCGTAACCGGGTGTCATTACTGCCGACGTGAATTACAATCTTACCAAATTTACGCTTAGCCTTAGCCAGCAATTTCAAATGTCCTTCGATGTCGCCTGCTCTGGCCCCCGGAAGACAATTGACAATGGTTGCTGGTGTCGCTAACTTCACATTTCTCAAAACAGAGTCGCCAATAACCAGAGTTTGATCCTCGGCGAGTGTATCGTCGAGTGGGGAAAAACGGTTAGAGATGTGAACGGGTTGACGGTGTACACGGGGCTTCTGTTTAGGGCTACGCTTCCTCCTCACAGTCACCCAGTCAGCCTGCTTTCCCGACTGCCCGGGATCTGCCAGGGGGGAACTAACGGCGGCTAAGCTACCTTGGTCCGCACCGACTACAGGGGCCTGGCTAGCTGTAGAATTTTCCACGGTGCGGAGCCGAGTCTCCAATTCGCCCAGCCTGGCCTCCAAAGCTACGAATAAGCCGCACTTATTACAAGTACCGTTACTGCTAAAGGAGGCCGAGGAATAACTAAACATTTCACACCCAGAGCAGAAAAGTACAGGAGAGACAGGAGAAGCCGCCATGCTAAATCGGCTAAGAGCTAGTAGCTACGCAACCTAGCGGATTCCTAAAAACACACAAAGTGAATAATGTGTAAATAATTTAGAGGTGATTCAGCAGAAGGAGTGCCCCAATCAAGGCACCAAACAGGCCATGAAGCAGCACAGGCAACGCACGACAACAGCGAACGCACGACAACGGTGCTAAAATAAAATAAAAATCGACTAAACACGCTGTGGAGCAGCACAGATAACGCACGACAACAGTGCTAAAAAAAATAAATAAATAAATAAAAAAATAAAAACGAAAGCGTTAGCAAGCTAGTTAGCTTGCCAACGCTGATGAAAGTTAGCTGATAAAAGTGCTCCGTCGCGATGTTTCGACCGTTAGAGGTCTTCCTTAGGCGTTGGAGCACAATAAAAAAGTTAAAAAAAAAAGTAAAAAGGTAAAAAAAGTCTTGAAAAAGACTGTTAATTCAAGTCCAAAGCAGCAGGTAGCAGTCTCTGTGTAAACAGTCCCAACAGAGAGCCAAAATTCTGATGCAATCAAAAGCAGCAAAACATTGTAACTAGTACAACGAAAGTTAAGGTGCAAGCATTTCAGTGCAAATATAAACAAATAGAAACCTGAGTAAACCAGACGTGGACTTCAAAGGTCTGGAGAACAAAAGAAAAATAAACATAAAATGTAAGCAAATGAAAGGTATGTCCAGAGGGAAAGTTAAAAAAAAGGCAATTATGCAAATTAGGCAATGTCATTTGTTGTTACAGGCCAGTCCTAGGCCTACTTGTGCTTATTCTTTGCACCATGCACATTTACCTCAGTAATGTATTACTGTTGTTAAAACTTTATGTTTGTGCCAAAAAATTGTGCTAATATATTAGTACACAATATAATGTGGCAATGCTATGGCTTTCGATATGGTTGAATTGAAATTGAGGCTCAGTTTACCCATAATGCAGTTTCGCATCTGTGTGTGTGTTAACGTTCAAAACTTCAGAATTAGTGCATTTTTTTTAAATTAAAAGATGTGTTATATTTTCACTTTGTACAAATGACAGAGTTGACATTAATGTATTTAAACTATCCAGATTAATTTGGTTTATAAATCAAAACCATAAGTAAAACCTGCTTTCCTTTTGAGGATTTCGGCTTCACAGCTGGACCGCAGTATGCTATAAAACAGGGGTGTTCAACTTGTTCCAGAAAGGGCCAAGAGGGTGCAGGTTTTCTTTAGAGCCACTGACTCTACCAGGTGATTTCACTGATTAACTGATTCCATCTGCTCAAAGTGATATTAATCAACTGTACTCACCCCTGTCCCTGACTAAGGCCTTCTCCCCTGATTGCTTAGTTTAGATGGTAGGAGAGCTCTAGGAAGAGTACTGGTGGATCTGAACCCCTTCAATTTATGGATGAGGGAGGCCACTGTGCTCATTTGGACATTCAAAGCAGCAGAAATGTATCTGTACCTTTCCCCAGATTTGTGCCTCGAGACAATCCTGTCTTGGAGGTTTACATACAATTGAGAACCACAGTTTCATTTGAGGACGGGCACTAAAGGGGTAAAATATGACAATTTTTTTTTTACATCTGGGGACAGACGAGGGCTGTAATAGCAGAAAACATGGCAGAAACATGACAGTTTCTCTGAGTTTTGGGGCAAATTACACAGTGGAAACAAACAGTGAAAATGCACAGAAAAGGTGATGATGCAATGGAAAGTGGACATGTGTTGCTGTTTGGTTATGACCTGGAGCTCAAACATGTCAAGGCAGTAGTGCAGACAATAGAATGCAGCTCCTCTGGCTAAGTGCATAGGCTAACCCTTACCAACGCGACTTTTCCTATGTGCCCTGTCTTCTCCACTGGAAGAAGAAAAAAAAAACAAAAAAAAAAACACATTGTAACTGCTTTGGTGATTGCAGCCGAAACAACAACAAAAACAGTATACCATTTCTCCGTTAAAAGTGATGCTCTATTTGTACAGGCTGTCCCCGGATATGGCCAAATCCCGTGATATCACGCAGGGGTCAAATGAGGCTATGCTGCCTTATTCCTCTGACTTCATGCTTGGTTTGTGCTCTGACATGCACTCTCAACTGGGACCTTATATGTAGACAGTGGTGTGTCTTTCCAAATCACATCCAGTCAACTGAATTTACCCCAGGTGGACTCCAATTAAGCTGAAGAAACATCTCAAGGATGATCAAACAGGATGCGCCTGAGCTCAATTTTGAGCTTCATGGCAAAGGCTGTGAATACTTATGTACCTGTGATTTCTTAGATTTTTTTTTTTTTTAAGAAATTTGCAAAAATCTCAAAAAAACCTTTTATCACATTGTCAGTATGGGGTATTATGTGTAGAAATTTGAGGGAAAAATTTAATCCACTTTGGAATAAGACTGTAACATAACAAAATGTGGGAAAACTGAAGCACTGTGAATACTTGCACTGTATCATTGAATGCATGCATGATCTAGCCACTCCCCGGGAATGCCCATTAAGCAAGAAACCCTTTGTGTAATTATTTCATTGCTGTTATTTTTCATTGGCATTGTTAAATAATATCTGTGCTAATTCTTTATTTTATGTTAGCTATCAACTATTTGTGTTATTTGTTTGGAAGTTCTCAGACACAGGGAGATCTCCCCCTGTTGGTGAGAGCCAGTAACATTAGAAATGTGAGACTAAACCACACCCATGTTAACACCCACAAGGTATAAAAGGTGTTGTATGACTCATTTTAGCGGCCTTTCACAAGATGGACACTGTCTATGAGGGTCCCAAGCCCGGTTTCTAACGTGACCTTGAATAAACTCAAAATGAGGAATGCAATGGTTTGGTTTTTGGTAAGGGGCAGAATTTTACATAAAAGAACCAGGTAGAAATAACAGCATCATTAAAAATATTTACTGTCAGGGTTCTGTACTTGGGAAAAAGTGATTTCTCAGACTGTAACACTACCCATATCATGGCACATTCCTCACACTATTGATGACTATGGCACTTGTGTACCACTCACCCTGACCCCAATTATGTAGGCCCCAAAGCCCATTGGTACTGTTCCCCAGATTCTCAAGCATGAAACAAATGACAGTCTACGACTCCTCCTGAGCAGGACAGCGGCCCATCACAAATTACTTCCCCAGCCATAAGCGGGACTTGAACCCAGGTTCTACAATGGTTAGCCCAACTCATCCAATGAGCTACCTGCTTGGCAGAGGTACACATTCTAAATGCCCAGAGTAGCTCTTTCTCCACACCTCCCTCCTTTTTTTATTGGTAACTGGTGACAGTCTAATCTTTCAACAGCTTTCATCAATCATATGCAAATTTGCATTACCTTATGCTGACACACTGTTGGCAGCAAAAGAAGCAGCCGCTCTGTAACATCACTGGAAATGATGTACAACCTGGCAATAATTATGGAATCATCGGCCTCGGAGGATGTTCATTCAGTTGTTTAATTTTGTAGAAAAAAAGCAGATCACAGACATGACACAAAACTAAAGTCATTTCAAATGGCAACTTTCTGGCTTTAAGAAAAACTATAAGAAATCAGGGAAAAAAAATTGTGGCAGTCAGTAACGGTTACTTTTTTAGACCAAGCAGAGGGAAGAAAAAATATGGAATCACTCAATTCTGAGGAATAAATTATGGAATCACCCTGTACATTTTCATCCCCAAAACTAACACCTGCATCAAATCAGATCTGCTCATTAGTCTGCATCTAAAAGGGAGTAATCACACCTTGGAGAGCTGTTGCACCAAGCGGACTGACATGAATCATGGCTCCAACACGAGAGATGTCAATTGAAACAAAGGAGAGGATTATCAAACTCTTAAAAGAAGGTAAATCAGCACGCAATGTTGCAAAACATGTTGGTTGTTCACAGTCAGCTGTGTCTAAACTCTGGACCAAATACAAACAACATGGGAAGGTTGTTAAAGGCAAACATAGTGGTAGACCAATGAAGACATCAAAGTGTCAAGACAAAAAACTTAAAGCAATATGTCTCAAAAATCGAATATGCACAACAAAACAAATGAGGAACGAATGGGAGGAAACTGGAGTCGTCTGTGACCGAACTGTAAGAAACCGCCTAAAGGAAATGGGATTTACATACAGAAAAGCTAAACGAAAGCCATCATTAACACCTAAACAGAAAAAAACAAGGTCACAATGGGCTAAGGAAAAGCAATCGTGGACTGTGGATGACTGGATGAAAGTCATATTCAGTGACACTTTTCTTATCCCATCAAGAATGTTTGGGAATGATGAAATCATTTTTCAAGATGATAATGCATCTTGCCATAGAGCAAAAACTGTGAAAACATTCCTTGCAAAAAGACACATAGGGTCAATCAATCAATCAATCAATTTTTTTTTATATAGCGCCAAATCACAACAAACAGTTGCCCCAAGGCGCTTTATATTGTAAGGCAAGGCCATACAATAATTATGTAAAACCCCAACGGTCAAAACGACCCCCTGTGAGCAAGCACTTGGCTACAGTGGGAAGGAAAAACTCCCTTTTAACAGGAAGAAACCTCCAGCAGAACCAGGCTCAGGGAGGGGCAGTCTTCTGCTGGGACTGGTTGGGGCTGAGGGAGAGAACCAGGAAAAAGACATGCTGTGGAGGGGAGCAGAGATCGATCACTAATGATTAAATGCAGAGTGGTGCATACAGAGCAAAAAGAGAAAGAAACAGTGCATCATGGGAACCCCCCAGCAGTCTACGTCTATAGCAGCATAACTAAGGGATGGTTCAGGGTCACCTGATCCAGCCCTAACTATAAGCTTTAGCAAAAAGGAAAGTTTTAAGCCTAATCTTAAAAGTAGAGAGGGTGTCTGTCTCCCTGATCTGAATTGAGAGCTGGTTCCACAGGAGAGGAGCCTGAAAGCTGAAGGCTCTGCCTCCCATTCTACTCTTACAAACCCTAGGAACTACAAGTAAGCCTGCAGTCTGAGAGTGAAGCGCTCTATTGGGGTGATATGGTACTACGAGGTCCCTAAGATAAGATGGGACCTGATTATTCAAAACCTTATAAGTAAGAAGAAGAATTTTAAATTCTATTCTAGAATTAACAGGAAGCCAATGAAGAGAGGCCAATATGGGTGAGATATGCTCTCTCCTTCTAGTCCCCGTCAGTACTCTAGCTGCAGCATTTTGAATCAACTGAAGGCTTTTTAGGGAACTTTTAGGACAACCTGATAATAATGAATTACAATAGTCCAGCCTAGAGGAAATAAATGCATGAATTAGTTTTTCAGCATCACTCTGAGACAAGACCTTTCTGATTTTAGAGATATTGCGTAAATGCAAAAAAGCAGTCCTACATATTTGTTTAATATGCGCTTTGAATGACATATCCTGATCAAAAATGACTCCAAGATTTCTCACAGTATTACTAGAGGTCAGGGTAATGCCATCAAGAGTAAGGATCTGGTTAGACACCATGTTTCTAAGATTTGTGGGGCCAAGTACAATAACTACAGTTTTATCAGAGTTTAAAAGCAGGAAATTAGAGGTCATCCATGTCTTTATGTCTGTAAGACAATCCTGCAGTTTAGCTAATTGGTGTGTGTCCTCTGGCTTCATGGATAGATAAAGCTGGGTATCATCTGCGTAACAATGAAAATTTAAGCAATACCGTCTAATAATACTACCTAAGGGAAGCATGTATAAAGTGAATAAAATTGGTCCTAGCACAGAACCTTGTGGAACTCCATAATTAACTTTAGTCTGTGAAGAAGATTCCCCATTTACATGAACAAATTGTAATCTATTAGACAAATATGATTCAAACCACCGCAGCGCAGTGCCTTTAATACCTATGGCATGCTCTAATCTCTGTAATAAAATTTTATGGTCAACAGTATCAAAAGCAGCACTGAGGTCTAACAGAACAAGCACAGAGATGAGTCCACTGTCCGAGGCCATAAGAAGATCATTTGTAACCTTCACTAATGCTGTTTCTGTAATATGATGAATTCTAAAACCTGACTGAAACTCTTCAAATAGACCATTCCTCTGCAGATGATCAGTTAGCTGTTTTACAACTACCCTTTCAAGAATTTTTGAGAAATTGAGAAACTGCTGCGTTGTGGTGCTCCTTCCGGACAGTAATCCAGCTGGGCCCTGTGGTTCCTGATCCTCTAGCGGCCTCTCCTCCTGTACTCTGCTCGCCGCACCACACAGCTCAGAATACCGGCTCCTTTTGCCAAACTCCACTGTCTTTTGTTGGCCACATTACACGCCACGCCCCAGGTGCTTTGATTGCAGGTGGTGTCTGATTAAACAAGTCAGGTGCTTTTGGAGTTGCCATGGCAACCACTGGGGAAGCAGAACTCAAAAGGCACAGCAAATTAAAAACATGCAGACACAACAGCAAACAAAATAACACCTTCCCCAGGGTTGGATTACACCTCCCTTTTGGAAATATCAATTAATGGCCATAACATTTTCTGTTTAAACTACCAACACACAAATTACACTTTGAAACATTGTTCTGGCTGTTGAGAGACAATTACAACACCACCAAATATCATATATAGTCATAATAGTTTACAAAAGGACCAAATCTCACACACACACACACACACACACACACACACACACACACACACACACACACACACACACACACACACACACACACACACACACACACACACACACACACACACACACACACACACACACACACAGGATGTAATAAATTTATTTAAGCAACAAAATACAACATGAACAACATCTTTGAATTGCCCGAATTCAGGAGAGTTTTCGTTGAATCTTTCATAAAATTACCAAGAAATAATCAACAACAGTTCCAATATATATAAATAAAAAATAAGCAGAGCTACTTGTTTTTGGCACACCCACATACCAGATTCTTCAGACAATTAGTCTTCTTCAAAACCTCTAAATAATTCATGTTCACATACATTTTCATTTCAAATGTGTATGTGTACACATACACACAAATTGTGACGTTGTAACTTGTAAATTAAGATTTCCTTGATAAAACCATAATTAGTGTAATTTATAGTGCAGATTATAAACTGATTGTCATGGCAGTCAGGGAAACATTACACAAAATAATGTTGAGAAATAGGCTTTTTCAATTTATAGTCAGTTCAGTAAAAGTAAGTCCCTTCAGCTGCTCCCTTGTTTGCACTCGGGGTCGCCACAGCAAATCCAAGGTGGATCTGCATGTTGAACTGGCACAGGTTTTACGCCAGATGCCCTTCCTGACGCAACTCCACATTACATGAACCTTCTGAACTGAAACCAAGCACATTAACCACTTGGCCACCACCCCTGCTATAGTCAGTTCAGTAAAATCATCAATTGAGACTGAACAATTTTTAATTAAGAGTTCATATTGGGGTGTTTTGTATATTGCAAAAACAATAAAAGCAAAGATGATTAATTTTATTGGTATACTCACCACACCAGTAGGGGTAAGAAGCTATTTTATTTTGACAACATTTTCTCCTGTTTCTTCCTTATGAGTTTAGATAAGACGTTTCTGGTTGTTTTATTTGAACACTAGGTAAGAGCAGAGGTTTTGGAAGATTGATTTGTTTGTTATTTTGGCCCTTTTCTCACCCTGAAGTTCTTATTTAAGAATAATAAATTTGTTATATTTTGGACTGCAGACTTGGTCATCCTTGGGGGCTGGAGGGAGGGGAGTCACTCCTATGTTATGCCACAGTTACCCCTAGGCTCAGTGTTGCAGACCAAATGGTCCGCCCCTAAAAAATCGGTCCGCCTTTTGCATCTGCATATGCGTCATTTTGGACCACAGCAGCACGTCTGAGATGGAGTCTTTTCACCCAAAGCGATCAAATGGATTAATGTGATTATTAACCATCAGATGATAAAGGTAAAACCTCTTAAATCATTCTAAAGTCAGTTTTAAGCAGAGATCAGACCATTTGAAGCAGAAACAAGGCACAATTCCATGACACTTTGAAATGTCCAATGTGCAGTGAACGCATCAGCTAGCAACTCATTTAGCCGTGGCGCTCTGATCGCTTCCACCGCTTTTTATGACGAAATAATGCTGAATTTGTGTGGAACTGAATGTCTGTACAAAAGCATCAGATATCTGTCGCTGAGATAGATGATGACTGGAGCGCAGTTTTCAGCAGAAACGAGGTGTTAATCCGTGAACCGCGTCATCAGGGGGACCGATTTTTAGGGGGACCGTTCGCTCGGTGACACTGGACGTAACAACATGCAACCAAAGAAAAGAGACCAACACCTTGTACCCTGTATGGTTCATATCCCGCCTAGCCTGGCAAATTATATACAGCTGTGCTCAAAAGTTTACATACCCTGGCAAAAAAAAAAAATGTTTTTTGCCCATTTTTCAGAGACTATAAATGGTAACAACCTTGTTTTTCAACTCATGGTTAGTGGTTGTGTTGTATGGCTGGGGTGCCTGGGTGCCTTTTGTTTTTCCTTCCAGGTGGCATGCGTTCAGGACTGAGTGGCTGTGTGGCTGAGTTATCAGGACCTCACCCTGATCACCTGAGGCTGGTCATGTGCAGCTCGTCAGGACTCACAGCTGTGGTGCATCTATATGGATTGGGGCATGGTTGCATTTAAGTCTGGAGTACACAGTGTGTATTTGCCAGAGACTCGACCTTGTGACCAGACGGGTGAGATCGTCGTCTAGAGAGCCATCTCATCATCATGGATGCAGAGACCGTACCAGGTTTGATGCCATGGTCTGTGAAAGAGGAGGGGGTGAGGTCTCACGCTCGTCAGCACACTTCCTGAGGTACTTTAGGTTTTGTGACTAACATGAGTACAGTCAGCAAATGTGGTGTCCCTCTCACCTTATTATATTGAGCTGTTATGTTAGTCGTCTAATCAGCTTCCACTGCAGTGGAGAATTGAACTGGGTGTTCCATGCCTGCAGGGTGGGAAGCTGATTGGTGATTAAGCCAGGAAGTGTTTGCTGTTTATGTACACCTTTGAGTGGTCTCTCTGTGTGTGGAGTGGTGGACTCACATGATGGTTTCTTCTTTCACAGACTCGGTTGGTCGCGGCCACCTGGGGGGTGTCGGCGGGGTCCTTGGGTCCGAACTGTTCTGGCTCTGGACCGTTTGTGCTGCTGGGAGCGCACCGTTATTCCACTTCGCAGACCGCGCACTCATTCGTTGTTATTCTGCACATCACTGTTATGTTTATTAAATTCTGTTATCCTTTGTACCGTGCTCTGCTTATTTTATACTGGGTCTTACTTCAAACGCTGGTCGGTTCTCCGCCCGCGTCCGACACATAACAGGTTGGGTGAAGCCATTTATTGTCAAAGTAAGTGGTACTTCATGGAGCAATAAGACATATTGAACTTAAGGTGTAAATTACAGGCTTCCACTGACGAACTCAAAGAGCCACACTTCTAATCAGAATTAGTGCAGAGAGAAAAACAGGCACACGCCTCCACACTGTCAGCCACACTTTCCTACAAGCACAATGACAGGAAAATGCCACAACACAGCAAAAGCTGTGATTCTCAAGCTAATTAAACAGTTTGTTTCTCATTGTGTTTGCTGTCAGGTCCAAAATCGTACATGCGTTTGGTGTCCTTTTTTTTTTTTTTTAGATTGGGTAACACTGAATATTCCTGTGACTGAGGGAGGACAGAAGCCTCAGTGATTAACAATGTAAAGATGCTAATGGGCCTCACAGAACAGCAGCATAACAACATTCTTATGGATATGTGAGAGAAAGACAAAAGAGAAAACTGATTCAACTTGAAAAGACAAACTGGTTTCAAAGGTTTCCAATGAACATGTACACAGAGACGAGAAAAGTTAATCACGGTTGGGTTGTCATGGTTCCTATTTCTGGTAACAAAAAACACCCTAATGAATCCAGCTGAACAAAAAACTTTTCTTGTAAAGTACAGCAGCTTTCATCAGTTGCTGCAATTAACTAATTTTAACAGCCTGTTTTTTTTGTTGTTGTTAATTTTAAGATGGCGCGATGTGGCCAGGGCTTGTTGTTCAGTGTGTTGGAAATTTAGTTCCACGGGCTTTAAAGCTACATGGCCTTTCATATTTCACTAAACTGACAAAATTTAGTATCTAAGAAATCCAAGCATTATAACGGGTTTAATTTTGGAAAGTGTTTCAAAATTACAGCCCATTTTAATAAAGAGAACTAATTTACCTGGGGGAATTCTATAATGAATATTTTATTTTCTGTCTTATGGTGTCTGCAGGAGTTACTGCATATGCATGTCCATGAGCTTTTGGAAAAACTGGAAGTTACCTTTGACCTTGGGTGATGCACACACACGCAGCCTGTATGCCAAGATCCGTGAGATGTCTTGTAAGTCACTTCAGGAATTTCATTCATCCAGAAAAACCTTAGGGAAAAATCCACATGTTGTGTCCAATCACAGTGCAGTGTTGGCATTTACATCTCCTTCGCATAGAGTTGATCAGGTTGTCAATTGTGGAATGTTGGTCCACTCCTCTTCAATGGCTGTGCGAAGTTGCTGGATATTGGCAGGAACTGGTACACTGTCGTATACGCCGGTCCAGAGCATCCCAAACATGCTCAATGGGTGACATGTCTGGTGAGTATGCCGGCCATGCAAGAACTGGGACATTTTCAGCTTCCAAGAATTGTGTACAGATCCTTGCAACATGGGGCCATGCATTATCCTGCTGCAAGATGAGGTGATGTTCTTGGATGTATGGCACAACAATGGGCCTCAGGATCTCGTCACGGTATCTCTGTGCATTCAAAATGCCATCAATAAAATGCACCTGTGTTCTTCGTCCATAACAGACGCCTGCCCATACCATAACCCCACCGCCACCATGGGCCACTCGATCCACAACATTGACATCAGAAAACCGCTCACCCACACGACGCCACACACGCTGTCTGCCATCTGCCCTGGACAGTGTGAACCGGGATTCATCCGTGAAGAGAACACCTCTCCAATGTGCCAAACGCCAGTGAATGTGAGCATTTGCCCACTCAAGTCGGTTACGGCGACGAACTGGAGTCAGGTCGAGACCCCGATGAGGACGACGAGCATGCAGATGAGCTTCCCTGAGACGGTTTCTGACAGTTTGTGCAGAAATTCTTTGGTTATGCAAACCGATTGTTTCAGCAGCTGTCCGAGTGGCTGGTCTCAGACGATCTTGGAGGTGAACATGCTGGATGTGGAGGTCCTGGGCTGGTGTGGTTACACGTGGTCTGCGGTTGTGAGGCTGGTTGGATGTACTGCCAAATTCTCTGAAATGCCTTTGGAGACGGCTTATAATAGAGAAATGAACATTCAATACACGAGCAACAGCTCTGGTTGACATTCCTGCTGTCAGCATGCCAATTGCACGCTCGCTCAAATCTTGTGACATCTGTGGCATTGTGCTGTGTGATAAAACTGCACCTTTCAGAGTGGCCTTTTATTGTGGGCAGTCTAAGGCACACCTGTGCACTAATCATGGTGTCTAATCAGCATCTTGATATGGCACACCTGTGAGGTGGGATGGATTATCTCAGCAAAGGAGAAGTGCTCACTATCACAGATTTAGACTGGTTTGTGAACAATATTTGAGGGAAATGGTGATATTGTGTATGTGGAAAAAGTTTTAGATGAGTTCATCTCATACAAAATGGGAGCAAAACCAAAAGTGTTGCGTTTATATTTTTGTTGAGTGTAAATAAAAACAGAATACAATGATTTGCAAATCCTCTTCAACCTATATTCAAATGAATACACCACAGGTACAGGATACTTAATATTCAAACTGATAAACTTTGTTTTTGTGCAAATAGTTGGGGATGGTATGTTTATCACTGTGTTACATCACCTTTCCTTCTAACAACACTCAATAAGCATTTGGGAACTGATGACACTAATTGTTGATGCTTTGTAGGTAGAATTCTTTCCCATTCTTGCTTGATGTACAGCTTCAGTTGTTCAACAGTCCGGGGTCTCCGTTGTCGTATTTTGCGCTTCATAATGCACCACACATTTCAATGGGCAACAGGTTTGGACTGCAGGCAGGCCATTCTAGTACCGGCACTCTTTTACTACGAAGCCACGCTGTTGTAACAGTTACAGAATGTGGCTGGCATTGTCTTACTGAAATAAGCAGGGACATCCCTGAAAAAGACATTGCTTGGATGGCAGCATGTGTTGCTCCAAAACCTGGATGTACCTTTCAGCATTGATGGTGCCATCACAGATGTGTAACTTGCCTGTGCCATGGGCACTAACACACCCCCATACCATCACAGACACTGGCTTTTGAACTCTGCGCTGGTAACAGTCTGGATGGTCTTTTTCCTCTTTTGTCCGGAGGACACGACGTCCATGATTTCCACAAACAATTTGAAATGTGGACTCATCAGACCACAGCACACTTTTCCACTTTGTGTCTGTCCATTTCGAATGAGCCCGGGCCCAGAGAAGGTGGCAGCGTCTCTGAATGTTGTTGATGTATGGCTTTCGCTCTGCATGGTAGAGTTTTAGCTTGCACTTGTAGATGTAGCAATGAACTGTGTTAACTGACAGTGGTTTTCTGACGTGTTCCTGAGCCCATGCGGTAAGATCCTTGACACAATGATGTTGGGTTTTTAATGCAGTGCCACCTGAGGGATCGAAGGTCACAGGCATTCAATGATGGTTTTCGGCCCTGCCGCTTACGTGTAGAAAGTTCTCAAGATTCTCTGAATCTTCTGATTATATTATAGACTGTAGATGATGGAATCCCTAAATTCCTTGCAATTGAGAAACATTGTTCTTAACCTTCTGGACTATTTTTTCACACAGTTGTTCACAAAGTGGTGTTCCTCACCCCATCTTTGCTTGTGAACGGCTGAACTTTTTGGGGATGCTCCTTTTATACCCAATCATGACAGTCACAATTAGTGTCATCACTTCCCAAACACTTATTGAGTGTTGTTAGAAGGAAAGGTGATGTAACAGTGATAAACATACCAGTGTCCCAGCTTTTTTGAAACATCTTGCAGGCATCCATTTCAAAATGAGCAAATATTTGCACAAAAACAAAAAAGTCTATCAGTTTGAACATAGACATCTTGTTTTTGTGGTGCATTCAATTGAATATAGGTTGAAGAGGATTTGCAAATCATTGTATTGTTTTTATTTACATTTCACACAATGTCCCAACTTCATTGGAATTGGGGTTGTAAATAGCTTTTTTTTTTTATTTTGATTTCAAGTAGGAAACGTACCAGAAGCTCTGAAATGCTCACATTGGCAACTAGATGGCAAGAAAAACTGCTAAAATGTGTGGCAAGGTCTTGACTGTTTATTTTTTTTGGGAAGTTGACTTTCAGCAAAAGTAAGATGGGCTGACAACCAAAAATCAACTAAGAGCTGTGTCTCTTGCCCTGATGGGCAACTTACTTATACTTACTAATAAATGCCAATACCTGTCCAGTGTACATTTTGTCTGTATGATTTATTTCACTGTATGGAAATATTTAGAACTGTTCAGTAAATGTGAACATTTTAGCAACGCTCACATTGGTCATGATGGAGAAACATGGAGAGGATGAATGGCTCCCCTGAGCTGAATCACAGCAGTGCATTATTGGACCTCTGTGCTGTTCATGGACTATCCATCACAAACACCTTGTTCGAGCACAAGGGTGTTCATAAGTGCACTTGGTATGAGAGCAGCCTACATCAAAGTTTAACAACTGATTTTGTAATTGTGTCATCAGACCTGTGTCAATGTGTCTTTAGATAGTCTGGTTAGGAGAGTGGCACAACTGTCAACTGATCAGCAACTAAGGATGAGTGGGGTCAGATGTTGGGGTAATCCACTGAAGCAACCTGGAAGGCCTTAAAAAACAAACAAAAAAGTGTGAAGGTTTTTGGGTAACGCTTAGTGGAAAAACCTGTCCATGCAGCTTTGAAATCACTTCTCAGAAGGAATTTCTCCTACAACCCGAGGGACACATGAAGTTGGAATGGTCCATCTTCAAGAACTCCAATCTTGAGGTAGCTGCTTTAAGTTGTGGCCAGATGGTTGTCAGTGCTTGTCACAGCGGCAACCCATGACACTTGCAGTGAGGAAGATGGTCAGGCTGAAGAAGACCTTTCATGGCTGGCTGGCACAGAGGTCTTTGGAATCAGCGGTTGGGTACCGACAGTCAAGACAAACCACTTCAGTGGTTGCTGAGGCAAAGGTCTGGTGTGGGAGGAGTTTGAAGAGGCCATGGAGAATGACTTTTGTACAGCCTCAAAGTGGTTCTGGCAGACTGTCGGACGACTCAGGAAAGGAAGACATTTCTTAGCCCAATTTGTTTTCAGAAAGTGTGGTGGACTGGGGAGTCAGGCAGTGGTAAGGAACATTGACGATCTCCTCAACCTCACCAACATGCCCTCATTTGAGGAGGCAGTGATGGAAGGCCCAGGGGGCTGTACAGCAATCTCCGTGGGGGAAGTCACTCCTACCTCTGCGAGTAATCATTGAGCATAAGCAAAAATACTGTTAGTCCTTTACACCCTATGTCGATGTCTGTACAAGGTGCATTCAAAAAGTATTGAACCTTTGGCTGCAAACAATACAATAACTCACCAGGGGGGGTCTCCTTCTACCAGGATAGATGGCTGCATTGTGATGATGGAGCTGCCAACTTTGCACCACACATGGATCCAGTTGTTTGCAGAGAACATCACGCAGGTTGTGTAGGACCTCCTGACGCAAGTCTCTTTGGCTGCTCCCTTGTTTTGCACTTAGAGTTGTCAAAGCAGATCTGAGATGGATCTGCATGTTGATTTTTTTGGCACAAGTTTTATGCCGGATGCATTCCTGATGCAACTCCACATTACATGGAGAGTGGGCAAGGGAGGTGGGTTTGAACCAGGAACTTTCTGCAACAAAACCAAGCGCACTAACCACTTGGCCACCACCCCTGCTTAGGACCTCCTCTTTATTAAAAGTATGGCCTTATGGTGCGTACTCATGATGCACCACTCCACAGAAGTCAAAGCAAACAGTCAACATAACTGACATTGCTGTGCAACTACTGGACTTTCTTTGACCTCAGTGATGTTGGATGTTTCCATTGCGATGAATGAAATTTGATTTTTGCGTTGTTCCCATAAACTCAAATTGTACCCAAAAACCCAAATTGAACCCTGTGGGACTCCACATAACAACAAAGCTGCAGATGATTCAGAACCATGAATATGCACAGAAAAGGTTCTGTTTGGCTTGGTTTGCATTTCCACTGTAGGAAGAACCCTCAGTTTTGCAGGTGGAACACTTAAATACTGACAAGCACAGTATCAAGCATGCACACGGTGTCACAAGGCGTCTCTGCTCCACACGAAGGCAAACTCTGTCATTTTAACATTATTTTATTTTTCTTCTTTGAGGATCATGGGATAATTTCATCGTGTACAGACAGAATCCACTGATCCCTGTGGTACATGAGACGTTAATTATTGAGGCGCTGTGATTCATCCAACTTGTGGCGCAAAGAGTGAGGCCTGGAGGAGAGAGACGACACTCCACTCACAGTAGAGACTTGAGCCAGCACCCAGAGACAACCAACCAATGGATTACACCTGTAGCAGACTGTGCCAGCCCCGCATCGGCCCAGCCACACCAGGTGCTGAAACTCAACAACCTGATGGACGACCTCCAGTGCAGAAACCATGATCTGACAGAGCAACTGTGGC
Organism: Thalassophryne amazonica; assembly: GCF_902500255.1. Classification (NCBI taxonomy): domain Eukaryota; kingdom Metazoa; phylum Chordata; class Actinopteri; order Batrachoidiformes; family Batrachoididae; genus Thalassophryne; species Thalassophryne amazonica. The sequence goes on along the minus strand of NC_047107.1, from coordinate 73,505,822 downwards.
GCAAAGTCACAAAGGGACTTTTCTTCAGCCGTGAAAAGGAATTAAAGTATTTTCAGATGTCGTTTTTGAAAATCAGGTGGCTTTATGTGGATACGTTTGTCAGACTGTGATGATGAATCCCACTGAAACAAACAGGTAAGACTTTATATTTACTACGTGTGTGACGGTTTATTTGAAACAGTCTGTTTGCATGAGGACCGCATCTTTCAGCCAATCAATGGACACTATTAATGGATGTATTTCAACTTATGAGCAAATTACAAGAAACCTGTCAACAATCACATAATTTACCTACAACTTATGTTCCACATGTGATGTATGAGTCATACGCTGGCATGCGTTGAAAATTTTCACCATGCCCAAAGCTGTTCGAGGTGCTTGGCATATACACCATATAGCAACATGCTTCAAAATACTACAACCTGCTTTTAACTTACACAAAACTTAGCCATAACATATTAGACGTACGCCAGTGTATGTCACTGTTTTTAATACAGTCAGCATACACTGGCTAAATCGTCAAGGTGTGACAGGGCCTTTAAGTTATAGCACAGCTTCTCCTGCTCGTGGATTATCTCCAAAATGTTTTGTTTTATACCAGAGTTTCTCTGTTAGCCATGCCTTTTTGATGAACCAGTGTTTGAATGGCAATGATCATTTTTCCAAATAACTTTTAAAGCATAAGTCGTCACCTGAACTTTGAAGACAATTTCCTAGCTGAGTTTTTCAAATTAAAAGTGAATTTGCAAGCTGCCAAATTCTTCGGTCAATGTCAAAAACTTTTTGTTAACTTTAATTTTTCATCCACAATGTAATTGGTATATGCACTGCAAACACTTTTAAAATATGATGGGAGAGGAAGGAGTGAAACCGGAAAATCATAGCCCTTGCACTCTCCATAGTTTCGAAGTGTAGTTTAAATTCTTAGGAGGTGCATGTCAGGCTAAACAGAGGGGCTCTGACAGGGTACACAGTGACGCAAAGGGCTCTGATCTAAAGTGGTTCTCTGGTTCACCACAACCAGGGATATGTGTGAAACGTAACACCATCATGTTTCTCTGGACATGATCCAGCATCAAGTTGGACCAGTGTTGAGGACCCCAGCAACTGGAAGAGGCCAAGGGCAGAGGCACATTTCATGTAACTGTGGCAGATAAGGGAAAATTTTCGAGAGGTGAGGGATGGACACCTTGTCCAGTCAGTGCCAGTGACATCTGGCACCAGCGCATGAAGCCAGATCGTACCTGCGCCAAATTTGATATGCCAAAGTTAAATGAACACCAAGGCAATGTCAATTTAAAAACGAGCCTTTTGTAGACTACCTTCTGAATGGTCAAAGTAGATTATTGTCCCTGGGGCCCATTGTGCTTTAGCATATCCGCAGATACAGAGGGGAGAAGTGGACGAGAGACTACAACTCCATCTGGTTGGGACACCAGTCCATCACAAGATATTTCCCAAGATGAGTGGACTGGAGTGTTCTTATCCAAGGACATGGACAGGTAGTCTGAAGTACACACCTGCAATCAAATCTTGGTCTGTATAATAGTAGCCCACCCAAAAAAACGCTCTTGCCCTACATCCATCAATTTGCCTGTCCACCTACATACACCCATGCATCATGACTTGGGTTATTCAATAATGTTAAAAAAGAAATGCAAGTTAAAATGTAATGAATGGGACCAGATCTGGACCCAGCTACAATCAAAGAAATTCAATGCTACATCCAAGAAATCTCCCTTTTACTAAAGCTAATTTAAGAACTGATTTGCAAAACACATATGTGCACATTGTGACACTGTTGATTTTACAGAACGGCAAAATAAATAAATGAGTAAAATCAATGCCAGTCAACAATAAAGTACACTCAAACAACTCAGTTCACTCTTGTAGGTCAGGTGTTATCAGAAAAGAAAAACAACAGCATTTTAAAAATAATATAAACATGTCACCAACATTGATGGATGTGGCAGATATCTGCATTTTATTGAAGGCTTTGAGAGAGAGAGAGAGAGAGAGAGAGAGAGAGAGAGAATCAGGGTTCATTCCCTGACAAAACAATTGTTAAGTACCCACTTTCGTGTTTCAAGGATAGGGAAGGCTGAAAGCATAAGGCTTTAACTCTGACTGCTACTCAACTGTATCACAGTGTCCAAAAAGAGCTAGCGTCAGGATTATCTCCTTCTTTGTGAGGTTAATCAAGCTAATAAGTAATACCATCTTAATCCACAATTCCCAGAAGAGGCAATTACCAAGATATGGTGTGAGACAGGTTCCCCTCATATGTGTGTGTGTGTACTTCAGTGACTCCCTCATTCTTTTTAACCCCATTTGTCAGTTATATGTCTGCATGAGACAAAGAATTAGCATATTATTTTATCATCATTATCCACCTCACTAGTGTGTGTGTGTGTGTGTGTGTGTATATATATATATATATATATATATATATATATATTAGGGCTGGGCAAGTTAAAGAATGATTTTTATTGTGTTAACGCATTAATTAATTAACACCGACAATTCTTTTATTGCACATTAACGCAGTTGTTTTTTCCAACTGCTACAGACTGTGGGCCGATTCTGTAAGACATTCTGAGAATTGCAACAAATGGTGGCACGTATGAGATTCCCTCACGATGCACCATAAAGGAAGAGGACTACAAAAGCCACTTTACAACGTCCACCCACTGTTGCTTTCACTGGGGACTACTGGACATCACTGGGTAATTTAGCTTTTTTTTTTTTCTTCTTCTTGGTGGTGGGACAAAGCAGGTTGAGAAACTCATAGAGCAGACAGACACTGAGGGACCTCTTAAAAACCCCTTTAAAAAAAACTCATAATAAGTTACTTCCATCATAAGGAATTAATGCATTTCCAGACATTTTCAAAAACAAGAGTGTCATGTGGAGAACAGTTTTCATCTCTGATGATGAATCCTGGGAACAGGTCAGATTAAAAGCCGGTGACACAAGAAAGTGAGCCGGCATCTAAAGTTTAAGCTTTCATCGTTAGCTCCATGTGTTCTCCATTTTTTTGTAGAAGCGTTACAGCACTACGTACAGGCCTGGCATATGTACTACAGCATTTTCACATGATTTCACTGGATCTGTGAGAATGGAGACATTTCTTGAATGGAACCTTTGAAAATGACAAAGAAAAAGATTGTATAGGAGAAGTTCAGTTTCAGTGTAGACAAGGCCTTAAAAACATTCCACCCCACCCCCTGGTGCCGCCCATGGTTTCATTCATATGACAGAACATTTAAAATAAAACTGTGCTACCCTCTACTTTTGAATTAATTTTTGAATTTTGCATATAACAATGTGATTAATCGTGGAAATCATGCAATTAATTGTGATTAAAAATTTTAATCGTTGCCCAGCTCTAATATATAAATGATGTCAATGTTTCATCTATGTCACTGAGAAGGTCGCACTGATTGGTCAAAATTAGAGTAATGTGAATGTGTGAATGCTACACAAAACATTCTTCAACAGTGAAGTATAACAAAGTCAACTTCGCAAATTTTTTTATATGTTAAAAATTCACTATCACCATTTAAAAAAGGTGGACATGTGATCTCATATTATACATACATAGTTAAAATTGAAGTCTCAGGAAAAAGAAAAGTCTAAACGCATGTTCGCTCTCATTCATTTAATATTGCTTTTCTAATCCAAGTCATTCGACCCTTTGTAGTAAAGTGATGTGAGAAGGTGTACCGACAAAAACACATGAAACAGTTTTTGGTTAAAGTGCTCTGATACACCATGAATTAGCAGCAGTATGTATATACATATAAATGTAGTTCATCACTCTTACAAATCATCCATAAAAAAAGATCACCCCCCCGCCCCAAAAAACCCCCAACAACAGCCATTTACAGTCAACAAAATTTCCTCATACCGAACTCAAAACCTAAACAAAAAGACTTTCTAGTTCTCTCAGTAGTTACTTCAACATGACCCCTTGCTATGATTTTTGTAAAAAAAAAAAAAAAAAAAAAAAAAAAAAAAAAAGCAACAGTAAAATGTATTTCATCCGTAATGTACATACATACAAAATTACACCCCCCCCCCCCCCCCCCCCTTAAGAATGTGTTCTGTAAACACTGCTTCAGTCCTTCAGGTTAGATTTTGCAACATTTCAGCTTCAATCCACATATGTCTGATAAAGAACACCCCCCCCCCCCCCCCCCCCCAAAAACAAAACAAAACCAATCTGAGGCTCCTGTTTTAGGAAATGATTTTTGCTTTTTAATCTTCTTCTGCTCCTTCAATAGTCCATCCATTCCAATTAGGGTGTTCCAAACGCGCCCCCCCCCCCTCCGCCCCCGAAAAAAAAAACTAATAGTGAAAAGGGCTTGAGGGGCATGAGTAGACAAGGCTAGGTCTAAATACAGATAAGGCAAAGCATTGGGTAGAGGTTGGGAAGGTTTGGATTGCGAGTACTCACACCGGGCAGCCTGTCAGCCTTTCCAGAATATATTTCAAAACAAGGGGAGGGTAGCATTCGGCAGAGATAGCCATGTAAGGTACTGAAGGATGTGATTCAAAGGCCTTGGAGAAACTCCTGAAGCTGCCTGACAAGCTCGGTGTCGACGGTCTCCATCAGGACACCAAAACCCTGGTCTCCCAACAGGGCCTGCTGGGCCTTCAGTTTTTCATAGACAAACTGCTGGAGAGAAACACTGTGCACAGGGTCCTCCAGGGCCAACTATAATAACAGGAGAAAGAAAACACAAGATTGTCATGAGCTGTCACATATATGTGTGAATGTTTACAAAGTCATTGGTATACCTGATTTTCAAGTGTCAGATTTCAAAATAACTGTAGATATAAATGCATAGGAACCAATTTTGTGTAACCACAATTTTTAATGAAAGGCATCAGAGGACTGATGCAAACCCACCTCACTCTGCACACTGGGATATACAGTAGTGTTCAGAATAATAGTAGTGTAATGTGACTAAAAAGATTAATCCAGGTTTTGAGTATATTTCTTATTGTGACATGGGAGACAAGGTACCAGTAGATTCAGTAGATTCTCACAAATCCAACAAGACCAAGCATTCATGATATGCACACTCTTAAGGCTATGAAATTGGGCTATTAGTAAAAAAAAATGTAGAAAAGGGGGTGTTCACAATAATAGTAGTGTGGCATTCGGTCAGTGAGTTCGTCAATTTTGTGGAACAATCAGGTGTGAATCAGGTGTCCCCTATTTAAGAATGAAGCCAGCACCTGTTGTACATGCTTTTCTCTTTGAAAGCCTGAGGAAAATGGGACATTCAAGACATTGTTCAGAAGAACAGCGTAGTTTGATTAAAAAGTTGACTGGAGAGGGGAAAACGTATACGCAGGTGCAAAAAATTATAGGCTGTTCATCTACAATGATCTCCAATGCTTTAAAATGGACAAAAAAAAAAAAAAAAAAAACAGAGACGCATGGAAGAAAACAGAAAACAACCATCAAAATGGATAGAAGAATAACCAGAATGGCAAAGGCTCACCCATTGATCAGCTCAGATAGTCTGGAGTTACCTGTAAGTGCTGTGACAGTTAGAAGACGCCTGTGTGAAGCTAATTTATTTGCAAGAATCCCCCGCAAAGTCCCTCTGTTAAATAAAAGACATGTGCAGAAGAGGTTACAATTTGCCAAAGAACACATCAACTGGCCTAAAGAGAAATGGAGGAATATTATGTGGACTGATAAGAGTAATATTGTTGTTTTTGGGTCAAAGGGCCGCAGACAGTTTGTGAGACAACCCCCAAACTCTGAATTCAAGCCACAGTTCACAGTGAAGACAGTGAAGCATGGTGGTGCAAGCATCATGATATGGGCATGTTTCTCCTACTATGGTGCTGGGCCTATATATCACATGAATCAGTTTGGATATGTCAGAATACTTGAAGAGGTCATGTTGCCTTATGCTGAAGAGGACATGCCCTTGAAATGGGTGTTTCAACAAGACAATGACCCCAAGCACACTAGTAAACGAGCAAAATATCTTGGTTCCAAACCAAAAAAATTAATGCCTCGCAGATGTGAAGAAATCATGAAAAACTGTGGTTATACAACTAAATACTAGTTTAGTGATTCACAGGATTGGTAAAAAAAAAAAGCAGTTTGAACATAACAGTTTTGAGTTTGTAGCGTCAACAGCAGATGCTACTATTATTGTGAACACCCCCTTTTCTACTTTTTTTTTTTTTTACCAATAGCCCAAATTCATAGCCTTAAGAGTGTGCATATCATGAATGCTTGGTCTTGTTGGATTTGTGAGAATCTACTGGTACCTTGTTTCTCATTTAACAATAAAAAATATACTCAAAACATGGATTAATCTTTTTAGTCACATAGCACTATTATTCTGAACACTACTGTAGCCATGTGTGTCAGTTCACGTTAGTAGTACATGCAAACCTTTGAATGTGCAGCATTTTGATTACTAAAAGCTGTAGTGACTAAAAACCTCCAATTTTCTTGTCGAAAGGGAATGCAACTTCCTATGTTTATTAGGGGCGGGGTATCAATACTGATGATATTGCAATATTTAATTTTATGATATGAAATCTATATTATAATAGCCAAGTGGCCTCTGTGTGTATGGCTTCGATCACGGAGAAACCAGGGAGAGCTGACATTTGCCGTTTGGTATGCTTATGTATTTTGCGTCAAGGATGAATGATGCAAAAATGGACAGTTGATAGGACAAATATTTTTTGGAGAAATAAGCAATTTTAGGTAACCAGTAAACAATGGCTATTGTGCTGCAATTCACCATGAGAGGTTGGGGATTTGAGGTTTTAAGTGTTATTGTGGTTCATGGTAGTTTATCAATGCTGTCAGCATTATTGATTTATTGTGTTTAACAGTGTTGCTGGTGCTATTGATTTATTGTGTTTTGTAGTTCAATTGCTTTAGTCAGTTTAGTTAAGTGTCATGTTGTTGTGACCATGACTGAAGAGTACTGCTTTTAATGCTATCTGCCACTGTCTCTGTTTGTGCGTGTGTAAAAATTAAAAGCAACTGCTTGCAGCAGCCATGTCTCTGTTTGTGTGTGTGTGTAAAAATTAAAAGCACCTGCTTGCAGAAGAATGCAGAAAAAACAAAAAGCTCTACATGCGTGTGACTGGGGACAAAACAGAACATTGATACTAATATTTTTGGAGAAACTAAGGATATTAGCTAACATTGCTAATTACACCCTGGACTAACACAACATTCTAGCAGAGGGCGATAAATCATTGTTATATTAAAAGAGTGCACGCATGCTTTTATTTAGTAAGCTCAATGTAAGTACATAATATAATTGTAAATATGGTAAAAAATACATGGATGACACAAGAAAGTGAAAACACATATTTCCATTGCGGGGTATTTAAAAATCAAATGGCAAAATAGAAGTAATAATAAAATATTATTTATAATAATACTAATAATTTATAAATATATTAAGACAGTAAATTAACAAAAAATAAAAAGGGTTAAGTTCTAAAAATTGTTGAGGTCTAAGGTTCTAAAAACATTCTGGACTCGCATGCCATTCCAGCTCCTTATAGAAACTTTAATTTATTACCACCCTTGAAAAATGTCAGCTACCTATTTTAAAAACACTAAATCTAGAGCCTGACAACATGCTGCATGATTTTAAAAGCCCTAAATTTGATATATTCAATTATTGGTTGAAACAAGGTGGACATGTGGTACCACTTTTAGTCAGCAGATGGGGGAAGGTGTTGTAGACTATCCGATAGTACTTTAAATCATATCCAGACATCAAATTGAGCACTGATGATTATTTACTGAAAGGAGTACCAGCCAGGGAATGCAGAAGTGAAGGATGGGACCAAGTTTTTTTCTTCTGTGTTAAAATATTGAGCTGCGTGGATCTTTTCCAAGCTGAACATGAGGTGTGCTGAGGTAGGGAGTCAGATCAGTGGTGAAGCTGTGTGTGGGCCTCATACTCAACAGTAAGCAAATTGGTGCTGCATGGAGGCATCTGATTTTCACTTTGAGCAAGGAAAATATTCATCCAAGATGAATATGATGTTAGGCAATGTGGCACACCTCATGATATACAATTCTGTTCAAAATAACAGCAGTGTGTTGTAAAAAAGTGAGTAAAGCTCAAAATACTTAAAATAGCTTTGATTCCACACAAATGCATTGGGAACACCATATTCTATTCCAAATCAAACATCAAGAATTTTTTTGAATCAAATTTGCTATTACTTTACAGAAAGCACGTGTGTCGTGCTCCTCCCTGAAACACATGCGGCATACGTATGGTTTGCAGCTGTGGAGATCTCTGGTTCTGGACGTCCCAGCTGCAGAACACATACAGTGTTTGGACAGACATGAACTAACAACTGCCCACTGTGACACACGTGTCTGTTTGCTGTCCGCACGTGGACATACATAAAACATATGTCCCTGTTGAAATGGGCTGCAGCGAGCACACGCCGTGCACATTGACAGGCTACCCCAGGTTTCTATGGTGCGTGGTTTTATGATCTTTTTTAAATACATCCATGTCCTTCTTGATATCAGGCATTTCCCCGCACCTTTTACAGGACAGCGATGGTAGCTCAGTGGTAAAGTTTCTGGCTGGCAATCAGAAACTTTTGGAAATTGCAAGTTCGAATCCTGTGGGTAGCATGTATTTTTTTTTTTCCACAGCAGCTGCACAATGTGGTTACACACTGCGAAGCTGCTTGCACTGTGTTCCCCCGTGCACGAAACTGTTGCAGCGGCATCATTCATGCCTGCCTGCTGGCTCCATGTTTTCATGGTTCGCTCATACAAGCTGTTCCGCCGTGATTCGCCCTGATTTATAGTTAACTGTACTATGTGTGAAAGGGCCCTAAACGTTCCATTTGGAGAGAAGTCAAGGCCTATGATGAAAGGTATACCCTTCCTACTGTGAAGCACAGAGGTGGATTGGTGATGTTTTGGGGATGTGTGAGCTACAAAGGCACAGGAAACGTGGCCAAAATTGATGGCAGGATGAATGCAGCATACTTGCATTATCAGAAAATACTGGAGGGAAATTTGGACTCATCAACCCAGAAGCTGTCCATGGGACGTACTTGGACGATCCAACATGACAACGATCCAAAACACAAGGCCAAGTTGACCTGTCATTGGCTACAGCAGAATAAAGTGAAGGTTCTGGAGTGGCCATCTCAGTCTCCTGACCTCAGTATTATTGAGCCACTCTGGGGAGATCTCAAAGGTGCAGTTCATGCAAGACGGCCTAGGAATTTACAGGAACTGGAGATGTTTTGCCAAGAAGAATGGACAGCTTTGTCTAAACATGTCTATTCAGGGGCATGCGCTTGGTGAAAGCTTATAAATACTGAAGCGAAGTGGTGCAATCTGGTCCAATCTATCATGCTATTTGGACCAATTTTGTGACTGTGCATGATCAAATTTTGTTTAAATATTTTTCAGATAAACTTGTTTGTTGAACCTGAACCTGAACAGCAGAACTCTCAACTTATCATTTGAATACAGCCACCTATAATTGATGGACATCAGGGTTCTCACCAGGATTTTTTCACAGCATAGGGGAAAATTAGTGGGGGATATTCGCACGATGAGTATCCCACGAGAAAATTTTGAAATTTCTAACCGTTTGAAACATTATTTACTGCATTTTGAGGACCACACTGTGTTCTTAACTGGGACGTTAAATAATGTGCGACATGTCCCAAATCACAGCACAGGGGATCCAAATCACACTATAGAGGCCCCCTATGATCAACTGCGCTGGGGACAACCCTGGACATCATTTCCATGTTGCACATTTAACATGACCTCAGACCTTGTTTTGAAATATTCTGATTTCTTTTCTACTGTGGTATACACACTTGGCAGTGTAACTATTCTATGAGTTATTTTACTTAATAAACAATGTATTATAATGGTAAGTAGTGTGTGAAGCTCCTGGGTTTTAGGCAAAATTATTTTATTCTTAAATTTACACAGTAAGTCAATAATAATAATCAGGGTTTGCATTAGAGGTTTTGACAACTGAGTCCTGGGACACACTAGGTATTGAACATGTGAGTCCCAAGGCACCGCACTCAATCCCAGCACCTCGAGGCGGCTTTCCCACATTGCACGAGTGCTAAATTCAGTACATAGAGCTACAAATTTCAGGAGCTACTCAAGTGTGCTGGAGTGTGGCTAAGAAAGGTGGCCAAAGATGCGATGAAAGCAAAGTGTGTCCAAGATTATGTACTTTTATAGTTGAAAAGGCAACGTAAACAAAAGTAAATCCACAATGCTGTAGGTGTTTTGAGATGAAACAGGTGTTCGAAATTTGGAAATTCAAAAATTTGTTAAAGCAAAGCAAAATAATATAATTCAAGATATTTATTTTTGTTATCAAAGAGCCACAATTTGAGGCAATTAAATTTAAATATGATACACACCTCATATTTCATTATTTTGTTATATTTGAAGACATTTGTTATATATTGGTCATAAATAATGTTAAAAACAAACTGATTTGCTGCTGTGTTCCAGTGGTGGGCACAGTTCCGCTAATCCGCTAACCGCTAATTATCAAAGATGTTTTCATTATCGGATTAGCTTTTCAGATAACGTTGAAAACCATGATCGGACTAATTATATTCTGATAGGTTTTGGTCCAATAATTTCTAGACCGCTAACATGACGTGGTAAACAAAACTGAATAGTTACAAACATTTATGAAATCTAAAATCAGTGTTAAATATTTTATAGTAGATGCGCAGTTCTATCTTCCGTAAACAGAGCAGAGCTGGTTCCAGAAGAAACCACTCTATCCTCTGCAGGCAAAGGAGAACTGGTCACAGAAAAGAAAAAAGGCTCATTTCTTTTGACCCCATACTGACACCCTGGCAATATCACCCAAGTCATCCAGAGGCATACAGTTTTAACTTATGGTTAAAATGTATCCAATCTAATTTCGGAGAAGTTATTTAAATTAACGTCACGTCTGAAATTTTATAAAGTGAAAATATCAGATATATGTTTTAGTTTTAAAGTAATGCACTAATTTTGAAGGTTTTAGTGTGGACATGCTGTGCTGAGGTGCATTATGGGTATCTCAGTAAATTCACAACAGAAGAAATGCATTTGAGACCCTCTGATCAGGCTCCACATGGACAACAGCATTAAACTCTAAACTCTCGTGAATATATTCTCTGGGTTCATAGATGTTGTTATTGTGTTTGTTTTATGTAAAAATGCCATAAGAAGCTGAGTTTGCTCCTCCATTATTTTTAATTGGAATCACGGCAATCGATTCTTGTTTGCTATTTAGAGTCCTGCTTATGTCAAACACTCGTCTTTGTTCCAGAGTAATATATATAAGATGTCTGAAATTCAGTTCGCGTTTATTAAATTCCACGCATCTTAAATGTCGCAGACACGGATTCTGGAATTTTGTTTTGTTTCATGGTCTCTACTGTGATCTACTGGCCAGCAGTGTTCATGGCAGTATTTGCCCTAAAGCTGGGCAGTCACTGTACAATATTTTCAATTGTTGTACTCGGCTCCAGCTCAAACTGTACGACAAAACCGCACGGTGTAAAAGTTCAAAGCGCACAATTTATATTCTTACACTATATGGCCCGATGCTCTGATGCGATCTGACTGCTCACATTGTACATTCAAAAACCACACGTCGGACTCGTGTTTCCAGAAGCAAAACGTAAACAGAAGCTTTTTCTTTTAACTTTATTTACATTTCTTATTTTTACAAAACTCTCGATGGGAGACATCAAAGTTTTAACAAAAAAAAAAAAAAAAAAAAAAAACAAGACTTTACATGAGTTGAAGAAAGGGGGGAAAAGAAACAGAAGCTGCTCTCCCAAAGAGATGATCACTGTTTATGCGCTCTCCAATGCCGCATCGGTGTTTGCACATGCACAGTGCGAGAGGTTGAACGCTTGTAGCACTTCAGCAGCGGGATACCCTCACGACGGCCAACCAGAATATCAAACAGGTTTGATTTTCATCCAACCATACAATTGCCGATCAGGAGGTGGTCGTGAGAGGTTAAATGCAGCTTGTTACTCCATGTATACCACACCACGCAGGACGCGGGATTAAGCTGAAACTCGGCGAGACCCAAAAAGGGGGAAGCCCACAGTGCACAGTGTAAGCCCAGCTTAAGTACTGAGCGTCTGGGCACCAGTAGATCATGCCAGTGTTCTATTTATTTTGACACCGGTTATATCAGACGGTTATCTAAATACAACTTAGCTTGTTTTTTGTTTTTTTTGTTTTTTTTAAATGCCCTTTTTTTTAAACAAATAAAAAAAAATGGCATATTTTACAAAAGCACATTTATCTGTAAACACCAACACATGAAACACCTCACATGAACGTGTTGGTTTACATAGAATGAATGAGTCAATCAATCAGTGTCAGCGGAGGCACATTTTACCCATAATCCCTTTGGCATCTGCATTTGTTATAAAACTTCAGAATTAGTGCATTATTCAACATTAAAAGATACATGTAATATTTTACCTTTGTACAAATGACAGAACTGACATTAATGGAGTTATTCTATCAGTATTAATTTCATTTATAAACCAAACCATAAGTCAACACTGCTTTATTTTCCAAGACCTCCGCCTCACGGCAACCCTGTTATTGAGTTGAGAGTTGAGCTTCACTGCTCCTCTCAACTGCTTTGCTGCTGGAAGCTATGTAATAAACAGGAGCTTCCAGCAGTGGGCAGGATGCACAAAGACAGAAGTGCTGACTCGTTGTTTGGGTCTGTAGTTACCACTGATACAACCAAGAGCGATTGTGGTGTTAAAACTCAAAATCAGCTTGTTAGTAGCTGCAAGCGTACCGGAAACAATACTGGAAGTTATCGTTATAGGTAGCTTCAGATATATTTTTGGGTGGTTTATCGGTTTAGCCTTATAAAAGATAACCTTTCAGTTAGCTGATTATCTGTTATCAAAGCTAATTTTTTGGTTAGCTGTGCCCACCACTGCTTTGTTCTAAAATCTACACACAGTTGCTTGTATACAAGCCGCAGTGAGTACAAATGAAAACCTTTTCATTAAATTTTAGTCATTCACATCATGTGAATTTACCCCAAAGCAGTAACTGTTTACCAGTAACTGGTAAACTACAACTACTGGACGCTGCCATGTTGGGTGGGTCCTCAGTGTGTTGGTTTCGCCCCATTCCACTTGGAGTGAAAGGTGTATATCTGTCCCATTTTGGGTCTAACAAATTTTGTGTAAGGAAAATTTGCATGCTTTGGCTTTGGATAGGATTTCTACAGATTCAAATGTCCTGTTGACTTCATAATTTACTGGTTGACTTCTTTATAAATGAAGGCCATGACACACACACACACACACAAAATGTAGAACACTGAGGTTGAGAGCTGACATAAACATGTACATGATTTCAGAGGCCGTATCCAAAATAATCAAATCAAATATGTGCTGTTGCAAAATAGATTTGAAGTACAACCAGCTACATGTCAATCAATCAATCAACTTGTTTCTTATATAGCGCCAAATCACAACAAACAGTTGCCCCAAGGCGCTCCACATTGCAAGGCAAGGCCATACAATAATTATGAAAAACCCCAACGGTCAAAACGACCCCCTATGAGCAAGCACTTGGCCACAGTGGGAAGGAAAAACTCCCTTTTAACAGGAAGAAACCTCCAGCAGAACCAGGCTCAGGGAGGGGCAGTCTTCTGCTGAGACTGGTTGGGGCTGAGGGAAAGAACCAGGAAAAAGAGATCGATCACTAATGATTAAATGCAGAGTGATGCATACGGAGCAAAAAAAGAAAGAAACAGTGCATCATGGGAACCCCCCCCACAGTCTACGTCTAAAGCAACATAACCAAGGGATGGTCCAGGGTCACCCGATCCAGCCCTAACTATAAGCCTTAGCGAAAAGGAAAGTTTTAAGCCTAATCTTAAAAGTAGAGAGGGTATCTGTCTCCCTGATCTGAATTGGGAGCTGGTTCCACAGGAGAGGAGCCTGAAAGCTGAAGGCTCTGCCTCCCATTCTACTCTTACAAACCCTAGGAACTACAAGTAAGCCCGCAGTCTGAGAGCGAAGCGCTCTAATGGGGTAATATGGTACTACGAGGTCCCTAAGATAAGATGGGACCTGATTATTCAAAACCTTATAAGTAAGAAGAAGAATTTTAAATTCTATTCTAGCATTAACAGGAAGCCAATGAAGGGAGGCCAACACGGGTGAGATATGCTCTCTCCTGCTAGTCCCCGTCAGTACTCTAGCTGCAGCATTCTGAACCAACTGAAGGCTTTTTAGGGAACTTTTAGGACAACCTGATAATAATGAATTACAATAGTCCAGCCTAGAGGAAATAAATGCATGAATTAGTTTTTCAGCATCACTCTGAGACAAGACCTTTCTGATTTTAGAGATATTGCGTAAATGCAAAAAGGCAGTCCTACATATTTGTTTAATATGCGCTTTGAATGACATATCCTGATCAAAAATAACTCCAAGATTTCTCACAGTATTACCAGAGATCAGGGAAATGCCATCCAGAGTAACGATCTGGTTAGACACCATGCTTCTAAGATTTGTGGGGCCAAGTACAATAACTTCAGTTTTATCTGAGTTTAAAAGCAGGAAATTAGAGGTCATCCATGTCTTTATGTCTGTAAGACAATCCTGCAGTTTAGCTAATTGGTGTGTATCCTCTGGCTTCATGGATAGATAAAGCTGGGTATCATCTGCGTAACAATGAAAATTTAAGCAATACCGTCTAATAATACTGCCCAAGGGAAGCATGTATAAAGTGAATAAAATTGGTCCTAGCACAGAACCTTGTGGAACTCCATAATTAACTTTAGTCTGTGAAGAAGATTCCCCATTTACATGAACAAACTGTAATCTATTAGACAAATATGATTCAAACCACCGCAGCGCAATGCCTTTAATACCTATGACATGCTCTACTCTCTGTAATAAAATTTTATGGTCAACAGTATCAAAAGCAGCACTGAGGTCCAACAGAACAAGCACAGAGATAAGTCCACTGTCCGAAGCCATAAGAAGATCATTTGTAACCTTCACTAATGCTGTTTCTGTACTATGATGAATTCTAAAACCTGACTGAAACTCTTCAAATAGACCATTCCTCTGCAGGTGATCAGTTAGCTGTTTTACAACTACCCTCTCAAGAATCTTTGAGAGAAAAGGAAGGTTGGAGATTGGCCTATAATTAGCTAAGATAGCTGGGTCAAGTGATGGCTTTTTAAGTAATGGTTTAATTACTGCCACCTTAAAGGCCTGTGGTACATAACCAACTAACAAAGATAGATTGATCATATTTAAGATTGAAGCATTAAATAATGGTAGGACTTCCTTGAGCAGCCTGGCAGGAATGGGGTCTAATAAGCATGTTGATGGTTTGGATGAAGTAACTAATGAAAATAACTCAGACAGAACAATCGGAGAGAAAGAGTCTAACCAAATACCGGCATCACTGAAAGCAGCCAAAGATAACGATACATCTTTGGGATGGTTATGAGTAATTTTTTCTCTAATAGTCAAAATTTTGTTAGCAAAGAAAGTCATGAAGTCATTACTAGTTAAAGTTAATGGAATACTCAGCTCAATAGAGCTCTGACTCTTTGTCAGCCTGGCTACAGTGCTGAAAAGAAACCTGGGGTTGTTCTTATTTTCTTCAATTAGTGATGAGTAGAAAGATGTCCTAGCTTCACGAAGGGCTTTCTTATAGAGCAACAAACTCTTTTTCCAGGCTAAGTGAAGATCTTCTAAATTAGTGAGACGCCATTTCCTCTCCAACTTACGGGTTATCTGCTTTAAGCTACGAGTTTGTGAGTTATACCACGGAGTCAGACACTTCTGATTTAAAGCTCTCTTTTTCAGAGGAGCTACAGCATCCAAAGTTGTCTTCAATGAGTATGTAAAACTATTGACAAGATACTCTAACTCCCTTACAGAGTTTAGGTAGCTACTCTGCTCTGTGTTGGTATATGACATTAGAGAACATAAAGAAGGAATCATATCCTTAAACCTAGTTACAGCGCTTTCTGAAAGACTTCTAGTGTAATGAAACTTATTCCCCACTGCAGGGTAGTCCATCAGGGTAAATGTAAATGTTATTAAAAAATGATCAGACAAAAGGGAGTTTTCAGGGAATACTGTTAAGTCTTCTATTTCCATACCATAAGTCAGAACAAGATCTAAAATATGATTAAAGTGGTGGGTGGACTCATTTACTTTTTGAGCAAAGCCGATAGAGTCTAATAATAGATTAAATGCAGTGTTGAGGCTGTCATTCTCAGCATCTGTGTGGATGTTAAAATCGCCCACTATAATTATCTTATCTGAGCTAAGCACTAAGTCAGACAAAAGGTCTGAAAATTCACAGAGAAACTCACAGTAACGACCAGGTGGACGATAGATAATAACAAATAAAACTGGTTTTTGGGACTTCCAATTTGGATGGACAAGACTAAGAGACAAGCTTTCAAATGAATTAAAGCTCTGTCTAGGTTTTTGATTAATTAATAAGCTGGAATGGAAGATTGCTGCTAATCCTCCGCCCCGGCCCGTGCTACGAGCATTCTGACAGTTAGTGTGACTCGGGGGTGTTGACTCATTTAAACTAACATATTCATCCTGCTGTAACCAAGTTTCTGTTAGGCAGAATAAATCAATACGTTGATCAATTATTATATCATTTACCAACAGGGACTTAGAAGAAAGAGACCTAATGTTTAATAGACCACATTTAACTGTTTTAGTCTGTGGTGCAATTGAAGGTGCTATATTATTTTTTCTTTTTGAATTTTTATGCTTAAATAGATTTTTGCTAGTTATTGGTGGTCTGGGAGCAGGCACCGTCTCTACGGGGATGGGGTAATAAGGGGATGGCAGGGGGAGAGAAGCTGCAGAGAGGTGTATAAGACCACAGCTCTGCCTCCTGGTCCCAACGCTAGACAGTCACAGTTTGGAGGATCCCAAAAAATTGGCCAGATTTCTAGAAATGAGAGCTGCTCCCTCTAAAGTGGGATGGATGCCGTCTCTCCTAACAAGACCAGGTTTTCCCCAGAAGCTTTGCCAATTATCAATGAAGCCCACCTCATTTTTTGGACACCACTCAGACAGCCAGCAATTCAAGGAGAACATGCGGCTAAACATGTCACTCCCGGTCTGATTGGGGAGGGGCCCAGAGAAAACAACAGAGTCCGACATTGTTTTTGCAAAGTTACACACCGATTCAATGTTAATTTTAGTGACCTCCGATTGGCGTAACCGAGTGTCATTACTGCCGACGTGAATTACAATCTTACCAAATTTACGCTTAGCCTTAGCCAGCAATTTCAAATGTCCTTCGATGTCGCCTGCTCTGGCCCCCGGAAGACAATTGACAATGGTTGCTGGTGTCGCTAACTTCACATTTCTCAAAACAGAGTCGCCAATAACCAGAGTTTGATCCTCGGCGAGTGTATCGTCGAGTGGGGAAAAACGGTTAGAGATGTGAACGGGTTGACGGTGTACACGGGGCTTCTGTTTAGGGCTACGCTTTCTCCTCACAGTCACCCAGTCAGCCTGCCTTCCCGACTGCACGGGGTCTGCCAGGGGGGAACTAACGGCGGCTAAGCTACCTTGGTCCGCACCGACTACAGGGGCCTGGCTAGCTGTAGAATTTTCCACGGTGCGGAGCCGAGCCTCCAATTCACCCAGCCTGGCCTCCAAAGCTACGAATAAGCTGCACTTATTACAAGTACCGTTACTGCTAAAAGAGGCCGAGGAATAACTAAACATTTCACACCCAGAGCAGAAAAGTACGGGAGAGACAGGAGAAGCCGCCATGCTAAAACGGCTAAGAGCTAGTAGCTACGCTAAGCTAGCGGATTCCCAAACAGGGAATCCGACACTAGACAGGCTGTGGAGCAGCACAGGTAACGCACGACAACAGTGCTAAAATAAAATAAAAATCCACTAGACAGGCTGTGGAGCAGCACAGGTAACGCACAACAACAGTGCTAAAAAATAAAATAAAATAAAAATAAAAATCCACTGAACAGGCTGTGGAGCAGCACAGGTAACACATGACAACAGTGCTAAAAAATAAAATAAAAATCCACTGAACAGGCTGTGGAGCAGCACAGGTAACGCACGACAACAGTGTTAAAAAATAAAATAAAAATCCACTGAACAGGCTGTGGAGCAGCACAGGTAACGCACGACAACAGTGCTAAAAAATAAAATAAAAATCCACTGGACAGGCTGTGGAGCAGCACAGGTAACACATGACAACAGTGCTAAAATAAAATAAAAATCCACTAGGCAGGCTGTGGAGCAGCACAGGTAACACACGACAACAGTGCTAAAATAAAATAAAAATCCACTGGACAGGCTGTGGAGCAGCACAGGTAACGCACGACAACAGCGCTAAAATAAAATAAAAATCAACTAGGCAGGCTGTGGAGCAGCACGACAACAGTGCTAAAAAATAAAAAATAAAAACGAAAGCGTTAGCAAGCTAGTTAGCTTGCCAACGCTGATGAAGGTTAGCTGATAAAAGTGCTCCGTCGCGATGCTTCGACCGTTAGAGGTCTTCTTTAGGCGTTGGAGCACGGTGAAAAAGTAAAAAAAAGTAAAAAGTAAAAAAGTCTTGAAAAAGACTGTTAATTCAAAGAACTCAAACAGCTCAGTTCAAACAGCTAACAGATACAGCAGAACACCGCTGTGCTCCGGAACAGGAAGTCAAGACATGTGAAAGGAGTCTATTAAAAGAGTCTACCTTCTCTGCATCAAAGCCTCAAGTCGCTCTTAGGACTTAGCTTTGGTGTTGGGTGCACAATTTGATCCCATGGGTCATGTGGACAATGCCTTTATTTCTAGCAATTGCATCATTAAAATGTGTCAGCAATATCCATGCACTCTTATAGCACATATGGTCCACTCAGTCCATACAAGGCAATTCCAACATCACACTTACAGTGCATCCGGAAAGTAGTGCTTAATTATTTTCCATTTTTGTTATGTTACAGCCTTATTTCAAAGTACCCCCCCCCCCCCCCCCCCCAATTCTACTCACAACACCTCATAATGACAACATAAAAGTGTTTTTTTGTTTTGGGGCAAATTTAACAATAAAAAACTAAGAAATCGTATGCACGTATGAATTCACATCCTTTGCTCAATACTTTGTTGATGCACCTATGGCAGCAATTACACAATTACAGCCTCTTCTTGAACATGATGTCACAAGCTTGGAGCACCTATCATTGGGCAGTTTTGCCCATTCCTCTTTGTAGCACCTCTCAAGCTCCATCAGGTTGGATGGGGAGTGTCAGTACACAGCCGTTTTCAGATGTCTCCAGAGATGTTCAATCAGATTCAGGTCTGGGCTCTGGCTGACATAACCTGACACTCAAGGACATTCACAGAGTTATCTTTAAGTCAGTCCTCTGATATCCCAGTCTCAGGTCAAGAGCGCTCTGGAGCAGGTTTTTTTCCAGGATGTCTCTGTACATTGCTGCATTCGTCTTTCCCTCAATCCTGACTAGGCTACGCATTCCTGCTGCTGAAAAACATCCCCACGGCATGATGCTGCCACCACCATGCTTCACTGTAGGGATGGTGCCTGGTTTCCAAGCATGACACCTGGCATTCATGCCATAGAGTTCAGTCTTTGTCTCATCATACCAGAGAATTTTGTTTCTCATGGTCTGAGAGTCCTTCAGGCGCCTTTTGGCAAACTCTGCCATGCAGACTGCCATGTGCTTTGAACTAAGGAGTGTATTCCTTCTGGACACTTTACCATACAGGCCTGATTGGTGGATTGCTGAAAATAAAGTTCTTGCTCAACTTCCTGAGTAAGTCCTTTCTCCCCACGATCACTTAGTTTAGACGGGCAGCCAGCTCTAGGAAGAGTCTTGGTGGATCCGAACTTCTTCCATTTCCAGATGATGGAGGCCACTGTGCTCACTGGGACCTTCAAAGCAGCAGAAATGTTTCTCTACCCTTCCTCAGATTTGTGCCAGACAATCCTGTCTCGGAGGTCTACAGACAATGCCTTTGACTTCATGCTTGGTATGTGTTCTGACATGCACTGTCAACTGTGGGACTTCATACGCAGACAGGTGTGTGTCTTTCCAAATCATGTCCAATCAACAGAAAGTACTCCAGGTAGACTCCAATTAAGCTGTAGAAACGTCTCAGAGATGATCCGTGGAAACAGGATGCACCTGAGCTCCATTTTGTGCTTCATGGCAAAGGCTGTGAATACTTATGTACGTGTGATTTCTTGGTTTGTTTGTTTATTGTTTTGATTTTTTCTTTTTTTTTTCTTATAAATTTGCAAAAATCTCAAACTTTTCACATTATCATTATCGGGTAGTGTGTAGAAGTCTGAAAAGAAAAAAATGTTGGAATGAGGCTGTAACGTAACAAAATGTGGAAAAAGTAAAGTGCTGCGAATACTTTCACTGACTCATTTCTCATTGCTGGTCTTTTCTAGTGCAGCCATCATAGTATAGAAAGGCTTTAACTAGGGACGAGACCAGTCCGATCCCGGATCGGTAATAGGTTCCAATACCGACGTAATTCACTTACCGGAAAATATCGATCCAACCCGCAACATTTTCCAATACCGGAGATGAACCACTGTGAATCCTCTCAACTGCTGCTTGCAACAGCGCGCGTGGGGGGGGGGGGGGGGTCCCTGAAGCCGGGCTGTTTGAGAGAGCTCTCTTCTGCAGTGTTCTAGCTGTGGTTAGCGGCAAATTTCTGCTCGGTTCTCGGTTTCAAATTGTCTGTTCCTCGAGCACGGGTTTTCCGAAAAAAATTTACTGAATTGTTGCTGAAAATGTGTGCTAAAAAGTTAGCCGCTTCACTGTCCTGAGGCTGTAAAACACCAGCTCAGCATGCAGCCGAGGAGGACAGCAAACAGAGATTCTGTCTGCTGAAAGGGAAAAAGTCTCCATTAAAAGCCTTTAATACATTAAAATCGTGAGTGTCAATGATATTTTTACAGTTGAAAGGGTTTACCAAAAGTTTGAAGTTTGCGCAGCACTTAAAAGTGAGAGAGGAAGAAAAAGAGAGACAGAGGGAGAGAGAAAGCGAGCGAGAGAGAGAGAGCCAGAGAAAGAGAGTGAGTGAGAGACAGACAGAGAGGCAGAGAGAAAGTGAGGGAGAGAGACAGAGAGAGAGGGGGGGAGACAGGGAGAGAGAAAATGCTGTCTTTTCTCTTTAAGTCTATAAAAATAAGGCTATAAAAGTCTATAAAAAATAAAAGTACTTAATTCTTTCAACAAAACATCAAATCTAGGCTTTCATCTTAGATACATCTTCTGGCAAGTTGTAGCTCAACTTTCAGGTCTCCTTTTTAAGAAAATCCTCATAAAAAAATCAACAACAACAATAAGAAGAATATTAAAGCAAACAGAGCTCTGGTATCAGATCAGAAAGTATCAGTATCGGCAGATATTCAAATTCAGGTATCGGGATCGAAAGTGAAAAATTGTGGATTGGTGCATCCCTAGCTTTAACCTACACATTATTTAAATACTTCAAGATAAACACATATTAAGGGAACAGCTTTTGTAGAGCATTTACTTTATTCAATACCAATACATGTAGCCAGGATGTGAAATGGGGTGGGGGTGGGGGCCGGTGAAAGTGGACCTATGTCAGCAGGGGGTCTTGGGACTGCTTACGGCCCCCAGAAAAGTTTGGGTTTTTAATGTCCATGGATGCATTCTGAAGGGTTTTTTGATGACTATTTTCTCACCCTGATCTCCCCCAATTTAGTTGTACTGCTTTGTGTGTTTCATATTTTCTACCATATCTCACAGTGATTCAGCATCACAAAATATACATTAATCTATTGGTTCGTGATGTTGTCACAAAAAGTGCCAAATTTTCTTAACAGGAGTACGAATTTATTCGAATACATTCCGTAATGGGTGCACAAAATGAAAAGTAATGCGGGGGGAAGGGGGAGTCTGGTTAGGGGTAGGGTTAGTAATAGTAAGATTAAAAAAAAAAAAAAAAAATCACGAAAATATGACTCATTTCGTGATGGGCTTAATGAAAAAAAAAGTGTGAGGCTGGGTTGCATATTTTTGACTTCCCTCATCCTAACTAACCTGATTTAAAGCTAGAATTCCAAACAGACCCAGTAATGTTGGAGGTTAGACATTACATTAAAAAAGATATTGCTTTACATCCCACTTTAGTTTTGCAGAAAAGTTAAATTAACTAAATGTATTTTTATACGTCCAACTTCTCCACAATTTCTCGGATAGTCACACGACTGAAAAGCCACCGAAAGCGGTCTGAATCTTCTGAATGGTTGACGAGCTGGCCATGTTACAACATGTCCTGTGAGACTTCCAACACGGAGGCACTGAATTTGCCGATGAATTTCACCGCCACTCTTTTCATGGCAAAATCTTCTTTCACAGTGGAATGTGCCGAAAAAGTGCTGATGTCCACCTCTTCCACAATTTCTCGGATAATCACACGACGATCCCACATCACCACAGCGTTCACTTTGGAAATGATCCGGTTGTTTCAGCGTGTTGATGCCAATCGGAGCGCGGCGCGCTCTCCACCGTTGTGCGGACGTCTTTAAACCGGTTGTACCGCTCCTTAATCTGTGTGATGCCCAGAGGATCGTTACCGAAAGCCATCTGAATAATCCGAATGGTTTCCACCTGGCTATTGCCCAGTTTGTGGCAAAATTTGATGCAGCCGTGCTGCTCCAGTCGTTCCGCCATTTCCTTGCAAAGAAAAAACGACGAGAGACTACACCAATCCTCACACAAAGGCTGCTTACAAGCAAATGATGCAACCGACAGGCGTGAAAAAAAATCTCGCATGCACACAAACATTCAAGGTTGGCTCATGCAAGCACACGTGATTCAAACCCATCAGGTTTTTGAAAAAAATAAAAAGGTCAGATACTTTTCTAACAGACCTCGTATAGCTAATCAACTAAACTTAGTTCAGAACTATAGTAAAATGTAGGCCCAAAGAAATACTAATTTAAACATTTTAGTTGTTAAACATTATTATTATTATTGTAAGTAGTAGTATGAAAAAGGTCTACAAGATGGACCTTTAATTAAGAGGTGTTGGTGGAGAAGGTGTTCAAAATGGACCTTTAATTAAGAGGGTGGTGGTGGGGGCAACGTCACACCACAGCACCCCGTTTCCGCTCGAGTTCACCTCTGGTTTACAGTATCTCAGGCATGACAAAGAGGAACAGACTCAGGGACTTGCTGCCAGGAGAAAAAAAACAAAACAGAGATTTTTGTACCCTTTGAATGCGGTAAATTTTGTATCTGGCCTCCAGCCTTGATTTTGCTCAAGATGACATCAGCACAAATGCTGTCTTTTGACAGCTCAATTGACAGAAATCCCTTGTAGCGGCGGAGAACTTTAATCCCAGTAATTATGTTATAATATGTTCCATTCATCATTTTACTTTTATTTTATTACCTGCTCTGCATGTTTTCTAATTCTCCCTGTTCCACCAACTAATTAATTAACTCAGGTATGTTCAGCCAATCAAGAGCTGGGAAACGCCAGTATTGAAAAATCTGATGCGGTTGCAGCAGGTGCACATGGAAAACATGCAGGGCAGGTGATCTCCAGGATCGGGGTTGTTGACCCCTGATTTAATGTGTTTTGGTGTTGCTCGGCTTCAGCTGCCTTTTGGTCATCTTGCTGTCATTTGTGTGGCCAAATTTTGTTTGATTCCTCCATTGAGGAAGTTCTGTTTGCATTCCATTCTGTATTCTCAGTCACTTGTCTGTTGGTAGAGGGACTGAACAACAACCCCAATTCCAATGAAGTTGGGACGTTTTGTGAAATCCACTGTCCCAGCTTTTTTGAAATGTGTTGCAGGCATCCATTTCAAAATGAGAAGATATTTGCACAAAAACAAAAAAGTCTATCAGTTTGAACATTAAATATCTTGTCTTTGTGGTGTATTCAATTGAATATAGGTTGAAGAGGATTTGCAAATCACTGTATTCTGTTTTTATTTTCATTTCACACAGCGTCCCAACTTCATTGGAATTGAGGTTGTACACAAACCCTCTAAAGCCCCTTTCACATTGGCGTATTTGTCGAGCTGCATATTGCAGCATTGTGTTTCATTTAAATACGCCTGAAATGTGCTCGTACTCGGCCTTTTTCCGTGTTCGTTTCATACTTGCAGCTGCGTGTGTTTGCTTTTTTAATGTGTACACACAGTCGCGTGTACCTTGCCGCTATTTAAACCAAGTTCAATCCTGCCGGCTGTGCAGAACACATCACTGCACTTGGAAAACAGTGGACTGTATCATGAGGTTTTTACAGTTGCATTACTGCCACGATCAGAGTGTTTGATGAGCGCACCGACATGCAGCAAGTGCGCTTTTATTTTAAAGTCACAGGTTTGATCAGACCTGATTGATCAGGGCGTTTGATGAGCGCACCGACATGCAGCGAGTGCACTTTTATTTTAAAGTCACAGTAAATGAATCATTCTGCCCCCATGATTGCAGAACACATAACTTGACATTTAATGAAGAAGATAAAACTACCACTGCCTTGTCTGAAAAGCAGAATACGGCCTCTCTTAGCCTATCTTTGGTTACAATACTTCTGATGCTAATTACTTCTTTGTCATTACAGTGGAATCAAAGCATTGAAGAGTGGGCATTAGAGAGTGCCTTAATGGAAATGCTGTTATCTAACCTGCATAATTACCTGCAAAACAAAGACGGTCTCGAAGAGCCACTGTGTGTGTAAAAAACCAAAATCTTTGCCTTTCTTTATAATTTTTACATACTTTTACAGGTCTGAGAAAAAACACATATACCCTTTAAATATAATATTACCCATATGTTTCCAACTGAATGGCTTTGTCATACATGACAAGGTCATATGACATGGATTTGCATATCCTACTGACCTGGACGAAAAAGAACTTATGTCATTTCTACTTAGTGGGGCAGTAGCATTAATTCCCAAAGGCGTAAACAAAAGCAACATCAGTAAAGCCAGTACAATAAATGAGTAGCAGCAAGACAGAGATAGTTGGATTTGTTCTAGATAACATCAATTTTTCAGCAGAACATGGCATACTAATAAACTGATAATGTACCAGGGGCAGGATCTGAGACAATATAATGGCCAACTAGCTTTAAATGGACAACAGGAATGTCCACACCAAAAAAATGGATAAAGGAAGTTGACGCCGAGGAAAGCAGCAGGTACATCTGTTCTGAAGAAGTTCACATTGCTGCTTCATTTATTTATCTTCCAACACTTAAAAGCACTTGAATATTAGAAAACTATTAAGGATGTTAAATATTAGCTCAGAGCGTAAGTCGAGTCAAAACTAACACTGTCCAGCAGGATGTGAGATGAGAGAAATGAAAGGAAATGTTGGGAGGAAAGAAATTACCTTCAGACAACACTAAACAATAGACACGTTTATAAGAATTGGGAAATCAGAAGGAAAACACGGCAATTAGAAAAAAACAGTATTTTTATGTGGAAAGCGTGAACTGATTGGCCAGTAAATAGGGTATCACATATGCAGCATCTATCAGAAACAGACCTGGTGCATGTTTGAAGGGAAGGAAAGTGAAAAATGTTCTTAAAACTTGATCCACTACAACACTGTCTGTGACCACAAGTAATAACAGACATGTGTATTACTGCATCGGCATAGAACTTACAAGACAGAGCAAGATGGATGCGCAATGTTGATTATATTTTGTGTGAATAAAATAGACTTCTTTGATATTTAAAACAAAGAACTATGTTAATATGTGCTCTTGGATGATGGTTATAAACGATGCCTCCAAAAATCCAGATTTCTTGTTTGGTTTCGGCTTCGGTGTCCTTCCTTAGTGCCGTGTGACCGGGGCTTAAGATGCAATATAATGGGCAAAGGTTGTAGGATGGTAAAGAACAGAGAAAATAAAAAAAACATGACAATATTGCAGTTGAAGAGGTTATTGGAGGAATCATATGATAATGCTGCTGCAAAGAACACCACAAAGAAATGGTTACCAAGACAATATAGTGTGGACTCAGAGAGAGCAATCACAGTTGGATCTCTTTGTTGCAGACAGAGAGGACAAGAGAAGAGGTGCAGGCAGCATGAGGAGGCAGAAAAGATAACCAGATGAAATGACAGTCATAAAAATCCTCATCTCCAATATAATCCTGGGGCCGCTGTTGCCATTTTCACAACAGACACAGTCCCATGTCATTACAGTAAAAACATTGTTTTTCAAAATTGGCCTGCAGCCAGAATTGATAACACCTTCCCTCAAAACACCTATATCTGCGCCCATTCCCAAACATGTGAGCACTCAGCAAAGTCAGGCTACCCTAAAATATATGAGTCAAGTTCATATGAAGACACGCACAGTGGTACTGAAAAAGAGGCGGAAATTATTATTGTTATTGTTGCACAAGGAAAGAAAAAAACATGCACGACTGCAGCGGCAGCACTGTGGAACTTACTATTAAGAGCTCCAATTTTCTGTTATTTTTATGCCACTTTTCCCTCACATTAACCACAATCCTCCCATGAAAAAGGCATCTTTTTTATGAATAGCACATTTGCAGCACAAGACAGAAGTATCACAAGAAACTGCTAACTGCAGGTAATGATGCAACAAGCTGTACTTTTCCATCATTTATCTTATATCCCATGGTGCTTCCTGTGTCAGTGTGCACTCAGGAGCAATAAAACATACAGCAGCGTGCATGTGTGAACATACACATTAGACTATGTGTGATGTAATGAGTTGCACAGATCTATAATGTTTTGATGAGTAAGGTAGGAGATTTGCACTGTGTCATTTGAGAGGGGATGCTGACAGCATGAGGCTGAGTAGATTACACTCCAGGCTGATGTTGAGTTCATCAGCTAATTGATGGCACATCACTTAGTACAGGCACAGCCAGCCATTCGCCCTCTGCAACACTGTTCCCCTGCAGTGCTCAAAATTGGCTAACAACATAATTTGGTTTGGTTTACTTTAACTGGCAGGGACAAAGCACATTAAAAACATTAAATGAAAATTTGCCTGTAATTTTGGTATGAAGACAAGTCAACTGATTGCATGGCAAATGACAGCACTGGTAAAGACTCCTTGTTTATTTACTTATACGAAATGTCCCCAAACACCACTACTTTCAGAGTAAGTAATTCCCTTCAGGTGCTCCCTTGTTTGCACTCGAGGTCGCCACACCAAATCCGAGGTGCATCTGCATGTTGAATTGGCATGTTTTACGCTGGATACCCTTCCTGACGCAACTGCACATTTACTGTTTCACAGTTGTGAATCTTGCACCAACTCGCGGCCCGTGAGTCACGCGAGAGGTGTTTCAGCAGAGTTCCGGTTCAGGGCACAATGTAAACAAACCTCATTAAGTATGGACAACAAGACATCATCAGGATACAGCAGAAGTCCATCACAGGTACTACACCTCCTGTAGAGAACCCTCTCAACTTGGGAGAACGTGTCATCATTACAATCGCCTGTGAACTCGTTGCATCAACGCCATCTACATCCTCGCTAGCCATTGTGAGACGCCGGAACTCTGCTGGTGATTCGGTGCATTCTGGGAAGCACAGGGAGGCATCAGGGGGATTATGGGAAACGTTAAAGTACTGAATTACATGGAGAAATGTGGCAGGGGTGGGGTTTGAACCAGGAACCTTCTGTACTGAAACCAAGTGCACTAACCACTTATTGACCACTACCCCTGAAACACCATTACTTTCAGAGATCAGTTAAAAACTGACCTTCTGGTTGACATTCAACCAAACGCTGTTCAGTGTGCGTACCATATTTAACAAGCCAGCTACCACCAAGCAAGGCCTGTGCTAAAGCAGCAGCCAGCTGCCACCAGGCAGGGCCTGTGCTAAAGCAGCAGCCAGCTACCACCATGCCAGAGCTACCCGTGCTGGGTGCGACTAATGCAGCAGTAGCCATCCAGCTACAATCAGTGACGCAATGCCACTGAAGAACGCTCCTTTGGTGGAGGAGTTACAGTCCAGTCACACGGTACTTAACGAAGGGCAACAAAGCCCGAACAAAGCAAGAAATCTGGACATTCGTTGGCATGGTTTAACCTTTGTGCAGCTTCGTTCCTGCAGCTGCCGCTTCGTCAGCTTCGTCAGGATTTTTAAAACTGTTGAAAAATTTGAACAGATGCCACAGAAAACCTCAATTCATCCGTATTTTGTTTTGCTGTTGTTCTTGACAGTTTTTTATCATTTGCTTCATTTTTGTAACGTTAGCGTTTAGTTTGACTTCATTCAACTAGCTTATGTTTTCGGTGCAGAAGCCATTTCTGAGTGCTGCTGCCACTGTGTTCATGTACCGTGGGAAATTACAGGGCAAACGCAACGTGTCTGCTTGGATTTTTTTTTTTTTATCTAGGTGGGGGGGTCAGCTTCACTGGGCTCAGGCACCTTATATAGGCCAGAATTTGTGTGGATACAATTAATTATTTTGCCACAAGCAACTGCTGAATTTGAAATGACAAAAAAGTTCAGACAGTACTTGAACACAGCAGCAGCGGCAGCTCCTGAGTGTGTTTATTATTTTATATTAAATATAACAATACGAGTGTAGGAATGACAATCCAGCCCTTATGTACATGTGGCAACAAGTAGATGATTCAGACATAGAAAATAATATTGTTCCAGAAAACGATTTACTTAGTAATGTGATCAACAGCTGTAATTATCACACAGATCAGTTTAATTGCATGGTTAAGTGGGAGCATAAGAATACACTTCAATAGCAGAAGTTTGTATGCCAATTTTCATAAAAGAATACCTGAGACATTTCAATAATCCATTTAATATCATAGCTGTGTCAGAAACCTGGATCAATGAGGAGAAGGGAGCAAATTTTGAGACGGAGAGATATGAATTAAGTATGTGAACAGAAAGAACAAAAATGAAGGAGGGTGGCAATATATGTGGATAAAAATCAAATCAAATCAATTTTATTTATATCACAACAAACAGCTGCCCCAAGGCGCTTTATATTGTAAGGCAAGGCCATACAATAATTACGGAAAAACCCCAACGGTCAAAACGACCCCCTGTGAGCAAGCACTTGGCAACAGTGGGAAGGAAAAACTCCCTTTTAACAGGAAGAAACCTCCAGCAGAAGCAGGCTCAGGGAGGGGCAGTCTTCTGCTGGGACTGGTTGGGGCTGAGGGAGAGAACCAGGAAAAAGACCTGCTGTGGAAGAGAGCAGAGATCAATCACTAATGATTAAATGCAGAGTGGTGCATACAGAGCAAAAAGAGAAAGAAACACTCAGTGCATCATGGGAACCCCCCAGCAGTCTAAGTCTATAGCAGCATAACTAAGGGATGGTTCAGGGTCACCTGATCCAGCCCTAACTATAAGCTTTAGCAAAAAGGAAAGTTTTAAGCCTAATCTTAAAGAGGGTGTCTGTCTCCTTGATCTGAATTGGGAGCTGGTTCCAGAGGAGAGGATCCTGAAAGCTGAAGGCTCTGCCTCCCATTCTACTCTTACAAACCCTAGGAACTACAAGTAAGCCTGCAGTCTGAGAGCGAAGCGCTCTATTGGGGTGATATGGTACTATGAGGTCCCTAAGATAAGATGGGACCTGATTATTCAAAACCTTATAAGTAAGAAGAAGAATTTTAAATTCTATTCTAGAATTAACAGGAAGCCAATGAAGAGAGGCCAATATGGGTGAGATATGCTCTCTCCTTCTAGTCCCTGTCAGTACTCTAGCTGCAGCATTTTGAATTAACTGAAGGCTTTTCAGGGAACTTTTAGGACAACCTGATAATAATGAATTACAATAGTCCAGCCTAGAGGAAATAAATGCATGAATTAGTTTTTCAGCATCACTCTGAGACAAGACCTTTCTAATTTTAGAGATTTGTGGGGCCAAGTACAATAACTTCAGTTTTATCTGAGTTTAAAAGCAGGAAATTAGAGGTCATCCATGTCTTTATGTCTGTAAGACAATCCTGCAGTTTAGCTAATTGGTGTGTGTCCTCTGGCTTCATGGATAGATAAAGCTGGGTATCATCTGCGTAACAATGAAAATTTAAGCAATGCTGTCTAATAATACTGCCTAAGGGAAACATGTATAAAGTGAATAAAATTGGTCCTAGCACAGAACCTTGTGGAACTCCATAATTAACCTTAGTCTGTGAAGAAGATTCCCAATTTACATGAACAAATTGTAATCTATTAGATAAATATGATTCAAACCACTGCAGCACAGTGCCTTTAATACCTATGGCATGCTCTAATCTCTGTAATAAAATTGTATGGTCAACAGTATCAAAAGCAGCACTGAGGTCTAACAGAACAAGCACAGAGATGAGTCCACTGTCTGAGGCCATAAGAAAATCATTTGTAACCTTCACTAATGCTGTTTCTGTACTATGATGGATTCTAAAACCCGGCATCACTGAAAGCAGCCAAAGATAACGATATGTCTTTGGGATGGTTATGAGTAATTTTTTCCCTAATAGTTAGAATTTTATTAGCAAAGAAAGTCATGAAGTCATTACTAGTTAAAGTTAAAGGAATACTCGGCTCAATAGAGCTCTGACTCTTTGTCAGCCTGGCTACAGTGCTGAAAAGAAACCTGGGGTTGTTCTTATTTTCTTCAATTAGTGATGAGTAGTAAGATGTCCTAGCTTTACGGAGGGCTTTTTTTTTATAGAGCAACAGACTCTTTTTCCAGGCTAAATGAAGATCTTCTAAATTAGTGAGACGCCATTTCCTCTCCAACTTACGGGTTATCTGCTTTAAGCTGCGCGTTTGTGAGTTATACCACGGAGTCAGGCACTTCTGATTTAAGGCTCTCTTTTTCAGAGGAGCTACAGCATCCAAAGTCGTCTTCAATGAGGATGTAAAACTATTGACGAGATACTCTATCTCACTCACAGAGTTTAGGTAGCTACTCTGCACTGTGTTGGTATATGGCATTAGAGAACATAAAGAAGGAATCATATCCTTAAACCTAGTTACAGCGCTTTATGAAAGACTTCTAGTGTAATGAAACTTATTCCCCACTGCTGGGTAGTCCATCAGAGTAAATGTAAATGTTATTAAGAAATGATCAGACAGAAGGGAGTTTTCAGGGAATACTGTTAAGTCTTCAATTTCCATACCATAAGTCAGAACAAGATCTAAGATATGATTAAAGTGGTGGGTGGACTCATTTACATTTTGAGCAAAGCCAATTGAGTCTAATAATAGATTAAATGCAGTGTTGAGGCTGTCATTCTCAGCATCTGTGTGGATGTTAAAATCACCCACTATAATTATCTTATCTGAGCTAAGCACTAAGTCAGACAAAAGGTCTGAAAATTCACGGAGAAACTCACAGTAACGACCAGGTGGACGATAGATAATAACAAATAAAACTGGTTTTTGGGACTTCCAATTTGGATGGACAAGACTAAGAGTCAAGCTTTCAAATGAATTAAAGCTCTGTCTGGGTTTTGGATTAATTAATAAGCTGGAATGGAAGATTGCTGCTAATCCTCCGCCTCGGCCCGTGCTATGAACGTTCTGGCAGTTAGTGTGACTCGGGGGCGTTGACTCATTTAAACTAACATATTCATCCTGCTGTAACCAGGTTTCTGTAAGGCAGAATAAATCAACATGTTGATCAATTATTATATCATTTACTAACAGGGACTTAGAAGAGAGAGACCTAATGTTTAATAGACCACATTTAACTGTTTTAGTCTGTGGTGCAGTTGAAGGTGCTATATTATTTTTTCTTTTTGAATTTTTATACTTAAATAGATTTTTGCTGGTTATTGGTGGTCTGGGAGCAGGCACCGTCTCTACGGGGATGGGGTAATGAGGGGATGGCAGGGGGAGAGAAGCTGCAGAGAGGTGTGTAAGACTACAACTCTGCTTCCTGGTCCCAACCCTGGATAGTCACGGTTTGGAGGATTTAAGAAAATTGGCCAGATTTCTAGAAATGAGAGCTGCTCCATCCAAAGTGGGATGGATGCCGTCTTTCCTAACAAGACCAGGTTTTCCCCAGAAGCTTTGCCAATTATCTATGAAGCCCACCTCATTTTTTGGACACCACTCAGACAGCCAGCAATTCAAGGAGAACATGCGGCTAAACATGTCACTCCCGGTCCGATTGGGGAGGGGCCCAGAGAAAACTACAGAGTCTGACATTGTTTTTGCAAAGTTACACACCAATTCAATGTTAATTTTAGTTACCTCCGATTGGCGTAACCGGGTGTCATTACTGCCGACGTGAATTACAATCTTACCAAATTTACGCTTAGCCTTAGCCAGCAGTTTCAAATTTCCTTCGATGTCGCCTGCTCTGGCCCCCGGAAGACAATTGACTACGGTTGCTGGTGTCGCTAACTTCACATTTCTCAAAACAGAGTCACCAATAACCAGAGTTTGATCCTCGGCGGGTGTGTCGCCGAATGGGGAAAAACGGTTAGAAATGTGAATGGGTTGGCGGTGTACACGGGGCTTCTGTTTAAGGCTACGCTTCCTCCTCACAGTCACCCAGTCGGCCTGCTTTCCCAGCTGCTCGGGATCTGCTGGAAGGGAACTAACAGCGGTTAAGCTACCTTGGTCCGCACCGACTACAGGGGCCTGGCTAGCTGTAGAATTTTCCACGGTGCGGAGCAGAGTCTCCAATTCTCCCAGCCTGGCCTCTAAAGCTACAAATAAGCTACATTTATTACAAGTACCATTACTGCTAAAGGAGGCCGAGGAATAACTAAACATTTCACACCCAGAGCAGAAAAGTGGGGGAGAGACAGGAGAATCCGCCATGCTAAACTGGCTAAGAGCTAGTAGCTGCGCTAAGCTAGCGGATTCCTAAAAACACACAAAGTGAATAATGTGTAAATAATTTAGAGGTGATTCAGCAGACGGAGTGCTTTAGTTAAGGCACGTGAAGATTACACTGTGAAACAAATCGTTATCTAGATCAATCTAACTGCGCAGATTAAACAGCTAACAGATACAGCAAAACACCGCTGTGCTCCGGAACAGGAAGTGATACAATACCGCAGTGAGAGCCAACCACCAGTAGAGGCAAGCAAGAGATATGAGATAGATAAAAATCTAAGGGACAAAACTGTTGAATGTATGACAGTAACTGTTGATGACCTATTGGTGTGTATTACAGTAGAACTTTATTTTGACAATACAAAAAATGTTATTGTAAGTTGTGTGTCCAGAGCACAAGGATCAGATATCGAAAGCTTTAAAAACTGGATGTAAAGTATGTTCACCAAACACACGCTAAACGTTATGTTCATATGTGGTGATCTTAATATTTATCTCCTAAACACACACACACACACACACACACACACACACACACACACACACACACACACACACACACACACACACACACACACACACACACACACACACACACACACACACACACAAAAACAAAACAAAAAAAAAAAGAGAGGAATTTATTAATTCAGTGTATAGCATGGGTTTATATCCAACCATTACTCAGCCAAGCAGAATTACTTCACATTGTGCCACCTTAATTGACAATATATTCACAAACATTATGGAAAACAACAAAGTGTGGGCTTCTGGTAACTGATATTAGTGACCATTTACCTATCTTTGTAGTATATTATTGTTCCAGGCAGAGGAAAGATATAAGAAATGATAAATATAAAAGAGTAAAAACAAAGGAAGCAATGAAATCTCGAAACAAAGATTTAACTGCACAGAACTGGAAGATGGTACATGAGGCAAAAGATATCAACACAGCCTATGATGAATTTCTCAATGTGTTTAATCTTTTATATGATAAAAACTGCCCTGTAAAATGATACAATATTGACCACAAATATAAGAACAGTCCCTGGGTCACTAAAGGGTTACCAAAGGCCTGCAAAAAGAAAAATATGTTATATAGGAAGTTCATAAAGCTCCAAACAGCAGAAGCAGAGGTAAAGTATAAAAACTATAAATAAGTTAACTAATATTATGAGGATATGTAAAAAGGAATATTATAATAAAATATTGGAGAAAATTAAAATAATATGAAAGGTATATGGGGCGTATTAAATGGTATCATAAGAAATGGATATGAAAATGCAAATTTCTCAGAATACTTCATTGAGAATGACAAGACCATAAACAACATGGTGAATGTGGTTGATGGTTTTAACAAATTCTTTGTAAATGTGGGTCCAGAATTGGCAGCTAAAATCAAGGAGCCAGAGATCGAGGGTGGGGCTAATAGTAGTATGGGGAATAGAAATCCAAGTATAATCTTCCTAAAAGCAGCTGATGAAAAAGAAATCATAGACATAGTAAGAAATCCATCCATCCATTTTCTTCCGCTTCATCCGAGGTCGGGTCGCGGGGGCAGCAGCTCAAGCAAAGCCGCCCAGACCTCCCGATCCACATAGTAAGAAATTTTAAAGATAAAACATCAACTGATTGGAATGGCATAGACATGAATACAGTAAAAACAGCTATTGAAGAAATTGCAAAGCCACTAACCCATATTTGCAACCTGTCTTTTCAATCTGGGGAATTTCCCAACAAAATGAAAATAGCAAAAGTAGTAACATTGTTTAAATCTGGAAATAGACACCATTTCACGAACTACGGGCCTGTTTCTTTGCTCTCCCAATTCTCCAAGATACTTGAAAAACTTTTTAATGGCAGACTGGATATATTTATTGAAAAACATCATTTGCTGTCAGAGAATCATTATGGATTATGAGCAGGCAGATCAACATCAATGGCAGTCATACAACTTATAGAGGAAATCACAAATAATGTTGATGACAGAAAACTTGCTCTGCGTGTATTCCTTGATTTAAGCAAAGCTTTTGACACTACTGGTAATAAAATATTATTAGACAAAAATGGAAAGGTATGGTATTAGCAGTGGTGGGCACAGTTCCGCTAATAATGTTTTCATTATCGGATTAGCTTTTCAGATAACTTTGAAAACCATCATCGGACTAATTATCTTCCAATAAGTTTTGGTCCGATAATTTTTAGACCGCTAACATTTTTGCAGATGTAGTTTTTTTGTAGTAGATGCGCAGTTCTATCCTCTACAAACAGAGAAACAATTTACTGCCAAAAAATATACAAAATCTATTCATGGAAAGAGGAGGTGGCTATAATTTGAGAGGAGAATTGAACTTCAAAAAGAATAGAAGTTGAACTTGTAAAAGAAGGATGTGCATATAAATCTGTGGGGTGGATCTGTGGAACAGTTTGGAGCTGGAGCTCAAACAGAGCACCAATATAAATCATTTTAAAAGAATGTACAAAAAAAAAAAATCTATCTTAAGTGGTTACAGTGTTCACTAAAGTATTCAAAATGGTAAAAGAAATTGACATGTACCGGTACTGGTGATTAATTGTGATTGTTTTCGTATTACTGTTCGTGGTCTGACAGAAATGTTTTATTTTAATATTGACACATTATTAATAGCTTAGGGCATTTAAAAGCTAGATAGCTTCAGCCTTGACCTTTTTCACTCAGCTACATGTTTTGTTTTTTCAGTATATTCATTATGTATTTTCTGTTCTATCTATCTATCTATCTATCTATCTATCTATCTATCTATCTATCTATCTATCTATCTATCTATCTATCTATCTATCTATCTATCTATCTATCTATCTATCTATCTATTCATTCATTTTCTGTTATTGCATGAGTTTGCTGACTGAAATAAAGAAATAAAATCCACAGTTAAACAAGACAGAAGGGGACAGAAATCTTAATGAAAATATTTGTAGCTTTAAAGGTAGGAGGTGAGGTAGAATCAAAACCAGAGGTTCCTCAATTTGATTCCAGTAAAATCACCAGAGTTCCTTGCCCAAGGACCTTAATTCCCAAGTTGCTCCCACTGTGCAGTTGTGTGCTCTGCCTGGAAGTGTGCAGACATCAGTGTATGAGATGTTGTAAAGTGCTTTGAGCATCTGCATCAGATGGAAAAACCACTATAGAAATACACTCCATTTACAGTCCCTTTGTGTGTGAATAAATGTGAATAAACTTAAAATCTGAATATTTAAGAAAGTAAAAGTGAGGTTTTGGCTTTCTTAGGTGAAATTTCTGTGTGTGCACAAGTATTGGCCAGTGTGCAGGATTATTTACAACTAAAGGAAGAACAAAAATTTCCCAATCTCTGTTCTTTATTTTCATCTGTTAAAGTGAGAATAACAGACTCAAATGAACATTTCTGACATTTAAAAATAAAAAGCAGTGACAAACATAGCCACCCTTCTTTTCAATATCAGTGTAAGCCTTCCATTAACGGCGTCTGTCAATTTCTTGATCTACTGACGAGCAACCTTTTGTGCAGCAGCAACCACAGCCACACACTGTTCAGAGAGGTGGACTGTTTTCCTTCACTGCAAATTTCCTACTTTAAGAAGGGCCTACGTGTTCTTAATAGGGTTTAGGCAGTAAATTTAATTTATAAAGCACATTTAAACAGCTTCCGCTGACCAAAGTACTGTACAAAAACTAAATAAAATAGCAAAACAACTAAAAATATGAAATGAATCATAAATATAATAATAATAAAAAAACACAAAATAATACAAAACAGCAAGGGACAAACATAAAATAACAGAGTGGCACAAGAAATGAAAAGATTAGGGAGCTGGAAAGGCCAAAGAATACAGATGGGTTTTAAACCATGATTTTAATGCCGAAATGGAGGGTGACATCTGACATCAGCGCCCACAAAAGCTCTGTCTCCTCTCCGTTTGAGCTGTGACTGTGGCACATGGAGAAGACTTTTGCCTGAGGATCTGAGGGACCTGGGGACTGAGCGTGGCTGGACAAGGTCAGAAATATAATCAGAGGCCATTCCACGAAGAGCCTTAAAAACAATTAATAAAACCTCAAACTAAATTCTAAAAATAACACAGAGACAGTGTAAGGAGGCCAGGATGGGGGTGATATGTTTCCATCAGTAAACAGTCTCGCAACAGCATTTGGAACGATCTGCAGATGTGTTAGAAGAGGCAGAGGAAGGCCAAGGTAGGGAGAGTTGCAGTAATCCAGCTGTGATGTAATAAAGGCATGGATTACTTTTTCTCGATCATTATGTGATAAGAAAGATTTCAAACCAGAGATAATTCTTAACTGATAGAAGCTGTTCTTAAAAACAGAGCTGTTATTAAGAGCTCTGTCAAAACAGAGCTCCAGTTTGACATATGAGGTGAGTTGAGCTAATTTATCAGTAATAACGCTTCTGGATTCGGGAGGACCAAAAATGATCATTTCTGTTTTATCACTGTTTAACTGGAGGAAGTTACTTGCCATCCAGCCTTTAATGTCAGTCCTGACCTCCTTAATGCATGGAGTCCCTAGATTTTAAGGGATGGTACAACTGTGAGCCATCTGCATAAAGAAGAAAAGAGATGTTATACTTTCTGATGATGTCCCCTAACGGGAGCATATACAGGCAGAGGAGGACTGGACCCAAGATCAGGGCTGTGAAATGAAAATTGTGAAATCTGAGGAAAATTTGCAGGGGGTCGAGCCGAGGTTTAAGGCTGTGGAGCCCCAGAAACCAGACTAATTTTGTATCTAATGATACATTTTCAGCATCTCCTGGAAGAAAAAATCTCAAAAGAAGTGCATTTTTAAATGATCCTAGATTTAACCTTTCATTTGAACCGTCAATGATCATGTTAAAATAACAGAATATGACATGGAAGTTGGACCTGGAATGATTTTCCTTTTAAATGTAAACCAAAGTATTTCAAAAACCACAGCTAAAGCTTGTAGAATATTTTGAAAATCAGGATAAAATATCAATAACATACCTTATTGTAAAAATGTCACATACTGTGTAAATTCTTGTAAATCCAGTGTCTTTTTTTCCCATGAAAAAAGTCTACATTAATAAAAACTAATTTATATCCTTGTGTAAATTCCTGTAAATCCATTCAAAGCCACAATGTCTTTTTTCCAATGAAAGAAAGTCTAGATTAATAATAAAAAAGGCACATAATCTTGTGTAAAATCTGTTTTAACAGCACAATGTTTATTTTCCAGGGAGAGAAAAATTCTTACCGTGTTTCTTGATGGCATAGTTTGCTTTTCCCGTTTATCTTTCAGGTGTGTTTATGAAGCCAGCGACAATTCCATGGATTCTTGTCCTTATGCTACGTTTACACATAACAATGACAAGTCACGAATGCCACGAAGTGCACATTCTTGGCCGCAGATTACGAATGTGATTATTCGGAGCAGAGGCGTCAGGTGTCCTCAGGAACTGCTGCAACCTGTTACCACATGTTACCAGCATTTTTACACTACTCCTCTATCTACCAAGCGCTGCCAAATGGCAGCACTACACTACTCCTCTATCTACCAAGCGCTGCCAAATGGCAGCACTGGGTACTTTACATCTCATTAGGCCACATTTTGTTATGTACATGGGGGCCATTAGATCAGAATGTGCAAGTGCTGGAAAGCCAGCTCACAACACATACTCACTCTGTTGACTGAGAGACGCAGAGATGGCTAAGCTTTATAGCACAGAGCATATAAGATATTTTGGACATCCAGTGTGGGCAGCAAAGTACTGTGCATATGACAATAAAGCTTTGAATCTTGAATCTAAATTTCTTCTACTAAGTGTTGTGTTTTTTGTAACAAGTTCACAGAAAGGAGATGTGGCAGTGCCAGGTGCGTTCAAACAAACTAGGTCAAATGTCACCTGGTAACAATAGAAATAATAAGAATATAGAAATAACAAAACATTAGCATAATAACTATTGAAGTAATAGTGGTACAAATATCATTCCTAAAGCTATGGGTATGTCTTTATGGTCAAAGAATCTGATAAAGTTGAAAAGTTTATTTTATTCTTTATAACTAAACATCTGTTTTTTCTTATGTACTTGGGTTCTGTCTTTAGAGTTACTTCTTACAAATGCAACTGAAACTATTTTTTATTTTGCTGACACAAAGAGGACAAATGCGCAAGCTGAATAAGGTGCTACTGTGTATTAGCTCATGAAAGGGGGTCGTTGAGATGTAAGATGTAAATCCAGGGAGTGCAGCTGCCATTTGGCAGCGCCTTGGGATTTAAAGGTATAACTGCCATTTGGCAGGTCCTTGGGATTTAAAGGTATAACTGCCATTTGGCAGGTCCTTGGGAGTAGGAGTGTTGCACGTGTTGCTGGAGAATTATCAGGAACCATTACGTACAGTCAAGAATAGTGTTCCGTGTTGTTGCGCGCTATTGCGCGTAACAGCGCGTCGTTAAGTTCTGTCACGTTGTGAATTGTCTCCACACACACAGCCACATTCATCCATCCGAATTCAGATCGCTCCAGTTTTTCAGAAGAACTTTGTGACTGCATGCGTAGTTGGGCTCTGTGCCCTGGAGTAGCGCAGAGAGGAGGAGGAGGACAGAGCCAGATGTGTGGCTTCATGCGGCTTTCCTCGTGCATTTTCCCAAACATCAGCCACATGCAGCAGGTGGAACACCTGCAGGAGCGCACAGAAAAGCACTGAAATTAGACTTTTAGCCGACTTGGTGTCAGCAATCAAACTGATGGCAGTGCAGCAGGGTTTAATTGTGTGCGCGCTTCTTCCTCCGCTGGACTGGAAAAGGTGCAGAGATGTCTGGCTGCACGTGAGTCTCCTCTCGCTCCTCTAGTTGCTCAGACTCGTTCTCCCGCTCATCAGTTACAACAGCAGGTGGAACACCTGCAGGAGCGTCCTGAGGAGCTTCAGCAGGAACTGTGGAACGACGCACGTGACAGAAGACTGATTCGTCGTGGCGTGCAGTGAAATGTGACGCCGCGTTACAAGTCGTGTCAAAACTTGACAGTTTCCGTGTCACTTCGTAATAACGCGTGACAGTTTGGGCTCCAAGAACCATCACAGGAACCACTACGAATGTTGTCACGTTCTATTAAGGATCAATACTCATCAAGACGGATCAATACGCTCAGTTGCGACCTCCACGACGTGAGACGAAATGAGGGTGGTGTGTGACATTCGTGGAAGATTTTTTGACAGGCAAAAACATGCTCCACGAATATCAAGAATATCACGCACCAACATGCCCTATTAAGAAACCTATTCAGATGCGTTAAGTCACATTAAGAATGTCAAGAATGTGTCACGAATGACAGAAAAATGATATTCGTAATGCGTCTTGGTTATGTGTAAACGCACCTTTATCAAACTGTCTTTCTCGCCATCTTCTCTCTGTCTGATGTCGCTCCGTGACACAGACATGCTGCAAAATTCTTTTTAAAAACTTGAGAGCTCTAAAAGTTTGCGATGTCCACATGCTACGTTTAGCTTTAGTGTCTTGCAGGAGCCACACAGCGTCACCGCAGCAACCAACCAGCCCTGCTTTACAACAACTGTTGTAACAGCAACACTTTGAGTGGCATTTTTCCTCCGTGAATTTCTGCGGATCCAAGGACACAGATTTGTATATGTAACACACAGATCAGTGTCTGCAGACTTATAAAACTTGCACGATGTTGTAAAAAAGTAAACACTTTGCGATAGGCATTTTAAAAACTCAGCGATCACAATTACAGAGTACAACACTAACACCCTCCCTCCTCCCCATGATGAAATCCACGGAATGAAGATGAGGAAAAGTGACCAATGGACACGGAAAATGCTCTCTGCTTCAGATAAAAGCAGACCCAAAGTAGTGCTGTCACCGTCATGCCAACACATTGTTCAAGGCAATTGAGGAGAATGTTGTGACCAGAAAAATCAGAACAGCATTATCACCAGAATCTAACCCCAATACCAGGCAAGCTCAGGCCGAACCCGGCCCATCAGCAACTGACGAGACCTGATCGTTCAACATCTTCCAAAGTGACCCACTGTTCCACAGGGCTTTGTTAAGTGGTACAAGGTGGCTTCATATATTTGTTTGATAATTTTCTTAATAACTGGCGACCCAAAATTCATCACTAAATTCCAATTAGATTTATTCACTTAATTCCTTAAACTTCTTTTGCTGCTTTAACATTCAACGTCTCGTAAGTAACAAAATGTGTCCATAATAACTATTTAATCAATGTCCATATCCTCAAAATGCCAGTAACCTGTTCATTTGTTTGTATATTTGTAAATAAAATGTAAATATTCCTGCTGTGGTTATATTGTGTTCAGGTGAAAACAGTGTTGGTCACTTTAGATTTGAGACTGATTAATGATTATTGATTGATTCCTGATTAATTAATGATGAAGTAACTATGGTTTAAATAAGTGGTGCCCTGATAACTTCCAGGTAATTAAATACGGTTCCAAATAATTATTAAGTCTTAAAATTCATTATTCTGGTGCCCGCTGGTTAGGCCCAGTTCAATTTAAACCAATTTTGACTTATTCAATATTTTCAATATATGGTGCCACTGTGTGTGGCCAAAGTTTAACAACTGCAAATTATTTTTTATTTATGCTACAGCCCGTTACTGTCAAACGTCACTCTCATCTCATCAGTTCATAAAAACTTTGAAAAATCTTTCCTCAGATATTTCTTGGCTGAGTCTTGATGTTTCAACTCATGTGTCTTGGTCAGTGGTGGCTGTGTTTCAGCCTTCCTTATCTTGGCCATGTGTCTGAGCACTGAACACCTCGTACGTCTGGGCACTCCAGGTAGGCTGCAGTTCTGGAATATGAGAGCAATGGAGGATAGTGGCTTCTTGGCAGCTTCAAGTTTGATTCTTCTCAAATCTTTGGCAGTTAATTTGCATCTTTTTTTTCTCAACACATTTCTTGTGACTATTTGCAACAAAACGTTTGATGGTTTTGTGATCACGCCCCAATATCTTAGCAATTTCAAGAGTGCTGTATTCCTCTGAAAACCTTTCTACAAACTTTGACTTTTCAGAGTCAGTTAAACCTCTTTTTGGCCAATTTTGCCTGAGGAAAAGAAGCTGCCTAATAATTATACACACCTTGTTATAGGGTGTTGATCTCCTTAAGCCACAATCTCCCTAATTACACAAATACACATCACATGTAAGCATTTAAGTTTATACAGTTTGGAGTTGGAAAATATGCATAAAAATGATATGATCAAAATACCCACTTGCCTAATAATTGTGGACACAGTGCACACATTACGTACTGATCAAATAGAATTGAGAATGTTTCAAAATTCTGTCCCCAAATGAATCAATCCCAATCTAAATTAACAGTGTGACCTACAGAGCGATGACTACCACACTTATCCAATACATCTACTGACATACAGAGAGGCAAATAAGTATTTGATCCACTGTCGATTTTGCAAGTTTTTCCACCTACAAAGAATGGACAGCTCTATAATTTTTATTGTAGGTACACTTCAACTGTGAGAGACAGAACCTATTAAATAAATAAATAAATAAAAATCAGAAAATCACACTGATTTTTAATTAATTAATTTGCATTTTATTACATGAAATACGTATTTGATCCAATAGAAAAACAAACCTTAATATTTTGTACAGAAACCTTTGTTTGCAATTACAGAGGTCAGATGTTTCCTGTAGTTTTTGAACAAGTTTGCACACTGCAGCAGGGATTTTGGTCCACTCCTCCATACAGGTTTTCTCCAGATCT
This sequence comes from Thalassophryne amazonica, assembly GCF_902500255.1. Lineage (NCBI taxonomy): Eukaryota > Metazoa > Chordata > Actinopteri > Batrachoidiformes > Batrachoididae > Thalassophryne > Thalassophryne amazonica. The sequence goes on along the minus strand of NC_047107.1, from coordinate 73,463,154 downwards.
TTTAGGTTTTGAGTTTCAGCTCCCTCCAAAGATTTTCTATTGAGTTCAGGTCTGGAGACTGGCCAGGCCACTCCAGGACCTTGAAATGCTTCTTATGGAGCCCCTTCTTAGTTGCTCTGGCTGTGTGTTTGGGGTCATTGTCATGCTGGAAGACCCAGCCATGACCCATCTTCAATGCTCTTACTGAGGGAAGGAAGTTGTTTGCCAAAATCTTGTAATGTATGACACCATCCATCCTCCCTTCAAGACGCTACAATCATCCAGTCCCCTTTACAGAAAAGCACCCCCAAAAATTATGTTTCCACCTCCATGCTTTATGGTTGGGATGATGTTCTTGCGGTTGTTCTCATCCTCCAAACACAGCGAGTGGAGTTGATACCAAAAAGCTCTATTTTGGTCTCATCTGACCACATGACCTTCTCCCATGCCTCCTTTAGATAATACAGATGGTCACTGGTGAACTTCAAACAGGCCTGGACATGTGCTGGCTTGAGCAGGGGAATCTCGCGTGCTCTGCAGGATTTTAAACCATGACGGCGTAGTGTGTTACTAATGTAATCTTTGACTGTGGTCCCAGCTCTCTTCAGGTCATTGACCAGGTCCTCCCATGTAGTTCTGGGCTTTCTCAGAATCGTTACCCCACGAAGTGAGATCTTCCATGGAATCCCAGACCGAGGAAGATTGACAGTCATCTTGTGTTTCTTCCACTTTCTAATAAATAATCATAACAGTTGTTGCTTTCTCACCAAGCTGTTTGTCTATTGTCCTGGAGCCCATCCCAGCCTTGTGCAGGTCTACAATTTTGTCCCTGGTGTCCTTTGACAGCTCTTTAGTCTTGGTCATGGTGGACAGGTTGGAGTGTGATTGATTGAGTGTGTGAACAGGTGTCTTTTATACAGGCAACAAGTTCAAACAGGTGCAAATTCTGTCTCCCACAGTTGAAGTGTACCTACGATAAAAATTACAGAGCTCTCCATTCTTTGTAGGTGGGAAAACTTGCAAAATCAATAGTGGATCAAATACTTATTTGCCTCACAGCACACACAGATAACAAATGCTACTGCACCTCTTCTCCTTGAGTAAGAAACATGATATTAGTGTTTCAAAAGGATGATGTAAAGTTTACATCGAGTATAATAATTAGCAAAACATTCACATCTACATTTATTTTATTGATATCTTGGGAAGTTTTATTCTTTGGTATTTTATTCTATGGCTGAATAGCTCATTTACAATTAACACATTACCAGTGTGTGTAGAGTGTGGACTCACATAATGGTTCCTTCTTTCACAGACTCGGTTTGTTGCGGCCACCTGGGGGGTGTCGGCAGGGTCCTTGGGTCCGAACAGCTTCTGGCTCCGGACCGTTAGCGCTGCTGGGAGCGCACCACGCCAGACCGCACTTTCTTTTGTTATTTTTTGTATCACTGTTATGTATTAAATTCAGTTAGCCTTTGTACCGTGCTCTGCTTATTTCATACTGGGTCCTTCAAACGCTGGTCGGTTCTCCGAGCTGCGTCCGACACATAACAGTAGTCTCTGGCCAAACATCACGGACCCAGCGGTAGCAGAGACGGTAACGCGCCGGGAAGGCGGCAGCAGACGTTCAGAAGTTATCCGGATCAGCTGCGGGTGCTCTCCGCCCAGATGGTGCGTGTTTGAGAACCCATTACTGAATACTGCTTCGTGCTCTCTTGCAGCCGTGTTCCTGTGTGTGCCTTATCCGTGGGTCGTGGTGGAGTGTGACTGGCGACGGCTTCGCGTCGCACTTCGACCGGATAAGAGGTTTGAACGGGAGCTGCAGGAGTGAGTCTGTAATGGGTGAACGCGCACGGCGGAGCTCTGTGGCACGGGTCGCGGTGCTTCCTGTGTTACAGTCGTAGCCCCGTTTCCCCGGGTAATGATAGCTACTGCGTCTGTTGTGTCAGCTCCGGTGTTATTTAGTTGAATCACATTTTTGGTTGTGTGCTGCTCACAGAAAGGCAGCATGAGTTTGTTTTCTCAGTTACCAAAGGAGGTTTTTCATTTTTAGCACTTTGGCTCCCTCTTTTGGTGACTGAGTCACATTACCGTCAAGCTCTTAAGTTGGAACAGGTGTGTTCCATTTGTTGGAGCTTGACGGTATAAATCACTTATTTGTTTTGTGTTAGTTCATTTTGTGTGGGTGTTTTTTGAGTTGGTTTTTGTGTGGGATTTTGTTTTTTGTTTTTCACTATTTAGTGTCTGGGGTCGTGACCCTGCAGTTCTGCCAAAAAAAAAAAGGACCCGAGCAACCTTATGTCAGTCTGTTAGTCTTTCTTTTTATTTATTTTTTTTTCAGTTTCACCTCCCAGGGTTTGATGGGACGGTCCCCTGGGGGGTCATGGGGGGGGGTATTTGGGTTGTTGTTTTTTCTTTCTTTTTTTTGTTTTGTTTTTTGTTATGCCCTCTCTTCTCCTCTGACTCCAGCCGTGTGAGCCGTAGTGTCGGCGTTGCTGGAGTGGTGCAGTTAGGTTGTGCTGGGCGTTTCCCAGGTAACCTCTGCACCCGGGAGGGGAGGGGGGGGTTTGGGGTATTTTCTTTTTGTTCCCTCTCTTCTCCTCTGGCTCCAGCCGTGTGAGCCGTAGTGTCGGCGTTGCTGGAGTGGTGCAGTGTGGTTATGCTGGGCGTTTCCCAGGTAACCTCTGCACCTGGGGGGGGGGGGGGGGTGTTTTCCCCCCAGTTTCCGCCCTCAGGGTTTGACTGTGGTGTCCTCTGGGGGGGAAAGGGCTGTGGGTCCATCTAGCCATAGACGGCCGGGGCTGGGTCCGTTAGTCGTGAGGGGAGGCGTCTCCTGGGGTTGACGAGTGGTCCTCTGGGAGGCGCTGGGAGTCCCCGTGGGTGACGTTGGATCCCAGAGGGACCTCGGCTGTGGTTATTACTCCTGGAGCTGGCGGGAAGTCCTCTGGGGGGTGTTGGTCCCTACATGTCGTTTGGGGGGGGGGGGGGGTGTTTTAGCGCTTTTATTTGTAAGCTTAAGTTTGGGGTTTTTCTTTTCTCCTCATCCCGGGGTTTGATAGGACGGTCCCCTGGGGAGGGGGGGGGGGTGGTTTGGTTGTTTGTGTTTGTCTTTTTTGTTTTATGACTTATGACCGCACATGGTTGGATAAAGGCTGACCGCACAGGTTTAAGAACTCCTGGCCACACCTGTGCTAAGTGACTGACTGAAACAAAGGCAAGGATGCAGCCAGAGGAGAGGACATCAACCATTCTATTGGAAGACGAATGCAGATGCGGTTTCCAGCCATGGTCCCTGGGGGGGGGGGTGTTTCTCCTGGGCCAGGTTTGTGTGGTCGCCGGGAGGCTTCCCGTGAGGGTGGGGTACTGTTGTATGGCTGGGGGGCCTGGCTGCCTTTTTGTTTCTGTCTTTTGTTTTTCCTTCCAGGTGGCTTGCATTTGGGACTGAGTGGCAGTGTTGCTGAGGTTATCAGGACCTCACCCTGATCACCTGCGGCTCGTCAGGACTCACAGCTGAGGTGCATCTATATGGATTGGAACATGGTGGCATTTAAGACTGGAGTATACAGTGTGTAGTTGCCAGAGACTCGACCTTGTGACCAGACGGGTGAGATCGTCGTCTCGGGAGCCATCTCATCATCAGTGGATGCAGAGAACGTCCAGGGTTTGATGCACGGTCTGTGAAAGAGGAGGGGGTGAGGTCTCACGCTCGTCAGTACACTTCCTGAGGTACGTTAGATTTTGTGACTAACATTTATACAGTCAGTAAATGTGGTGTCCCTCACACCTTTTTATATTGAGCTGTATGTTAGTCATGTATCGGCTTCCACTGCAGTGGAGTTTTGTGAACTGGATGTTCCATGCCTGCAGGTTGGGAAGCTGATTAGTAATCAAGTCAGGAAGTGTTTGCTGTTTGTACACCTTTAAGTGTTCTCTCTGTGTGTAGAGTGTGGACTCACATAATGGTTCCTTCTTTCACAGACTCGGTTTGTTGCGGCCACCTGGTGGGTGTCGGTGGGGTCCTTGGGTCCGAACAGCTTCTGGCTCCGGACCGTTAGCGCTGCTGGGAGCGCACCACGCCAGACCGCACTTTCTTTTGTTATTTTTTGTATCACTGTTATGTATTAAATTCAGTTAGCCTTTGTACCGTGCTCTGCTTATTTCATACTGGGTCCTTCAAACGCTGGTCGGTTCTCCGAGCTGCGTCCGACACATAACAACCAGTTGTTTAATAGTATTTAACCTTAATTATCATTTAAAAATATTGAAATAATTCATGTTTCATAAGAAGTGGGATGACAAATATGCAAACATACAAGAAACCATGAAGAAGTCAGTCTTGTATACTGCAGCCCCTGAGGCTCATCAAGGTAACTCTTGTCCCCAGATAATGTAGCAAATTTTCACAGCATTTTATGGTGTGAATGGCATCAAAACTAGGAAAGCATAGCAATGATTGTGCACGTGACAAAGTTATGAAGGCAAGAATAATCAACAGAAATAGGATGGATACTCAAATTGATGGAAGACAGCCCAAACACATCTGACAAGGAATAATGCAGGAAAAGACAAGAAGAGGGCAACAGAAGCTTCAGAGGAAGAGAAAGTGTGATGATGAGAGGAAAGGACAGCTGGAGAGTGGCACACCCCCTGCTGTGTATCACTGATAAGGAAGAGATAGTCTTCAAGCCCCAGGGAGAGAGAAAGATAAATGTGAAGTGGATGAAAACAAACAAGAGACATATGAGATGTAAAACAAAGTGGAAAGTGCTTGGCATTCGCTTGCTGAGGAGAGAAAAAGGACGAAACCTCAGAGTAGAGAGCACAGGAAAGCAGATGTTTAAGAAAAATATGCCATATTTTAATGGAATAAAATTTGCTTAAAAGAGAGATGAACTAAATGTTACCTCTGTTTACATCTACAGCAGCAACACATTCTGACCAGTTTAACTCAAAATGCAACGCAATGCTAAAATACCCTCATCCAATGAGCACTGTCTTCTTTATAATTTGCTCCACGTTGAAAGGAGTCAGTTGAGGTGGCTCGGGCATTTTTTCCGGATGCCCCCTGGACGCCTCGCTGGAGAGGTGTTCTGGGCACATCCCATTGGGAGGAGGCCCCGGGGAAGACCCAGGACACGCTGGAGGGACTACATCTCTCGGCTGGCTTGGGAACGCCTTGGGGTTCCCCCGGAGGAGCTGGGGGAGGTGTGTGTGGATCGGGAGGTCTCGGCGGCTTTGCTTGAGCTGCTGCCCCCGCGACCCGACTCCGGATAAAGCGGAAGAAAATATATATATATATATATATATATATATATATGAGGTCTATTAGAAAAGTATCCAACCTTATTATTTTTTTCAAAAACCATATGGATTTGAATCACATGTGATTACATCAGACATGCTTGAACCCTCGTGGGCATGCGAGAGTTTTTTCACGCCTGTCGGTTACGTCATTCGCCTGTGGGCAGTCTTTGAGTGAGGAGTCGCCCACCCTCTCGTCGATTTTTTCATTGTTTAGGAATGGCTCAGATACTGCTGCTTTGTTTGATCAAATTTTTTTCAAAACTGTAAGGCACAACTGAGTGGACACCATTCGATAAATTCAGCTGGTTTTCGGTAAAAATTTTAATGGCTGATGAGAGATTTTGGTCTGGTAGTGTCGCCGTAAGGACGGCCCACGGCGCCTGATGGCGATCTGCGCTTCGAGGCGGCAGCGTCTCACCGTTTCAAGTTGAAAACGTCCACATTTCAGGCTCTGTTGATCCAGGAAGTCATCAGAGAACAGAGAACTTTCAGAAGAAGTCGGCATGAGGAGTTTATTCGGACATTCCATTGTTAACGGACATTTTGTAATGAAAGAACGTGCGGGCAGAGTCGCATGTCGGGCCGGACCCGACCGCGGGGGGTTGCGACAGGAAAAACACCTCCGTTGGAAACCTTAACGGGCAAGTTGGAACATGCCCAAGCTGTTAAACAATTTCTCAGTTACTCACTTGTGTGGGTGCGCGTACACGCAAACACAAAACCAATTCCCTGTGCTGCCTGGAGGTTGTTAGCAGGAAGAAAGAACGAAAGCTGGACTCATTTCTGACGTGATTTTTTTTTCGCTACACTGAGGATGTATACAGTCTTCATTTTGTTGTTCACGCACGCACAAGCACTGACATAATTGACTGACTGAATTGACTGATTGACTGAGACATAATTTGAGCTGAGACATAATTTGAGCTAACCTAGACCGCTAATTCTTGTAAGACACACACACACACACACACACACACACACACACACACACACACACACACACACACACACACACACACACACACACACACAAAACAAATCCACTGTACTGTGTTAGCAGGAACAGAGAAAGAAAACCTGGACTCATTTCTGACGTGATTTTTTTTTTCGCTGCACTGAGGAGGGACACAGCTCGACCGGGACAGCGACATGATTTGATTGAGTTAACTGACGCTGCTACACACACACACACACAAAATCCACTCTGCTGTAAGCCATCCAGATGCATGAAAAGCTGCTAACATGAAACGCTGATGTGATTTTTGGCTAGACTGAGGAACTACACGAAGTCTTTTTTTTTTTTTAATGGAAGTCCGAAGTCAGTGCACAGCATCACTGGACTACACGTCACAGTGGAACACCAAAATGTAAGCCCCTTTTCTGTTGTTTATAAATTAATAAAATATAAAATGACAAGGATGTATTTTAGACGTTATATAAAACAAATAATTAAAGTTTTTACATTCTTTCAATGGTACGAATATTTCATGAGGTGAAAGCTGTGGAACATACCATTCAACGAGCCGAAGCCGAGTTGAATGGTATGTTGCAGCTTTCACCTCATGAAATATTCATACCATTGAACTCATAAACGTTCATTATTTGTATATTGTTTCATTTCACAACTCAGTTTTTTCAGTGTACAATTACAAGTGTACAATTACAATAATAATACATCAATGTCCACCTATGGTGCATCTGGAAAGTATTCACAACGCCACTTTTTCCAAATTTTATGTGATAGCCTTATTCCAAAATGGACTAAATACATTTTTTCCTCAATTATACCCCCATAATGACAATCATGGTTCTAGCTAGGACCATTTTAGTGCCGGGTAAATTATGTGATCACGGCTCATAGCTTCGGGGGCCCCCGAAACTATATGGTTTTATACCACTAAAACATTCTTAGCAAGCCTTATTTTAACTAACTGTCGGTGGTTTTAGACACACTGAATGCAAGAATAATGAGCAAAAAAATTATATTTATGTTGTAATATTTGTAAGATCAAAGTTTTTTTTCATGTCATTTTCAAGTCTACATTAATAAATTAAATAACATTGAAAATGTTAAAGACACATTAATATTTAATGGACATAGCATTTAGTTTCTTCTTCAAAAATGACACAGTAGTTTTTAATCCAGTGAAGCGGGCAGTTTTTCTGTCATCCTGACAGTTTTGTCCCCCCTCCCAAACAATTTGAGTGGGATTGCATTACTTTTTCTTTTTAAACAATATAACACCTAATTGGCTTGTTTGAACAAGACCTGGACTGATTTGTCAAACGTGCTGTTTTGAAAAACTTTGTGAATAAATGTCACTTTTCTTTAGGGCTGCAGCTATTGAAGATTTTTGGAATTGAGTATTCTATTGATTATTTTATCGATTACTCAGATAAAAAATACTTTTGTGTTTTAAACAATATCAGTAGTGGCAAGGCTCTCCATATGCAATGGCACAATGTCGCTATGCCATCATGTAGATTTTTAAGTTTAGGGTGTTCCCTCTCTGTCTTCCCAGGTAATTATTTATTTTTTACATTATTAAGAGTTCTGGAGCTTTGCTAAACCATAAGCCCAGGCGGTCTGTGAAATCTTCAGTCTGCGGACAAGACATTATTTTTTTTCTCTTATTGCACATTTCATTTGCAGTTTTTATTACTTATTGGTCGGTTATTCAGTGTTTAGTGTACATTTATACATATCGTACAGAGAGCAGCTCAAACTAAAGTCAAATTCCTTGATTTCTGTGGATACTTGGCGAATAACAAAGCCTTTGAAAAAACGGCTGTGGAGTTCAGCGTTTCCACAACAGCTGCACTGATAAATTTACTCTACAGCCTGTTGATAAAAACTCTTATCAAATCTGAATGAAGGCAATTTTTGGGGGGGAATAGTTAAACATGATTCATTTAAAGTGCGCATCCTTTCGCTTCATCTGCAAAGGTGGAGAGCAGCCAGTGGAGCAAAGTGTTTTTTTTTTTTTTTAAATATATAAACACACTGCTTTACTTTAAATGCATAATAAGTCCGTTTCAGACGATCAACACGGCCCCTTTTTCTTAATGGATGTATTTCGGTTGTTTAAAAGGCTTTCTTTTACTCAGCGTGTGGCTTTGTAAACTTGTAGCGATGCCTGCTACATTGATTAGTGTTCACATTAGTTATGGGCATGCTTTACGGTCTTCTCTGTTTTTTTTTGTGGGAACGCTACAGCGCCACCTACAAGCCTGGTGTATGTACTACAGCTTTAAACGAAGCCCAGAGGCAAAGAATTTGACTCAAACATTTTTAATCGTAATTGTAATCGAATTACTCAATTAATTGTTTCAGACCTACTTTTCTTTCACTGGCGCTGTGCCCCTAGAGCTCCAGAGCCCCCCCCCCCCGCGCGCGCGTCTTTTTGGAAACACGAAGCCTTTCAGCTGTAAAATAAACCAAATTTCTCAATGTATCTTCAGATGCGAATACAGAAGGCCCTGGATTAATGTCAGTTTTTCATAGCGGCTTTTTTTGTTTTCTTCAGCTCAGAACAGAAACGCTGTTTCCAGCTGCTCTTTACAGCTCTGTGGCCACAGAACGCGCTGACTCTGACCTCTGCTGTTTGAAGAAAATGATATGAAGAAAATGACAAATATATTTCTTATTACTTTAATTACTGGCTTAAAATGGCAAAACTATGACTCTATAAGCTTGGAATACGATCAAACTGGTACATTTTTAGCAACATTTTAGTTCATTTTTCAGAAATTTTGTGCTGGACGGCACAGCCAATTTGACCCAGAGAGCAGCTGAAATTTGCAATACCAGGTGGGGCCGCCCAGCGCTGGCCACCATGACTAGAACACTGATGACAATGTGAAAAAAGGTTTCTTTTTTTTTTTTTTGGCAAATTTATATATATATATATAAAAATAAATCATGTGTACATTAGTATTCACAGCCTTTTCCATGAAGTGTGCAGTTTGCCAAAAGACACCTGAAGGACTCTCAGACCATGACAAACAAAATTCTCTGGTCTGACGAAACAAAGACTGAACTCTTTGGCGTGAATGCCAGGCAACGTGTTTGGAGGAAACTAGGCACCATCCCTACAGTGAAGCATGGTGGTGGCAGCATCGTGCTGTGGGGATGTTATTCAGCGGCAGGAACTGGGAGACTAGTTAGGATTGAGGGAAAGATGAATGCAGCAATGTACAGAGACATCCTGGATGAAAACCTGTTCCAGAGCGCTTTTGACCTCAGACTGGGGTGATGGTTCATCTTTCAGCAGGACAATGACCCTAAGCACACAACCAAGATATCAAAGGAGTGGCTTCAGGGTAATTTTGTGAAGGTCCTAGAGTGTCCCAGCCAGAGCCCAGACCTGAATCCCTTTGAACATGTTAGGGTTTAGCCATTGCCTTTCCCTTTCCTTGTGTGTCTTGCCGTTTAAGATTAATGCATTTAAAAATAAATATCAACCAGTGAAATTGTCATCTAGAAGATGGAGTAAGCCAGGACAACTGGTTATAAAGGTCACAATGGTGAGTTATAAAGGGGCAGCGAAGAATAAACCTACACAAACTGTTGTAAACTCAATTAAGTGGTTTAAGATGAGAAGATGAAGTATTTTGATAAACTATATCGCTATAATCAAGAATAGGGAGTAATAATTGCATGACAATATTGTTTCTTACAGAAAATTAAAACAATTAATTGACTGATAAAGTAGTTTACCGGATGTCTATCTGTTTTCTCTGTGCCTGAGATCCCTCATGCCTGATCCACCGGAATCCTTGTTGCCATCAGCCGTGCTTGTCTTTAGCCACCTGTTTGATTCACTCATATTCGATTCCTCTGCCTGCCCTGACCATCTGTTCCTGTCCTCCGCCGTCAGATCATTCAAGTCAAGCCTACCAACATTTCACCTAAATAAACTGTAAAAACAGTTCTGTCTTCAGGTTGTGTCTGCATTCTGGGCCCAACTGTCAGTTCCTGGGTCAACCATAACAGAACAAGATCTCTACGACAAATCAGAGTTTATAAAGCCCTCAAAAGCTTTTAGATCTGAAATACTTGAAGAGGCATGGCTGTGATTATAAATCTGTAAAAATGAGGGATGCAAAAGACTGCTCGTGTGTGTTTGCAAGTATTTATGGAAGCATATGTGAGTACATGACTAATGGGCATTATGCAAGCCAGTGAAAGTCTCTATCTCGGTAAATGTGTATGTTTTATTTGGCAGAGCTCTGCTGTCCTGGTGAGAATGGGCCTGCTGAATATCCAAGTCTGACACTAATCCAATTACCTCAGGCTTCTATTCCAACTCCTGCAAATACCAGCCATCCACTGCTGTCCCCAGATACACTGCCCTACACCCACAAGCTTGCACATGAACTCAACTATGTACATTATTTGTCTCAAAAAGATAAGCATATCTGCATGTGTTGTGATCTGGGTCCCATATCTACATACACTATTTTCACCACAACAGACCATGAACACACTATGTTAAAGTTGCCATAGTGCATCTAAACCAAGTTTTCTCTATTGTAACGCAGTGGTCAAAAATCACCTATCTGGGCACAGAACATAATGGCTGAGCTTATGCACCCCTCCCACAAAGTTCTGAGAAGAAGCCACATCAGAAAAGCATGAGTAAAGCTCCATTTTAGATCCACTTCTTTGTTATTTGGTGGCCATTATTATCCCAGCAGCGATATCTTAAGAGTGGACATTCTGGATAGCTGGAGTGGACTGGTACCTGTGGCTCTCTAAATTTGTTTATAGGCGGAAAAGGTAAAGCATCTGTTGGTCCTGGGGACCCACAAAACTCTATATCAATATTGGTGTTTAGCTACAAATATGTAGACCTGGATTGAATTTCCAGGCATGCTCCCTGTCTGTCCTTGGACAAGACACTTCATCTACATGGTCTTAATCCACCCAGCTGTAAACAGGTATTGGCCTTGGCTGTGGAAGTATCCTGTGTTAATTTAGCATTCCATCCAGGGGGAGTGGCAGACTTTCATTCACTTCACACTACGGAATTCAGAGATGATCACCGGCTCCAACAGGCCTCAGAACTTATATATGATTTACAACTTCATGTGCTCAACCACAACTGAATGCTGGCTGTGTTTTCATACAAACACGTTGTTAATAAAAACACATAAACCACGGGATTCGACAATTAGAAACACACTGCACAGAATTCAAACCTGTGGAGCAACAGGCAAAACTGGGCATCTGCTCAACATTTCATCCCATCTCAGACTATTCTGCAGTTCGAGAAGATGAAGCTAATAAATCAAACTTCACGCAATCAATCAAATCAGTTTGATGAGTCAAAGTACAGGCGAAAGTCACATCCTCTTCTTGTACTTCTGGGGCAGTTTCAGAAGTGCTTTCATTCTACAACATCACTAAAATTCCCATCGAGGTGCAGCAGTAAATTTTGAAATACGGCATACAATCTGGTGCAATTAATAAGCTAAATGAGAGCTATTTCTCAGTCCCATTTTCTTGCTCACTTTAGTCATAAAAAGCATATTTCTCATATAGGCAAGATGACAGAACTCTAATCAGAGCTGGGAAATGAAAATTGTGAAATCCAAGGAAAATTCACAGGGGGTCAAGTTAAGGTCTAGGGCCTGTGGGACCCCAGAAACCAAATTAATTTTGTATCTAATGATACATTTTGAGCATCTCCTTGAAGAAAAAATCTCAAAAAAAGTGCATATTTAAATGATCCTATATTCAACATTTCATTTAAACCATCAATGATAATTTTGAAATAACAGAATATGACATGGAAGTAGGACTTGGAATGCTTTTCCTTTTAATTGTAAACCAAATTATGCATGAACTCAGAACAGGTATACTACATGAAATTCATGAAGACTGAAAAGACTGTTAAAACATTTCAAAAACCACAGCTAAAACTTGTAGAATATTTTGAAAATCATGGTAAAATATCAATAACATACCTTATAGTAAAAAGTCACATATTGTTGTGTAAATTCCTATAAATCCGCTCAAAGCCACAGTGTATTTTTCCCATGAAAAAAGTATACATTAATAATAAAAAAAGTCACATAACCTTGTCTAAAATCCTGTTTGAACAGGACAATGTTTATTTTCTAGGGAGAGAAAAATTCTTACCATGTTTCCTGATGGCACAGTTCGCATTTCCTGTTTCTATTATCTTTCAGGTGTGTTCATGAAGCCAGCAACAATTCTACAGATTCTTGTCCTTGTCAAACTTTTTCAAACCGTCTTTCTCGCCATCTTCTGTCTGATGTTGCTCCGTGACACAGGCATGCTGTAAAATTTTTCTTGACAGCTCTAAAAGTTTGCAGTGTTCACATGCGACATTTAGCTTAAGCGTCTTACAGGAGCCACACAGCGTCACCGCAACCAACCAGTCCCGCTTTACAACAACTGTCATAACAGCTATGCTTTGAGTGGCATTTTTCCACCGCGGAGTTCTGCGGATCTGAGGACACAGATTAGTATCTGTAACACACAGATTAGTGTCCACAGAATTATAAAACTTGCACAATGTCATTAAGAAAAGGAAATGCTTTGCAATAGGCATTTTAAAAACTCAGTGACAATCACTATTACAGAGTACAACCCTAACACCCCCTCCCTCCTCCCCATGATGAAAAAATACATATTTGCATGGGACTGTTGCTGTTCTGTCTTTACATTTATCTAAACATTTGAATCCAGTAATTTGTGCTTTTATAACAGCCGATAGTGTCTTAAAATTAACTAAAATAAAATGTGATACAAGTAAAGCTATATCTATTGTTCATTAAGGAGCCAATATAACATTTAGTTCTCAGGAACACTGATTTGGGTCTAAAATAGATTCTTCTTATATAATTAGTAAAGTAAAGCTGCATCTACTGTTCATAAAATAAAAAATAAAAAAAACTTTCACTTTTTGTTCTCTTGGAACAATGATTTAGGTTTAAATTTGATTATTATTCACTTATATAAATGGGAAACACAATTATATAGATTTTTACTGATTTTTCCATTATGCACTGAAAATACACAATGAAATAGTGGCATCAGTCATAGCAGAAGACAGCATGTTTCAGGTTGACGCTATATCACAACTTTCTACTTCCCCCAAAGATCAAGAGTTCTTACTTGATCTCAAAAGCTCGGTCACAGAACACAATGCTTCCTGTCCAGCAATTTGTGAAAAAAGGAATGTTTCTTATATGACACAACTGTAAAAAGGAGAGTAGAACACCCAGGATAAGATACAGGATAAGATTCAAATGATTTAATGAACAAGTCAAACTCGTATATAGGCACTGAAGTCCATTGGTGTCGGTGCTCATTACTGAATTCCATAGCGTAAAGCAGACGAGAGTATACTGTCCAACTCCCCCGGATGGATTCAAATGCAGGTTATTACTAAGCCAAGGCCAGTACCCATTTACAGCTGGGTGGACTGAGATAATACAGATTAGGTGTCTTGTCCAAGGACACAGACAGGTAATGTGGTCGTGTGAACCCAGGTCTACATATTGGTAGCGCAGCTCCTTTTTCCACTGAGCTACCTACTCTACAGTGCCTTAACATTTGAGAAAAATACATGTGAAATGCAAAGTGTTTAAATGTGAAAATGTATTGTTGATATATCTCTGAATGCATTTCCCTCGCAGTAAACCAATGAGCTATCCAGGCTCCAACCTGCTCACACCACATACATACTGGGATAGTAGGTTCTGGCAAACCCCACAATGCTGAATTGACTGTAATACGTATGCTCAGCATTTGATATTTATGTGTACATCACACTGTAACAAACAGAAATCCCACATACATAAGCTATGCACTACATTGTGATTTCAGTGCACAGTCATATCCAATAGAAGCATTATGGCTTCATTTAGAATACTTAACGCTCCAATAAAGATGTTTCAGTTTTATTAAGAGCCAGTTTTTATAAGAGTCAGGCAGATTTCTCCCAATTTTTTAATGGGTAGATATATGTTAGAAACGAACAACAACAAAAAATATCACATTTTTTATCCTTGACAGGGTTCGCTTATTTTATTTTATTTTGGGGGGGGGGGGGGGGGGGGGGGAGATTTGGGGTCAAAATGAGCCAAAATGGCGCAATCACAAAATTTAGGTTTTTGAATGCTCATATTTCCATGCGCCCTGAGTGAGCCAAATTGATTTTCATTAGTGTCACTGGTGGAAAAAAGCACCCCTTGTGTGCCCAAAGTCAGCTGCCAAAATTTTCATCAAAATCAAAGTAAGAGATTGTAATCTATCATCACATGCATAAAAGACCTCAGCTGACTAAGGGCGCAGGCCACACCACCTGTGAAAATGTGCACAATTACCAAAAACAGCAAATTGCGGCGCAACCTATGGGCTGCCCTGAGTCAGAATTTTCACATTTTTGGAGAGTCCATACGCGATAGACTAACACAAATTAAATCAATTTGGCTCCCTCAGGGTGCACGGAAATATGAGCATTCGAAAACCTAAATTTTGTGATTTTGCCATTTTGTCTCATTTTGACCTCAAATATCCAGGACCCCCTTAAAAAAAGCAGACCATATCAAGGATAAAAGTGTGATTTTTATTCCTTTCTTACATGTTGTTTATTACAAATGATGTTTATATATATCCTTTTTTTTTCTTGAGCCGCTTGGGTGGGTAAGGAGAATTTCCATGGAATAAAAAAGCTTTTCAACCTACCATCCCTGGTTCTAAAGACCAGGCACCTAAGTGGCTCTACTCTACTCTTTTCTACTCTTCTATTTTACTCTTCCTTTTTAAATATTTAGATATACCTCAGTATACTAGCATAGTTCCACCTTAGAATTGGAATATAATATATAAGATATACCTACTGAATTTTCATGTATCTACCCATAAAAACACTGGGACAAATCTGAAAGGGTCATGAATCACTCTCTAATAGAAACCTGCTTGATTCTTATAAAAACTGGCTCTTAATGACCAAGAACAATAACTGTGCCAAAACACAGAGAATACAAAGTCCCATGATATCAAGCTCATGTATCCTCTAAAAACATCTATCATGTTACATGGGTATCACACAAATAAAATCAGTCTTCCAAAATTCTTCTTTCTTTTCTTTCAGCTATATTTAAAAGTTGTTAAGTTAAAGGTTTGGTTGTCTGCAAACTTGAGAATGAAGACTTTCTAAATTCTACTGGAGGCTTCAAACTCCGGGGCTTCTGCTGAAACAGCATCTATTCTGTCGAGCCTTCCACTTGGAGGTCACTTGGGAGGAAAGGTTCTAACTGATATTAATGGTTCAGTTTAGGTGCACTTCCAGCTTAACTCCTACTGGTACATACGACTTTGAAAACAGCATTAAGACAAAACTGCATGCTCACAATCCATGTAGCTACGCCAGCAGGACTGATGGGGATGAAAGTGTTCTTTAAATTAACTCAAGGGTAAATAAATATTCAATGAATAAATCCTGCTCTTCTGATCAATTAAAAAAAAATTAGCTACTACTCTAGGAAGCCTTGAAATTGATGACAGGATTGAAGATTATCTATAAAAGCAGGCATCAGTGCGATTCAAAGAAACCCTTTAATAAGCGTCATAATCATGTCAAGTGACAGGAAATTCTCCACACTGTAATGACTTGTCCATGATAAACATCACAATAGAAGTTAAGGTGGCTCAATTAAACAACTGAAAATTCTCAAGCATATTTCATATAGTACAAAAACATTTGGTGTGCATCTCTGTCTGTTTGTATGTGGCATGTTGTGGTTGAATGCAATACTGTGGTCATGCACCACATTCTAATCGGTTGGAAATGTAAGACCACAGTGGCCTTTGCATACACAATCCCAGTGACTGCAAGAACAATGAATGAGGTATCAGGTTCAAACATCCAGGACTGTGCAACAATAAATCCTTGAACAGTAGTGCTCTAAGAGCAAAATATCCCCTGCTAGCAAATGCTGATTTTGCACAAGTGCTTTCTATGCACATTCTGATAACATTTCAAGGACTTGGACCAATTTTCACAAAATTCATTCTAAATATGTGAGGAGTTGATTTCAGAATGCAGGCATAAACTCATGAAACTGGCCATGTCTAGTTTTGCTAATCAAGGGTGATAACTGCCAAAATGTGTCAATTTTGTACATTACAATAAGCATAATATCAACCTATAACAAGGATTTGTACAAAGTCACATTAAATGCCATCTAAAAGTGTGAGAGGAGTTGATTTCAGAATGCAAGTACCCAAGCATGAAACTGACAGAGTCAAGCGTTGTTAATCAAGGTCCATAACTCTGGGAAAATGAGTCCAACTGGAACAATATGATAATATGCACATTATCAACCTATAACAAGGACTTGTAGCAAGCTGCAAGATTTCAGAATGCTTTGACAGATAGACAGAGGGATGGAGGGAGGGACAGGCAGACAGATGGAAATCGCCATAACATAAACTCCCTTTGGGCCTTTGGCCAGCGGGAGGGAAAAAAAGTGACAAATCAGGCTTCAGATGTAGTTGACTAATTTGCTTTAAAAATAGTTTGAAGTCTAAGTCTTTGATGTATGCAGCTGCAACAGCCACACAAAAGCAGAAATTTGACATGTGCATAGAAGTGAGTAGGTGAAGTGATTAAGCATGCATGACAGCACTAATAATAACTAATGATAGATTACTATAAAAGCCTCAAGAGTCCTCAACATCAACAGGAAGAACTCAGTTATAATATAACTGGAAGATGTTGCAAAAATGAACATAAACTGCCAGAGCTGCATTATAAATCAAAAACCAAACCAAGAAACAGTGTGAAACAAAAAAAAAAGAAAAAAAAAAGGAAAGATGGGGACAGACATGCACCAAAAGCAACCCTGGCCAGGACTCAAACCTGGGAACACTGACTACAGCATGTGGTATATGCACCTTCGGGTAGTATCTCAATGGGTTGCGACAGTTGATGAGTAGTTGGAGAAACAAATGTGCGACAAAATGTGCAAATTAACGACAACTTCAAAGTTGAAATCTCACTGAATTGGCAGTCCATGTTGTCAGAAGGGGGTCCTAATGTCACATGGACTGGCAGCAAAAATAGGGCCAAAAATTGTTAGTTGTCTGCAAACATATCGTGCAATTTTCGCTCGAATGCAGCGTGATACAGCCCTCTTATGAATGTCAAGCATCACTCGCGTGGTCTTCACAGGTGCTAGGATCTCGCTTATTTGCACATGAATGCTGCTCAGCAGTCTCGCAAATGTCGAGCTTGAGGCTGAAATGATAGCACATTTGCAAAGTGCTCAGGATGGCTGTGGGTTGCTATTATGTGAAAAGAAGCTGTAGAAATACCTCAGACTATGGCCACGAAAGGAAAAACCCTGTCCATAATCAAAAATAAACAATAATAAAATAATTTAGCAAAAAGCCTAGCGTGGCTTCAGGAAAGGAGAAGAAAAAAGGAAGAAGAGAGTGGATGTTTCGTCTGATGGCAGCGCACTGTCTGACTTGTGGAACGATGTCCAGCAGAGTAACAGTCTGCTGCGTTTCATTATCATTGACCCCGCTGGAAGGGCCACTTCTCCGTGCCATGGCATGCTGTGATGCCCAGCAGATTGACCCTACAGGAAAGGCAGCTGCAACTCGTCATTATTGTGTCTGCTAGATCCACTCTCCCCTCCTCCTGGGAATGACCAGTATACACTCCTCTGCTGGCCAGGCTGCGGGATTCTCTCGAAGCACTTCTTGATGCGCAGGAATGGCCACTTCTCAGTGATGCGCTCTCAGAAACTAAATGCAGAAGGGTGAAGCCCACGATGACTGACTATTTAGAGAAAATATCAACATGCCAAATTTTTTGACATGTTCAAAATTCAAACAAGCAACACAAGAGCAACACCCTGCGACTCATGCGAGGACAATGCAAACCCCTGCACATGTTTTGCGAACCTTTGCAACTTCCCTCACAAATGCCATTCACACTCTGTTGCAGCCCAGTGAGGTACTAACCTTAACACCTAAGCCATCTCTGAGTCCAAGAAAACAGTGACTACGTTTACATGCCATTAATATTCGGGTTAGGGTCAATATTCCAGTTTCTGAATCATTAGGAATAACTCGTTTACATGCTTAAGCAGACAGAGTTACTCCTGTATACATGGTCATTGGTATCATTTGGAATATCCCCATCTAAACTGCGACGCACGTCTTCCACCGGTGCTTGATTTAGTCTGGCGTTCATGCAAATCCTGCTTCGTGTAACTTTTCGGCCACCTTCTTGTAAATGTCGCTATCTCTGCACTTTCTACCGTCAATAAAAGACATTATATTCATGTCTTTCATGATACTAATGAAGTACAGTGGTCCCTCGTTTATTGAGGGAGTTACGTTCTAAAAATAACCCACAACAGGCGAAATCCGCGAAGTAGTCAGCATTAGTTTTTACAATTATTACAGATGTTTTAAGGCTGTACAACCCCTCACTACACACTTTATACACTTTTCTCAAACAGGCATTAAAATTTTCTCACTTTTCTCTCCTGTATAAACACTCTTTTTTTTCTTCTGGGCGATAAGATTATAAACACACACACGCAGAACACAATGCACATGCTCTCCCTTCGCTCACTGTCTCCGGGGGTACAGATGCGGGACCCACAAAGAATCCAAGTCATGGCCACGGAGCTCTTCGGCTGCGGTATACAGAGACTCCGTGACGCTGGGGATTTTTCCGCAAGAAATCTATCCTTGCGGGCTGGCGGAGCGCTCCGCATCAAAATAGCGAGCGTAGTCTCTGGACCTGTTGCCAGAGTTGGCGCAGCTCTGCACAGCAGAGAGGGGGGCAGTGTAAGTGGCCCACTGTGGCGTTTACCGAGCCCGCAGACTCAGTAAGCGCATCGGAGGCAGTGAGAGCAATCGCGGTGATGCCGACTGGTGCCGCAATCGGCCTGCCTGATAAGGACGCAGAACACAATGTGCTGTTTACATCTGCTTCTGTGGTGTCCGGTGGGTTGCGCACGCCGCATACAAGTAGTTGCCGTACTCAAAAGACCAAGGTTCCTTGCAGATAGGACATGCGCAGAACACTAAATAATGTTAATTTAATTAGCTTATAACGCACAAAATCACAGCAAAAGCCGCCTCAAGGTGCCTTACATAAAACAAGTCAACATAAAATTTAATAAATAATTAAAAATGAATAAAAAAATTCAAATACATAAATAAAAACAGAAGTAAAATAATAAAACAAATAAAAATAAAAACTATTCATAAGAAAGAGAATAAAAATAGGTTTTGAGTCTTGACTTAAAAATGTCCACAGACTCAGACTGCCTCACGGTCGCAGGAAGACTGTTCCACAGGGTGGGTGCACGATACGAAAAAGCTCTTTGACCTGCTGAGTTCTTCACCCTGGGAACACAGAGAAGTCCCGCATTCTGCGACCGCAAAGCCCGGGCCGGCACGTAGAGTTCCACCAGATCAGCCAGACAAGATGGCGTCAGTCCATGAACAACCTTATAAGTCAATAGCAAAACCTTAAAATCTGCTCTCACAGAGACAGGGAGCCAGTGCAAAGATGCCAAAATGGGTGTGATATGTTCAGACCTTCTGCTACGTGTCAGAAGTCTGGCGGCAGAGTTCAGAACCAGCTGAAGACCCCTAATGCTGTACTGTGGTCACCCTGAAAATAGAACATTACAATAATCTAGTCTAGAAGGAACAAAAGCATGAATCAGGGTCTCAGCATCAGCCATGGACAGGATGGGGCGGATCCTTGCTATATTTCTGAGATGGAAAAAAGCAGGCTTAGTAACATCCCTGATGTGGAGGTCAAAAGACAACGTGGGATCAAAAATTACCCCAAGGTTCCTCATTTTGTCCGTATGATGTATGACACACGAACCCAGGCTGAGCGCAAGCTGGTCAAACTGATGCTGATGTCTCGCTGGACCAAGAACCATCATTTCAGTCTTATCAAAGTATAAAAGTAGGAAGTTACTAGACATCCAACTTCTCACTGACAGAAGACAGTCCCTCCAGGATTTTATGGAAGTGATGTTCCTTTCTATGGGGATATCCCGATGCGCGTTTATATGACCTGATATTCGGGTTAGAAAAGGAGTAACCCAGGGGTCTTATTCGGGTTTTTAAAAACCGGAATATGAGCATATTCAGGATTTTAAAAACCGGAATATGAGCATATTCGGGTTTTTGCGGGTGTTTACATGGCCGTGCGCAACCGGGTTATTGCTAATATTCCGGTTATGAAAGGTTTATGAAAGGGCTATTGGCTGCATGTAAACGTAGTCACTGTCATATTCTTCTGCAACCAGAGGAAGAAAGAAATCAGAAAATACAGTGGTTAAGTGGGAACGGCAAGAATGAAGAATGTTATCAAGCAAAAAGAAGCATAATGGTAAACTAACTGTATGCACATAGTGCTTTTAAGGAGACCCTGGGGGATTTTCCACTTGTATGTTAAATTTACATTCATCCACACAACTGCATACCAGGGGTAACTGGTAGAATGTTGCTCATGAGCACATTCGTGACTGTAATGAAACTGAGACAAGTGCTGTTTGTTCCTACCCACATTTGTTTAGGGTGTTGATCTATAACCTTGTGGTCACAAGGCCACTTATTTAATCTATAGTCCAGCAATTACCTTCTAATTATACATTGCATCTAGAAAGTAATGGCAGCGCTTCACTATTCAACATTTTACCTTACAGCCTTGTTCCAAAATGGAGTAAATTCATTTCCCCCTCAAAATTCTACTTGCAACACCCGATAACAGCACGAAAAAAGGATTTTTGAAATTTTTGCAAATTTATTAAAAATAAAGTCTAAACAATCACATGTACATAAGTATTCACACCCTTTGCTCAGTACTTAGTTGATGCATGACGGCAACCATTACAGCCTCAAGTCTTCTTGAATATGATGCCACAAGCTTGATGTGCCTATCTATGGACAGTTTTGCCCATTCATCTTTGCAGTACCTCTCAATCTCCATCAGGTTGGATGAGGAGTGTCGGTGCACAATCATTTTCAGATCTCTCCAGAAATGTTCAATCGGATTCAGGTTTGGGCTCTGGCTGGACCACTGAAGGACATTCACAGAGTTGTTCTGAAGCCACTCCTTTGATATCTTGGCAGTGTGCTTAGGGTCACTGTCCTGCTGAAAGATGAACCATCACCCCAGTCTGAGGTCAAGAGGGCTCTGGAGCAGGTTTTCATCCAGGATGTCTCTGTACATTGCTGCATTCATTCATTCATTCCGTGACTAGTCTCCCAGTTCCTGCCGCTGAAAAACATCCCCAAAGCATGATGCTGCCACCACCACCATGCTTCACTGCAGGGATGGTGTTTGGTGTCCTCCAAACAGGTTGCCTGGCATTGACGCCAAAGAATTCAATCTTTGTCTCATCACACCAGAGAATTTTGTTTGTCATGGTCTGAGAGTCCTCCGGGTGTCTTTTGGTAAACTCCAGGCTGCCATGTGTCTTTTACTGAAGAGTGGCATCCGTCTGGCCACTCTACCATACAGGCCTGATTGGTGGATTTCTGCAGAGATGGCTGTAGTTCTGGAAGGTTCTCCTCTCTCCACAGAGGAACGCTGGAGCTCTGACAAAATGACCATAGGGTTCTTGGCCACCTCCCTGACTAAGGCCCATCTCCCCGATCACTCAGTTTAGATGGATGGCCGTGTCTAGGAAGAGAACTGGTGGATCTGAACTACTTCCATTTGTAGAAGAAGTTCTTATTAGGACCTTCAAAGCAGCAGAAATGTTTATGTACCCTTCCACAGATTTGCGTCTTGACGCAACCCTGTCTCTGAGGTCTACAGACAATTCCATTGACTTCATGCTTGGTTTGTGCTCTGATATGCACTGTCAACTGTGGGACCTTATATGTAGACAGGTGGTTGGCTTTCCAAATCATATCCAGTCAACTGAATTTACCCCAGGTGGACTCTAATTAAGCTGTAGAAACATCTCATGGATGATCAGTGGAAACAGGATGCACCTGACCTCAATTTTGAGATTCATGGCAATGGCTGTGTAATACTTGTTTTTGTTTTAAATTATTATTCTTTTTAAAATTAATTTGCAAATGTCTAAAAAACAAAGCTTTTATCACATTCTCATTATGAGGTATCGTGTGTAGAATTTTGAGGAAAAAAAAATTAATTTCATCCATTTTGGAATAAGGCTGTAACATAAAAATATGGAAAAAGTGAAGTGCTGTGAATACTTTCCGGATGCACTGTAGGTGTACACTGACATTCTATTATTGTAATCATGCCACTGTACATTGCAAAAAATTGAGTTGCAAAATGAAACAATGAAGAATAATAACTAACCGCGTTCCTTGTCAGCTGATGTCTGCAGAGTCTGCTGAGCAGACTTTGAGCAGACAGGTTTCCCACTGCCTGCATGTTTGTTTACCGTTTTGCCCTATACTTGTTTTTTTTTTTTACTTTTCCGATACTCAACATTTATATTCTGTGGTTGTGAATGCTTCAGACTGGGCTTCTGATTGGCCAAAGGTCTCATACACGGTGTGAATTCTACACAAGTAGAAAGAGGACCTGATGCAGCAACATGCAACGCAGATGTTCATTTAGCCAAAGTCAGACTTAACTGAAGAAAATGAGACCATGGTTGTTTTTTTTTGTTTGTTTTTTTGGTCTGGAAGTCAGAGCACATTTGCACACATAACAAAATGTGCAAAAAGTGCAAAAAGTGAAGCGCTGTGAATACTTTCCGGATGCACCGTGAAGCCTCTAATGCACAAACTGCTGACTTCAGTCCATCACATCGAACACGAATGTTGCTGTATCCTCGTCAGTGAGCGTCACGCTGTGTCAGCTGAGATTACCTCTAGCACCAATGCCAAAACATACAACATGGTCAAGTGCAACTCCACATGGACACACTTTCTTTTTCACAATGAACACACTTTTAATTCACAAACTGGCAATCTTAAACATATTTGTAATACAATCAGACTTATTACTTTGTGAGCACACATGCTGAAAACACTGTTTAGCTCAAATTGGACAGACAGTGCAACTAATTTCTATGGTGCTTTACGCCTTAGGCTGCACAAATGCGAATCTTTGTATTTGATGCTGCAAAAATAATGGTGTCAGAGGGGTCTTTTATGCAACAAAACCAAATTATGCTGACAATGACGGTCTGTCCGAGACTCAAAGCAATAATGAAAAGGAAAGGCAAATCTACATTACTGATGCTTTGTGCAACCCAGAAAGAATTGATAACACATTGAAACTCATTTCCTATAAATATATGACTCAGAAGAACCTTTGGAGTCAGGCTGATTGTTCATTAAAATCAAACAATGAAAACAGGTTGAATGACTAACACACTTAATGATTAACTAATTTATCAAAGGTTCAAAACATTTTCCACTTGAATATGAGCAGTGACAACAGCTGTGTAAAAATGTAAGAGCTATGATTCTCTGTCATTACCTTTCTTAAACATCAAAGCTTGCACATTTAATTGGATTATCATTTAAATGAACAAATTTAGCTCTATTTCTGATCAAAACAAAACCAAGCAAACCTTCAAAATGACACGACAATTAAGCTCATCTGAGTTCCCTTCGGTGGGTTCAACTGAAGTTTAATACATTTTTTTTTAAATTGGTCACTGTGTTTGAGCTCTTCTTTTTTTCCTGTTCAGTGCCATTATTATTGCTTTTTGTCAAGACTGACGATTTTCAACTAAAACAAAACAAATGATCCCAAAAGTACTTCAGACACCTCATTCAGATGTTGTCAATATGGTAGAAGACTCTAAAGTGGATGTGCCATTAAATATGATGATTGGATGAAGGAAAATTCCACCACTGCTGGCTGTGAGAACCTCAACAACACACAACAATAGTACATACATGCCACCAAAAGTGGAGGGGGGTAAAAAGAAGAAAAACTTGCTGCATTAACCACGAAAAAACAGATTACAGATCATGACAGCACATTATAAGGGCACTAAGAGGCAATGCCGATTTAAGAACACCAGTTGCAAAGCACCCTTTCATATGCAGGAGCTTAGCTTCAGAAGTCAGTAATTTTCTGCTTCCTTCATTAAAGAAATGAGGGTTTCACAAGATGTGAATTCTCTGGTTTTTATATTTAAATTCATCACACTGAACATATGTAGTTAAAGCCATTTCACACTGAGCATAGGTCGGTGTTCATTACCCATGTACATAGACATTGACTACGTTTACATGACGCCAATAACCCTTTCATAACCGGAATATTAGCAATAACCCGGTTGCGCACGGCCATGTAAACACCTGCAAAAACCCGAATATGCTCATATTCCGTTTTTTTAAAAACCCAAATAAGACCCCTGGGTTACTCCTTTTCTAACCCGAATATCAGGTCATATAAACGCGCATCAGGATATCCCCATAGAAAGGAACATTATTTTGTGTTCTGCGCATGTCCTATCTGCAAGGAATCTTGGTCTTTGAGTACTGCAACTACTTGTATGCGGCGCACGCAGCTCATCGGACACCACAGAAGCAGATGTAAACAGCGCATTGTGTTCTGCGTCCTTATCAGGCGGGCCGGTCGCAGCACCGGTTGGCATATCACCGCGATTGCTCTGCCTCCAATGTGCTTACCATGTCTGCGGGCTCCGGAAACACCGCAGCGGGCCACTCACACCACCCCCCTCTCTGCTGTGCGGAGCTGCGCCAAATCTGGCAACAGGTCCAGAGACTACGCTCACTGTTTTGATGCAGAGGCAGCCCGCAAGGGAGAACAGTGAGAAAAATGTTAATGCCTGTCTGAGAAAAGTGTGTAGTGAGGGGTTTTACACGAAGCAGGATTACACGAAGAAAGATTTGCACGAACACCAGACCAAATCAAGCACCGGTGGAAGACATGCGTCGCTGTTTAGATGGGGATATTCCAAATGATACCAATGACCATGTATACAGGAGTAACTCTGTCTGCTTAAGCATGTAAACGGGTTATTCCTAATGATTCAGAAACCGGAATATTGACCTTAACCCGAATATTAACGGCATGTAAACGTAGTCACAAATTGCATGAGCTGTAACAATACAGTACCTTACATCTGCGAAAAATCTGTGCAGAAGAAGTAAAAAAATAATATTATAAATACAGAAGTACTGAGAAATTGCTCTCAATCTTTGCAAATAATCTTCCTTATGAACCATATGAAAGCAGGATTCTGAGGTAAGCAAATGCCCTAAAACACTATTTGAGAAGTACTGTATGACTAACTTGCCAATCATTAGGAATATTGGGCAGTGACAGAAATAATCAAATTATTGATACATGTGGCCAAACTGAATTTCCTTCACAGCGTAGACTTTGAATCAGGCTCAAGAGTACTAACAATGACAGGGGAGTTGACAGTACAACTGATGCTTCTGTGGTTGAATTAACTTGAAAAAATACTCAAATGATTGCAGTATCTCTAACACAATTTTGAGTATAATTTAAAATCCAGTCCAACACACCTACTTAAATGCTGTGCTGCCACAATTTTCACAAATTTAGCTTTATGTATATCAAATTTATGTTGCCATTAAAGGAGTATGGCACAAATGCCAAGGGGTCTATGGAATTTTTATTTTGTTTTTTTTAAAAAGAGAAACAAATGGAGAAATGGTAAAAGGACTGCAATACTGTTCAGCTGGCCATCCAACCAGACCTATGTAGAGTAGGTAACTCAGTGGGAAAGGTAGCTGGTCTACAAACAAAGACCTAGGTTCGAATCCTGCTCATGCCCCTGTCTCTGTTCTTGGACAAGACACTTAATCTGCATTGTCTCAGTCCACACAGCTGTAAAAGGGCACGAGCCTTGGCTGGGGAAGTAACCTGCACCGGACTGATATCCTGTCCAACAGGAGTTGGAAGACTCTCATCCGCTTCATGCTAAGGAATTTGGACACAAGCTTCAGGGATTACATAGGATCCTAGTTGCCACAACTGTGGACATCATAAAATTTGCACTGCGTTGCTGTGATGCAATAAATGGCTTTTCATTTTATAGAGACTGTTTTGACAAAGCCAGAAATGTCCTCTATGCACAAATGTGCAGGTGTGAATGAATGTAATTGTTTGTCCATACATGGCCCTGCAACAGATTGGCATCCTGTCCAGGGTGTACCCAGGCTCATGTTCCCCCCACACCATGACCCTTGATTAGAGTAAGTAGGTATACAGTAGTGTTCAGAATAATAGTAGTGCTATGTGACTAAAAAGATTAACCCAGGTTTTGAGTATATTTCGTACTGTTACATGGGAAACAAGGTACCAGTAGATTCAGTAGATTCTCATAAATCCAACAAGACCAAGAATTCATGATATGCACACTCTTAAGGCTATGAAATTGGGCTATTAGTAAAAAAAAAGTAGAAAAGGGGGTGTTCACAATAATAGTAGCATCTGCTGTTGATGCTACAAACTCAAAACTATTATGTTCAAACTGCTTTTTTAGCAATCCAGTGAATCATTAAACTAACCACAGTTTTTCATGATTTCTTCACATCTGCGAGGCATTAATTTTGTTGGTTTGGAACCAAGATTTTGCTCGTTTACTAGTGTGCTTGGGGTCACTGTCTTGTTGAAACACCCATTTCAAGGGCATGTCCTCTTCAGCATAAGGCAACATGACCTCTTCAAGTATTTTGACATATCCAAACTGATCCATGATACCTGGTATGCAATATATAGGCCCAACATCATAGTAGGAGAAACATGCCCATATCATGATGCTTGCACCACCGTGCTTCACTGTCTTCACTGTGAACTGTGGCTTGAATTCAGAGTTTGGGGGTCATCTCACAAACTGTCTGCAGCCCTTGGACCCAAAAAGAACAATTTTACTCTCATCAGCCCACAAAATATTCCTCCATTTCTCTTTAGGCCAGTTGATGTGTTCTTTGGCAAATTGTAACCTCTTCTGCACATGTCTTTTATTTAACAGAGGGACTTTGCGGGGGATTCTTGGAAATAAATTAGCTTCACACAGGCGTCTTCTAACTGTCACAGCACTTACAGGTAACTCCAGACTGTCTTTGATCATCCTGGAGCTGATCAATGGGTGAGCCTTTGCCATTCTGGTTATTCTTCTATCCAAGCAATGAACAGGGTGGCACACAGCTGTGGATTGGTAGCGATAACACTGCTATTTGACACACATTTTATCCACACTATGCATTTAAAAACACATTGGGCTAAAGCTGACAGATGCCAGGCTTTACATTTTCTGAAAATATCCTTTTCAAACTGGAAAAATAACAGGATCAAGACAGGAGTTTAATCATTAACGAGTAAACTCGTCAAACTGTTGTAAACTCTGCATAAACTGTGCGAGGCCCTGCTCACAATGACACACATTGACACACAGTGCTTGCTAATAGGTTGCACGTTGGTCATGATGAGTTCAAGCAAGTGGCAAAATTTTATGCAGCCTTGCACAGTTTACATCATTTACAACAGTTTATGATGACTTGACTCATAGGCATGCAAGATTGCGTGCCAATGCAGCAATCAAATTCGTTCAAGTGTCAAGGTGGGCATCATATTTTATCCATTGCCACCAGGTTTTAAATATTTGCAGTGGTGTAGTGTACTGCATGTGATGCCAAAGATCAATCATAATATCGTCATTCACTCATCTATCAGTAACCATTTTGGCACATTCCTCAAATATTGTATATTCCAGGCTTTTGTGATGTGTGTCTAAAGTACATTCTCCCCCAAAGAGAATGTAATCAAATGGGCACATATAACAACAGTAGAGCAGATTAAGCCCATGCCAGTAATACACAGCAGAAATGTCTTTCAAGTTTCTTATACGTCCTCTTATTTGACAGTTGGCCTTGTTGATAAATCAGCATAAGAATCTTGTGATGTATTATGTACTGAAACACAAACACCATCAGAGCCCAGTCGAACTGTTGTATGAACAGACACCCTTCCAAATCACAGTCAGGATTGAGTAGAACAGGACAACAGTTTCCAAAGCAGAAAAAGTGCTCCCTGATACTCAGATATACATAGTTGAATGTATCAACACATCTCATCAGATATATTGTGAATCTTATGGCAGCACCCATGGATATATTCTGAATTAACTTACAGGAGAAGAAGACGGTCTGCGAGGGTAGGCTTACAGTGAAGCAGCGAGCGGTCTCTCAAACAGCGGTCGGGCGCGGAGTAACCCATCAAATGTGAAAATCCATCAACGTGCAACGGTATTCTGTATCAGAATCCACATCAATACTTTTGTATGGCAGCTTAAATTCACCCATTTTGGCAGTGGCATGCGACTTTCTCTCACTTTGAGCTAACAGCTAGCAGAGCTCGCAGGCGGTGTTCTGACAAATTGAAAGTCCCAATCTCAACAGTACTGCGCATGCACAGTTGTGTGCGCGTGCACTGTTGCACGTGGTGTACAGGAATGACATTCAACAGTAATGACATCTCGTCAGAACACCGTTCATGGCGCGGAGTAATACATCTTTGGCCACTGCTCTAATATTTTGTTCCGTTCTACAGATATTACAAGCCTGATTATGTCACACAATTAACCAATCAGATTCGCAGAAAATATTATTCCATAATATAATCAGAAGATTCAGAGAAACTGAAGACCTTTCTACACATAAGCAGCAAAGCTGAAACCATCACTGAATGCCCATGACCTTCGATCCCTCAGGCAGCACTGCATTAAAAACTGACATCATTGTGTAAAGGATCTTACTGTGTGCGCTCAGGAACACTTCAGAAACCCATTGTCAGTTAACACAGTTCATCGCTACATCTACAAGTGCAAGTTAAAACTCTACCATGCAAAGCGAAAGCCATACATCAACAACATCCACAAACACCGCCGTCTTTTCTGGGCCTGACCTCATTTGAAATGGACAGATGCAAAGTGGAAAAGTGTGCTGTGGTCTGATGAATCGACATTTCAAATTGTTTTTGGAAATCATGGACGTCGTGTCCTCCGGACAAAAGAGGGAAATGACGATCCAGATTGTTACCAACACAAAATTCAAAGCCAGCCATCTGTGATGGTATGGGGGTGTGTTAGTGCCATGGCATGGGCAACTTACACATCTGTGATGTACCATCAATGCTGAAAGGTACATCCAGGTTTTGGAGCAACACATGCTGCCATCCAAGCAACGTCTTTTTCAGGGACGTCCCTGCTTATTTCAGCAAGACAATAAAACCAAGCCACCATTCTGCACCGTGTTAAAACAGCGTGGCTACGTAGTAAAAGAGAGTAGGTACTAGACTGGTACTAGACTGCGTCCAGACCTGCGCCCATTGAAAATGCGTGCCGCATTATGAAGTGCAAAATACGACAACGGAGACCCCGGACTGTTGAACAACTGAAGTCGTACATCAAGCAAGAATGGGAAAGAATTCACCAACAAAGCTTCAACAATTCGTGTCCTCAGTTCCCAAATGCTTATTGAGTGTTGTTAGAAGGAAAGGTGATGTAACACAGTGGTAAACATACCACTGCCACAGCTTTTTTGAAACGTGTTGCAGGCATCCATTTAAAAATGAGCAAATATTTGCACAAAAACAATAAGGTTTATCAGTTTGAACATTAAATCTTGTCTTTGTGGTGTATTCAATTGAATATAGGTTGAAGAGGATTTGCAAATCATTGTATGCTGTTTTTATTTACATTTTACACAACATCCCAACTTCATTGGAATTGGGGGTTGTAGTGCATTTTGTTTTGAAAGTCTCTCGTTCATGCAAAATGGAGCACGAAGAAGCTCCTCACTCTCTACCAAGTGCTTGCTTGGACCCTCAGCAGACTGTTCATTTATACCATCTTTGTTGATGACAGTGATCATCCCATCCAGAAAGAGATGCTTCAGACTTGAATTTTTTTTTTTGTCATAGTAAGAAAAAAAAAAGTGGCAGCAAGTGCACATCTTCAGCGATTTAGGCCTAAAGACTGCTCTTTAAATCCATTTGACAGACTGTGAGATCAAAGACTCAGTTTCACCTTCAGCCTCCTCCTCTACAAGCAGCATCAACAGTTAAAGGA
The DNA here is from genome assembly GCF_902500255.1 of Thalassophryne amazonica. Taxonomy (NCBI): domain Eukaryota; kingdom Metazoa; phylum Chordata; class Actinopteri; order Batrachoidiformes; family Batrachoididae; genus Thalassophryne; species Thalassophryne amazonica. The sequence goes on along the minus strand of NC_047107.1, from coordinate 73,432,764 downwards.
CTCCTGTGGCTCCCACCAGGTATGGCAGCAAAGATATACTTTACCCTCTACCCAGGTAAAAGTAAAACTTTTACGTATTTCCTCTGACTCAGAGATTTGACATGCAGCAAAATGAGACTGAGTTATGAAGCAACATGGATGTGTTCTCATTATGAGACTGCCAATAATGACTATTTTTTGATCTATTAATTGACTGATTATTTTACATATGATCAATTAATCTAAATTTTAATTTCAATAGCTCCCGTAGACAGTTAACCTTATCAGGCTACTTTACACAAGTGACAGTAACATTTGATTTGGTCTTCCCACAACACCTCTGCAAGAATGTGCATAAAGACAGCAAACAAGCGGACATTATGTGACACATAATAGATCCTTGTCATTTGACTGGATGGCATGTCCTGTGACATTCATTATTTGTCAGACTGTAGACTGTTGACATCACACGTTTTTTAAACCATTTGCTGTATATTATCTCCATTACGTTTCACTCTATTGCACACCTCCATTAGCTTTCATAAAAATACTTCCATGATATGAGGAAGCTAAATACAGCAGCCACAGTGTTCGCTGGGACATGTTTAGCGGCTGTTGAAGCACTGTCAGATGAAGAATTGCATGTCATTGATGTAGTTTTTTGCTGGGTTTAAGAAAGGAGACGTGCTCCACACTCATTGCTGACCTCCTCAGTGGCTTTAACTTTGCAACAATGGCACATGATGAACATGCCACACGTGAGCATGATTCATTACTGCACATAATATAATAAAGACATTGATTAATAAAAACAGTGTTTCATTGTTATTTTCTTACAATAATAATACAAAAAAGATTGATGATAGAATGCTAAATACTGCAATCAACAAACTGAAACTTGCCATAGGGAGTCTGGCATAAGCATGGACTATATTTGTGGTTCTTTAATCAATCCAGGTCTCAGTTAGATTGACAGCTTTTGCCTTTACAGTGCATCCGGAAAGTATCACAGCACTTCACCTTTTCCACATTTTGTTATTTTACAGCCTAAAAAATGGATGAAATTCATTTTTCCCCTCAAAATTCCACACCCCAATACCCCATAATGATAATGTGAAAAAGGTTTTGAGATTTTGCAAATCTGTAAAAGAAAAAAGAAATCACATATAGATAAGTATTCACAACCTTTGCCATGAAGCTCAAAATTGAGCTCAGGTGCATCCTGTTTCCACTGATCATACTTGAGATGTTTCTACAGCTTAATTGAGTCCACCTGGGATAAATTCAGCTGATTGGACATGATTTGGAAAGACACACACTTGTCTACATATAAGATCCCACAGTTGACAGTGCATGTCAGAGCACAAACTAAGCATGAAGTCAAAGAAATTATCTGTCAACCTCTGAGACAGGATTGTCTTGAGGCACAAATGTGGGGAAGGGTACAGAAACATTTCTGCTGCTTTGAAGGTCTGAGCACAGTGGCCTCCATCATCTGTAAATGGATGAAGCTTGGATCCACCAGGACTCTTCTTAGACCCAGCCACCTATCAAAATGGAGCAATCAGGGGAGAAGAGCCTTAGTCAGGGCTGTGACCAAGAACCTGATGGTCACTCTGTCAGAGCTCCAGTATTCCTCCGTGGAGAGAGGAGAACCTTCCAGAAGGACAACCATCTCTGCAGAAATCCACCAATCAGGCCTGTATGGTAGAGTGGCCAGACAGAAGCCACCCCTTAGTAAAAGGCACATGGCAGCCTGCCTGGAGTGTGTCAAAGGCACCAGAAGGACTCTCAGAACATGAGAAACAAAATTCTGTGGTCTGATGAGACAAAGATTGAACTCCTTGGTGTGAATGCCAGGTGTCATGTTTGGAGGAAACCAGGCACCATCCCTACAGTGAAGCATGGTGGTGGCAGGACCATACTGTGGGGATGTTTTTCAGTGGCAGGAACTGGGAGACTAGTCAGGCTGGAGGGAAAGATGACTGCAGAGAATGAAGAGCCCAGACCTGAATCCGATTGAACATCTTTGAAGAAATCTGAAAATGGCTTCCCATCCAACATGATGGAGCTTGAGAGGTGCTGCAAAGAGGAATGGGCAAAAATGCCCAAAGACAGGTGCCCCAAGCTTGTGACATCATATTCAAGAAGACTTGAAGTTGCAATTGCTGCCAAAGGTGCATCAACAAAGTGTTAAGCAAAGTGATTTCTTAGTTTTGTTTAAAAAAAAACAAAAAACAACAACAACAATTTCGGAATAAGGCTGTAACATAACAAAATGTTGAAAAAGTGAAGCGATGTGAATACTTTACAGATGCACTAGATTTTGAAGGCTTGCACTCGAGCTTTTTTCTTCCCCTTCCTCCCTCCCCACCTTCTTTCTCATCTCCTGCTCTCAGTCTATGCTCACCTCCACTCCTGTCTCTCTCCTTTTCGCATCTCCTGTTTCTTGGATCCAGAGTTTGAGAGAAAAATGTCTCCATATTCGATAGTCCTTGCAGCGCACTGCAGCTTTTTAGCATTAGCATTACTTTAGCAAACATGGTTCCGATTCAAGACCCTCCATTCAAGTTTAAAAGAGCTTGCACCATGTCAAAGACACAGAAGTGGACTCACGTTTATGACCAGCATCACATAGTGCTGTTCAGACGGTTGCAGGTGCACTTTAAAGATTTCTGATTTCCAAATTAATAGCTATTTAGTGTTATTTTGTCCACATAATTATTTATTTATTTATTACCAGTTTCTGGCCTGGCGGGGGCATGTGCTACCCTGGTAGCCCACCAAGCATATTGTACTACAAGGGAAACACCGAAGATTGTTGTGAATAAAAACCTATTTTACTGCCTGTTCTTCTTATGCTCTGTTCTTGAGACAAGTCACTGAAGAAGTATATGATTTATTTACATAAATCATTACAAAATACAAACAGTATGGTACTGTACCAAAAAAGCTGTCTCGAGTAGGCAGTTCTCCAAAACTGAGTGTCCACTGAGGGACGTCACTAAGACCCCTAACAACTTGGAGTGAGTTACAGGCTTCTCAGGCTGTGACTAGAGAAACTGTGCATAGCACAACTTAGTGTTGTGCTGTACTGTTGTAGGGGTTCATGCTTGACAAGGATTTTCTTAAGAAGGACCTAAAAGTTCTACTAGCTTGCCATTAGGCACATGTGAGACTAGATTTGATCAATTTGCTTTGATGAATGTGGTCATATGCCAAGGGCAGCAGGCATATGAAACCCAACTTGAGTCAATAAATGTTAAAAACTTACTGGCTTCTCATCAAACCCATCTCACTGTCAGATACATCCCTTTATGTAACCTGTACATGCTTAGACTCCAACACACATTAAGAAGCAGAAAAGGTGCAGCTTTAAGTCTCCTTTTCTCTATTGCCTGGAGCAAAATGGAATGAAGTGATGAAAACCTGGAATGAAGTGATTAGTACACTGGGATACCACACACATACACACGCACACAAACACGCATGCCTATGGAGCAAGGGGGAGGGAGGAAGAGAAATATCATCACGCTGGAAACTGATTACTGCAGTAACGGCAATGAAATGAAATCTGCAAAAAAGTACTTATGCTCAACTACTCTTGAAGAGTAGAAGCCACACAGGCATGATTATAATTAATCAGTGTTTTTACACTTGAATTTCAACAGTTACAATTTAGAGTGCCCATAATGAGATGCAAGAGCAGAAAACCTACCAAGAACAGTACAGGTCTGATAAATTCATGTATACACATCATAGTAGACTGGTCGACTGCCACCTACGGACCAGATCTACAAAACATACGGCGCAGATGTACAACACATATGCAGCAGATCTACAGCAACATTAACCTGGATGTTTTAATTCCAAGGCTTTGGGAAAGCCTAGACGTACCTTCTAAAATGCAATGAGTAAATAAAACCATAGTCCCATGCTCTTGTTTGTTAACCTGACAACTCAAAAGTGACAAATGCTATCATCTTGTATCTTATCAAAGAAAAGGGGTAAATAACATTCACAATCCACACAACCACATGGAAATTCTGAATTTGTATGAACCAAAGCAGACACTCTTCCTTCTGTCTGGCTCAACAGTTGTGTGGCTTTGAAATTACATGGAGCTTGAAATGAGTTGTGTCAGCTTATTTCATTGCCAAAGCATGGAGAACACTGAGGCCACCACTGCTTTTTTAATAACTGGAAGCTCTGAAATAGAAAGCGTAGTCTTTTATGCAACAAGATATTAGTATAATTCTCTGAACACTTTGAGCTTGTATGGTTGATTACATCACAGTACAAATTATGTATAAAACTAAAAATAAACTGTTGCCACATGTCCAGGATCTGTTTAAAATGAGGGTCTCCAGTCAGGAATATTATTTTTGAGAAATTAATGATCCAAACTACTGCAAAAAGTCATTGTGTTTCTGTTAAAGGTGTTAACATCTGGAATAACTGCCCTGACATTATCAAAGTAGTTGGCACTTTAGTAGGTTTTAAAAGGCATTACAGGAGCAATAAAATTGCTTGTTATAGTTTGAAGACTTAGGTTTATCGGTATTTTATTCCTGCTTTGTGTGTTGTGCATTGTTTGTCTATTGTTTTTTGTGTATATATATATATATATATATAATATATATATATATATATATACATGCAAATATGTGTGTGTGTGTGGTGTGTTTATGTATTTATGAAATTGTGTTTATGTGTGTATACATGCAAATATGTGTGCATGCATTTGTTTTTCTTATAGTATAAGGGGTGGGTATTATAAGTTTTGCTTCTGCCCTCACCCTTTTGGTCGGACGGGTTAGCTGTAGAGTGGTTTTGTTGTGAGGTTTTTTTTTGTTGTTGTTGTTATTGTTGATTTGTGTGCTGAATAAATTCATTCATTCATTGTTATGTGATAAATCATGCTATTGGCACTTGGGCCACATGTTGGATATTTCAAGATCCAAGAGAAGCTGTTATTCAGATGACGGGAGGAATGAGGCCTCAGTGAAATGAAAAGAAGCCATTTGTCTTAAATAAAATGAGAAGGAAAGCAATTGAAATAAATAAATAAAAATGGTTTTGAAAATTCAATTTGCAGTGTGTTTGTCTTACCAGTTTCTTTCTCTTGTCCTGCTCAGTAGGTGGCTCCTCATCATCACTTAGCTTTGGCTCCTCATAATGACTCATCAGCATGCAGCTAAAAAGAAAAAACATAATACTCAAATCAATTTAATACCCACACGCAGACCTGCACAGTTGGAGAAACTATCCGACTCAGCAGAATACATACCCATACGCATGAAACCAAATGCAGGTGTGCATTTCATACCTGCTATGAATTCAGTTAAAAGAAAAGCCTTTGTTCAGTCCAAAGTGAGCACTACCTCTGATTACCTTTGTCTTTGTTACTTAAATGTCAAATTTAACTTTTGAATGTGTACAGTTGTAACTAAGAAGAGAAAACAATTCAGCGAAAACGTGCCATTTGTGTCCCACTAATTTGACAGAAACATAACACCATTCATGAAAATGGGGTGAAACATACACTTTCACTTTGTTGATTTTTTTTTTCTTTCCCATCGTAAAACCTGCTCCAGGCAGCTTCCTGAAGTTTTACAAGGGGTCATAGTGCAGCAGATAACTGAAACAATCCTGAAAATGGTGATAGTAGCACCAAATTAAGCACAAATACAGCGGATCTCAGTTCAAATCCCAGCCTGACGGGAAAATCATTAAAGGCCCTTGAGCAAGGTCCTTAATCCCCAGTACTCTAGTGAGTAGCGAGTGCTTGTATGGCAGCATGCCTTTGTACCGTGCTCTGCTTATTTCATACTGGGTCCTTCAAACGCTGGTCGGTTCTCCGAGCTGCGTCCGACACAAACAACCAGTTGTTTAATAGTATTTAACCTTAATTATCATTTAAAAATATTGAAATAATTCATGTTTCATAAGAAGTGGGATGACAAATATGCAAACATACAAGAAACCATGAAGAAGTCAGTCTTGTATACTGCAGCCCCTGAGGCTCATCAAGGTAACTCTTGTCCCCAGATAATGTAGCAAATTTTCACAGCATTTTATGGTGTGAATGGCATCAAAACTAGGAAAGCATAGCAATGATTGTGCACGTGACAAAGTTATGAAGGCAAGAATAATCAACAGAAATAGGATGGATACTCAAATTGATGGAAGACAGCCCAAACACATCTGACAAGGAATAATGCAGGAAAAGACAAGAAGAGGGCAACAGAAGCTTCAGAGGAAGAGAAAGTGTGATGATGAGAGGAAAGGACAGCTGGAGAGTGGCACACCCCCTGCTGTGTATCACTGATAAGGAAGAGATAGTCTTCAAGCCCCAGGGAGAGAGAAAGATAAATGTGAAGTGGATGAAAACAAACAAGAGACATATGAGATGTAAAACAAAGTGGAAAGTGCTTGGCATTCGCTTGCTGAGGAGAGAAAAAGGACGAAACCTCAGAGTAGAGAGCACAGGAAAGCAGATGTTTAAGAAAAATATGCCATATTTTAATGGAATAAAATTTGCTTAAAAGAGAGATGAACTAAATGTTACCTCTGTTTACATCTACAGCAGCAACACATTCTGACCAGTTTAACTCAAAATGCAACGCAATGCTAAAATACCCTCATCCAATGAGCACTGTCTTCTTTATAATTTGCTCCACGTTGAAAGGAGTCAGTTGAGGTGGCTCGGGCATTTTTTCCGGATGCCCCCTGGACGCCTCGCTGGAGAGGTGTTCTGGGCACATCCCATTGGGAGGAGGCCCCGGGGAAGACCCAGGACACGCTGGAGGGACTACATCTCTCGGCTGGCTTGGGAACGCCTTGGGGTTCCCCCGGAGGAGCTGGGGGAGGTGTGTGTGGATCGGGAGGTCTCGGCGGCTTTGCTTGAGCTGCTGCCCTGCGACCCGACTCCGGATAAAGCGGAAGAAAATATTATATATATATATATATATATATATGAGGTCTATTAGAAAAGTATCCAACCTTATTATTTTTTTCAAAAACCATATGGATTTGAATCACATGTGATTACATCAGACATGCTTGAACCCTCGTGGGCATGCGAGAGTTTTTCACGCCTGTCGGTTACGTCATTCGCCTGTGGGCAGTCTTTGAGTGAGGAGTCGCCCACCCTCTCGTCGATTTTTTCATTGTTTAGGAATGGCTCAGATATGCTGCTTTGTTTGATCAAATTTTTTTCAAAACTGTAAGGCACAACTGAGTGGACACCATTCGATAAATTCAGCTGGTTTTCGGTAAAAATTTTAATGGCTGATGAGAGATTTTGGTCTGGTAGTGTCGCCGTAAGGACGGCCCACGGCGCCTGATGGCGATCTGCGCTTCGAGGCGGCAGCGTCTCACCGTTTCAAGTTGAAAACGTCCACATTTCAGGCTCTGTTGATCCAGGAAGTCATCAGAGAACAGAGAACTTTCAGAAGAAGTCGGCATGAGGAGTTTATTCGGACATTCCATTGTTAACGGACATTTTGTAATGAAAGAACGTGGGGCAGAGTCGCATGTCGGGCCGGACCCGACCGCGGGGGGTTGCGACAGGAAAAACACCTCCGTTGGAAACCTTAACGGGCAAGTTGGAACATGCCCAAGCTGTTAAACAATTTCTCAGTTACTCACTTGTGTGGGTGCGCGTACACGCAAACACAAAACCAATTCCCTGTGCTGCCTGGAGGTTGTTAGCAGGAAGAAAGAACGAAAGCTGGACTCATTTCTGACGTGATTTTTTTTTCGCTACACTGAGGATGTATACAGTCTTCATTTTGTTGTTCACGCACGCACAAGCACTGACATAATTGACTGACTGAATTGACTGATTGACTGAGACATAATTTGAGCTGAGACATAATTTGAGCTAACCTAGACCGCTAATTCTTGTAAGACACACACCACACACACCACACACACACACACACACACACACACACACCACACACACACCACACACACACACACACAAAACAAATCCACTGTACTGTGTTAGCAGGAACAGAGAAAGAAAACCTGGACTCATTTCTGACGTGATTTTTTTTTTCGCTGCACTGAGGAGGGACACAGCTCGACCGGGACAGCGACATGATTTGATTGAGTTAACTGACGCTGCTACACACACACACACAAAATCCACTCTGCTGTAAGCCATCCAGATGCATGAAAAGCTGCTAACATGAAACGCTGATGTGATTTTGGCTAGACTGAGGAACTACACGAAGTCTTTTTTTTTTTTAATGGAAGTCCGAAGTCAGTGCACAGCATCACTGGACTACACGTCACAGTGGAACACCAAAATGTAAGCCCCTTTTCTGTTGTTTATAAATTAATAAAATATAAAATGACAAGGATGTATTTTAGACGTTATAAAAACAAATAATTAAAGTTTTTACATTCTTTCAATGGTACGAATATTTCATGAGGTGAAAGCTGTGGAACATACCATTCAACGAGCCGAAGCCGAGTTGAATGGTATGTTGCAGCTTTCACCTCATGAAATATTCATACCATTGAACTCATAAACGTTCATATTTGTATATTGTTTCATTTCACAACTCAGTTTTTTCAGTGTACAATTACAAGTGTACAATTACAATAATAATACATCAATGTCCACCTATGGTGCATCTGGAAAGTATTCACAACGCCACTTTTTCCAAATTTTATGTGATAGCCTTATTCCAAAATGGACTAAATACATTTTTTCCTCAATTATACCCCCATAATGACAATCATGGTTCTAGCTAGGACCATTTTAGTGCCGGGTAAATTATGTGATCACGGCTCATAGCTTCGGGGGCCCCCGAAACTATATGGTTTTATACCACTAAAACATTCTTAGCAAGCCTTATTTTAACTAACTGTCGGTGGTTTTAGACACACTGAATGCAAGAATAATGAGCAAAAAAATTATATTTATGTTGTAAATTTGTAAGATCAAAGTTTTTTTTCATGTCATTTTCAAGTCTACATTAATAAATTAAATAACATTGAAAATGTTAAAGACACATTAATATTTAATGGACATAGCATTTAGTTTCTTCTTCAAAAATGACACAGTAGTTTTTAATCCAGTGAAGCGGGCAGTTTTTCTGTCATCCTGACAGTTTTGTCCCCCCTCCCAAACAATTTGAGTGGGATTGCATTACTTTTTCTTTTTAAACAATATAACACCTAATTGGCTTGTTTGAACAAGACCTGGACTGATTTGTCAAACGTGCTGTTTTGAAAAACTTTGTGAATAAATGTCACTTTTCTTTAGGGCTGCAGCTATTGAAGATTTTTGGAATTGAGTATTCTATTGATTTTATCGATTACTCAGATAAAAAATACTTTTGTGTTTTAAACAATATCAGTAGTGGCAAGGCTCTCCATATGCAATGGCACAATGTCGCTATGCCATCATGTAGATTTTTAAGTTTAGGGTGTTCCCTCTCTGTCTTCCCAGGTAATTATTTATTTTTTACATATTAAGAGTTCTGGAGCTTTGCTAAACCATAAGCCCAGGCGGTCTGTGAAATCTTCAGTCTGCGGACAAGACATTATTTTTTTTCTCTTATTGCACATTTCATTTGCAGTTTTTATTACTTATTGGTCGGTCGGTTATTCAGTGTTAGTGTACATTTATACATATCGTACAGAGAGCAGCTCAAACTAAAGTCAAATTCCTTGATTTCTGTGGATACTTGGCGAATAACAAAGCCTTTGAAAAAACGGCTGTGGAGTTCAGCGTTTCCACAACAGCTGCACTGATAAATTTACTCTACAGCCTGTTGATAAAAACTCTTATCAAATCTGAATGAAGGCAATTTTTGGGGGGGAATAGTTAAACATGATTCATTTAAAGTGCGCATCCTTTCGCTTCATCTGCAAAGGTGGAGAGCAGCCAGTGGAGCAAAGTGTTTTTTTTTTTTTTTAAATATATAAACACACTGCTTTACTTTAAATGCATAATAAGTCCGTTTCAGACGATCAACACGGCCCCTTTTTCTTAATGGATGTATTTCGGTTGTTTAAAAGGCTTCTTTTACTCAGCGTGTGGCTTTGTAAACTTGTAGCGATGCCTGCTACATTGATTAGTGTTCACATTAGTTATGGGCATGCTTTACGGTCTTCTCTGTTTTTTTTTGTGGGAACGCTACAGCGCCACCTACAAGCCTGGTGTATGTACTACAGCTTTAAACGAAGCCCAGAGGCAAAGAATTTGACTCAAACATTTTTAATCGTAATTGTAATCGAATTACTCAATTAATTGTTTCAGACCTACTTTTCTTTCACTGGCGCTGTGCCCCTAGAGCTCCAGAGCCCCCCCCCCCGCGCGCGCGTCTTTTTGGAAACACGAAGCCTTTCAGCTGTAAAATAAACCAAATTTCTCAATGTATCTTCAGATGCGAATACAGAAGGCCCTGGATTAATGTCAGTTTTTCATAGCGGCTTTTTTTGTTTTCTTCAGCTCAGAACAGAAACGCTGTTTCCAGCTGCTCTTTACAGCTCTGTGGCCACAGAACGCGCTGACTCTGACCTCTGCTGTTTGAAGAAAATGATATGAAGAAAATGACAAATATATTCTTATTACTTTAATTACTGGCTTAAAATGGCAAAACTATGACTCTATAAGCTTGGAATACGATCAAACTGGTACATTTTTAGCAACATTTTAGTTCATTTTTCAGAAATTTTGTGCTGGACGGCACAGCCAATTTGACCCAGAGAGCAGCTGAAATTTGCAATACCAGGTGGGGCCGCCCAGCGCTGGCCACCATGACTAGAACACTGATGACAATGTGAAAAAAGGTTTCTTTTTTTTTTTTTTGGCAAATTTATATATATATATAAAAATAAATCATGTGTACATTAGTATTCACAGCCTTTTCCATGAAGTGTGCAGTTTGCCAAAAGACACCTGAAGGACTCTCAGACCATGACAAACAAAATTCTCTGGTCTGACGAAACAAAGACTGAACTCTTTGGCGTGAATGCCAGGCAACGTGTTTGGAGGAAACTAGGCACCATCCCTACAGTGAAGCATGGTGGTGGCAGCATCGTGCTGTGGGGATGTTATTCAGCGGCAGGAACTGGGAGACTAGTTAGGATTGAGGGAAAGATGAATGCAGCAATGTACAGAGACATCCTGGATGAAAACCTGTTCCAGAGCGCTTTTGACCTCAGACTGGGGTGATGGTTCATCTTTCAGCAGGACAATGACCCTAAGCACACAACCAAGATATCAAAGGAGTGGCTTCAGGGTAATTTTGTGAAGGTCCTAGAGTGTCCCAGCCAGAGCCCAGACCTGAATCCCTTTGAACATGTTAGGGTTTAGCCATTGCCTTTCCCTTTCCTTGTGTGTCTTGCCGTTTAAGATTAATGCATTTAAAAATAAATATCAACCAGTGAAATTGTCATCTAGAAGATGGAGTAAGCCAGGACAACTGGTTATAAAGGTCACAATGGTGAGTTATAAAGGGGCAGCGAAGAATAAACCTACACAAACTGTTGTAAACTCAATTAAGTGGTTTAAGATGAGAAGATGAAGTATTTTGATAAACTATATCGCTATAATCAAGAATAGGGAGTAATAATTGCATGACAATATTGTTTCTTACAGAAAATTAAAACAATTAATTGACTGATAAAGTAGTTTACCGGATGTCTATCTGTTTTCTCTGTGCCTGAGATCCCTCATGCCTGATCCACCGGAATCCTTGTTGCCATCAGCCGTGCTTGTCTTTAGCCACCTGTTTGATTCACTCATATTCGATTCCTCTGCCTGCCCTGACCATCTGTTCCTGTCCTCCGCCGTCAGATCATTCAAGTCAAGCCTACCAACATTTCACCTAAAAAACTGTAAAAACAGTTCTGTCTTCAGGTTGTGTCTGCATTCTGGGCCCAACTGTCAGTTCCTGGGTCAACCATAACAGAACAAGATCTCTACGACAAATCAGAGTTTATAAAGCCCTCAAAAGCTTTTAGATCTGAAATACTTGAAGAGGCATGGCTGTGATTATAAATCTGTAAAAATGAGGGATGCAAAAGACTGCTCGTGTGTGTTTGCAAGTATTTATGGAAGCATATGTGAGTACATGACTAATGGGCATTATGCAAGCCAGTGAAAGTCTCTATCTCGGTAAATGTGTATGTGTTTATTTGGCAGAGCTCTGCTGTCCTGGTGAGAATGGGCCTGCTGAATATCCAAGTCTGACACTAATCCAATTACCTCAGGCTTCTATTCCAACTCCTGCAAATACCAGCCATCCACTGCTGTCCCCAGATACACTGCCCTACACCCACAAGCTTGCACATGAACTCAACTATGTACATTATTTGTCTCAAAAAGATAAGCATATCTGCATGTGTGTGATCTGGGTCCCATATCTACATACACTATTTTCACCACAACAGACCATGAACACACTATGTTAAAGTTGCCATAGTGCATCTAAACCAAGTTTTCTCTATTGTAACGCAGTGGTCAAAAATCACCTATCTGGGCACAGAACATAATGGCTGAGCTTATGCACCCCTCCCACAAAGTTCTGAGAAGAAGCCACATCAGAAAAGCATGAGTAAAGCTCCATTTTAGATCCACTTCTTTGTTATTTGGTGGCCATTATTATCCCAGCAGCGATATCTTAAGAGTGGACATTCTGGATAGCTGGAGTGGACTGGTACCTGTGGCTCTCTAAATTTGTTTATAGGCGGAAAAGGTAAAGCATCTGTTGGTCCTGGGGACCCACAAAACTCTATATCAATATTGGTGTTTAGCTACAAATATGTAGACCTGGATTGAATTTCCAGGCATGCTCCCTGTCTGTCCTTGGACAAGACACTTCATCTACATGGTCTTAATCCACCCAGCTGTAAACAGGTATTGGCCTTGGCTGTGGAAGTATCCTGTGTTAATTTAGCATTCCATCCAGGGGGAGTGGCAGACTTTCATTCACTTCACACTACGGAATTCAGAGATGATCACCGGCTCCAACAGGCCTCAGAACTTATATATGATTTACAACTTCATGTGCTCAACCACAACTGAATGCTGGCTGTGTTTTCATACAAACACGTTGTTAATAAAAACACATAAACCACGGGATTCGACAATTAGAAACACACTGCACAGAATTCAAACCTGTGGAGCAACAGGCAAAACTGGGCATCTGCTCAACATTTCATCCCATCTCAGACTATTCTGCAGTTCGAGAAGATGAAGCTAATAAATCAAACTTCACGCAATCAATCAAATCAGTTTGATGAGTCAAAGTACAGGCGAAAGTCACATCCTCTTCTTGTACTTCTGGGGCAGTTTCAGAAGTGCTTTCATTCTACAACATCACTAAAATTCCCATCGAGGTGCAGCAGTAAATTTTGAAATACGGCATACAATCTGGTGCAATTAATAAGCTAAATGAGAGCTATTTCTCAGTCCCATTTTCTTGCTCACTTTAGTCATAAAAAGCATATTTCTCATATAGGCAAGATGACAGAACTCTAATCAGAGCTGGGAAATGAAAATTGTGAAATCCAAGGAAAATTCACAGGGGGTCAAGTTAAGGTCTAGGGCCTGTGGGACCCCAGAAACCAAATTAATTTTGTATCTAATGATACATTTGAGCATCTCCTTGAAGAAAAAATCTCAAAAAAAGTGCATATTTAAATGATCCTATATTCAACATTTCATTTAAACCATCAATGATAATTTTGAAATAACAGAATATGACATGGAAGTAGGACTTGGAATGCTTTTCCTTTTAATTGTAAACCAAATTATGCATGAACTCAGAACAGGTATACTACATGAAATTCATGAAGACTGAAAAGACTGTTAAAACATTTCAAAAACCACAGCTAAAACTTGTAGAATATTTTGAAAATCATGGTAAAATATCAATAACATACCTTATAGTAAAAAGTCACATATTGTTGTGTAAATTCCTATAAATCCGCTCAAAGCCACAGTGTATTTTTCCCATGAAAAAAGTATACATTAATAATAAAAAAAGTCACAAACCTTGTCTAAAATCCTGTTTGAACAGGACAATGTTTATTTTCTAGGGAGAGAAAAATTCTTACCATGTTTCCTGATGGCACAGTTCGCATTTCCTGTTTCTATTATCTTTCAGGTGTGTTCATGAAGCCAGCAACAATTCTACAGATTCTTGTCCTTGTCAAACTTTTTCAAACCGTCTTTCTCGCCATCTTCTGTCTGATGTTGCTCCGTGACACAGGCATGCTGTAAAATTTTTCTTGACAGCTCTAAAAGTTTGCAGTGTTCACATGCGACATTTAGCTTAAGCGTCTTACAGGAGCCACACAGCGTCACCGCAACCAACCAGTCCCGCTTTACAACAACTGTCATAACAGCTATGCTTTGAGTGGCATTTTTCCACCGCGGAGTTCTGCGGATCTGAGGACACAGATTAGTATCTGTAACACACAGATTAGTGTCCACAGAATTATAAAACTTGCACAATGTCATTAAGAAAAGGAAATGCTTTGCAATAGGCATTTTAAAAACTCAGTGACAATCACTATTACAGAGTACAACCCTAACACCCCCTCCCTCCTCCCCATGATGAAAAAATACATATTTGCATGGGACTGTTGCTGTTCTGTCTTTACATTTATCTAAACATTTGAATCCAGTAATTTGTGCTTTATAACAGCCGATAGTGTCTTAAAATTAACTAAAATAAAATGTGATACAAGTAAAGCTATATCTATTGTTCATTAAGGAGCCAATATAACATTTAGTTCTCAGGAACACTGATTTGGGTCTAAAATAGATTCTTCTTATATAATTAGTAAAGTAAAGCTGCATCTACTGTTCATAAAATAAAAAATAAAAAAAACTTTCACTTTTTGTTCTCTTGGAACAATGATTTAGGTTTAAATTTGATTATTATTCACTTATATAAATGGGAAACACAATTATATAGATTTTTACTGATTTTTCCATTATGCACTGAAAATACACAATGAAATAGTGGCATCAGTCATAGCAGAAGACAGCATGTTTCAGGTTGACGCTATATCACAACTTTCTACTTCCCCCAAAGATCAAGAGTTCTTACTTGATCTCAAAAGCTCGGTCACAGAACACAATGCTTCCTGTCCAGCAATTTGTGAAAAAAGGAATGTTTCTTATATGACACAACTGTAAAAAGGAGAGTAGAACACCCAGGATAAGATACAGGATAAGATTCAAATGATTTAATGAACAAGTCAAACTCGTATATAGGCACTGAAGTCCATTGGTGTCGGTGCTCATTACTGAATTCCATAGCGTAAAGCAGACGAGAGTATACTGTCCAACTCCCCCGGATGGATTCAAATGCAGGTTATTACTAAGCCAAGGCCAGTACCCATTTACAGCTGGGTGGACTGAGATAATACAGATTAGGTGTCTTGTCCAAGGACACAGACAGGTAATGTGGTCGTGTGAACCCAGGTCTACATATTGGTAGCGCAGCTCCTTTTTCCACTGAGCTACCTACTCTACAGTGCCTTAACATTTGAGAAAAATACATGTGAAATGCAAAGTGTTTAAATGTGAAAATGTATTGTTGATATATCTCTGAATGCATTTCCCTCGCAGTAAACCAATGAGCTATCCAGGCTCCAACCTGCTCACACCACATACTGGGATAGTAGGTTCTGGCAAACCCCACAATGCTGAATTGACTGTAATACGTATGCTCAGCATTTGATATTTATGTGTACATCACACTGTAACAAAACAGAAATCCCACATACATAAGCTATGCACTACATTGTGATTTCAGTGCACAGTCATATCCAATAGAAGCATTATGGCTTCATTTAGAATACTTAACGCTCCAATAAAGATGTTTCAGTTTTATTAAGAGCCAGTTTTTATAAGAGTCAGGCAGATTTCTCCCAATTTTTTAATGGGTAGATATATGTTAGAAACGAACAACAACAAAAATATCACATTTTTTATCCTTGACAGGGTTCGCTTATTTTATTTTATTTTGGGGGGGGGGGGGGGGGGGGAGATTTGGGGTCAAAATGAGCCAAAATGGCGCAATCACAAAATTTAGGTTTTTGAATGCTCATATTTCCATGCGCCCTGAGTGAGCCAAATTGATTTTCATTAGTGTCACTGGTGGAAAAAAGCACCCCTTGTGTGCCCAAAGTCAGCTGCCAAAATTTTCATCAAAATCAAAGTAAGAGATTGTAATCTATCATCACATGCATAAAAGACCTCAGCTGACTAAGGGCGCAGGCCACACCACCTGTGAAAATGTGCACAATTACCAAAAACAGCAAATTGCGGCGCAACCTATGGGCTGCCCTGAGTCAGAATTTTCACATTTTTGGAGAGTCCATACGCGATAGACTAACACAAATTAAATCAATTTGGCTCCCTCAGGGTGCACGGAAATATGAGCATTCGAAAACCTAAATTTTGTGATTTTGCCATTTTGTCTCATTTTGACCTCAAATATCCAGGACCCCCTTAAAAAAAGCAGACCATATCAAGGATAAAAGTGTGATTTTTATTCCTTCTTACATGTTGTTTATTACAAATGATGTTTATATATATCCTTTTTTTTTCTTGAGCCGCTTGGGTGGGTAAGGAGAATTTCCATGGAATAAAAAAGCTTTTCAACCTACCATCCCTGGTTCTAAAGACCAGGCACCTAAGTGGCTCTACTCTACTCTTTTCTACTCTTCTATTTTACTCTTCCTTTTTAAATATTTAGATATACCTCAGTATACTAGCATAGTTCCACCTTAGAATTGGAATATAATATATAAGATATACCTACTGAATTTTCATGTATCTACCCATAAAAACACTGGGACAAATCTGAAAGGGTCATGAATCACTCTCTAATAGAAACCTGCTTGATTCTTATAAAAACTGGCTCTTAATGACCAAGAACAATAACTGTGCCAAAACACAGAGAATACAAAGTCCCATGATATCAAGCTCATGTATCCTCTAAAAACATCTATCATGTTACATGGGTATCACACAAATAAAATCAGTCTTCCAAAATTCTTCTTTCTTTTCTTTCAGCTATATTTAAAAGTTGTTAAGTTAAAGGTTT
This sequence comes from Thalassophryne amazonica, assembly GCF_902500255.1. Classification (NCBI taxonomy): domain Eukaryota; kingdom Metazoa; phylum Chordata; class Actinopteri; order Batrachoidiformes; family Batrachoididae; genus Thalassophryne; species Thalassophryne amazonica. The sequence continues at coordinate 73,415,686 of NC_047107.1, read as the reverse complement.
GGTTGTCTGCAAACTTGAGAATGAAGACTTTCTAAATTCTACTGGAGGCTTCAAACTCCGGGGCTTCTGCTGAAACAGCATCTATTCTGTCGAGCCTTCCACTTGGAGGTCACTTGGGAGGAAAGGTTCTAACTGATATTAATGGTTCAGTTTAGGTGCACTTCCAGCTTAACTCCTACTGGTACATACGACTTTGAAAACAGCATTAAGACAAAACTGCATGCTCACAATCCATGTAGCTACGCCAGCAGGACTGATGGGGATGAAAGTGTTCTTTAAATTAACTCAAGGGTAAATAAATATTCAATGAATAAATCCTGCTCTTCTGATCAATTAAAAAAAAATTAGCTAACTACTCTAGGAAGCCTTGAAATTGATGACAGGATTGAAGATTATCTATATAAATCCAGGCATCAGTGCGATTCAAAGAGAAACCCTTTAATAAGCGTCATAATCATGTCAAGTGACAGGAAATTCTCCACACTGTAATGACTTGTCCATGATAAACATCACAATAGAAGTTAAGGTGGCTCAATTAAACAACTGAAAATTCTCAAGCATATTTCATATAGTACAAAACATTTGGTGTGCATCTCTGTCTGTTTTGTATGTGCATGTTGTGGTTGAATGCAATACTGTGGTCATGCACACCACATTCTAATCGGTTGGAAATGTAAGACCACAGTGGCCTTTGCATACACAATCCAGTGACTGCAAGAACAATGAATGAGGTATCAGGTTCAAACATCCAGGACTGTGCAACAATAAATCCTTGAACAGTAGTGCTCTAAGAGCAAAATATCCCCTGCTAGCAAATGCTGATTTTGCACAAGTGCTTTCTATGCACATTCTGATAACATTTCAAGGACTTGGACCAATTTTCACAAAATTCATTCTAAATATGTGAGGAGTTGATTTCAGAATGCAGGCATAAACTCATGAAACTGGCCATGTCTAGTTTTGCTAATCAAGGGTGATAACTGCCAAAATGTGTCAATTTTGTACATTACAATAAGCATAATATCAACCTATAACAAGGATTTGTACAAAGTCACATTAAATGCCATCTAAAAGTGTGAGAGGAGTTGATTTCAGAATGCAAGTACCCAAGCATGAAACTGACAGAGTCAAGCGTTGTTAATCAAGGTCCATAACTCTGGGAAAATGAGTCCAACTGGAACAATATGATAATATGCACATTATCAACCTATAACAAGGACTTGTAGCAAGCTGCAAGATTTCAGAATGCTTTGACAGATAGACAGAGGGATGGAGGGGAGGGACAGGCAGACAGATGGAAATCGCCATAACATAAACTCCCTTTGGGCCTTTGGCCAGCGGGAGGGAAAAAAAGTGACAAATCAGGCTTCAGATGTAGTTGACTAATTTGCTTTAAAAATAGTTTGAAGTCTAAGTCTTTGATGTATGCAGCTGCAACAGCCACACAAAAGCAGAAATTGACATGTGCATAGAAGTGAGTAGGTGAAGTGATTAAGCATGCATGACAGCACTAATAATAACTAATGATAGATTACTATAAAAGCCTCAAGAGTCCTCAACATCAACAGGAAGAACTCAGTTATAATATAACTGGAAGATGTTGCAAAAATGAACATAAACTGCCAGAGCTGCATTATAAATCAAAAACCAAACCAAGAAACAGTGTGAAAAAAAAAAAAAAAAAAAAAAAAAAGGAAAGATGGGGACAGACATGCACCAAAAGCAACCCTGGCCAGGACTCAAACCTGGGAACACTGACTACAGCATGTGGTATATGCACCTTCGGGTAGTATCTCAATGGGTTGCGACAGTTGATGAGTAGTTGGAGAAACAAATGTGCGACAAAATGTGCAAATTAACGACAACTTCAAAGTTGAAATCTCACTGAATTGGCAGTCCATGTTGTCAGAAGGGGGTCCTAATGTCACATGGACTGGCAGCAAAAATAGGGCCAAAAATTGTTAGTTGTCTGCAAACATATCGTGCAATTTTCGCTCGAATGCAGCGTGATACAGCCCTCTTATGAATGTCAAGCATCACTCGCGTGGTCTTCACAGGTGCTAGGATCTCGCTTATTTGCACATGAATGCTGCTCAGCAGTCTCGCAAATGTCGAGCTTGAGGCTGAAATGATAGCACATTTGCAAAGTGCTCAGGATGGCTGTGGGTTGCTATTATGTGAAAAGAAGCTGTAGAAATACCTCAGACTATGGCCACGAAAGGAAAAACCCTGTCCATAATCAAAAATAAACAATAATAAAATAATTTAGCAAAAAGCCTAGCGTGGCTTCAGGAAAGGAGAAGAAAAAAGGAAGAAGAGAGTGGATGTTTCGTCTGATGGCAGCGCACTGTCTGACTTGTGGAACGATGTCCAGCAGAGTAACAGTCTGCTGCGTTTCATTATCATTGACCCCGCTGGAGGAAGGGCCACTTCTCCGTGCCATGGCATGCTGTGATGCCCAGCAGATTGACCCTACAGGAAAGGCAGCTGCAACTCGTCATTATTGTGTCTGCTAGATCCACTCCCCTCCTCCTGGGAATGACCAGTATACACTCCTCTGCTGGCCAGGCTGCGGGATTCTCTCGAAGCACTTCTTGATGCGCAGGAATGGCCACTTCTCAGTGATGCGCTCTCAGAAACTAAATGCAGAAGGGTGAGCCCACGATGACTGACTATTTAGAGAAAATATCAACATGCCAAATTTTTTGACATGTTCAAAATTCAAACAAGCAACACAAGAGGCAACACCCTGCGACTCATGCGAGGACAATGCAAACCCCTGCACATGTTTTGCGAACCTTTGCAACTTCCCTCACAAATGCCATTCACACTCGTTGCAGCCCAGTGAGGTACTAACCTTAACACCTAAGGCCATCTCTGAGTCCAAGAAAACAGTGACTACGTTTACATGCCATTAATATTCGGGTTAGGGTCAATATCCAGTTTCTGAATCATTAGGAATAACTCGTTTACATGCTTAAGCAGACAGAGTTACTCCTGTATACATGGTCATTGGTATCATTTGGAATATCCCCATCTAAACTGCGACGCACGTCTTCCACCGGTGCTTGATTTAGTCTGGCGTTCATGCAATCCTGCTTCGTGTAACTTTTCGGCCACCCTTCTTGTAATGTCGCTATCTCTGCACTTTCTACCGTCAATAAAAGACATTATATTCATGTCTTTCATGATACTAATGAGTACAGTGGTCCCTCGTTTATTGAGGGAGTTACGTTCTAAAAATAACCCACAACAGGCGAAATCCGCGAAGTAGTCAGCATTAGTTTTTTACAATTATTACAGATGTTTTAAGGCTGTACAACCCCTCACTACACACTTTATACACTTTTCTCAAACAGGCATTAAAATTTTCTCACTTTTCTCTCCTGTATAAACACTCTTTTTTTTTCTTCTGGGCGATAAGATTATAAACACACACACGCAGAACACAATGCACATGCTCTCCCTTCGCTCACTGTCTCCGGGGGTACAGATGCGGGACCCACAAAGAATCCAAGTCATGGCCACGGAGCTCTTCGGCTGCGGTATACAGAGACTCCGGGACGCTGGGGATTTTTCCGCAAGAAATCTATCCTTGCGGGCTGGCGGAGCGCTCCGCATCAAAAATAGCGAGCGTAGTCCTCTGGACCTGTTGCCAGAGTTGGCGCAGCTCTGCACAGCAGAGAGGGGGGCAGTGTAAGTGGCCCCACTGTGGCGTTTACCGAGCCCGCAGACTCAGTAAGCGCATCGGAGGCAGTGAGAGCAATCGCGGTGATGCCGACTGGTGCCGCAATCGGCCTGCCTGATAAGGACGCAGAACACAATGTGCTGTTTGACATCTGCTTCTGTGGTGTCCGGTGGGTTGCGCACATAGACCGCATACAAGTAGTTGCCGTACTCAAAAGACCAAGGTTCCTTGCAGATAGGACATGCGCAGAACACTAAATAAGTTAATTTAATTAGCTATAACGCACAAAATCACAGCAAAAGCCGCCTCAAGGTGCCTTACATAAAACAAGTCAACATAAAATTAATAAATAATTAAAAATGAATAAAAAAATTCAAATACATAAATAAAAACAGAAGTAAAATAATAAAACAAATAAAATAAAAACTATTCATAAGAAGAGAATAAAAATAGGTTTTGAGTCTTGACTTAAAAATGTCCACAGACTCAGACTGCCTCACGGTCGCAGGAAGACTGTTCCACAGGGTGGGTGCACGATACGAAAAAGCTCTTTGACCTGCTGAGTTCTTCACCCTGGGAACACAGAGAAGTCCCGCATTCTGCGACCGCAAAGCCCGGGCCGGCACGTAGAGTTCCACCAGATCAGCCAGACAAGATGGCGTCAGTCCATGAACAACCTTATAGTCAATAGCAAAACCTTAAAATCTGCTCTCACAGAGACAGGGAGCCAGTGCAAAGATGCCAAAATGGGTGTGATATGTTCAGACCTTCTGCTACGTGTCAGAAGTCTGGCGGCAGAGTTCAGAACCAGCTGAAGACCCCTAATGCTGTACTGTGGTCACCCTGAAAATAGAACATTACAATAATCTAGTCTAGAAGGAACAAAAGCATGAATCAGGGTCTCAGCATCAGCCATGGACAGGATGGGGCGGATCCTTGCTATATTTCTGAGATGGAAAAAAGCAGGCTTATTAACATCCCTGATGTGGAGGTCAAAAGACAACGTGGGATCAAAAATTACCCCAAGGTTCCTCATTTGTCCGTATGATGTATGACACACGAACCCAGGCTGAGCGCAAGCTGGTCAAACTGATGCTGATGTCTCGCTGGACCAAGAACCATCATTTCAGTCTTATCAAAGTATAAAAGTAGGAAGTTACTAGACATCCAACTTCTCACTGACAGAAGACAGTCCCTCCAGGATTTTATGGAAGTGATGTTCCTTTCTATGGGGATATCCCGATGCGCGTTTATATGACCTGATATTCGGGTTAGAAAAGGAGTAACCCAGGGGTCTTATTCGGGTTTTTAAAAACCGGAATATGAGCATATTCAGGATTTTAAAAACCGGAATATGAGCATATTCGGGTTTTTGCGGGTGTTTACATGGCCGTGCGCAACCGGGTTATTGCTAATATTCCGGTTATGAAAGGTTTATGAAAGGGCTATTGGCTGCATGTAAACGTAGTCACTGTCATATTCTTCTGCAACCAGAGGAAGAAAGAAATCAGAAAATACAGTGGTTAAGTGGGAACGGCAAGAATGAAGAATGTTATCAAGCAAAAAGAAGCATAATGGTAAACTAACTGTATGCACATAGTGCTTTTAAGGAGACCCTGGGGGATTTTCCACTTGTATGTTAAATTTACATTCATCCACACAACTGCATACCAGGGGTAACTGGTAGAATGTTGCTCATGAGCACATTCGTGACTGTAATGAAACTGAGACAAGTGCTGTTGTTCCTACCCACATTTGTTTAGGGTGTTGATCTATAACCTTGTGGTCACAAGGCCACTTATTTAATCTATAGTCCAGCAATTACCTTCTAATTATACATTGCATCTAGAAAGTAATGGCAGCGCTTCACTATTCAACATTTTACCTTACAGCCTTGTTCCAAAATGGAGTAAATTCATTTCCCCCTCAAAATTCTACTTGCAACACCCGATAACAGCACGGAAAAAAGGATTTTTGAAATTTTTGCAATTTATTAAAAATAAAGTCTAAACAATCACATGTACATAAGTATTCACACCCTTTGCTCAGTACTTAGTTGATGCATGACGGCAACCATTACAGCCTCAAGTCTTCTTGAATATGATGCCACAAGCTTGATGTGCCTATCTATGGACAGTTTTGCCCATTCATCTTTGCAGTACCTCTCAATCTCCATCAGGTTGGATGAGGAGTGTCGGTGCACAATCATTTTCAGATCTCTCCAGAAATGTTCAATCGGATTCAGGTTTGGGCTCTGGCTGGACCACTGAAGGACATTCACAGAGTTGTTCTGAAGCCACTCCTTTGATATCTTGGCAGTGTGCTTAGGGTCACTGTCCTGCTGAAAGATGAACCATCACCCCAGTCTGAGGTCAAGAGGGCTCTGGAGCAGGTTTTCATCCAGGATGTCTCTGTACATTGCTGCATTCATTCATTCATTCCGTGACTAGTCTCCCAGTTCCTGCCGCTGAAAAACATCCCCAAAGCATGATGCTGCCACCACCACCATGCTTCACTGCAGGGATGGTGTTTGGTGTCCTCCAAACAGGTTGCCTGGCATTGACGCCAAAGAATTCATCTTTGTCTCATCACACCAGAGAATTTTGTTTGTCATGGTCTGAGAGTCCTCCGGGTGTCTTTTGGTAAACTCCAGGCTGCCATGTGTCTTTTACTGAAGAGTGGCATCCGTCTGGCCACTCTACCATACAGGCCTGATTGGTGGATTTCTGCAGAGATGGCTGTAGTTCTGGAAGGTTCTCCTCTCTCCACAGAGGAACGCTGGAGCTCTGACAAAATGACCATAGGGTTCTTGGCCACCTCCCTGACTAAGGCCCATCTCCCCGATCACTCAGTTTAGATGGATGGCCGTGTCTAGGAAGAGAACTGGTGGATCTGAACTACTTCCATTTGTAGAAGAAGTTCTTATTAGGACCTTCAAAGCAGCAGAAATGTTTATGTACCCTTCCACAGATTTGCGTCTTGACGCAACCCTGTCTCTGAGGTCTACAGACAATTCCATTGACTTCATGCTTGGTTTGTGCTCTGATATGCACTGTCAACTGTGGGACCTTATATGTAGACAGGTGGTTGGCTTTCCAAAATCATATCCAGTCAACTGAATTTACCCCAGGTGGACTCTAATTAAGCTGTAGAAACATCTCATGGATGATCAGTGGAAACAGGATGCACCTGACCTCAATTTTGAGATTCATGGCAATGGCTGTGTAATACTTGTTTTTGTTTTAAATTATTATTCTTTTTAAAATTAATTTGCAAATGTCTAAAAAACAAAGCTTTTATCACATTCTCATTATGAGGTATCGTGTGTAGAATTTTGAGGAAAAAAAAATTAATTTCATCCATTTTGGAATAAGGCTGTAACATAAAAATATGGAAAAAGTGAAGTGCTGTGAATACTTTCCGGATGCACTGTAGGTGTACACTGACATTCTATTATTGTAATCATGCCACTGTACATTGCAAAAAATTGAGTTGCAAAATGAAACAATGAAGAATAATAACTAACCGCGTTCCTTGTCAGCTGATGTCTGCAGAGTCTGCTGAGCAGACTTTGAGCAGACAGGTTTCCCACTGCCTGCATGTTTGTTTACCGTTTTGCCCTATACTTGTTTTTTTTTTTTACTTTTCCGATACTCAACATTTATATTCTGTGGTTGTTGAATGCTTCAGACTGGGCTTCTGATTGGCCAAAGGTCTCATACACGGTGTGAATTCTACACAAGTAGAAAGAGGACCTGATGCAGCAACATGCAACGCAGATGTTCATTTAGCCAAAGTCAGACTTAACTGAAGAAAATGAGACCATGGTTGTTTTTTTTTGTTTGTTTTTTTGGTCTGGAAGTCAGAGCACATTTGCACACATAACAAAATGTGCAAAAAGTGCAAAAAGTGAAGCGCTGTGAATACTTTCCGGATGCACCGTGAAGCCTCTAATGCACAAACTGCTGACTTCAGTCCATCACATCGAACACGAATGTTGCTGTATCCTCGTCAGTGAGCGTCACGCTGTGTCAGCTGAGATTACCTCTAGCACCAATGCCAAAACATACAACATGGTCAAGTGCAACTCCACATGGACACACTTTCTTTTTCACAATGAACACACTTTTAATTCACAAACTGGCAATCTTAAACATATTTGTAATACAATCAGACTTATTACTTTGTGAGCACACATGCTGAAAACACTGTTTAGCTCAAATTGGACAGACAGTGCAACTAATTTCTATGGTGCTTTACGCCTTAGGCTGCACAAATGCGAATCTTTGTATTTGATGCTGCAAAAATAATGGTGTCAGAGGGGTCTTTTATGCAACAAAACCAAATTATGCTGACAATGACGGTCTGTCCGAGACTCAAAGCAATAATGAAAAAGGAAAGGCAAATCTACATTACTGATGCTTTGTGCAACCCAGAAAGAATTGATAACACATTGAAACTCATTTCCTATAAATATATGACTCAGAAGAACCTTTGGAGTCAGGCTGATTGTTCATTAAAATCAAACAATGAAAACAGGTTGAATGACTAACACACTTAATGATTAACTAATTTATCAAAGGTTCAAAACATTTTCCACTTGAATATGAGCAGTGACAACAGCTGTGTAAAAATGTAAGAGCTATGATTCTCTGTCATTACCTTTCTTAAACATCAAAGCTTGCACATTTAATTGGATTATCATTTAAATGAACAAATTTAGCTCTATTTCTGATCAAAACAAAACCAAGCAAACCTTCAAAATGACACGACAATTAAGCTCATCTGAGTTCCCTTCGGTGGGTTCAACTGAAGTTTAATACATTTTTTTTTAAATTGGTCACTGTGTTTGAGCTCTTCTTTTTTTCCTGTTCAGTGCCATTATTATTGCTTTTTGTCAAGACTGACGATTTTCAACTAAAACAAAACAAATGATCCCAAAAAGTACTTCAGACACCTCATTCAGATGTTGTCAATATGGTAGAAGACTCTAAAGTGGATGTGCCATTAAATATGATGATTGGATGAAGGAAAATTCCACCACTGCTGGCTGTGAGAACCTCAACAACACACAACAATAGTACATACATGCCACCAAAAGTGGAGGGGGGTAAAAAGAAGAAAAACTTGCTGCATTAACCACGAAAAAACAGATTACAGATCATGACAGCACATTATAAGGGCACTAAGAGGCAATGCCGATTTAAGAACACCAGTTGCAAAGCACCCTTTCATATGCAGGAGCTTAGCTTCAGAAGTCAGTAATTTTCTGCTTCCTTCATTAAAGAAATGAGGGTTTCACAAGATGTTGAATTCTCTGGTTTTTATATTTAAATTCATCACACTGAACATATGTAGTTAAAGCCATTTCACACTGAGCATAGGTCGGTGTTCATTACCCATGTACATAGACATTGACTACGTTTACATGACGCCAATAACCCTTTCATAACCGGAATATTAGCAATAACCCGGTTGCGCACGGCCATGTAAACACCTGCAAAAACCCGAATATGCTCATATTCCGTTTTTTAAAAACCCAAATAAGACCCCTGGGTTACTCCTTTTCTAACCCGAATATCAGGTCATATAAACGCGCATCAGGATATCCCCATAGAAAGGAACATTATTTTGTGTTCTGCGCATGTCCTATCTGCAAGGAATCTTGGTCTTTGAGTACTGCAACTACTTGTATGCGGCGCACGCAGCTCATCGGACACCACAGAAGCAGATGTAAACAGCGCATTGTGTTCTGCGTCCTTATCAGGCGGGCCGGTCGCAGCACCGGTTGGCATATCACCGCGATTGCTCTGCCTCCAATGTGCTTACCATGTCTGCGGGCTCCGGAAACACCGCAGCGGGCCACTCACACCACCCCCCTCTCTGCTGTGCGGAGCTGCGCCAAATCTGGCAACAGGTCCAGAGACTACGCTCACTGTTTTGATGCAGAGGCAGCCCGCAAGGGAGAACAGTGAGAAAAATGTTAATGCCTGTCTGAGAAAAGTGTGTAGTGAGGGGTTTTACACGAAGCAGGATTACACGAAGAAAGATTTGCACGAACACCAGACCAAATCAAGCACCGGTGGAAGACATGCGTCGCTGTTTAGATGGGGATATTCCAAATGATACCAATGACCATGTATACAGGAGTAACTCTGTCTGCTTAAGCATGTAAACGGGTTATTCCTAATGATTCAGAAACCGGAATATTGACCTTAACCCGAATATTAACGGCATGTAAACGTAGTCACAAATTGCATGAGCTGTAACAATACAGTACCTTACATCTGCGAAAAATCTGTGCAGAAGAAGTAAAAAAATAATATTATAAATACAGAAGTACTGAGAAATTGCTCTCAATCTTTGCAAATAATCTTCCTTATGAACCATATGAAAGCAGGATTCTGAGGTAAGCAAATGCCTAAAACACTATTTGAGAAGTACTGTATGACTAACTTGCCAATCATTAGGAATATTGGGCAGTGACAGAAATAATCAAATTATTGATACATGTGGCCAAACTGAATTTCCTTCACAGCGTAGACTTTGAATCAGGCTCAAGAGTACTAACAATGACAGGGGAGTTGACAGTACAACTGATGCTTCTGTGGTTGAATTAACTTGAAAAAATACTCAAATGATTGCAGTATCTCTAACACAATTTTGAGTATAATTTAAAATCCAGTCCAACACACCTACTTAAATGCTGTGCTGCCACAATTTTCACAAATTTAGCTTTATGTATATCAAATTTATGTTGCCATTAAAAGGAGTATGGCACAAATGCCAAGGGGTCTATGGAATTTTTATTTTGTTTTTTTTAAAAAGAGAAACAAATGGAGAAATGGTAAAAGGACTGCAATACTGTTCAGCTGGCCATCCAACCAGACCTATGTAGAGTAGGTAACTCAGTGGGAAAGGTAGCTGGTCTACAAACAAAGACCTAGGTTCGAATCCTGCTCATGCCCCTGTCTCTGTTCTTGGACAAGACACTTAATCTGCATTGTCTCAGTCCACACAGCTGTAAAAGGGCACGAGCCTTGGCTGGGGAAGTAACCTGCACCGGACTGATATCCTGTCCAACAGGAGTTGGAAGACTCTCATCCGCTTCATGCTAAGGAATTTGGACACAAGCTTCAGGGATTACATAGGATCCTAGTTGCCACAACTGTGGACATCATAAAATTTGCACTGCGTTGCTGTGATGCAATAAATGGCTTTTCATTTTATAGAGACTGTTTTGACAAAGCCAGAAATGTCCTCTATGCACAAATGTGCAGGTGTGAATGAATGTAATTGTTTGTCCATACATGGCCCTGCAACAGATTGGCATCCTGTCCAGGGTGTACCCAGGCTCATGTTCCCCCCACACCATGACCCTTGATTAGAGTAAGTAGGTATACAGTAGTGTTCAGAATAATAGTAGTGCTATGTGACTAAAAAGATTAACCCAGGTTTTGAGTATATTTCGTACTGTTACATGGGAAACAAGGTACCAGTAGATTCAGTAGATTCTCATAAATCCAACAAGACCAAGAATTCATGATATGCACACTCTTAAGGCTATGAAATTGGGCTATTAGTAAAAAAAAAAGTAGAAAAGGGGGTGTTCACAATAATAGTAGCATCTGCTGTTGATGCTACAAACTCAAAACTATTATGTTCAAACTGCTTTTTTAGCAATCCAGTGAATCATTAAACTAACCACAGTTTTTCATGATTTCTTCACATCTGCGAGGCATTAATTTTGTTGGTTTGGAACCAAGATTTTGCTCGTTTACTAGTGTGCTTGGGGTCACTGTCTTGTTGAAACACCCATTTCAAGGGCATGTCCTCTTCAGCATAAGGCAACATGACCTCTTCAAGTATTTTGACATATCCAAACTGATCCATGATACCTGGTATGCAATATATAGGCCCAACATCATAGTAGGAGAAACATGCCCATATCATGATGCTTGCACCACCGTGCTTCACTGTCTTCACTGTGAACTGTGGCTTGAATTCAGAGTTTGGGGGTCATCTCACAAACTGTCTGCAGCCCTTGGACCCAAAAAGAACAATTTTACTCTCATCAGCCCACAAAATATTCCTCCATTTCTCTTTAGGCCAGTTGATGTGTTCTTTGGCAAATTGTAACCTCTTCTGCACATGTCTTTTATTTAACAGAGGGACTTTGCGGGGGATTCTTGGAAATAAATTAGCTTCACACAGGCGTCTTCTAACTGTCACAGCACTTACAGGTAACTCCAGACTGTCTTTGATCATCCTGGAGCTGATCAATGGGTGAGCCTTTGCCATTCTGGTTATTCTTCTATCCAAGCAATGAACAGGGTGGCACACAGCTGTGGATTGGTAGCGATAACACTGCTATTTGACACACATTTTATCCACACTATGCATTTAAAAACACATTGGGCTAAAGCTGACAGATGCCAGGCTTTACATTTTCTGAAAATATCCTTTTCAAACTGGAAAAATAACAGGATCAAGACAGGAGTTTAATCATTAACGAGTAAACTCGTCAAACTGTTGTAAACTCTGCATAAACTGTGCGAGGCCCTGCTCACAATGACACACATTGACACACAGTGCTTGCTAATAGGTTGCACGTTGGTCATGATGAGTTCAAGCAAGTGGCAAAATTTTATGCAGCCTTGCACAGTTTACATCATTTACAACAGTTTATGATGACTTGACTCATAGGCATGCAAGATTGCGTGCCAATGCAGCAATCAAATTCGTTCAAGTGTCAAGGTGGGCATCATATTTTATCCATTGCCACCAGGTTTTAAATATTTGCAGTGGTGTAGTGTACTGCATGTGATGCCAAAGATCAATCATAATATCGTCATTCACTCATCTATCAGTAACCATTTTGGCACATTCCTCAAATATTGTATATTCCAGGCTTTGTGATGTGTGTCTAAAGTACATTCTCCCCCAAAGAGAATGTAATCAAATGGGCACATATAACAACAGTAGAGCAGATTAAGCCCATGCCAGTAATACACAGCAGAAAATGTCTTTCAAGTTTCTTATACGTCCTCTTATTTGACAGTTGGCCTTGTTGATAAATCAGCATAAGAATCTTGTGATGTATTATGTACTGAAACACAAACACCATCAGAGCCCAGTCGAACTGTTGTATGAACAGACACCCTTCCAAATCACAGTCAGGATTGAGTAGAACAGACAACAGTTTCCAAAGCAGAAAAAGTGCTCCCTGATACTCAGATATACATAGTTGAATGTATCAACACATCTCATCAGATATATTGTGAATCTTATGGCAGCACCCATGGATATATTCTGAATTAACTTACAGGAGAAGAAGACGGTCTGCGAGGGTAGGCTTACAGTGAAGCAGCGAGCGGTCTCTCAAACAGCGGTCGGGCGCGGAGTAACCCATCAAATGTGAAAATCCATCAAACGTGCAACGGTAATTCTGTATCAGAATCCACATCAATACTTTTGTATGGCAGCTTAAATTCACCCATTTTGGCAGTGGCATGCGACTTTCTCTCACTTTGAGCTAACAGCTAGCAGAGCTCGCAGGCGGTGTTCTGACAAATTGAAAGTCCCACATCTCAACAGTACTGCGCATGCACAGTTGTGTGCGCGTGCACTGTTGCACGTGGTGTACAGGAATGACATTCAACAGTAATGACATCTCGTCAGAACACCGTTCATGGCGCGGAGTAATACATCTTTGGCCACTGCTCTAATATTTTGTTCCGTTCTACAGATATTACAAGCCTGATTATGTCACACAATTAACCAATCAGATTCGCAGAAAATATTATTCCATAATATAATCAGAAGATTCAGAGAAACTGAAGACCTTTCTACACATAAGCAGCAAAGCTGAAAACCATCACTGAATGCCCATGACCTTCGATCCCTCAGGCAGCACTGCATTAAAAACTGACATCATTGTGTAAAGGATCTTACTGTGTGCGCTCAGGAACACTTCAGAAACCCATTGTCAGTTAACACAGTTCATCGCTACATCTACAAGTGCAAGTTAAAACTCTACCATGCAAAGCGAAAGCCATACATCAACAACATCCACAAACACCGCCGTCTTTTCTGGGCCTGACCTCATTTGAAATGGACAGATGCAAAGTGGAAAAGTGTGCTGTGGTCTGATGAATCGACATTTCAAATTGTTTTTGGAAATCATGGACGTCGTGTCCTCCGGACAAAAGAGGGAAATGACGATCCAGATTGTTACCAACACAAAATTCAAAAGCCAGCATCTGTGATGGTATGGGGGTGTGTTAGTGCCCATGGCATGGGCAACTTACACATCTGTGATGTTACCATCAATGCTGAAAGGTACATCCAGGTTTTGGAGCAACACATGCTGCCATCCAAGCAACGTCTTTTTCAGGGACGTCCCTGCTTATTTCAGCAAGACAATAAAACCAAGCCACATTCTGCACGTGTTAAAACAGCGTGGCTACGTAGTAAAAGAGAGTAGGTACTAGACTGGTACTAGACTGCAGTCCAGACCTGTCGCCCATTGAAAATGCGTGCCGCATTATGAAGTGCAAAATACGACAACGGAGACCCCGGACTGTTGAACAACTGAAGTCGTACATCAAGCAAGAATGGGAAAGAATTCCACCAACAAAGCTTCAACAATTCGTGTCCTCAGTTCCCAAATGCTTATTGAGTGTTGTTAGAAGGAAAGGTGATGTAACACAGTGGTAAACATACCACTGCCACAGCTTTTTTGAAACGTGTTGCAGGCATCCATTTAAAAATGAGCAAATATTTGCACAAAAACAATAAGGTTTATCAGTTTGAACATTAAATATCTTGTCTTTGTGGTGTATTCAATTGAATATAGGTTGAAGAGGATTTGCAAATCATTGTATGCTGTTTTTATTTACATTTTACACAACATCCCAACTTCATTGGAATTGGGGTTGTAGTGCATTTTGTTTTGAAAGTCTCTCGTTCATGCAAAATGGAGCACGAAGAAGCTCCTCACTCTCTACCAAGTGCTTGCTTGGACCCTCAGCAGACTGTTCATTTATACCATCTTTGTTGATGACAGTGATCATCCCATCCAGAAAGAGATGCTTCAGACTTGAATTTTTTTTTTTTGTCATAGTAAGAAAAAAAAAAGTGGCAGCAAGTGCACATCTTCAGCGATTTAGGCCTAAAGACTGCTCTTTAAATCCATTTGACAGACTGTGAGATCAAAGACTCAGTTTCACCTTCAGCCTCCTCCTCTACAAGCAGCATCAACAGTTAAAGGACTCCTGTGGCTCCCACCAGGTATGGCAGCAAAGATATACTTTACCCTCTACCCAGGTAAAAGTAAAACTTTTACGTATTTCCTCTGACTCAGAGATTTGACATGCAGCAAAATGAGACTGAGTTATGAAGCAACATGGATGTGTTCTCATTATGAGACTGCCAATAATGACTATTTTTTGATCTATTAATTGACTGATTATTTTACATATGATCAATTAATCTAAATTTTAATTTCAATAGCTCCCGTAGACAGTTAACCTTATCAGGCTACTTTACACAAGTGACAGTAACATTTGATTTGGTCTTCCCACAACACCTCTGCAAGAATGTGCATAAAGACAGCAAACAAGCGGACATTATGTGACACATAATAGATCCTTGTCATTTGACTGATGGATGGCATGTCCTGTGACATTCATTATTTGTCAGACTGTAGACTGTTGACATCACACAGTTTTTTAAACCATTTGCTGTATATTATCTCCATTACGTTTCACTCTATTGCACACCTCCATTAGCTTTTCATAAAAATACTTCCATGATATGAGGAAGCTAAATACAGCAGCCACAGTGTTCGCTGGGACATGTTTAGCGGCTGTTGAAGCACTGTCAGATGAAGAATTGCATGTCATTGATGTAGTTTTTTGCTGGGTTTAAGAAAGGAGACGTGCTCCACACTCATTGCTGACCTCCTCAGTGGCTTTAACTTTGCAACAATGGCACATGATGAACATGCCACACGTGAGCATGATTCATTACTGCACATAATATAATAAAGACATTGATTAATAAAAACAGTGTTTCATTGTTATTTTCTTACAATAATAATAACAAAAAAGATTGATGATAGAATGCTAAATACTGCAATCAACAAACTGAAACTTGCCATAGGGAGTCTGGCATAAGCATGGACTATATTTGTGGTTCTTTAATCAATCCAGGTCTCAGTTAGATTGACAGCTTTTGCCTTTACAGTGCATCCGGAAAGTATTCACAGCACTTCACCTTTTCCACATTTTGTTATTTTACAGCCTTACTAAAAAATGGATGAAATTCATTTTTCCCCTCAAAATTCCACACCCCAATACCCCATAATGATAATGTGAAAAAGGTTTTGAGATTTTGCAAATCTGTAAAAGAAAAAAGAAATCACATATAGATAAGTATTCACAACCTTTGCCATGAAGCTCAAAATTGAGCTCAGGTGCATCCTGTTTCCACTGATCATACTTGAGATGTTTCTACAGCTTAATTGAGTCCACCTGGGATAAATTCAGCTGATTGGACATGATTTGGAAAGACACACACTTGTCTACATATAAGATCCCACAGTTGACAGTGCATGTCAGAGCACAAACTAAGCATGAAGTCAAAGAAATTATCTGTCAACCTCTGAGACAGGATTGTCTTGAGGCACAAATGTGGGGAAGGGTACAGAAACATTTCTGCTGCTTTGAAGGTCTCAATGAGCACAGTGGCCTCCATCATCTGTAAATGGATGAAGCTTGGATCCACCAGGACTCTTCTTAGACCCAGCCACCTATCAAAATGGAGCAATCAGGGGAGAAGAGCCTTAGTCAGGGCTGTGACCAAGAACCTGATGGTCACTCTGTCAGAGCTCCAGTATTCCTCCGTGGAGAGAGGAGAACCTTCCAGAAGGACAACCATCTCTGCAGAAATCCACCAATCAGGCCTGTATGGTAGAGTGGCCAGACAGAAGCCACCCCTTAGTAAAAGGCACATGGCAGCCTGCCTGGAGTGTGTCAAAGGCACCAGAAGGACTCTCAGAACATGAGAAACAAAATTCTGTGGTCTGATGAGACAAAGATTGAACTCCTTGGTGTGAATGCCAGGTGTCATGTTTGGAGGAAACCAGGCACCATCCCTACAGTGAAGCATGGTGGTGGCAGGACCATACTGTGGGGATGTTTTTCAGTGGCAGGAACTGGGAGACTAGTCAGGCTGGAGGGAAAGATGACTGCAGAGAATGAAGAGCCCAGACCTGAATCCGATTGAACATCTTTGAAGAAATCTGAAAATGGCTTCCCATCCAACATGATGGAGCTTGAGAGGTGCTGCAAAGAGGAATGGGCAAAAATGCCCAAAGACAGGTGCCCCAAGCTTGTGACATCATATTCAAGAAGACTTGAAGTTGCAATTGCTGCCAAAGGTGCATCAACAAAGTGTTAAGCAAAGTGATTTCTTAGTTTTGTTTAAAAAAAAACAAAAAACAACAACAACAATTTCGGAATAAGGCTGTAACATAACAAAATGTTGAAAAAGTGAAGCGATGTGAATACTTTACAGATGCACTAGATTTTGAAGGCTTGCACTCGAGCTTTTTTCTTCCCCTTCCTCCCTCCCCACCTTCTTTCTCATCTCCTGCTCTCAGTCTATGCTCACCTCCACTCCTGTCTCTCTCCTTTTCGCATCTCCTGTTTCTTGGATCCAGAGTTTGAGAGAAAAATGTCTCCATATTCGATAGTCCTTGCAGCGCACTGCAGCTTTTTAGCATTAGCATTACTTTAGCAAACATGGTTCCGATTCAAGACCCTCCATTCAAGTTTAAAAGAGCTTGCACCATGTCAAAGACACAGAAGTGGACTCACGTTTATGACCAGCATCACATAGTGCTGTTCAGACGGTTGCAGGTGCACTTTAAAGATTTCTGATTTCCAAATTAATAGCTATTTAGTGTTATTTTGTCCACATAATTATTTATTTATTTATTACCAGTTTCTGGCCTGGCGGGGGCATGTGCTACCCTGGTAGCCCACCAAGCATATTGTACTACAAGGGAAACACCGAAGATTGTTGTGAATAAAAACCTATTTTACTGCCTGTTCTTCTTATTGCTCTGTTCTTGAGACAAGTCACTGAAGAAGTATATGATTTATTTACATAAATCATTACAAAATACAAACAGTATGGTACTGTACCAAAAAAGCTGTCTCGAGTAGGCAGTTCTCCAAAACTGAGTGTCCACTGAGGGACGTCACTAAGACACCCCTAACAACTTGGAGTGAGTTACAGGCTTCTCAGGCTGTGACTAGAGAAACTGTGCATAGCACAACTTAGTGTTGTGCTGTACTGTTGTAGGGGTTCATGCTTGACAAGGATTTTCTTAAGAAGGACCTAAAAGTTCTACTAGCTTGCCATTAGGCACATGTGAGACTAGATTTGATCAATTTGCTTTGATGAATGTGGTCATATATGCCAAGGGCAGCAGGCATATGAAACCCAACTTGAGTCAATAAATGTTAAAAACTTACTGGCTTCTCATCAAACCCATCTCACTGTCAGATACATCCCTTTATGTAACCTGTACATGCTTAGACTCCAACACACATTAAGAAGCAGAAAAGGTGCAGCTTTAAGTCTCCTTTTCTCTATTGCCTGGAGCAAAATGGAATGAAGTGATGAAAACCTGGAATGAAGTGATTAGTACACTGGGATACCACACACATACACACGCACACAAACACGCATGCCTATGGAGCAAGGGGGAGGGAGGAAGAGAAATATCATCACGCTGGAAACTGATTACTGCAGTAACGGCAATGAAATGAAATCTGCAAAAAAGTACTTATGCTCAACTACTCTTGAAGAGTAGAAGCCACACAGGCATGATTATAATTAATCAGTGTTTTTACACTTGAATTTCAACAGTTACAATTTAGAGTGCCCATAATGAGATGCAAGAGCAGAAAACCTACCAAGAACAGTACAGGTCTGATAAATTCATGTATACACATCATAGTAGACTGGTCGACTGCCACCTACGGACCAGATCTACAAAACATACGGCGCAGATGTACAACACATATGCAGCAGATCTACAGCAACATTAACCTGGATGTTTTAATTCCAAGGCTTTGGGAAAGCCTAGACGTACCTTCTAAAATGCAATGAGTAAATAAAACCATAGTCCCATGCTCTTGTTTGTTAACCTGACAACTCAAAAGTGACAAATGCTATCATCTTGTATCTTATCAAAGAAAAGGGGTAAATAACATTCACAATCCACACAACCACATGGAAATTCTGAATTTGTATGAACCAAAGCAGACACTTCTTCCTTCTGTCTGGCTCAACAGTTGTGTGGCTTTGAAATTACATGGAGCTTGAAATGAGCTTGTTTGTCAGCTTATTTCATTGCCAAAGCATGGAGAACACTGAGGCCACCACTGCTTTTTTAATAACTGGAAGCTCTGAAATAGAAAGCGTAGTCTTTTATGCAACAAGATATTAGTATAATTCTCTGAACACTTTGAGCTTGTATGGTTGATTACATCACAGTACAAATTATGTATAAAACTAAAAATAAACTGTTGCCACATGTCCAGGATCTGTTTAAAATGAGGGTCTCCAGTCAGGAATATTATTTTTTGAGAAATTAATGATCCAAACTACTGCAAAAAGTCATTGTGTTTCTGTTAAAGGTGTTAACATCTGGAATAACTGCCCTGACATTATCAAAGTAGTTGGCACTTTAGTAGGTTTTAAAAGGCATTACAGGAGCAATAAAATTGCTTGTTATAGTTTGAAGACTTAGGTTTATCGGTATTTTATTCCTGCTTTGTGTGTTGTGCATTGTTTGTCTATTGTTTTTTGTGTATATATATATATATATATATATATATATATATATATATATATATATACATGCAAATATGTGTGTGTGTGTGCGTGTGTGTTTATGTATTTATGAAATTGTGTTTATGTGTGTATACATGCAAATATGTGTGCATGCATTTGTTTTTCTTATAGTATAAGGGGTGGGTATTTATAAGTTTTGCTTCTGCCCTCACCCTTTTGGTCGGACGGGTTAGCTGTAGAGTGGTTTTGTTGTGAGGTTTTTTTTTGTTGTTGTTGTTATTGTTGATTTGTGTGCTGAATAAATTCATTCATTCATTGTTATGTGATAAATCATGCTATTGGCACTTGGGCCACATGTTGGATATTTCAAGATCCAAGAGAAGCTGTTATTCAGATGACGGGAGGAATGAGGCCTCAGTGAAATGAAAAGAAGCCATTTGTCTTAAATATAAAATGAGAAGGAAAGCAATTGAAATAAATAAATAAAAATGGTTTTGAAAATTCAATTTGCAGTGTGTTTGTCTTACCAGTTTCTTTCTCTTGTCCTGCTCAGTAGGTGGCTCCTCATCATCACTTAGCTTTGGCTCCTCATAATGACTCATCAGCATGCAGCTAAAAAAGAAAAAACAATAATACTCAAATCAATTTTAATACCCACACGCAGACCTGCACAGTTGGAGAAACTATCCGACTCAGCAGAATACATACCCATACGCATGAAACCAAATGCAGGTGTGCATTTCATACCTGCTATGAATTCAGTTAAAAGAAAAGCCTTTGTTCAGTCCAAAGTGAGCACTACCTCTGATTACCTTTGTCTTTGTTACTTAAATGTCAAATTTAACTTTTGAATGTGTACAGTTGTAACTAAGAAGAGAAAACAATTCAGCGAAAACGTGCCATTTGTGTCCCACTAATTTGACAGAAACATAACACCATTCATGAAAATGGGGTGAAACATACACTTTCACTTTGTTGATTTTTTTTTTCTTTCCCATCGTAAAACCTGCTCCAGGCAGCTTCCTGAAGTTTTACAAGGGGTCATAGTGCAGCAGATAACTGAAACAATCCTGAAAATGGTGATAGTAGCACCAAATTAAGCACAAATACAGCGGATCCTCAGTTCAAATCCCAGCCTGACGGGAAAATCATTAAAGGCCCTTGAGCAAGGTCCTTAATCCCCCAGTTACTCCTAGTGAGTAGCGAGTGCCTTGTATGGCAGCATCCTGACATCGGGGTGAATGTGAGGCATTATTGCGAAGTGCTTAAGCGTCTGATGCAGACAGAAAACCGCTATATAAATGCAGTCCATTTATTTATTTATTCATAACTGATGTAAATAAATTTCAAGACATATTCAGTGACTTGGAAATGTTCATGTATCCATCTCCCTGACCTGTCTGAAGAAAACTGGCAATTAAACTGATTATTTACAGGTATTATACCAAAGGGACTGATTACTTATGCAACCCATCATCTTGGCTTTTATAGTTTTAATTAATGTATATCAAGTTGTAGAGATTTACTTTCAGTTTGAGTCTAAGGAAGATCATTTTAGAAATTTTATACTAAGTAGCCTGATTTACTTTTTGTATTTGACATGCCATAAACAAATTAAAATGTGTGAAATACCAAGGGGCTGAATACTCTGGCAAGCCACTGTATCAGCGGCCTTCAACATGCCTCAACATGTTGTTAACTTATACAAAACTTACCCACAACTTATCAGATGCCAGCATTTTTAATAAGGTCGGCATACACTGGCTAAAACGTCAAGGTGTGGCAGGGGTGTCACAGCCTTATTCCAAAATGGATGAAACTTATTTTTTCCTCAAAATTCTACACACACACACATATATATATATATATATATATATATATATATATATATATATATATATATATATATATATATATACACGTGTGTGTGTGTGTGTGTGTGTGTGTGTGTGTGTGTGTGTACTTACTCTTTGAAAGTGCCTGTGTCTGGATCTTCCGTCAATATGTCATGTAGTGCTTCCACACAGATATTAATAATGCCACAGAACTTGTCCTGGATCACACTGATAAAAATAAATAAAAAAGATCAGGAATCATTACTTACAACAGCATTACATGCATCACTAGATAAAGCCCACATCAGAATTAAGAGCATCATATTAGCCATATCCCAACACAGACAGTGGCTCTCTAAAGGGTCATGCCAATGTGAGTGTCAACCATTAAGGGTAGAGTGCAGTGAAAAGGTTTGTGGCCCTTTGAGCTTTGACACATTTATTTTTTCTAAAATTAAGCTCTTTAATCTTTATTTATTTAATAAGGTTAGTCCAATTGACATCGAGATCTCTTTTGCAAGGAAGACCTGGAAAATGATAAAGCTTACAGTTCACCTAACCTGCATGTCTTCAAATGTGGTAGGAAACCGGAGCACCCGGAGGAAACCCACACAAACATGGAGAGACCATGCAAAATCTATACAGAAAGGCCACAGGTGGGAATTGAACCCATGACCTTCTTGCTGTGAGGCAACAGTGCTAACCACTAAGCTACTGTGCTGCTTTAACTTCACACTGAAAACAAACCTGGGGTCTGGAAAAAAAAGTTTACACACGTGTGTTTTCCCCATTAGTACAATGAATCTAAAGCAACACTTTTACAGCCACTTTCTTCAGACAAGTTAGGGGATGGACACATGAACATTTCCGTGTAACTGAATATATATTACACTTTATTTACATCAATCATTATAAAACAGAAACTGTGGTACTGTATGGTAAATCGGGTTCAAGGAGGCAGCTCTCAAAATTGAATGACGTGCAAGAAGTTGACAAATGAAGGAAGTCCAGAACTATCATAAAACGTATGCCCAAAGTAATACTGATTTAAACATTTTAGTTGTTAAAATTATTATTATCATTAACATTAGAAATAGCAGCAGTATGAAAAATGTCTTCAAAAGTGGACTTTTAAGCAAGGAGTGTTTCCATATGGTTTGCAGTCTCTGAGCAAGAACAATCGAGCATTTGTGACGTGGAAAGCACAACCTGATTGAGCGGTAAGAAGGTTTTATGAGCGTATTTTATGTTATCTCATCCTCAGAAAGAGATTTTAGGCATATTTTGGGAAGCAAAAAAAAGAGTGTTTGTTGTTAACGTGTCTTGAGTCCTTGATGTGTTTTTAGCGAGGGTACTCGGAACAGACTTTGAAAGAAAAGTTTAAAAATATGTTTGCCATGCAGTATCAGTTGTCACCACACTGTGAGCATCAAACACACACAGGAACAGACACAGACAGCAAACAAGCAGACATTATGAGAATAAAAATAAAAATAAATCAAAATACAGAGGTTATTCTAAAAATCAACTTCTGAACATTTTGAACATGGTAAATGTTGTATCTTGCATCCAGCCTTGATTTTTTTCATCAGGACAGCATCAGTGCAAAACGTGCCTTTAGGCAGCCCAATTGACAGAAATCTGTCACAGTGACAGAGAACTTTAATCCCTGTAAATATGAATGAAATTGGTCAACTGTTTCTAGCGATATCACGCTAAAAAGGGTGTCAATGACAATAGGTTGAATATCTTGCTGTGACCTTGAAATTGAATCCAAGGTCACGTAATCAGGTTGTCTCGGGATAAGACACGTACACGCTTATGCTAAATATGAATGAAATTGGTCAACTGGTTCTTGATATATTGTGCTAACAAGAGTGGCCATGACGATATTTTGAATATATTGCTGTGATCTTGAAATTTAACCCAAGGTCACCTTAAATGATTGGTGTCTGAGGCTCACCATAGTACACCCTTAGGCTAAATATATATATGTGAAATTGGCCAAATGGTTCTTGAGATATCACGCTAACAAGTGTGGCAATGACAATATCTTGGATATGTTGCTGTGACCATGAAATTGACCTCAACGTCACCGTAATCGACTGGTCTCGGAAGATAATCCAAGTACACCCTTATGCTAAATATGAAAGAAATTGGTCAGCTGGTGCTTGATATCACGCTACCAAGCGAAAATTGAAGTACAGACCGACATGTTGATCCCTATATCCTGTATATCACACAGGGGGATAATAAAATAGATAAACTGATTTGAAGAGGTCTGATACGATACTGAGAATGTGGACACAGCTCCTACTGGTCATACAGAGAATGGGTCGTGCGTTGCAGTGGTCTCTTTACCATACTCTGGTAACATTCCCCTCAGAACACCACTGGGGACATGGTCATGTGCCTTTTCAAAGTCCACAAATCACATATTAGACTGGATTTGTTTCTGACAGGTTTTTTATTTCAATATACAGTGGGGTAAAAAAGCATTTAGTCAGCTCCTGATTGTGCAAGTTCTCCTACTTAGAATGATGACAGAGGTCTGTAATTTTCAACATAGGTACACTTCAATTATGAGAGACAAAATGAGAAAAAAAAAATCCAGAAAATCACATTGTAGGATTTTTTTAAAGAATTTATTTGTAAATTATGGTGGAAAATAAGTAACAAGCAAGATTTCTGAGCTGTTGAAGGACACCAGGAAGAAAATTGTAGATGTGCACCAGGCAGGGAAGCGTGAATCTACAATAGTCAAGCAGGTCGGTGTGAATAAATTAACTGTGGAAGCAATTGTAACAAAATGGAAGACATACAAGACAATTTCAATTTATTTTCCTTTATATAGTGCCAAATCACAACAGAGTTGCCTCAAGGCGCTTCACACAGGTAAGGTCTAACCTTACCAACCCCCAGAGCAACAGTGGTGAGGAAAAACTCCCTCTGAGGAAAAAAACTCAAGCAGACCAGACTCAAAGGGGTGACCCTCACCCCTTTGCTACAAACATAAATTACAGAAATAATTCACAGAACAAGACCATTGATAATCTCCCTTGATCTGGGGCTCCATGCAAGATCTCATCCCGTGAGGTCAAAATGATCATAAGAACGCTGAACAAAAATCCCATAACTACACAGAGGGAGCTGATGAATGACCTGCAGAGAGCTGGGACCAAAGTAACAAAGGCTACACACTACGCAGAGAGGGACTCAAATCCTGCAGTGCCAGGCGTGTCCACCTGCTTTAGCCAGTACATGTCCGGGCCTGTCTGAAGTTTATGATCCAGAAGAGGATTGGGAGAATATCATGTGGTCAGATGAAACCAAAATAGAACATTTTGGTAAAAACTTAACTTGTCGTGTTTGGAGGAAGAAGAATGCTGAGTTGCATCCCAAGAACACCATACCTACTGTGAAGCATGGGGGTAGAAACATGCTTTGGGGCTGTTTTTCTGCAAAGGGGACAGGACGACTGATCCGTGTTAAGGGAAGAATGAACGGGGCCATGTATCGTGAGATTTTAAGCCAAAACCTCCTTCCATCAGTGAGAGCACTGAAGGTGCAACATGGCTGGATCTTCCAGCATGACAATGATCCCAAACACACCACTCGGGCAACGAAGGAGTGGCTCCATAAAAAGCATTTCAAGGTCCTGGAGTGGCCAAGCCAGTCTCCAGACCTCAACCCCATAGAAAATTTGTTGAGGGAGTTGAAAGTCCATGTTGCCCAGCGACAGCCCCAAATAATCACTACTCTAGAGGAGATCTGCATGGAGGAATGGGCCAAAATACCAGCTACAGTGTGTGCAAACTGGTGAAGACTTAGAGGAAACATTTGACCTCTGTCATTGCCAGTGGTGGGCACACTTCCGATAATCTGATAACAGATAATTATCAAAGATAATGTTTTCATTATCGGATTATCTTTTTAGATAAATTTAAAAACCATCATCGGACTAATTATCTTCCGATGAATTACCGTCCGATAACTTTTAGACCGATAATGTACTAAACTAAGCTGAACAGTGAAAAACATTGTTAAAACTGTTAAAGCTGTTGAGACCTACCTACCTGTTAAAAGTTTCCTAATAAGCATGTTGTTCTACCCTCTGCAATCAGAAACCACTCTATCGTCTGCAGTGATGCCGGTAACGCGTTACTCTAATCTGACCACTTTTTTTAGTAACGAGTAATCTAACGCATTAATGTTTCCAAATCAGTAATCAGATTAAAGTTACTTCTCCATGTCACTGTGCGTTACTATTATTTTGCATTGTGGGTCGATAGCAGCATTAAACTTGGTCTGTGGGCAGGAGGTCTGGGTTCGCCTGAACTGCCCACTTTCAGCGAGCTGTGAGCTTTTCATCCACGGTTTTTTGCAGCTGCTCGACTCGTCCTCACCTCTTAAAGTGCGGTGATCAGCACACCTGCACTGAGCTTTACAAAGACATTTTTATACTTTTTTCCCTCCTTTATTTAGAATTCTGAGCTGAGCCTTCTCTGTATCGTCTTGTTAAAAACAGCTGATACTCCGCGACGTGTCAATAACTAACACTATTTTTCACTCAAATGCACCTAAACTCTCTTTCTGAGGACCACATGATGTGAAAACGCAATAAAACTTTCTTACCTGTAAATCTGGTCCTGTTTTCTGCATAAATAAATGTAATCCATTCTTTGTGCTCAAACGCCAAAGCAGGGGTGAATCCAGATGGAATGGGGGTGTGAGGCAAGGATGTGCCCCCCTCCCCCACAACACCCCTAGATTAAAGGTCCAGTTTTGAAGCCGTTTTTTACTACAACTACTAATATTGCTTAAAATAATAATAATTTCGACAAGTAAAATGTTTAGAGAGAATTTAAATGTTAGAAAAATTTTAGAATTTAACAGTTACATTTATAAACAATGTAGGTTTGAAATTGCAAGTTTTACTGTTACAGTGCTGTCAACAGTTAAATATGAGGTCAAGAAAGAGGTCTTTATTTTACTTTTTATAAAACAAGTATTTATTTTCATTGAAGTCAAAGGGTGACTATAAAGTGAGTTTTGGCAAAACAGGTATCATTGTCATGTTGACGTGGGTTGTTGTCGGCAGCTGGGGAAAGTAACTAAAAAAGTAACTAGTAATCTAACTTAGTTACTTTACAATTGAGTAATCAGTAAGGTAACTAAGTTACTTTTTCAAGGAGTAATCAGTAATCGGATTACTTTTTCAAAGTAACTGTGGCAACACTGATCGTCTATAAGCAAAGGAGAACTGGTGACCCCAAAAAAGTCATTTCCTTTAACACCATACTAATATAATCACAATGTCACCAAATCATCCAGAGGCATACATGTTTAACTTATGGTTCAAATTTTAACCACTCATTTTAGACAAGTTATTTAAAATTATTGTCATGTCTAAAGTTCATAAAGTGAAAATATCAGATATATGTTTTAGTTTTAAAGTAATGTGCTAATTTCTAAGGTTTTGTGAGCACATGCTGTGCCAGGTAGCAATGCATTATGGGTAGCATAAGGTAATCTCAGACGTTCACGACAGGACAAATGCATTTCAGACACTCTGTTCAGGGTCCACAGATAACAGCATTAAACTCTAGTGCCTAAAACTCTCGTGAATATATTCTCTGGGTTTATAGACGTTAGTGTATTTGCGTTTGTTAAATTCCACGCATCTTAAATGTAGCAGACACAGATTATCTGGAATTTTGTTTGACATTTTTTCAAGGCCGCTACTGCCATCTACTGGCCAGGAGTGTTCACGGCAGTATTAAACGTCTGGGTACAAGTGTTGGTATTGTCCACTGTCCAGGCGCTTTTTGTGTGCATATATTTGTTAACTTTGTATTCTAAAACTACGGTTAGAAGTAATTCCGACTCCTATCGGTCCACACGAACAAGGTTGGCGCCATGTTTTTAGTTTTTGTGGAAGTGACGACAAGAGAATAAGGCTCCTGATTGGATAGAATTTTAATCAGTACCGCCACCCAAAGGTTTGGCAGACTAATTACAACACATTTATACGGTTCGATGTGGATGGATTTTTTTTTTTAAACGACGTAGTGTAGATGAAGTTTTTTCCCCAAACTGAAAGGGTAAGATATTCGGTTTTACAAATACCCAACAACGTGTGTACATGGCCTTATGTCTGTGAAAGGCACTATATAAATAAATTTACTTACTTACTTACTAATATTGAGTGCACGTTTTACAACATCATAAAAGTTTTAAAACATGCAATTGCGATGACACTTCCAGGGCTCTGTAAAAATGCCTGTTTTTACAAATAAAAATGGAATATTTTACAAAAGCACATTTATCTTTAAACCAACACACGACACACGTCACATTAACGTGTTGGTTTACATAATGGATTACTGAACCAATCACTGTTTAGCACTTTTACCCAGAATGCGGTCTGTGTTTGTTACAAAACCTGAGAATTAGTGCCTTATTCAACATTAAAAGATATATGTTATATTTTAACTTTGTACAAATGACAGAATTGACATTAATGGAGTTATTCTATCAGTATTTTCAAAAAACCATAAGTTAGTATGACTTTATTTTTCAAGACCTCCGCCGGAGCTGGCTTTATGGCTGCTCTTACTGTGCCTCCGTGGTGGGAGCGTTGCTGTACACAAGAGCTTCCAGCAGGGGCAGAATGTTGAAAGAAAAATGATTATGATTAGTAAAGAGTTGATTTCGTAGGTGCTCTCAGGGTTTGTCTGTGCTGCTTCCTGCAGGGGGCAGCATGGTCAAACATTCTTGCTTATTCTTTAGGTCTTTCACCGCTTTTGATGCTTTCAAAAGTGATCGTGTTAAAAATCAATTTCAGCTCTTTAGTAACTGCAAATGTCCCATAGACAACACTGGAATTTAGCGGTTATCGATTATCTGTAACTTCCGATACATTTTTGGGTGGTTTATCGGTTTATCTTTATCAAAGATAACTTTTCAGTTATCTTATTATCTGTTATCAAAGTTAATTTTTTGGTTATCTGTGCCCACCACTGGTCATTGCTAACAAAGATTATGATTATTGAATTGAACTTTTGTTATTGACCAAATACTTATTTTCCACCATAATTCACAAATAAATTCTTTAAAAACCCTACAATGTGATTTCCTGGATTATTTTTTCTCATTTTGTCTCTCACAGTTGAAGTGTACCTATGTTGAAAAATTACAGACCTCTCTCATCTTTCTAAGTAGGAGAACTTGCACATTCAAGGACTAACTAAATACTTTTTTGCCCCACTGTATCTAGCCTTCTTGTGAGATATTACATCACTTATTTCACACCAGACTATCGAATATTAAAATATACTATTCATTTTTTATTTTTCTAGTCATAAATTTAAGTAAGGCAAAGCTGTGGTCTGCTCAAGATATATATCTATATATAAATAAGAGAAATCAGAGATTTCTGACATCCGCCAATCCAGATCCGGATCACCTCCAAAATGCAGTGGAGTCTCCTATGCCCTATTATCTATCCGTGGTGCAAATTTTGGGGAGAATCTGTGAAGTAGTTTTGACATAATCCTTCAAAGTCTATATAAAGGGAACAAAAAAGGAGAGTTCTCCGCGCTTCTGTACAGCACAAAAATCCAGTGCAACCAGATAGAACTTGTAGAAAAGGAAAGCAGCTGGTGCAACACACATCATTGGAACCGTTTGGTTTGAATGAAGAATTGAACTTTACTTGTTTTCAGTAACATTAATATTTATGTTTTTTACTCTGGGTTATTGTCATTTTGTTTGTTCTCTTTTAATTGGGACGGTGTGTCTCTAATTATGAACTAATTATGAATTGAGTGAGTGCCTTGATTGATGGATGGTCACACCCCCTTTACGCATTATGAAACCTGGCTCATGTTAGTATTTAGGCTGCACCATCCAGGTCATTTCAGGACTCTGATGAAGATGTGATTTGCACAAACGTTAGTCTTTATCTATGTTTTCAGCTCATTATCAAACTTTTCAGCACATACTTCTGTGTTGCACCAGCTGCTTTCCTTTCCTTTATAAAGAGAACTCTTGTTCTAGAATCTGGATCCAGATCAAGTTCACCTCCAAAATTCAGTGGAGTCTTCCATGCTCTAATATCTATCTGTGGTGCAAATGTGGTGAGAATCTGTGAAGCAATTTTGAAGTAATCCTTCAAAGCCTATATAAAGGGAAATCTTGTTCCAGAATCTGGATATGGATCACATCCAAAATTCAGTGGAGTCTTCCATGCCCTAATATCTATCTGTGGGGCAAATGTGGTGAGAATCTGTGAAGTTGTTTTGAAGTAATCATTCAAAGCTTATATAAAGGTAAATCTTGATCCAGAATCCGGATCCAGATCCAGATCACCTCCACAATTCAGTGGATTCTTCCATGCCCCAACATCTATCTGTAGTGCAAATTTGGTGAGAATCCGTGAAGTAGTTTTGATGTAAATGGACTGCATTTATATAGCACTTTTCCATCTGCATCAGACGCTCAAAGCGCTTTACACATCAATGCCTCACATTCACCCCGATGTGAGGCTGCTGCCACTCAAGGCGCCCACTACACACCGGGAGCAACTAGGGGATTAGGGACCTTGCCCAAGTCAATGCCCAATGACATAATCCTGCTAAGAGCAATCCTTCAAAGTTTGTATGACATAAAACTCGATCCAGAATCCGGATTCAAGAGTAAAATTAACAGACTAGACAAAAATGAGATGTGAATGACTAAATTAGACAAACTAAAAAGGCATATGACAAAAGACTTAGACTAAATAATAACAAAAAAGTGACTATATTAACACTAGATCATACCAGGCAGGTATAATGTGTGTCAGGATTGGGTTTTTGTTTTCTGGCTTTGGTTTTGTTTTGTTGAGTCTCTTGCTGGGGTGTTTTCCGGTTGGGGTTTGTCTGTCCCTTTTTCTTTTGTCATTCCCTGCTGACTCTTGGTGGTGGGTGTTTCCCTCTCTCTCTCCGATCACGCCCTCTTTCTGGTTCATTCCTTGCACACCTGTTCCTTATCAGCACCTCATCACCTGGGTGTATTTAAGCTCCTCAGTTCTCCTTGTTCTTGGCTAGATTGTTGCGCCCTGTGCCTACTTTCCAGCTCTGTTTTTGTATTCTCGACCTGCTAGCCTCAAGTATGTTATGACTACCTGCCTGTATCCTTGACCACGCATTCTGCCTGATGATTCTCTTTTTGTTACTCTTGTCGGACTGCTTCACTGTGTACCAGACCCAGTTTACTGATTTAGTAAATTGCTTTTACTTAGAGAGTCAGTTGTCTGAGTCCTGCAATTGCGTCCAGCCATATCCGACCTCTAGACCTGATAATGTGATAGTATACAAATAACGAATGTTTATGAGATCAATGGTATGAATATTTTATGTGGTGAAAGCTGGAACATACCATTCAATGCTATGTTCCAGCTTTCGCCGCATGAAATATTCATTCCATTGAAAGGATGCAAAAGCATTCTGTTGGGAAGGTGTCGTAACACGGACCCACAACAGGGGGCGCAAATGAACGGACAATGAGTAAGCCAAAAGGTAACAATTTAATGTTGTGATATTACACAACGAAACGTGTCTTAATTTTCACAGTCAATAAACACCAGGTGACGTGTGGGCAGGCTCGAAGATAGAAGACGCCCGACGAGAGAGAAGCCGCGTCCCACACGGCCTCCACCACCAACGGCCTGAAGAACACCGGAGCCGCCAAGTCCCGAGTCCCCAGGTGGCCTCTGTCTTCGGCTGTCGACCCTGGTACTGCTGGCAGAAAACAGAAAGATGATGTGTGAGTGTGAGTCCGCACACTCAGTAATTAACAGTCCAAACACAGTTGGGAGGAAGCACCTCCACCTCCAACCTAGGAACACACTAGCAGCTCCTGTAACCACTTATCTGGATGGAGTGAGAGGCGAAGACGTCGCTTCTCTCACTGACCGCCAACCCAGTTGAAAGGGCACCACAGGACAACGGCTGCAAACAGATCAGACGTAAGTCACAGTTTAAATTCAGCAGAGAAATTACCTTAGTACTGGTAGTCGATTTCTCGGCGGGGAGGTGGAGTTGCAGTCCGGCTTATATGGTGGTGTAGATGAGTGACAGCTGGAGTAATGAGTGACAGCTGTCACTTCCTCTGGGTCTGGCGCCCTCTCGTGCTTGGGGCCCGCACTCCAAGCAGGGCGCCCTCTGGTGGTAGTGGGCCAGCAGTACCTCCTCTTCAGCGGCCCACACAACAGCATTCTATTTGTTTTGTATAATGGTTAAAATAGATCTTTGTCATTTGATATTTTATTAATTTGCAAATAACAGAAAAAGGACTTAACATTGTGGTGTTCCTCTGCTGCTTACACTCTGCTTAGCAGTCAATCAATCAATCAATCAATCAATTTTATTTATATAGCGCCAAATCACAACAAACAGTTGCCCCAAGGCGCTTTATATTGCAAGGCAAGGCCATACAATAATTACGTAAAAAACCCCAACGGTCAAAACGATCCCCTGTGAGCAAGCACTTGGCGACAGTGGGAAGGAAAAACTCCCTTTCCCTAAGGGAAGCATGTATAAAGTGAATAAAATTGGTCCTAGCACAGAACCTTGTGGAACTCCATAATTAACCTTAGTCTGTGAAGAAGATTCCCCATTTACATGAACAAATTGTAATCTATTAGATAAAAATGATTCAAACCACCGCAGCGCAGTGCCTTTAATACCTATGGCATGCTCTAATCTCTGTAATAAAAGTTTATGGTCAACAGTATCAAAAGCAGCACTGAGGTCTAACAGAACAAGCACAGAGATGAGTCCACTGTCTGAGGCCATAAGAAGATCATTTGTAACCTTCACTAATGCTGTTTCTGTACTATGATGAATTCTAAAACCTGACTGAAACTCTTCAAATAGACCATTCCTCTGCAGATGATCAGTTAGCTGTTTTACAACTACCCTTTCAAGAATTTTTGAGAGAAAAGGAAGGTTGGAGATTGGCCTATAATTAGCTAAGATAGCTGGGTCAAGTGATGGCTTTTTAAGTAATGGTTTAATTACTGCCACCTTAAAAGCCTGTGGTACATAGCCAACTAATAAAGATAGATTGATCATATTTAAGATCGAAGCATTAAATAATGGTAGGGCTTCATTGAGCAGCCTGGTAGGAATGGGGTCTAATAGACATGTTGATGGTTTGGATGAAGTAACTAATGAAAATAACTCAGAACAATCGGAGAGAAAGAGTCTAACCAAATACCGGCATCACTGAAAGCAGCCAAAGATAACGATACGTCTTTGGGATGGTTATGAGTAATTTTTTCTCTAATAGTTAAAATTTTATTAGCAAAGAAAGTCATGAAGTCATTACTAGTCAAAGTTAAAGGAATACTCGGCTCAATAGAGCTCTGACTCTTTGTCAGCCTGGCTACAGTGCTGAAAAGAAACCTGGGGTTGTTCTTATTTTCTTCAATTAGTGATGACTAGTAAGATGTCCTAGCTTTACGGAGGGCTTTTTTTATAGAGCAACAGACCCTTTTTCCAGGCTAAGTGAAGATCTTCTAAATTAGTGAGACGCCATTTCCTTTCCAACTTACGGGTTATCTGCTTTAAGCTGCGAGTTTGTGAGTTATACCACAGAGTGAGGCACTTCTGATTTAAAGCTCTCTTTTTCAGAGGAGCTACAGCATCCAAAGTTGTCTTCAATGAGGATGTAAAACTATTGACGAGATACTCTATCTCACTTACAGAGTTTAGGTAGCTACTCTGCACTGTGTTGGTATATGGCATTAGAGAACATAAAGAAGGAATCATATCCTTAAACCTAGTTACAGTGCTTTCTGAAAGACTTCTAGTGTAATGAAACTTATTCCCACTGCTGGGTAGTCCATCAGAGTAAATGTAAATGTTATTAAGAAATGATCAGACAGAAGGGAGTTTTCAGGGAATACTGTTAAGTCTTCAATTTCCATACCATAAGTCAGAACAAGATCTAAGATATGATTAAAGTGGTGGGTGGACTCATTTACATTTTGAGCAAAGCCAATTGAGTCTAATAATAGATTAAATGCAGTGTTGAGGCTGTCATTCTCAGCATCTGTGTGGATGTTAAAATCGCCCACTATAATTATCTTATCTGAGCTAAGCACTAAGTCAGACAAAAGGTCTGAAAATTCACAGAGAAACTCACAGTAACGACCAGGTGGACGATAGATAATAACAAATAAAACTGGTTTTGGGACTTCCAATTTGGATGGACAAGACTAAGAGTCAAGCTTTCAAATGAATTAAAGCTCTGTCTGGGTTTTTGATTAATTAATAAGCTGGAATGGAAGATTACTGCTAATCCTCCGCCTCGGCCCGTGCTACGAGCATTCTGGCAGTTAGTGTGACTCGGGGGTGTTGACTCATTTAAACTAACATATTCATCCTGCTGTAACCAGGTTTCTGTAAAGCAGAATAAATCAATATGTTGATCAATTATTATATCATTTACTAACAGGGACTTAGAAGAGAGAGACCTAATGTTTAATAGACCACATTTAACAGTTTTAGTCTGTGGTGCAGTTGAAGGTGCTATATTTTTTCTTTTTGAATTTTTATTCTTAAATAGATTTTTGCTGGTTATTGGTGGTCTGAGAGCAGGCACCGTCTCTACGGGGATGGGGTAATGAGGGGATGGCAGGGGGAGAGAAGCTGCAGAGAGGTGTGTAAGACTACAACTCTGCTTCCTGGTCCCAACCCTGGATAGTCACGGTTTGGAGGATTTAAGAAAATTGGCCAGATTTCTAGAAATGAGAGCTGCTCCATCCAAAGTGGGATGGATGCCGTCTCTCCTAACAAGACCAGGTTTTCCCCAGAAGCTTTGTCAATTATCTATGAAGCCCACCTCATTTTCTGGACACCACTCAGACAGCCAGCAATTCAAGGAGAACATGCGGCTAAACATGTCACTCCCGGTCCGATTGGGGAGGGGCCCAGAGAAAACTACAGAGTCTGACATTGTTTTTGCAAAGTTACACACCGATTCAATGTTAATTTTAGTGACCTCCGATTGGCGTAACCGGGTGTCATTACTGCCGACGTGAATTACAATCTTACCAAATTTACGCTTAGCCTTAGCCAGCAGTTTCAAATTTCCTTCGATGTCGCCTGCTCTGGCCCCCGGAAGACAACTGACTATGGTTGCTGGTGTCGCTAACTTCACATTTCTCAAAACAGAGTCGCCAATAACCAGAGTTTGATCCTTGGCGGGTGTGTCGTCAAGTGGGGAAAAACGGTTAGAAATGTGAACGGGTTGGCGGTATACATGGGGCTTCTGTTTAGGACTACGCTTCCTCCTCACAGTCACCCAGTCGGCCTGCTTTCCCGGCTGCTCGGGATCTGCCAGAGGGAAACTAACGGCGGCTAAGCTACCTTGGTCTGCAACGACTACAGGGGCCTGGCTAGCTGTAGAATTTTCCACGGTGCGGAGCCGAGTCTCCAATTCGCCCAGCCTGGCCTCCAAAGCTACGAATAAGCTACACTTATTACAAGTACCATTACTGCTAAAGGAGGCCGAGGAATAACTAAACATTTCACACCCAGAGCAGAAAAGTGCCGGAGAGACAGGAGAAGCCACCATGCTAAATCGGCTAAGAGCTAGTAGCTGCGCTAAGCTAGCAGATTCCTAAAAACACACAAAGTGAATAATGTGTAAATAATTTAGAGGTGATTCAGCAGAGGGAGTGCTTTAGTTAAGGCACGTGAAGATTACACTGTGAAACAAATCGTTATCTAGGTAACTAGCTCAATCTAACTGTGCAGATTAAACAGCTAACAGATACAGCAAAACACCGCTGTGCTCCAGAACAGGAAGTGATACAATACCGCAGTGAGAGCCAACCACCAGTAGAGGCAAGTCAGTCCAACACAAACTTTAAATAGGAGTCCAAATAGCACTGATGTACTCCGTCATGCTGTGCACTAACGTTGTGTACATCAAAAAATAAATAAATAAACACTTTGTGTTTTGTATGTCACGTGACATGGATTATTCATACCATTTGCCATTGTGTTCCATTTACCATGCAAGGTACTATACTTTTTATGCTATTGCGGGGCAGGGGGTCAAACTTTTTGGTACAAAATATGCCCCAATCTGTTACGTGTCAAAGTTCACCTGGCACACATAATAAATTCTCTGAAACACCATCATTAAAATGTTCTAGAAACAGAGAGTGACACTGGTTTAATCCTGACTAAAGAGAGAGACAGAAAAAAAGCACAGCAGATACAGACAATACAGATGTCCAAAATGATTTACTAGAGCCCATGTTCATGTTGATTACTGGCCGTTCCATAACAGACGCTTTGCAGATAAAATGCATGCTGTCAGTGATGATATTAAGCTTCACAAAAAAGAAAGAAAGAACAAAAAACTAGCTAAAACAAGCTTTGAAGAAATTCACCAAGCTGATGTGCATATTAAGTAAGACATGAAACACTTTATTGTCCTTGGATCATACAAAGGTCAGCCTATTTAGAGCTGTGCATTTAAAAACTTCCTCCTCCCAAAGGACAAGGAGACCATTAATGTACTCACTGAAATGAAATGAATAGAAATGAAAAATGTTAATGATAAATTCAATAAAAGCAGATCTGTGAATGAGGGAATGTGAAAAGACAGTGAATAATAATATAAATTAAAATGTCAGGGAGCATTAGAAATGTCTAACAGGGGCATGCAACCCTTTGTGGCTGGCATGGATGCCATTATTAAAATGGGAATTAATCCCTCCAGAAATTTCCAATGCCATGATTTCAGCAGTCAAATCAACAAAGAATTCAACTAAAACTGAGGTTTTTTCAAGGTTTTTCTAAAATTTAGCAGATGCAAGGGCCCTCCCCCTTCCACGATACAAACGTTTGAAAATGTGAGGTCAAAGTGGGGGATTCTGAGGATTCTTGAAGAATCAGAACAACAACAGAGCGTGGGAGCTGGGTGAAATAGGACATGTTTACGCATTTTTACTGTCATTTTGTCACATTTTCAGTATTCTGGAAAAAAACACAGTTTATTACGAACAGGCTTGCTATTTCCTCGCATCAATGTTATGTATTTATGGGAAAATCGACCACGGAGCGTAAGGCTGTAAAATAAATAAAAAATCAAACTCTGCATTTCGGCAACAGGGCGTGGTGCCCCTATTTCCTGGTTTAGATAAACCCCTGTAATATACATATCATGGTATTGCAAATTTCTGGTGGGCCTGGTGAATTTTAAATTGGATACTATACATTATGCTCTCTTCATGAAGAATAGGAAATTTATGCCAATAAGAAGAAATGTAGACAAGAAGAAACACAATGTAGATTTCCTTCTGTGATTTTATGCATTAATAATGATGTCAACAGCAGTTACATTACCTCAACTCAACGTTTCTGATATAAATTAAGTCATGTAACCCTTACAGCAGACAGATTGACCATCCTGTTTTAGATTCATCATTGCTGTAAATGAAATACAAGACATATTCAGTAGCTTTGAAATGCTCATGTATTCATCCCGACGTCAAAAGAAAACTAGCAATAAATCAATCAATCAATCAATTTTTTTTAAATAAAAATTAAATAATGGTAGGGCTTCCTTGAGCAGCCTGGTAGGAATGGGGTCTAATAAACATGTTGATGGTTTGGATGAAGTAACTAATGAAAATAACTCAGACAGAACAATCGGAGAGAAAGAGTCTAACCAAATACCGGCATCACTGAAAGCAGCCAAAGATAACGATATGTCTTTGGGATGGTTATGAGTAATTTTTTTCTCTAATAGTTAAAATTTTGTTAGCAAAGAAAGTCATGAAGTCATTACTAGTTAAAGTTAATGGAATACTCAGCTCAATAGAGCTCTGACTCTTTGTCAGCCTGGCTACAGTGCTGAAAAGAAACCTGGGGTTGTTCTTATTTTCTTCAATTAGTGATGAGTAGAAAGATGTCCTAGCTTTACGGAGGGCGTTTTTTATAGAGCAACAGACTCTTTTTCCAGGCTAAGTGAAGATCTTCTAAATTAGTGAGACGCCATTTCCTCTCCAACTTACGGGTTATCTGCTTTAAGCTACGAGTTTGTGAGTTATACCACGGAGTCAGGCACTTCTGATTTAAAGCTCTCTTTTTTAGAGGAGCTACAGCATCCAAAGTTGTCTTCAATGAGGATGTAAAACTATTGACGAGATACTCTATCTCACTTACAGAGTTTAGGTAGCTACTCTGCACTGTGTTGGTATATGGCATTAGAGAACATAAAGAAGGAATCATATCCTTAAACCTAGTTACAGCGCTTTCTGAAAGACTTCTAGTGTAATGAAACTTATTCCCCACTGCTGGGTAGTCCATCAGAGTAAATGTAAATGTTATTAAGAAATGATCAGACAGAAGGGAGTTTTCAGGGAATACTGTTAAGTCTTCTATTTCCATACCATAAGTCAGAACAAGATCTAAGATATGATTAAAGTGGTGGGTGGACTCATTTACTTTTTGAGCAAAGCCAATAGAGTCTAATAATAGATTAAATGCAGTGTTGAGGCTGTCATTCTCAGCATCTGTGTGGATGTTAAAATCGCCCACTATACTTATCTTATCTGAGCTAAGCACTAAGTCAGACAAAAGGTCTGAAAATTCACAGAGAAACTCACAGTAACGACCAGGTGGACGATAGATAATAACAAATAAAACTGGTTTTTGGGACTTCCAATTTGGATGGACAAGACTAAGAGTCAAGCTTTCAAATGAATTAAAGCTCTGTCTGGGTTTTTGATTAATTAATAAGCTGGAATGGAAGATTGCTGCTAATCCTCCGCCCCGGCCCGTGCTACGAGCATTCTGACAGTTAGTGTGACTCGGGGGTGTTGACTCATTTAAACTAACATATTCATCCTGCTGTAACCAGGTTTCTGTAAGGCAAATCAATTATTATATCATTTACCAACAGGGACTTAGAAGAGAGAGACCTAATGTTTAATAGACCACATTTAACTGTTTTAGTCTGTGGTGCAGTTGAAGGTGCTATATTATTTTTTCTTTTTGAATTTTTATGCTTAAATAGATTTTTGCTGGTTATTGGTAGTCTGGGAGCAGGCACCGTCTCTACGGGGATGGGGTAATGAGGGGATGGCAGTAAAGTGATGATTTATATTAACAATAATCCTAATATTTAGTCTGTCCAATTATTTCCTTCCTCTGAAAATGGAGGAACTGTATAAACATAGATATAATTCCAAATAGTTGGAGTATTTTTGTTAAACCCCTTGAATTAAAGACGACGACCATGTTTAATTTCAACTAAACCATGGTAGCGGCCAGACGTATCAAGATCTGAAGAATGACAACGTGTGAATAGATGTGGGATGAACTTGTATTACATCATGTATCAAGGACTTTTCTAAATGACCAATTTTTCACCTCAACTTGATTACATGATATGGTGGCATGTTCTGTGTGTGTGGTGCCAGATGATACTTCAATGTATCATCTGGTGGTATTACAATCTGACTCAAGAGTTACAGGCTCCTTTAATGGGACACCAACCATCTGTCATAGTGAACACCGGACTGTAAATTTCTGCTTGCTGCCACATTTCTGACAGCATCAGTTATTATCTGTTCTGTCATCATCTGTCAAGACCATTCTTTTTGGTGATTTCGTTTCATGTGTTAGTATGGGCAAAGCAGATTGTCACCCCACTGAGGCTGGTGTACTGAAGGCTTATTCCTGTTTAAAAAATAAAGAAATAAAAACCCCTTACCACAGTTGCCAATGTGGATATCTATGAGGTAAGCCTTAAACTTTGCTCACGTGTAGCTCCTTGACATGACTTATGCTGTGATTTAGCACTGTTAAAAATAAAGTGAATTGAACGGTGTCATACAGAGGCAAAATAACAAAAACTCTGTCACTGCTCAAATACGTCTGGACCTGGGTGTAGCCAGGCATAATATCTGATAGAATGGGATTCTTTTGCACAATGCCTATGTTTCTAAATCTAAATCTGCTTGAGACTTTATATCATGTGCAATGTTATAACCAAGATGATTGTATATAATTTATCACCACTGTTCTCATGTTGATGTTAACTTGTCTATTACAACATGTGCTGCTGGGTCAGTCCATCTCAAGTCACCCGGCAGCTCCCAGGTCACCCTCTCAGATTCTTATGAAAAAATTCACAGGTGGTCCTATACCAGAGATATGTAAAACCCCAAAATATTAGGTCTGTATCTCAAATAGTGTTGAAGGCACAGCCCCTGGAAATTTTAGTTAATTATTTGAATTTTACCAAACGAGGCTCTCTGTGCACTTTCCAACAGGAATATCTCCAATTAAATGGCATGCACAGCTTTGAAAGTAAGTGTTTAGGTCTAACGTTTTCTGTAGAATTCAAAATCTTGTCAGATTTTGTATATCTTGTACCCATTTTCCTTCAATAGGCTCTGAAAATGGTTGAAAATCAAAAGCGCAAAAAAATTCTACTACCTTTAAAGTGCTTATTACTCAAAAAGTATGCTAGATAAAGCAAAGATTTTTTTTCTCCTATTAATTTGACATAATAGACCACATCCATAAGAAAATCAAAGTTACTGCTATTTCAGGAGTGACAGAACAATTTTTATTAATATGGTCATTTTTTAATAATAAAAAAAAATGCTTGTTTTTACAACCCTCATTTGGCCATGTGGCCATTTGAATAACAGTTTCATGTTTTCACAATGAGTTCTTATATATCTGAATATGATATATCCAAAAATTGTGTTGTTTTTTGTATTTAAAATGACATAAACAGATTAAAATGTGTGAAAAAACCAAGTGCTCCAATACTTTAGGGGGCACTGTGTGGTTGTCGCAAATCCTCGTAATTAAATGTTCCGTCAATCTTGCCTTGTGTCTTTGCTTCTTGTTACACTGAACAAAAATATAAACCCAACAGCCCTTTAACTGTGGCCAGCCTAAGGCACACCTGTGCAATAATCATGCTGTGTAATTAGCATCTTGTTAGCCACACCTGTGGATTATCTCGGCAAAGAAGAAGTGCTCACTAACCCAGATTTATGAACAATATTTGAGAGAAAGAGGTCTTTTGTGTATATCGAAAATGTTTTAGATCTTTGAGTTCACCTGATGGAAAATGGGAGCAAAAACAAAAGTGTTGCATTTATATTTTTGTTCAGTGTAGAATAACTACAGCAGATGGCCACCCCACTGAATCTGGTCTGGTTTAGCGTTCTACCTGTAAATAAATAATTAAAACAAATATGTTGCCTATGTGCTTGCTCATGCAGTGGTTAAAGTCTAGGCATTAATTTAGAGTGACTAATGGTATTGGTGCTGATATTGCCAAAAGCTGCTCCTTGTGTATTCAGACTGTATTGTATATCACAAAAGAAGCAGAAGTTAGGCGAGGTGATGGTCAAGTAGTTAAAGTCATTTGCTTGTGACCAGAGAATCCTCCATCCAAATCCCTGACAAACTGGAAAAATCACTCAGGGCCCTTGGGCAAGGTCCTTAATCCCCCAATTGCTCCTGGTATGTAGTGAGTGCCTTGCATAGCAGCACCCTGACACTGGTGTGTGCGAATGTGAGGCATCACTGTAAAGTGCTCTGACTATAAAATATTAGTATATAAATGCAGTCTATTTATCAAGTTACCTGGATGCAATGGATTAGACTTACGTCCAAGTAACTTAACACAGCCTCCTGATTCAGTAAACATGCAGTCAATCGGGCATCAGTATTACATAATAATTCCATCTTTCTTACCTGTTGTCAGATGGCAGGAGAGAAAGCAGAGCCAGGGAAGACAGCTTCCTTCTCTCAGGCTGAGTGATGTTATCCATGCGGTCTACCCACATCTCTATCACACAGCCTAACAACTGGTCTGTCTGAGAGTGAGAAGGAGGAGACAGAACTGGTTCATATATCAATCAATCAATCAATCAATTTTTTTATATAGCGCCAAATCACAACAAACAGTTGCCCCAAGGCGCTTTATATTGTAAGGCAAGGCCATACGATAATTATGTAAAACCCCAACGGTCAAAACGACCCCCTGTGAGCAAGCACTTGGCTACAGTGGGAAGGAAAAACTCCCTTTTAACAGGAAGAAACCTCCAGCAGAACCAGGCTCAGGGAGGGGCAGTCTTCTGCTGGGACTGGTTGGGGCTGAGGGAGAGAATCAGGAAAAAGACATGCTGTGGAGGGGAGCAGAGATCGATCACTAATGATTAAATGCAGAGTGGTGCATACAGAGCAAAAAGAGAAAGAAACAGTGCATCATGGGAAACCCCCCAGCAGTCTACGTCTATAGCAGCATAACTAAGGATGGTTCAGGGTCACCTGATCCAGCCCTAACTATAAGCTTTAGCAAAAGGAAAGTTTTAAGCCTAATCTTAAAAGTAGAGAGGGTGTCTGTCTCCCTGATCTGAATTGGGAGCTGGTTCCACAGGAGAGGAGCCTGAAAGCTGAAGGCTCTGCCTCCCATTCTACTCTTACAAACCCTAGGAACTACAAGTAAGCCTGCAGTCTGAGAGCGAAGCGCTCTATTGGGGTGATATGGTACTACGAGGTCCCTAAGATAAGATGGGACCTGATTATTCAAAACCTTATAAGTAAGAAGAAGAATTTTAAATTCTATTCTAGAATTAACAGGAAGCCAATGAAGAGAGGCCAATATGGGTGAGATATGCTCTCTCCTTCTAGTCCCCGTCAGTACTCTAGCTGCAGCATTTTGAATTAAATGAAGGCTTTTTAGGGAACTTTTAGGACAACCTGATAATAATGAATTACAATAGTCCAGCCTAGAGGAAATAAATGCATGAATTAGTTTTTCAGCATCACTCTGAGACAAGACCTTTCTGATTTTAGAGATATTGCGTAAATGCAAAAAAGCAGTCCTACATATTTGTTTAATATGCGCTTTGAATGACATATCCTGATCAAAAATGACTCCAAGATTTCTCACAGTATTAGTAGAGGTCAGGGTAATGCCATCCAGAGTAAGGATCTGGTTAGACACCATGTTTCTAAGATTTGTGGGGCCAAGTACAATAACTTCAGTTTTATCTGAGTTTAAAAGCAGGAAATTAGAGGTTATCCATGTCTTTATGTCTGTAAGACAATCCTGCAGTTTAGCTAATTGGTGTGTGTCCTCTGGCTTCATGGATAGATAAAGCTGGGTATCATCTGCGTAACAATGAAAATTTAAGCAATACGTCTAATAATACTGCCTAAGGGAAGCATGTATAAAGTGAATAAAATTGGTCCTAGCACAGAACCTTGTGGAACTCCATAATTAACTTTAGTCTGTGAAGAAGATTCCCATTTACATGAACAAATTATAATCTATTAGACAAATATGATTCAAACCACCGCAGCGCAGTGCCTTTAATACCTATGGCATGCTCTAATCTCTGTAATAAAATTTTATGGTCAACAGTATCAAAAGCAGCACTGAGGTCCAACAGAACAAGCACAGAGATGAGTCCACTGTCC
Source organism: Thalassophryne amazonica (assembly GCF_902500255.1). Lineage (NCBI taxonomy): Eukaryota > Metazoa > Chordata > Actinopteri > Batrachoidiformes > Batrachoididae > Thalassophryne > Thalassophryne amazonica. Next base: position 73,372,763 of record NC_047107.1, on the reverse strand, counting down.
GAGGCCATAAGAAGATCATTTGTAACCTTCACTAATGCTGTTTCTGTACTATGATGAATTCTAAACCTGACTGAAACTCTTCAAATAGACCATTCCTCTGCAGATGATCAGTTAGCTGTTTTACAACTACCCTTTCAAGAATTTTTGAGAGAAAAGGAAGGTTGGAGATTGGCCTATAATTAGCTAAGAGAGCTGGGTCAAGTGATGGCTTTTTAAGTAATGGTTTAATTACTGCCACCTTAAAAGCCTGTGGTACATAGCCAACTAACAAAGATAGATGATCATATTAAGATCGAAGCATTAAATAATGGTAGGGCTTCCTTGAGCAGCCTGGTAGGAATGGGGTCTAATAAACATGTGATGGTTTGGATGAAGCAACTAATGAAAATAACTCAGACAGAACAATCGGAGAGAAAGAGTCTAACCAAATACCGGCATCACTGAAAGCAGCCAAAGATAACGATACGTCTTTGGGATGGTTATGAGTAATTTTTTCTCTAATAGTTAAATTTTGTTAGCAAAGAAAGTCATGAAGTCATTACTAGTAAAGTTAATGGAATACTCAGCTCAATAGAGCTCTGACTCTTTGTCAGCCTGGCTACAGTGCTGAAAAGAAACCTGGGTTGTTCTTATTTTCTTCAATTAGTGATGAGTAGAAAGATGTCCTAGCTTTACGGAGGGCTTTTTTATAGAGCAACAGACTCTTTTTCCAGGCTAATATAAATAAAACAACTTTAAGAAGTACTCCAATAATCTGTAAATAACTACAAATGTGTGAGCAAGTTTAAAATGATACCGCAGACTGCCACACTAGTTGGTTGGATGTATTAAATAGTAATTATTTTTATACATATTAAAGATATATTGTGGAAAAAAATGCATGAATTCACTAACTAGTCAACCTCCGTAATGACAAGTCTGACAGGTCTGTATAAACTGGAGAGAGAGAGCAAGAGAGAGAGATGTGCGCCTGCGCGCGTGTGTGTAAAACAAACTGCCCCCACTGCTGTCCTGCATAGGCCTGAACTCCCTCAGCCAGATAATGCACAGAGTGGATATGGACACAGGTTCAGGAGCGGGGTGACCATCAGCCACCACCTCTATATGGATGACATCCTACTGAGATGTCGATCCATTGATCCATCTCATTACGATATATTCAGCAGTGATGTCAGCATGACATTTGGAGTGGACATGTATGGTGGAATGACAGTAAAGGTGGTATGATTGTTAAGGCAAAGGCAATGAAGTTACATGAATCCAGGACTGAAGACAAACAGGACAGTTAAAGGTACCTCGATAACCCACACTCCAATGGGACCCATGAGATAGATCCCATAAGGACAGCCATAGCCAAGTACTTTATGAGAGAACCCAACTCAGTGGTAGAAAAAGATCCTAGTCAACAACACATGTGATCTATCAGTACCACATACTCTGCTGGAATAATAACATGGACAAAGGAAAGAGAGGCATGCCATTGATGACAAGATATGCAAAGTTCTCAATGTATGGAGGGTGCCACCCAAAGAGCCCTAAGACTATACACAGGGCAAAAAGTGGAAGGCAGTGGACTACCAAGTGTCAACACCACTAGATTGTATTAAACAAGAAGCATCCAATAGTAGGGCTGTACGGTATGACCTAAAATTCCTATCACGGTATAAATTAAATCTCTTCACGTTAATGGCATATATCGCGACATAAACTTAACTGTAAAAATGATGTGTTTCTGAATAGGTCCCTTAGCAAAGGTAAATTGATCAAAAAAAAAAAAAATCGTGATTAGTTGGTAGAGTCCAAATCTTTACCGTCGGCCAAAATTATACTGTGTCATGGTTAAATCGGCTATACCGCACTGGCTTATCCAACAGTATAATAACACTACCATAGACATTAACGCTTGTCTGACTGTCTGGGCCAAGTTTAAAATGTGATCGGACAAGCAATATGCTCTAAATCATTGTCCGACCGGACAAGTGGCAGTTTTAGCTTTTTTTGTTTGTTTAAAACGTTCAATTCTTTAATTTTCATTGCTTGGAACCAAAATACCCGACCGGCGCCTTTTTGTTTTCTTATTTACATCACGTCTTGTCTCGCACCTCGCAAGAAAGTGTCTTCGGTTTTTCCCGCCACTCTCCATGCAGCGGACAATCGGAAATCACAGGGTTCTCCACAGACAAAGGAACAAGGCGCCGCGCCATCAGTGGCTACGTTTACATGCCATTAATATTCGGGATAAGGTCAAAATTCCAGTTTCTGAATCATTAGGAATAACCCGTTTACATGCTTAAGCAGACAGTTACTCCTGTATACATGGTCATTGGTATCATGTGGAATATCCCCATCTAAACAGCGACGCACATCTTCCACCGGTGCTTGATTTGGTCTGGCGTTCGTGCAAATCCTGCTTCACGTAACTTTTTGGCCACCTTCTTGTAAATGTCGCTATCTCGGTACTTTTCTACCGTCAATAAAAGACATATATTCATGTCTTTCACGATATTAATGAAGTACTTGGTTTCCTCCTCGCTCCAAAAGTGTGGTGCTGTGCTGTCGCGTCTGGATTTCCCCATGCTTGTTTACCTCTGCTTCTGTGGTGTCCGGTGGGTTGCGTGCGCCGCATACATGTAGTTGCCGTACTTAAAAAGACCAAGATTCCTTGTGGATAGGACATGCGCAAAACACGAAATAATCTTCCCTTCTATGGGGATATTCCGATGCACATTTATATGACCCGATATTCGGGTTAGAAACGGATTAACCCAGGGGTCATATTTGGGGTTTTTAAAAACCAGAATATAAGCATATTCGGATTATTGTGGGCGTTTATATGGCCGTGTGCAACCGGGTTATTGCTAATATTCCAGTTATGAAAGGGTTCTGAAAGGGTTATTGGCTGCATGTAAACGTAGTCACTGTTATGACAGCCCCATCGCACTCTGCCATGCTCTCAGGTAGGTTTCTAAAATCCAGCCAGGCTGTTTGTGCTGAACTGCCCACTTTCCTATCCCCTGTCGGCAGGCTACAGCCGAGAGAGTACAGTGGGGGGGGGGGGAACTCAGTCAAAGTCTTCAGATAAAAGAGCTCCTTCTGCTTGCATAGCTCCAGAAATTCATTTATAGGCTTTATTTTACAGTTGAAAGCCTTCATGTTTCCAAAGTTTGCTCAAATACGGTGTGAGAGTAAAGAGTCTCTCGTTCCCTCACACATACAGAGAGAGAGAGAGAAAGAGAGAGAGAGAAAGAGAGAGAGAGAGAGCGAGAGGAGAGAGAGAGAGAGGAGGAAAAAGTGTGAACAGACACTACATGCTGTAAAAGTAGCGAAGCGAAACGGTCATCTTCACCACACAGCCTCAGTGAAACAGCAAAAGGTGAAAAACTGATTCATAAAGTTTTTCATACATGATTTCATCATTACAAGAGCAAATTTACTCCTTTACTTCTTCCAGAATTATTTTTTTAATTTTCTTTTTACTATTGTTGTTTATGCACTAATGAAACCCGATCAAATTACTTGTGAGAACTTACTTGGCAATAAATTTGATTCTGATTTGACAATCAAATCAGTCCAGATTTAGCTCTTGTTCAAACAAGGCAATTAGGGGTTATATGTTTTTTTTTTTAATAAGTATGCAATTCCACTCTAAAATGTTGAAAAAAAAAACTAAACTGTCAACATGACAGAAAAACTCTGTCTGGACGTTTACTGGACTAAAGGTACAGTGTGTCATTTTTAAAGGAGAGAGCAAATATTGTGTCCATCAAATATTAATGTGTTTTTAAACTTTTCAATGCTATTTATTTTCTTAACATAGACAGAAAAATACAAAAAAGAACTTAGACACCAGATTAGACACAATGATTAGTGCACAGGTGTGCCTTAGACTGTCCACAATAAAAGGCCACTCTGAAAGGTGCAGTTTTATCACACAGCACAATGCCACAGATGTCGCACGATTTGAGGGAGCGTGCAATTGGCATGCTGACAGCAGGAATGTCAACCAGAGCTGTTGCTCGTGTATTGAATGTTCATGTCTCTACCATAAGCGTCTCCAAAGGCGTTTCAGAGAATTTGGCAGTACATCCAACCAGCCTCACAACCGCAGACCACGTGTAACCACACCAGCCCAGGACCTCCACATCCAGCATGTTCACCTCCAAGATCGTCTGAGACCAGCCACTCGGACAGCTGCTGGAACAATCGGTTTGCATAACCAAAGAATTTCTCACAAAACTGTCAGAAAACCGTCTCAGGGAAGCTCATCTGCATGTTCGTCGTCCTCATCTGGGTCTCGACCTGACTCCAGTTCGTCGTCGTAACCAACCTGAGTGGGCAAATGCTCCCATTCGCTGGCGTTTGGCACGTTGGAGAGGTGTTCTCTTCACAGATGATGCGAAGGAGATGTGTTGCACTGCATGAGGCAGATGGTGGTCACACCAGATACTGACTGGTATCCCCCCCAATAAAACAAAACTGCACCTTTCAGAGTGGCCTTTTATTGTGGGCAGTCTAAGGCACACCTGTGCACTAATCAATCAATCAATAAATTTTTTTTATATAGCGCCAAATCACAACAAACAGTTGCCCCAAGGCGCTTTATATTGTAAGGCAAGGCCATACAATAATTATGTAAAACCCCAACGGTCAAAACGACCCCCTGTGAGCAAGCACTTGGCTACAGTGGGAAGGAAAAACTCCCTTTTAACAGGAAGAAACCTCCAGCAGAACCAGGCTCAGGGAGGGGCAGTCTTCTGCTGGGACTGGTTGGGGCTGAGGGAGAGAACCAGGAAAAAGACATGCTGTGGAGGGGAGCAGAGATCGATCACTAATGATTAAATGCAGAGTGGTGCATACAGAGCCACGGAGTCAGACACTTCTGATTTAAAGCTCTCTTTTTCAGAGGAGCTACAGCATCCAAAGTTGTCTTCAATGAGGATGTAAAACTATTGACGAGATACTCTATCTCCCTTACAGAGTTTAGGTAGCTACTCTGCACTGTGTTGGTATATGGCATTAGAGAACATAAAGAAGGAATCATATCCTTAAACCTAGTTACAGCGCTTTCTGAAAGACTTCTAGTGTAATGAAACTTATTCCCCACTGCTGGGTAGTCCACAGAGTAAATGTAAATGTTATTAAGAAATGATCAGACAGAAGGGAGTTTTCAGGGAATACTGTTAAGTCTTCTATTTCCATACCATAAGTCAGAACAAGATCTAAGATATGATTAAAGTGGTGGGTGGACTCATTTACTTTTTGAGCAAAGCCATAGAGTCTAATAATAGATTAATGCAGTGTTGAGGCTGTCATTCTCAGCATCTGTGTGGATGTTAAAATCGCCCACTATAATTATCTTATCTGAGCTAAGCACTAAGTCAGACAAAAGGTCTGAAAATTCACAGAGAAACTCACAGTAACGACCAGGTGGACGATAGAAAATAACAAATAAAACTGGTTTTTGGGACTTCCAATTTGGATGGACAAGACTAAGAGACAAGCTTTCAAATGAATTAAAGCTCTGTCTGGGTTTTTGATTAATTAATAAGCTGGAATGGAAGATTGCTGCTAATCCTCCGCCCCGGCCCGTGCTACGAGCATTCTGACAGTTAGTGTGACTCGGGGTGTTGACTCATTTAAACTAACATATTCATCCTGCTGTAACCAGTTTCTGTTAGGCAGAATAAATCAATATGTTGATCAATTATTATATCATTTACCAACAGGACTTAGAAGAGAGAGACCTAATGTTTAATAGACCACATTTAACTGTTTTAGTCTGTGGTGCAGTTGAAGGTGCTATATTATTTTTTCTTTTTGAATTTTTATGCTTAAATAGATTTTTGCTGGTTATTGGTAGTCTGGGAGCAGGCACCGTCTCTACGGGGATGGGGTAATGAGGGGATGGCAGGGGAGAGAAGCTGCAGAGAGGTGTGTAAGACTACAACTCTGCTTCCTGGTCCCAACCCTGGATAGTCACGGTTTGGAGGATTTAAGAAAATTGGCCAGATTTCTAGAAATGAGAGCTACTCCATCCAAAGTGGGATGGATGCCGTCTCTCCTAACAAGACCAGGTTTTCCCCAGAAGCTTTGCCAATTATCTATGAAGCCCACCTCATTTTTTGGACACCACTCAGACAGCCAGCAATTCAAGGAGAACACGCGGCTAAACATGTCACTCCCGGTCCGATTGGGGAGGGGCCCAGAGAAAACTACAGAGTCCGACATTGTTTTTGCAAAGTTACACACCGATTTAATGTTAATTTTAGTGACCTCCGATTGGCGTAACCGGGTGTCATTACTGCCGACGTGAATTACAATCTTACCAAATTTACGCTTAGCCTTAGCCAGCAGTTTCAAATTTCCTTCAACGTCGCCTGCTCTGGCCCCCGGAAGACAATTGACTATGGTTGCTGGTGTCGCTAACTTCACATTTCTCAAAACAGAGTCGCCAATAACCAGAGTTTGTTCCTCTGTGGGTGTCATCTCAGCAAAGGAGAAGTGCTCACTATTACAGATTTAGACTGGTTTGTGAACAATATTTGAGGGAAATGGTGATATTGTGTATGTGGAAAAGTTTTAGATCTTTGAGTTCATCTCATACAAAATGGGAGCAAAACCAAAGTGTTGTGTTATATTTTTGTTGAGTATACAACATAAGTGTAATTTTTCTGTCTATTATTCTTGCTTTCAATGCACCTAAAACCATTGAAATTTGAATTTTACCACCCACACAGGAAAGAAGCAATTTATGAAAAAGTAGCATGCCCCCGGACACCCCTAGGTGACGCGTGCCCTTGGCACGCCTCACACGGCTTGCGCCTGTGGCGCTCACTTGTTCACTATCAGCTTTTCTTATACGACAAGTAAACTGCCAGGGTTACTTGTCCTATGGATAAGTACACTAAAAAGCTTAATGTCAATGCTTGTAATAATATGGCCTCCAGAGACAAATCACTAAACCAGTACTCCCAACCAATAACTTCAGTGTCTAAAATATAATGTTGTAAGTTCTAAATACGACAACCTGAAATGCTGAAGACTTTCTGATGGATTCAGTCTCAGGCAGCTTTACTGATCCTACATAGGACAATTCATTTGCAGCTTACTCAGTCTACAATCACCCCACAGCATTCAATGTTACATGTCACAGTACAGATCAGACAAACAAACATTGAATAAAAATCAAGAACAGTAAAAGTTTAAAAAAAATCTTTTTAAATTAGTAGGAATAAAAGATTTGGCAAAAATACTTAACAGTGTTGGCCTGAAGGCATCAACTTGAATTCAGAAGGCAAAATATGATCTGGGTGGCTGATATTTTTTTTGCATTCTTTTTCACTCGTTTCTTCCAAAGGGAATACATGTTTCTCTACCCAACTCAAGTGATCTTGAAGCAGACCTTTATGATGCCGTACAGGCTGTTCTTGTCCTTAATGGATAACACATTAAACAAACAAATAAAGGAAAATGTGAAAAGGTTTTCGATAAATGACCAATAATAAATTCCTAAAATCCTCTGACTGACATTAAGTGCTCAGATTCCTCATGAAAAACATTCTCTGGTGTCCACAACTGACAAGAGTCAGAGTTATTAGTGATCTTCAGATGATTATCAAACACTGTCCCAAGGTATTTAAAAAAACTCCACAATCCGGAGGTCTTCACCATGTATAACACTAGCATTATGTTCAGTGTTATGTCTGAAATAAATAATCATTTCTTGTGTTTTTGATACAATGAGATCAAGATAATTATCATCACACCTTTTCATAAACTCAGGTAATGCAGGACCGTGATCAGACTCTGAACCTTGCAGCAAAGAGGACAGCGTCTTAACAAGAAACTGCAACTGTCAGTGTACATGAATAGAAGGGGTGACAACACAGCCATGAGGCGAACCTGTGTTTGACATAACTGTGTTAGACAAGTGTCCATTTATGAAGACCCTCTGGCCCCACTCAGTGAGAAAGCTTAAAATCAGCATGATGAGCTGGTCAGGCAGATTAAAAATAAGAGGAAAGTCTCTCATTCAGAATATGAGGCTGCATGTTGTTACTTGCTGAGGAAACCCAGTGAATAAAAGTCTGGCATAAGATCTGGATTTTCTCTGTGCTTGTACACAGTGTCCAGTAAAGCCTGGTTCACACAGCAAGATAATTAAGGCGATATTGGACCCATTCTTCTCCTTCCGACAATCTTAAGGACGCCCAGACAATTGTGATGATGCTAAAGATAATCTAATCAGATATTCCTGCTGTGTGCGGTGTGTTTAGAGCGCTCTGATCTGCTGTGAAGCACGTCCGGAGTGCGCCGATCGCAAATCGGGGATATTCAACATGTTGGATTGTCTTGGCCCGATATTGCAGTGAGTGTTGTGTCCCCTGACCACAACGAGCATGCAGCCTGCTGAAAGTGACATATAGCCAATCAGAAAGTGAGGTGATGGGCGCACGGAGCGGAAAATAAAATCAAAACAGCTGTTCTGACTTACCAGAAAGTCCGGTGGTCGCGCTTTCTCCACTCCTTTAAAGAACGCCTTTTCTTTTTCTTTTTGTATCATTTTTTCCCTCTGTTTTAAACAGTCCACAAACTATCTCCATCTATTTACTCTGAAGTCATGTTTAATCTCGAGAGATTTTGCGAGATTTCCTGTCTGACCTGGGAATGTTCGTGTGTGGTGTGTTGACTTCACCGTGTGGCTGAACCACACACTGTACGACCTAACCTGTTAGATCTATGATTTTTATCTCCACGTGTGTGGTCTCTCAGGTTTTGGAAACCTACAGATAATTTTAAAATCCTGCTGTGTGAACCAGGCATAAGAAAAGGTTTATCTGGCTGGTAAACAAATTGCAAGGGATCAAGTTTTCTGTCCGTAAAATATTCTTTAAAATCACCTCCAACATTCAGGAGCATGAGAATAAGGAATATTTGCTTGTTAAACATCTCAAGATGGATTCTCCAAATTTCTTTTTCATCACTCTTGAGATGTGTGGCAATGTCATCACAAACTTCGATGTGTGTGTTGCAGCTGTAATCCAAAGAAGAGGAGCGTGGATTGAACATGTCATCAATTATTGAACTGTGCAGAAAACAAGAGACAAAGTGGGAAACCTCTGGTATCAAATGTTAATTTAATGCTTCTGTTACAAGTCAGCAAATAAAATTTTCAAATAAGTTCTCATTTCAAAAACTTGCATACAATCAAAAAGTGGTAACATTTTATTGGCCCACCCTGTGTGTGTGTATATATATACACACACACATATATATACATATATAAGGGTGCCACTCAAAAATAAAGTTTATCATTTTTATTGTCCCACCCCCAGATTGATTCATAATGTGAAAAGAAAAAGATCTGACATAATTTGGATGTATTATAATAATATTTACTGGGGGATCAACAGCATAAAAGTTTTGTCATTTCTGAAAAAATATGGATATGATAAATAAGTTGTTTTAAAATAAACATAAGAATATTGTAAAAAATTCTTCAAATGAAGCCTAGCAGCTGCCAGCAGTTTCTTCAGAACTTAACTGCATTATGAACAAAAACAGATGAACACAAAAAAAGACTGAAAATGTCACAATGCACTGTCCAGAGAAAGACTTTACTGCAGCAATAGCTTCATTTGTCCTCTTGTAGCTGTCCAGCTCACTCAGTAGCTGCAGAACATTTTGTAGAGCAGATGACACACATGCATGTGAACCAAGCCTTGAGATAGACCTTTATCACAAATGTGTTGAAATGGCCTCAGTCGGAACTGGGAACGAAAAATGTATATCTTCAGACTGCATATGAACTTTGCCATCATCTAGCTTGATGGAATGTCCCAGGAGTCTGAATGTGTACATCACCATTGCAGTCAGTTCTTGAAACAGCAGTGACAAGTGCAGGAGCTCACGGTAATCATCTGGGATGAAACTCGCTGTTGCCAAATTAAGTCATTGAGTGCCATTGATGCTTAAACGCGTCTTTTCAGATAGTAACAGTGCCAAAGACGCGTTATCGCAGCAATTACATTTTTTTTATGGGGGGGAATCAGCTGATCTAGCTTGTGTAAAAAAATTTGAGTTGTAATCACAAGGGAACCCATTCTGTGGGTGGTAGCAGTGTGAGTGTGGACCAGAGCGTGGCTCGCTCTCCACCGTTATGCGGACGCCTTACGGTTGTACCGCTCCTAATCCGAATGGTTTCCACCTGGCTGTCGCCCAGTGTCTGTCAAACTGTGATGCAGTCGCGCTGCTCCGGTCGTTCCGTCTTTCTCCTTGGAATGAAAAAACGCCGAGCTCACACTTCACACAAAGGCTGCTTACAAGCAAATGATGCAATCGACAGGCTCATGCAACCACACGTGATTCAAATCCATCAGGTTTTTGAAAAAAATAATAAGGTCCGATACGCGGGAGCCAGAGGGAAAAGACGCGCCGCCGAGAGAAGAGACAGACGGAGTCCCTCCCCTGATGGTTTTTTTATTTTGGTGCATTATACAATAGGATCACTTTTCATAATGTTTGAGATGTCACTGAAGCAAAAACAATTATAATGAAAGACATTTTCTCCTTGAAATGTTGCTTGTCACAAAAAGCCAATTTTCTCAGTTTTTTGTCAGAAATCAGCATTTTTAGTGATACCCACCCATGTTCTGCAGACAATTACTAAAGAATGGAAAGAGGTACAAACAAACGTTTTTTTCTGATGACAAAGGAAAGTCTGAAGTTTCTTTTGGTATGTTTGTTGTTGACATAGACACAGAACTCAATTTTCTATGGGTCTTGAAAAAACACTCAAATGCTGAAAAATCCTGGCACTGGGATGTTCTGAACTTTGAAAATGGCTGACACTCAGTGAGTTAAGCAAAAGATATCACCTTTAAAGGGGATAGAGAATCAAAATCATCTTTTTCATGTTTTTGGTGTTAGTTCAGAGTCTCCCCGCTGTGGGGAATACACACGAAGTGCCAGCAAGTTTCAGAACCTCTGTTTCAAGTATTTCTCCTTTTTTGAATTGGACCTAGAAAACAGGCCAATCTGTTTTTGAGAGAAAACTTACGTCACTTTTTCACCAATAGCCCCCCCCCCACACACACACACCCACACCCACCCCTTCACACACGCCCCTTCGAAATTAATTATTCATAAGGTTGTGCCCACCCGTTCGTAACACTCGAAGAGAAGTAATGGCGAGCTACAGGTGTGATTTCCCAGGCTGTTTTAGCGGACTACGATCTTCCCACGGAAAGCAATGTACGCGATCACTGGCTTTTATTCATTTTTAACCGCATCCCCAGTACATACAACCACCGACTATTTCTTTGCTCTGCACATTTCATGGAGGACTGTTTCATAAACCTTGCACGATTTCGAGCTGGCTTCAGTCGGCATTTAATACTCAGTAGAGGGTCAGTTCCGACTCTGCGACAAAATCAACCCCAGCAATCAGTACAGCCTGTGAATATCACATTTTCTTTTGTTTTAAATTTGTGTTGCGCCATATTCCTGTTGTAAGAATTGCACGTTAGAATGGCACATTAGCTCTGGTTTGTTCCTCTAAAGGGAATGAGCTAACCCCTTAGCAGCTAGGGATGTGTATCGAGAACCGGTTCTTTTTGGGTATCGTTAAGAAATGACTCGATCCACCGACATCAATAAGCTTTGTGCTTAACGATTATGTTATCGGTCCTTCAGAGTGGCCGTTGTTTTGGGGGGTGTTTGTCAGGAAAATGATAATTTCTGTATTGATTACAGACCCTGCAGCGGGTCCGTAAACAACTTTTCTGCAGCGCGGCTTTGCTTTGAACCTTGAACCAATCGAAGCAGTGCTTCGCAGATTGAAGCAATGCTTCGATTATTCTTTCTTTCTTTTGCTTAATTTTCTCCTGCTAAAACCCTAAAGAGCATACGTCTGTGAGTATTATTTACATTTCTATGTTAAACCGACCTGTTATGTTCTTCTGAAACAGTTGATAGATGTATTTTATAACTTAAAAACGGGAGCGATGCTAACGCGTTAGCATGTCTATAGCATTTTCAATGTTAAAAGTTAGCATTGCAGCTGTCATCACGTTCGGGTGCATTTGTTTTCAAATTTCAAGCCGAGTGTGAGGCGTCCGGTATGAAAATCAGCACCTCCAAATCCGAGGCCATGGTTCTTGACCGGAAAAAGGTGCTTTGCCCTCTTCAGGTCGGTGGAGTGTCCTTGCCTCAAGTGGAGGAGTTTAAGTATCTCGGGGTCTTGTTCACGAGTGAGGGACGGAGGGAGCGTGAGATCGATAGACGGATCGGTGCAGCATCTGCAGTGATGCGTTCGCTGTATCGGACCGTCGTGGTAAAGAGAGAGCTGAGTAGGGGGGCAGAGCTCTCGATTTACCGATCGATCTACGTTCCGATCCTCACCTATGGTCATGAGATTTGGCTCATGACCGAAAGAACGAGATCGCGGGTACAAGCGGCCGAGATGAGTTTCCTCCGCAGGGTGGCTGGGCGCTCCCTTAGAGATAGGGTGAGGAGCTCGGTCACTCGGGAGGAGCTCGGAGTCGAGCCGCTGCTCCTCCACGTCGAAAGGAGTCAGTTGAGGTGGCTCGGGCATCTTTTTCTGGATGCCCCCTGGACGCCTCGCTGGAGAGGTGTTCCGGGCACGTCCCATTGGGAGGAGGCCCCGGGGAAGACCCAGGACACGCTGGAAGGATTACATCTCTTGGCTGGCTTGGGAACGCCTTGGGGTTCCCCCGGAGGAGCTGGGGGAGGTGTGTGTGGATCGGGAGGTCTGGGTGGCTTTGCTTGAGCTGCTGCCCCCGCGACCCGACTCCGGATAAAGTGGAAGAAAATGGATGGATGGATGGAAAATAAATAAATAATGCTTTCTTTTCAGTGAGAGCAAGGGCAGCCAATCAAACAACGGCAACCGATCAGCGCCACCTACTTGCATTTCATAATGAGGTTGCCAAATAAGCTCCGAAACGACGCCATTAAAGGCAAACGAGGCATTCTAAACCCAGCACAGTAACATAGCTGTTTCAGAGAGCCTTTTAGGAAGGTTCTGAGCCATTACAGACCCAACCAATTTTTTGGGGGCTACATATCACATCACAGAATAAGGATTAATGCCCCATTCAACCTCTCTCTATCACCTTTAACTGGATTGACAGCTGACATTATGAACTCTACATCTAGTCCACTTTCATAGCCAGACTGGTTAACTGAGCACCAATTATATTACGTGATATAGTAAACACTTCAATTCATTGAGCTACCAGTAAATATCCATATATCTGAATGAAATTTGTAGCAGTTAATATGCTTCATTAAAGGAAAAAAATTAGGAGGTGGGACCTGGAACAAGTTGAAAATTAATTTTGGCCATAATATTGAGCGGGACCCTAATACACATACACATGCATTTAAAGACTGAACAGTTGCTTCATTACAATATCGATCAGCTTCCACTAGATCATTATCAATTTTGTTTTGTAGTATTTAGTGCCTACAATATTTAATTTGATAGTTTTTGCATACACTTCCTGTCCTGACAGTGGAGGATCCACTGAATGCATCTCAATAGTGGTGGTCAGCAATCAGACTGTCTTGGAAATAAAGGACACACTTCGACTCTTACCTCCTGGTTGCACTCAGAGGCCATCTGAGTAAGCAAAGTCGAGAAGAAGCTGGAGTTCTGAAGCAAGACTCTGCCCATAATGCCTAGGTAGGTAGACATCACCACTGGGTATCTCTATAACACATGTAGAGATGCAACCTCATGGACTGACACTCAAGTGCATACATGTACCCACAGGTATTTTCCCCATATGTGCAGGTCATTAAACATAAATACAGAGCATGCAATGTGGAATAATAGGCTTTCGCCTACAGCAGGGGTCTTCAACTCCAGTCCTCGAGGGCTGGTGTCCTGCACCTTTTAGATGTGTCCCAACACACCTGAATCAAATGGTTGAATTCCCTCCTCAGTATGCAGTCAAGTTCTCCAGAGTGCTGCTAATGACCTCATTAATTGACTCAGGTGTATTGAAGCAGTGGCACGTCAAAAAGTTGCAGGACACAAGCCCTCGAGGACTGGAGTTGAAGGCCCTGGCATACAGTATGACCTTCTCCTGAGTGATTGATAAATGCCTCCATATAGTCTATAATGGCTTCTGTGTCCCCAAAAGGCACCAAAAAGAGGAACGCAAGTTACTTTTATGGCAAACATGAAGATTTTCCATTGTCTGCCTTTTGTGTTTCTGGTTCAAGCTCTGTAATCCTAGTAGCCCTGGTAAATGCATAAGTGAGTTGTAGGCAACTAGTAAAGTACTTTCAAAGAAGCGATGACTAACGGTAAAGCACCTTTCACATTGGCGTATTCGTAGAGCTGCGTATTGTGGTGTTGTGTTTCATTTAAATATGCCCGAAAGGCGCGCGTATTCAGCCTTTTTCTGTGTTCGCAGATCTGTTTGCAGCTGCGTGTGTTCACTTTTTAATATGTGCACACAGTCGCGTGTACCTTGCCGCTATTTACTGCCAGTTCCCTCCTGTCAGCTGTGCAGAACACATCGTTGCGTTACAGTGGACTGTATCATGAGGTTTTTACAGTTTCATTACTGCCACGTATGTAACCAAAGCTGATATTTTCTGCCTCTGTGGAACTGCGCTCTGTTCTCTACTGCATGGTGTGGTGTGGCTCAGAAACAGTCATTTAACATTTTTTTTTTTGTCTTGGTGGATCATTTTCATTGTGTACAGATGCTACTGAGTCTGGCTGTGGTAAAGGGTGCTGTGAATGAAGTGCTGTGACTCTAAACTTTTAAAGCTCTGGCTGCTCTGATCAGGTCCGCTGATTTGATCAGACCTGATCAATCAAATCAGCACTGACAGTTTGATGATCGCACTGACATGCAGTGACGAGGCTTTTATTTTAAAGTCATAGCGCTTATTGTTTGATCAGACACACAGAGAGCGAGAGAGACAGAGTGAGAGAGCCACAGAGAGTGAGAGAGTGATTGATCTGCTGTTTCTGGATTTCTGAGTTGAGGTTCGATTCCCTGTTCTGAGCACACACACGTAATCAATTACATCAGCTGTGAGCACACACAGGCGTTGTGGGCTGAGTGATCATGTTGTTCTCCAGCTTCATTGTGGATTCACGCACTCAGTTTTTGGTTGTGTACAGGAACGCCGTGTTGCAGACTTGCATGCAATAACGTTGTGCTGCATAGACCTGCTTAAAACTGTGTCCAGCGCTCTACGCCGAAGAAAATTAAACATGTTTAATTTCTTCCATCCTACGCACGTAGCCCTCAACATACTGCTGCATAGGGAGAAAAAACTCGACATAGAGCTGCTAAAAGTGGGCGTAGAGCTGCTAAAAGTGGGCATAGATGATACGCCACAATACGCAGCTCTACGAATACGCCAATGTGAAAGGGGCTTAACTTTACTGTACTCTTCTGTTTTAGCAGCATTTTTAACAAAAAGCTTCAAAGGATTGGGGTGTTTGTGGGGAAATGGGGATGTTGGTGCAACAAGTAAAGTTGTGTTTGTCCAGGCTCAGGATGGTGGCTACAGGGGAAAATACATAAGCTGTGTACAAAGATGGCTGTTTAGAATATGTGGGATTTATCAAAGAATATTTTATAAAGGTGTGAGAATTCACACGATAAATCGACTGTTTCAGCATTTACAATCTAAATTTGTCCTATCTGAATACATTTAGGATGCTTAGATCCAGCATTGATAAATGAATGTCCTGGTGTGAATTTGTACCATAAATTACACAACTTTGTAGGTCTGCAATAATTCAATCAAAGTTCTCCTTGATTTATAACATACCTCACCATCCACAATACCTCTGAAGACCACTGGCAGCAGGGGCTGGAACATGTGGGCACCCAGAAGGGGGCTAACCTTTAAAGCTATTTCTACTACCTATGGGGACAAAGAGAACACAAGTGAAAGGAATAAGGAGTCAGAAAGGGCATCCATGAAAAGTAGCAACGATAAAAGAAGGCAAAATAAAGAAAACAATAAGAATAAGAACGATTGCTTTTTTTAACACTTGCTCAGAACTAAAAGAGGAATAAGGCAGCGTGTATTTATTTATTTATTTAAAAAAAACATACACACTGAATTTTATATTTCATACTAAGATTACAGAAAACAAGGCAGAGTGTAACAGAACAAAGACAAAGAAGTTCTGAAAGCTTTTTTTTTTTTTTTTTTCCTTGGATGAGCTTTTCTAATAAAGCAGTAAGGTCTGAAGGCTTAAAAGGCCTCATGCTCACGTAAGGATAGCTGGCCCCCTTACCCGGGGGCCCGGTAAGCAGAGCCATTCGTTACTGGACTGGGGCGAAGCCAGATATGTGGCCGCACCTCTCCTTCCCCGACTGTAGAGAACCTGGTGCTAAATTACTTGCAGACGACCTAATTTGTGACAATGTGATTTTTGGAAATATATATATATATATATATATATACACACATATATATATATATATATATATATACACATATATATATAACTATGAACTCTCAGGTACATAAGTAGTCTCAGCCGTTGCCATGAGGCTCAAAATTGAGCTCAGGCGCATCCTGTTTCCACTGATCATCCTTGAGATGTTTGTACAGCTTAATTAGAGTCCACCTGGGGTAAATTCAGTTGACTGGACACAATTTGGAAAGACACACACCTGTCTACATATAAGGTCTAGTGCATGTCAGAGCACAAGTCAAGCATGAAGTCAAAGGACTTGTCTATAGCCCTCAGAGACAGGATTGTCTCGAGGCATAAATCTGGGGAAGTGTGCAGAAACATTTCTGTTGTTTTGAAAGTCCCAATAAGCACAGTGGACTCCATCATCTATAAATTGAAAAAGTTCGGATACACCAGGACTCTTCCTATAGATGGCCGCCTGTATAAAGTGAGCGGAGAAGGGCCTTAGTCAGGGAGGTGACAAAGAACTCAATGGTCAATCTGTCAGAGATCCAGCATTCCTTGGTGGACAGAGGAGAACCTTCCAGAAGGACAACCATCTCTGCAGCAATCCACCAATCAGGCCAGTATGGCAGATTGGCCTGAAAGAAGCCACTCCTTAGTAAAAGGCAGCCCACCTGGAGTTTGACAAAAGGCACCTGAAGGACTCTAAGTCCATGAGAAACAAAATTCTACGGTCTGATCTGACAAAGATTGAACTCTTTGGCATGAATGCCAGGTGTCATGTTCGGAGGAAACTAGGTACCATCCCTACAGTGAAGCATGGTGGTGACAGCATCATGCTATGTGCATGTTTTTCAGTGGCAGGAACTGGGAGACTCCCCAGGATTGAGGGAAAGATGAATGCAGAAATGTACAGATACTTCCTGGATCACAATCTGCTCCAGAGCGGTGTTGACCCCACAGACTGGGGCGATGGTTCATTGTTCAGCAGAACAATCACCCTAAGCACACAGCCAAGATATCAAAGAAGGGACTTCAGGACAACTCTCGATGTGCTTGAGTGGCCCAGTCAGAGCCCAGACTTGAAGCCAATTGCACATCTCTGGAGGGATCTGAAAATGGGTGTGCACCGAAGCTCCCCATCCAACCTGGGGTGCTGGAGGCTCGAGAGGTACTGCAAAGAGGAATGGGGAAAAACTGCCCAAAGATAGGTGCACCAAGCTTGTGGCATCATATTCAAGATGACTTGAGGCTGTAATTGCTGCCAAAGGTACAATCAACAAAATATTGAGCAAAGGGTTTGAATACTTCTGTATATGTGAGTTCTTAGGGTTTTTTTTTTTTTTTTTTTTTTTTTGTAAATTTGCAAAAAACAAACAAACAACAACAATAATAATAATAATAATAATAATAATAAAAACTTTTTCACTGTCATTATGGGGTGTTATGAGTAGAGGCTTGAGGGAAAAATAATTTACTCCATTATGGAATAATGCTGTAACATAACAAAATGGGGAAAACGTCAAGCACTGTGAATACTTTCCGGATGCACTGAATAAAGGTGTGGATTGTGTATGTGTACGGTAAATAATTTGTAAAATTTGATCTTATTAGATTAGTCATTAGTCATGACTGAGCTTATCCAAGATCAACAGCATATGATGTAATAATTTAATAGGTTAGTGCAGTCTCATCTGAACCCTGCGTGATATAGCAGGATTTGATCACTTATGGGGACAGCTGTTCCCATTGCGCAATATATACACAGCATAACTTCACGCGGATAAATGGTGCAGTGTTTTGGTTGCAATCATTGAAGCAGTTGTGAAAAGTGGAGGTTTTTTTGGTTCCCAGTGGAGAAGGGAAGATGAGGCAAATGGGAGACGTCATGTCGATAAGTGTTAGTCTACACAGCTAACCGGAGTAGCTGCATTCTCCTGCCTGCAAAGCCGCCCTGACAGGTTTGAGCTCCAGGTCATAAACAAACTGCAACACATGTCCACTCTCCACCGCATCATCACTTTTTCTTTGTATTCTCATTTTGTTTGCGTGTAATTTGCCCAAAATCTCAGTGAAAGTGCAGTGTTTCCATTGCCAGAAGTAGAGAAATTCCATCATATACGTCAAATTGTACCCCTTTAGCACCCACCCTCAAATGAAATTGCACTGCCCAATTGTAGTTCATGTTGCAGATTGCAAGCATGAGTCATTTCCAACCTTTGTTCTTTTAGTCCTTACGCCTTAGTGCTTGATTAAATAGATGCAACCCATCGAAGACGGGTACATTCCCCCCAAAATTTATGAGCTCCATTCCTCAAGTTAAAGAATAAAAACTATTCTGCCTCTTTTTTCTCAACATCTTGAGCCCATGTTTGTGTAATTTCAAAGGTTAAATAGCATAGAGATTCAGAGAACACTGACAGGCATATTTGGAATAGAACACACCAATGCATCAATTAACAGCCAACCACAGATTATCACTTTGCGATTTTGCTAAAACAACACAGTGACAAAGCTGTGCCTCTCTCTTGTACTCCTAAGGCAGTGCTGTGTAGTACGACAGTTTACATTAATATATCACAACAGCACCATGACAGAAATAAGTGTAGTACTGCAGCAAGCTTCATAAATTCTGCAGTATTAAAACCCCAATTCCAATGAAGTTGCTCTAATTTTGGTAATAAAAAAAATTGTGCAAATCATTGGTTGAGTTAATAGGGTTTTAAAAAGGATAGAATAGTTTGCATCATGTGTCATGCTTAGTTCTCGTGGTACGGGGTAACGTCATGTCATAGAATCCAATGGACGTTGACATTGTATGACCTTTACTTTGGAGACCAAGCATTCAACAGTCAAAACTATTCCATCTATTATTATTAGATTAACCAATAACTTGCACCACTTTTTACAACCCTAATTCCAATGAAGTTGGGACATTGTGTAAAATGTAAATAAAAACAGAATACAAGGATCCTCTTCAACATATATTCAATTGAATACACCACAAAGACAAGATATTTAATGTTCAAACTAATAAACTTTATTATTTTTGTACAAATATCTGCATTTTGAGATGGATGCCTGCAACACATTTCAAAAATGTTTACCACTGTGTTACATCACCTTTCCTTCTAACAACACTCAAACGGTTGGGACCTGAGGACACTAATTGTTGAAGCTTTGTAGGTGGAATTCTTTCCCATTCTTGAATGATGTACAACTTCAGTTGTTCAACAGTCCGGGGTCTCCATTGTCATATTTTGCGCTTCATAATGCACCACACATTTTCAATGGGTGACAGGTCTGGACTGCAGGCAGGCCAGTCTAGTATCCGCACTCTTTTACTATGAAGCCATGCTGTTGTAACAGGTGCAGAATGTGGCTTGGCATTGTCTTGCTGAAATAAGCAGGGACATCCCTGAAAAAGACGTTGCTTGGATGGCAGCATGTGTTGCTCCAAAACCTGGATGTACCTTTCAGCATTGATGGTGTCATCACAGATGTGTAAGTTGTCCATGCCATGGGCACTAACACAGCCCCATACCATCACAGATGCTGGCTTTTGAACTTTGAGCTGGTAACAATCTGGATGGTCTTTTTCCTCTTTTGTCTGGAGGACACAACGTCCATGATTTCCAAAAACAATCTGAAATGTGGACTCATCAGACCACAGCACACTTTTCCACTTTACATCTGTCCATTTCAAATGGGCTCTTGCCCAGAGAAGGCGGCGACGTTTCTGGATGTTGTTGATGTATGACTTTCGCTTTGCATAGTAAGAGTTTTAACTTGCACTTGTAGATGTAGCGGCAAACTGTGCTAATTGACAATGGTCTTCTGGAGTGTTCCTGAGCCCACGCGGTAAGATCCTTTACACAATGATGTCAGTTTTTAATGCAGTGCTGCCTGAGGGATCGAAGGTCACGGGCATTCAATGTTGGTTTTCAGCCTTGTCGCTTACGTGTAGAAAGTTCTCCAGATATGAATCTTCTGATTATATTATGAACTGTAGATGATGGAATCCCTAAATTCCTTGCAATTCAAAATTGAGAAACATTGCTCGTAAAATGTTGGGCTATTTTTTTCACGCAGTTGTTCACAAAGTGGTGATCCTTGCCCCATCTTTAACTGTGAACAGCTTATCCTTTTGGGGATGCTCCTTTTATACTCAATCACGACACTCACAATTAGTGTCCCGAGTTCCCAAATGCTTATTAAGTGTTGTTAGAAAGAAAGGTGATGTAACACAGTGGTAAACATACCACAGTCCCAGCTTTTTTTAAACATGTTGCAAGCATCCATTTGAAAATGAGCAAATATTTGCACAAAAACAATAAATTTATCAGTTTGAACATTAAATATCTTGTCTTTGTGGTGTATTAAATTGAATATAGGTTGAAGAGGATTTGCAAATCATTGTATTCTGTTTTTATTTACATCTTACACAACGTCCCAACTTCACTGGAATTGGGGTTGTAAAAAATAAAAATATGAGATTCAATAATGCACACCCTATGACTGCTGGGATAGGTGACTCTTAATTGGAGTAAGCGGCTGAAGATGAGTGACTGAGTGAGCGAGTGTATATGATCAGAAGCTTCTAGCAAAGTTAACAAAAAACTTTTCAAGGGACAGCATGGATGATGTATAAATCTGGCTGTCATCAGCATAAAAGTGGAAGGTGATGGTGTGTTTTTTCATAATGGAGCCCAGGGGAAGTAGGTACAAAGAAAGCATAAGGGGTCCTAGAATTGACCTTTGTGGAAGAGGATTTGCATATAATTGTATTCTGTTTTTATTTACATTTCACACAATGTCCCAACTTCAATGGAATTGGAGTTGTAGTACATTATACAGTTACTGTAGTCTTAAAGTACTGGAACATTAAAACTAATTAATTTGCTTTTCCAGACATAGTGAAGATGTTTGTTTGAAAACAAAAGGTAAATGAGAAGACAACTTGGCATGTCAGCTTTGACATCATGGTATTCATATCTAGATGTGTTAAACAGCAGATCTTTTGCATCACATCACACAATTTTAGAGCGGACAAAAATACTGAAATGCGTGACACAGGGGTTTCAAATAATTTTTACATTAAACAAGTCGCAGATTGAGAACTACTCTCGGTTTTATCTATTTAATATTTCCTTCCTCAGCTGACATGCAAGTAGTGCCATATGTCTGTCTTTGGTTCCCCTCAAACATTTCTATTTTTTTTTTTTTTTAAATCAAACCACACTAGGACAGCGCTACATCTACCAAAATGCATGATCTGCATTTTACGTGTTTCCAAGTTTCATGTGGCCAGCAGATGAAAACTCCTAAGGTGCAGTTAAACTTGTTGGTAAAAAGCAGAGATCATAGATTAAATCAATGCATCGAGGAGAAATGCATCATACCAAATTGTGGCTATCCATAACAAGGCTTAAAATTTAATTATTAATCATCACTTCTGCACTGTGCAATTTACTGCATTGTGAGGTGAGAAGTTACACCCTGAGGAGACATTTTGTTTTTATTTAAATTGAAAACTACTCTTCAAATTCAAGGATCTATATTGTGACTTGAAATACTCGTATATGTAATTTATTTGCTGCACTTCTCACCAAAAAGGACATTAGATATTAACAAAGGATCATTTTAAGATGCATGGACATGGAATCTATTGAACAAAAGGTAATGGCAATAGTATCCATCCTGAACCCTAAGAAGATATTGTAGCATTAAATCTTACCACCTCATCAGCACCTGCATGTGTGATAAGGAAGCCTTTACCCCACAGAATATAATTTACAATAAAAACAACTGAATGGACATGGACTTATTCCATTCCCATTTGGTGTCCCCTAGTCCGTAACATAATTCTCAGCCACATATACACAGAGCAGGTGGTTCTTTGGAATAGGTGTATGATTGGCTACCTTTAACCTGGGGTTAAATTCCAGGTGCCTGCTTCAAATTATCTATGTGTGTCCTTGGATAACTCACAGCATCTGCAGTGTTTCAGTCCACCCAGCTTTAAATGGGCACCAGTCTTGGTTGCCAAAGTAACCTGCAAACTCAAAATCAAACTCATCTGACATATAAGCGTGACTGATGCATACATTCAAAGAAGCACGCACAGATGGAGTGCAATATGAATTATCTCTTCGGGCCTTACATCCGCCAGAGGATTAATAAGGGAAAAAAAAAGCATATGCCAATGTTTGTTTGCATGGTGTGTTTGTGTGCATGCACGTCTTTCCAAAAGAACTTGGAACCTTTCCAAAATACATCTGCAGATGATCATTGATCCTTCCATCCTCAGGGTACTCATGTAGTCAGCTACTGTGTCCATGTAGTGCAAGTTGGAGATTTGTCTGTTGGCAGCCGTTTCTTCATAACAAAAGATTACAAGGAGCCAGATGTGCAGCAATGTCACTGAGCTTTATAAAGCTGATGTGTCATGGGAATTCTGCTTAGATAGTCTCAGGCAGTGCAGGCAGCAGAAGCACATTCTGCAGTAAACAAAAGGTCTGTTCACATGCATACACAAATCACTGTGTACAAACTCAAACATTAACTGATATCTAAATACAAGTCTATTTAAAAATGCCAATACCTATCCTAGTTTATCTAGCCTTGAATGTGTCACACCTCTTCACTCTGCTCACTGAAAAGAGGGTCTGAATCCATCACGACTGACGATTGTGAAGCGGTCATGAGCACAAGCTTGGTCTAAATGTGACAAAACTGGTATCAAATGACCATTTTTACCTGTTCAGCCAAACCCTGATAGGCTCATTCAGGTGTATGTGATTGGCCGAGCACACCTAGATGAGCTAATCATCTTATGGCAGAGCATGGAGAGGTGGAAAATGTGCAGGACAGGTTGTCCCTGAGGACCAATATAGATAACCACAGAGTTACAGTGCATTACTCAGTCATTTTGGTTCTGTGCCAACCTCTGTAAGAGTCTCACAAAGAAAAACTAGGCACACTAGTTTGTTAGCTCAGTATAGCTACTTCACATATTTGCATAGTATTTGTGAAACTTGGCCATGAACATAAAGGTGTTATATTCCCTGAAAATAAAACAGAGATCCCTCAAAAAAAGTACCTCTGGTACTGCATTCACAAGCTGATGATGTTCAATTGATTTCAATAAAAGACAAAGGAAAACTTCTTCATCACTCCCAATAAGAGCAGCAGCACTACAACTGTATAATATATAAAGATTTGAACTGAAATATGTTTTTTCCCCAGTTTTTCATTCAAGGTTTAACTTTTAAGGAACAGACCTAAAAGTTCACATTTAGGCATCGATTAAATAAGGCAATTGCTAAAGGGCTCAAAATGTGCAAAGTCATTATTTTTAAACCTTTACAGCCTAATATGGTTGTGGTTTCACAATAAACACTCGCACAGTCCCACAATTCTATGAGTTCCCATGCTGAAATTCTCTGCTATAAGCAAACATCAGGGCTGAGGAAGCTTAAATGGAAGCCTGTATTCCAGTGGCTCTTTACTTTGTAAAACATGTCCCAATGAAACACTTTGTACTTTGTGTATCACAACAACATGGCCTGTAGGAGTGATATGGCAACATATCTCTTCTCTGGAGGGAGAGATGATAAGCAACAGCTCTTTTCCTTTTCAAGTGAAGGCACGTCAACAGGTAATTGGGGTTCCTGATACTTTTCTTTCAGGAATGTATCAAAAATCTTTTTTAAATCACTAGGGTTTTATTGACAAAGTTTATGATCATTTTTAAGACATCTGGTGAGCTATATTGGCATACATTTGTGAAAGATGTGACTACTTAGAAAGGCCATGCCTTCCAAATGCACAGACACCTTGGTTCAATGGTTACTTGCGTGACCTTAGGCAGAAGGCTAGAGGGTTGGAACGGAAATAGAGTAGTTCCAAACTCGAGGTGTTCCACCTTGCGTGGCGTGAAGCTATTTTAGATTAAAAGCATGCTTTATTGGCTACGAAGCAGACCTATTACTGTGAACTGATCAACAAGAACAAGCATAACTCAAAGTTTTTGTTTGACATGGTGGCATTTCTTATTCGTGGACAGCCACCTGTTGGTCATTCTCCCTTTTCAGCACAGGACTTTCTGGACTATTTCGGGAAGAAAATAGAAGATAGGTTGAGTACATCTCAGCATGCTTTGGTGCAGTCATTGCACCCAGCTATTTGAGGTGGGGACTACCATTGAGGTGCTACCTAGATTTGCGAAATTTGATAGTGTTTCACTAGGTGTGCTGATGAAACTCGTGATGTCTACTAAAAGCACAACTTGTTTATTTGATCCTATACCAACAAAATTGTTTAAGGATCTGTGGCCCATTCTTGGGCCAACTGTGCTGGAAATTGTTAACCTTTCACTAAAGTCTGCATCTGTTTCAAATTTGCAGTGGTTAAACTATTGCTCAAGAAATCTAATCTCGATCCTGGTATACTGAAGAATTATAGGCTGATATCAAATCTATCATTCTGCTCTAAAGTTCTGGAAAAGGTGGTTTCACAGCAGCTTGTGGACCACCTTACTGAGAATGATCTTTTTGAGCCACTGCAGTCTGCTTTTAGAAAACATCACTCCACAGAAACAGCACTTATTAAAGTAGTTAATGATCTTCTGCGAGCAATGGACTCAGCTACCACTACAGTCTTGGTGTTGTTGGATCTTAGTGCTGCGTTTGACACCATTGATCATCATATTCTACTTGATAGATGAGATAATTGTTTTGGGATTACTGGAACTGCCCTTGCATGCATGGTTGACGTCTTATTTGTCTGGTCGTTCCCACTGTGTTTTGTGCAATGACACTACCTCTGATTTTAGGGGCATGAGGTTCGGGGTTCCGCAGGGATCTGTTCTGGGTCTGCTGCTGTTTTCCCTGTATATAGTACCCCTTGGGAACATATTGCGGTGTTTTGGGGTTGCTTTTCATTGCTATGCTGATGACACTCAGTTGTATATGCCGATAGCTGCTGGAAATCCTGTCCACATGGAATCTCTAGAGGACTGCCTTGCAGCAGTGAGAAGGTGGATGTCTAGTAACTTTCTACTTTTCAACTGTGATAAGACTGAAATGATGGTTCTTGGTCCAGCAAGACATCGGCATCAATTTGATTAGCTGGCCCTTAGCCTGAATTCATGTGTTATACATCATACTGACAAAGTGAGGAACCTTGGGGTAATTTTTGATCCTACGTTGTCCTTTGACCTCCACATTAGGGACATTACAAGGACTGCTTTCTTCCAATTCAGAAATATAGCGAAGATTGGTCCCATCATGTCTGTGGCTGATGCTGAGACTCTGATTCATGCTTTTATTTCTTCCAGACTGGATTATTGTAATGCTTTGTTTTCACTTGGCTTGGGACTCCGGCAAGGACGGTCGCATTCCTCCCCTCTCCTCTCCTCCTTTCTGCTCTCTATCTCTGCTCCGACCTTCAAAGTCCCAGCTTCATCAGACTGTGACTTCTTCAAATTATGATTTGGATTAACTATGGAATTGATCAGCTGGTCTCTCAACGCCAATGACACCATTTGTTTTCGACAAGGAGATCAGGGTTTGGGGACCCTGCGTGCCCTGATGGAACCTACCCAGCGGGATTTGCTCTTGACGCCTGAGAGAATGGTGTGTGACATGCGGCTCCACTCTCTGTGGAAGACATTGAGGATTTATTCGTATTTGCTTTTATGGTGGGAGGTTTGGTGCTGCTGATTTGTGCGCGGCCCTGACCCACAGGAATATTAGCAAGATGGCTGCTTCCAGAATTTTGTCCCCTCATCAGTCCGTCATAATTAATGAGTTGGGCAATGCTGTGTAATCTCAGACTGCGTGAACTCTTGAACTCAAACGCAAAATGGATTCAATCTCGGAACAAATCACTGCACTGCAAAGGAATGTACTGCTGAGGACCAGAGAATATTCTTCATAAATTTGGACTCTTGACGGTCAGGGGTGCAGTAAATAGAATTCTGTATCGCTCCGCCAAACATCAACATGGCAGCCTTATCGGCTCCTGAAGGCCAAATTCCCTGCTCTTCCCCCAGAAGGATCTACAGCCTTGGTGAAGGAATTCGGCCACCCCCTTCTCATCTACCCCCCCAGCCTGCTGTTGCCTAGCAACATCAGACTTTACACACACACACGGACAGAAACTGTCAGACTTTACACACACACGGACAGAAATTGAACTCATCTGCACACGACGCATGTCTCCCTCCCTCCATCCCTATCCCCCCCCCATGTCTCTCCACTCCACCCACCCTGGCTTCCTCCTTGCCACCTCGAAGGCAGCGCGATTTTTACTGCTGCAGCCTTCAACCCCCAGGCTGGGCAGCGCGGGCCCCTCCTGCTGCGGCCTTCACCCACTTTTCCTCAATTCGAAAGACGGACTACTTCAAGTTCAGTGCACATAAACAATGTCAAATGTATATGTGTTGTCTTTAATTTTGATGTGTGCCATTATTACGGTAAACAAGTAATAATTGTGGATTAATTGCTGTATCTCGTCTGAGGTAATTGGAGTGTAAACGTAATTGCCCTTTTTTGGGATCAATAAAGTTGTCTGAAGTCTGGTTTACCGCAGTCCAGCATCAGGGGTCTTCAACTGGTTCAAAATGTTGCTGCCAGACTTTTTACACGCAGCATACGGTTTGACCATATTACGCCGGTTCTGGCATTTATTCACTGGCTTCCAGTCTCTCTGAGATCTGATTTTAAAGTATTATTATTGACCTATAAAATTGTTCACGGACTGGCTCCCCCCTACTTGGCCGGCCTGGTTGAGTCCTACATGCCAGCTTGGGCTCTGCGTTCACAGGGTGCAGGCTGATTGTGTGTCCCTAAGGTGAAGAAAAAGTAAGCGGGTTACAGAGTTTTCTCTTACCACGACCCAGCTCTGTGGAATGATCTACCTGCACAGATCCGACAGTCGGACTCTGTGGAGACTTTTAAAGCCAGACTGAAGACCAGTGTTGCCACAGTTACTTTGAAAAAGTAATCCAATTACTCCTTGAAAAAGTAACTTAGTTACTTTACTGATTACTCAATTGGAAAAGTAACTATGATAGATTACTAGTTACTTTTTTAGTTACTTTCCCCAGCTGCAGATAACAACCCTCTGCCACTTCAACATGACAATGATACCTGTTTTGCCAAAACTCACTTTATAGTCACCCTTTCTTGACTTCAATGAAAATAAATACTTGTTTTATAAAAAATAAAGACCTCTTTCTTGACCTCATATGTAACTGTTGACAGCACTGTAACAGTAAAACTTGCAATTTCTAACCTACATTGTTTATAAATGTAACTATTAAATTCATTTTAACTTTTAAATTCTCTCTAAACATTTTACTTGTCGTAATTATTATTATTTTAAGTAGTATTAGTAGTTGTAGTAAAAAAACGACTTCAAAACTGGACCTTTAATCTAGGGGTGTTGTGGGGGGGCACATCCCTGCCCAACGCCCCCATTCTATCTGGATTCGCCCCTGCTTTGGCGTTTGAGCACAAAGAATGGATAACATTTATTTATGCAGAAAACATGACCAGATTTACAGGTAAAGTTTTATTGTGTTTTCACATCATGTGGTCTTCAGAAAGAGAGTTTAGGTGCATTTAAGTGGAAGATAGTGTTAGTTGTTGACGCGTCGCGGAGGATCAGCTGTTTTTAGCAGCAGATACAGAGCGGCTGAGCTCAGAATTCTAAATGAAGGAGAAAAAAAGCATAAAAATGTCTTTGTAAAGCTGAGTGCAGGTGTGGTGTTGTCACCGTGCTTTAAGAGGTGAGGACGAGTCGTAGCTGCTGCAAAAAATCACGGATGAAAAGCTCACAGCTCGCTTAAAGTGGGCAGTTCAGTCGAACCCCAACCTCCTGCCCACGGACCAAGTTTAATGCTGCTATTGACCCACAATGTAAAAATAATAGTAACGCACAGTGACTTGGAGAAGTAACTTTAATCTGATTACTGATTTGGAAAGATGTAACGTGTAATCTAACACGTTACTAAAAAAAAGTGGTTAGAGTAACACGTTACTAAGTAACGCGTTACCGGCATCACTGCTGAAGACACTTGTTTTCCCTGTTTTATCATTAGTATTTTACATGATTGTGTGTCTTCTGTTATTTCTTTTTTATTTATTTTATCATTTTATTTATTTATGTTTTAATTTTTTATTGTGTTTTGATATTAATTTTTTTTATGTTGCTTTTTAATGATGTTTGTGAAGCGGCTTGACTCATCGTGATTTGGCGCTATATAAACGAATAAATTTGATTTGATTTGATTTTGGTGTATGTGTACCAGCGACTGTCATCCCATTTAAATAAAGTCAGTAAAACACATAATAAGAGAAATACAAAACGGTCAAATGTAGTTTTGCGGAACTTTATATGTAACAGCAGGACATGAAGTGAGCATACCTTAAGTACTTGAACTTGTCCTTCATTTGTGGTGTCTTTCAGTAAATCACACAAGGATGGACATAATGACTGGGCATAGTTCTGCAAACAAACCATGGGAAAATTACACATTCATGTTTCTTTGGGTGCCCAAATATAAATATTCATTAAAATTCAGTATGTTGTGTGGAGCGCACTTGTGTAGGTGTACATCTCACCTGCAGGAACTCTGTGGCAGACAGGTACAGGTAGGCATTAACTATCTGAAAGCAGGTGCGCAGGTTCTCTGAGCTCAACTCTGAAACAGAACAAGAGATGTTACACCTTTAGTACACTGAACATAAGGGTTTAATTAACAGATGTAGTCAATTCACAGAGAAGCCACGTGGAAGCAAAGTAAAGAGACACCCCGGCTGGACAAAGCTGCTTGTCATCAAACACTTTTTTTTTTAATCTATGATGCCAGCTGAACGGAAAGTCTGAACAGTGGTGGGCACAGTTCCGCTAACTTTTTTGTTAGCTTTTCAGCTAACTTTGAAAACCATCAGCGGACCAACTAACTTCCGCTAAGTTTAGTTCAGATAACTTTCAGACCGCTAACATCTTTTTGTGGGCATAGTGAATAAAGCTTAATAGTTAAAAATATTTGGAAAGCCTAAAATCATACAATTTAGCTCCTGTCTGTTATGTGTTTTGTAGCAGACAGAGAGCTACAAGAGGTGGAGCTCAATCCTCTGTAGCAGAGAAGACCAGGCTACCAGAGAGAAAGGAAGAGAAAAAAAGGGAATCTGAAAACTGAAAACACCACTTAAGTGTGATTCAGCATGTATAGCAAATGTGTGGCACTTGATATTCACACTCCCATCCAGTAGATGACAGTGTTCTGTACAGAACACTGTATAAAACACTGCCATCTACTGGATGGGAGTGGGAATACCAAGTGCCACACATTCACTATACGTGCTGAATCACACTTCACAGATTTTTTTTTTTTTTTTTTTTTTACAAATGAAATGATTTATTTGTAAAAACCAACACACACATTACACTAGCTTCTGCGTTGATTTTTACCAATAAATAAACCGATCAACCACTGACTGGACAAGGCTCATTTTTCCCATAATGCCTTTTGGCATGTGTGTCGGTAAATGCTCAAACCTTCAGAAGTAGTGCATGACTTTACAACTAAAACATATAGCTGATATTTCACTTTGTACAAACGACAGAGGTGACATTAATTTTCAAAACCTGTCCGGAATTAGTTTGCTTAAAATTTTAACAATAAGTCAAAACTGCTTTGATTTGGATGTCTTCTGCAACACGTCTGCAAGAATGCATGGCTGTAAAAATAAATCATCTTTTTTTCTTTCCCTTCCTTTCTCTCTGGTCGTCAGGTCTCTTTTGCTGAGAGAAGGCTGATCTCAGACAGAAGCGCTCGCTCGTTGTTGTTTGTGATTACCTTTGAATTTACTCAGAAGTATCAATAGCAGCCAGTGCACTGGAGTTAATAAAAGTTATCGGTTTAGCTGTAACTTCCCCTAAATTTTTTAGGGTTTTATGGGTTTAGCATTATAAAAGTTATCTTTTCAGTTAGCAGATTAACTGTTATCAAAGTTAACTTTTTGGTTAGCTGTGCCTACCACTGAGTCTGAGTAGGTGTGTTCGCTGCACATTCATTACTAACCTCCAACGTTTAGACCCTTACAACCAGAGCAGCTCATGGCCATACTTATGTTGCAACTGTGACATTTTATAGTGACCAATTCTCAAAAAAAAAAAAAAAGAAAGAAAGAAAATGTAATATTAGGACACTGTTGGAAAGCACAGCACCTCCTGGGGGAAAAAGATATGCATACACTTTACTGGAACAGATGTAAATCAATGCTTTTAGGGCCAGGTTTTTTTTTTTTTTTTTAAGAAAAGTCAGGGGATACACACAACAACATTTCCAAGTCCAAGTAATTATGTCTTGCAGTTGATTTTGAAAATCCATCCACAATAAATAGAAAGCAGGGTTCTCCCTAGAAATTTTTAGTATACTGGTGCTGTTGGCAATTATCACCCGAGACGGCAAGCGCTGCGAGTCATTTCGACTGGTTTTAGATGCACTGAAAGCAAGAATAATGGACAAAAAATTACGATGTTGCAATATCAAAGTTCTTTTTTGTATTTTTCTGCCTAAGTTAAGAAAATAAATGACACTGAAAAGTTTAGGAACACATTAATATTTGATGGACGCAGTATTTGCCGTCTTCTTTAAAAATGACAAACTATTTTTAATCCAGTAAGACAGGCAGAGTTTTTATGTCATGTTGACAGTTTAGGGTTTTTTTTTTTTCTTTCTTTCTTTTCAAAATTTCTGAGTGGGACAATATAACCCCTAATTGTCTTGTTTGAACAAGAGCTAAATCTGGACGGATTTGATTGTCAAATCAGAATCAAATTTATTGCCAAGTAAGTTCTCACATACAACTAATTTCATCTGGGGACATTGGTGCATAAACAACAATAATAAAAAGAAAATGAAAATAATAATTCTGGAAGAAGTAAAGGAGTAATTTTGCTCTTTTAAAGATGAAATCCTTGATGAAAAATTTTCTGAATCAGTTTTTCACACTTTACTGTTTCACTGAAGCTGTGTGGTGAAGATGGTCATTAATAAAAAATGCTTTGCTTTTTTTTTTTTTTTTTTTTTTACAGCGTCTGCTATTCACACTTTTTTCTTCTCTCCTCTCCTCTCTAATCCCCTCTCACTAGCTCCTCCTCTCTGTGTGAGGGAATGAGAGACTCTTCACTCTCACACCGTATCTGAGCAAACTTTGGAAACATGAAGGCTTTCAACTATAAAATAAAGCCTATAAATGAATTTCTGGAGCTATGCAAGCAGAAGGAGCTCTTTTTATCTGAAGACTTTGACAGCATTTTTTTTCACTGTGTTCTCTCTCCGAACTGCAGCACTGTTCTGCTCGGCTCTCTGCCGGCAGGGGAGGGGTGAGTGGACAGTTCAGCACAGACAGCATGGCTGCATTTTAGAAAACTACCTGAGAGCAGAGAACAATAAAACGGCACTGTGATAACACTATGATGGCGCAGCGCCATTGTTCCATTGTCTGGGGAGAACCCTGGAAAGAGTATTCAGTAGTTGATAAATCTGTTTAAAGCTGATTCACTTCAACAACACAGCTATAATACAGGAAACAGGTTCATCAGGGAAGCTCCCAAAAGATGGATGACCCTGAAAGAGCTGCAAGCTCCTGTGATGGAAAGTGCTGAAACGATGCACAGTTGCTTTAACAGTTACAGCTTCATAGTAGAGTGGCAAGAAGAAATTCAGCTGCAGTTTACGAGAAGGCACAAGAGGAAACTCGGGCCTGGATTTAATGTTTCTTCCTTTTTAAATAAAAAAAACATCCTTTTTCTGGATGAGCTCTTTGTTGACAACATTTCAAAAAAGATGCAACAGAGAAATAGCACAGCAATGGGTTTAAAACATTAAAAGAAAGCTGAAATATCTGTTTATCTGTCACAATTAATCCATATCACAGCACTGTGCACAAGAGGTTGTGAGGGTGTATTAATAGAGAACACATCTAAATTATTTAGAATGCTCTTGCCTTAGCAAAATTCTCTATTCTAACTATAAACAACATACTTTTCTCTCTTTTTTTGGCATTTGCTATATTGGTTAGCTCATTAACTCATTAGCTCATTATGGGTGGTAATCCCTCAGTGGTGAGGAAGATTGCCTCTTGATCGATTCACTTCCTGTTCCGGAGCACAGCGGTGTTTTGCTGTATCTGTTAATTTTGGCTCTCTGTTGGGACTGTTTACACAGAGACTGCTACCTGCTGCTTTGGACTTTGAACTAATAGTCTTTTTCAAGACTTTTTTACTTTTTTACCTTTTTATTTTATTTTTTTTTTTTACTTTTTTACTTGACTCTACTGGTGGTCGGCTCTCACTGCGGTATTGTATCACTTCTTGTTCCGGAGCACAGCGGTGTTTTTCTGTATCTGTTAGCTGTTTGATCTGCGCAGTTAGATTGATCTAGTTATCTAGATTACGATTTGTTTCCCAGTGTAATCTTTACGTGCCTTAACTAAAGCACTCCTTCTGCTGAATCACCTCTAAATTATTTACACATTATTCGCTTTGCGTGTTTTTAGGAATCCGCTAGCTTAGCGTAGCTACTAGCTCTTAGCCGATTTAGCATGGCGGCTTCTCCTGTCTCTCCCGCACTTTTCTGCTCTGGGTGTGAAATGTTTAGTTATTCCTCGGCCTCCTTTAGCAGTAATGGTACTTGTAATAAGTGTAGCTTATTCGTAGCTTTGGAGGCCAGGCTGGGCGAATTGGAGACTCGGCTCCGCACCGTGGAAAATTCTACAGCTAGCAAGGCCCCTGTAGTCGGTGCGGACCAAGGTAGCTTAGCCGCCGTTAGTTCCCCCCTGGCAGATCCCGAGCAGCCGGGAAAGCAGGCCGACTGGGTGACTGTGAGGAGGAAGCGTAGCCCTAAACAGAAGCCCCGTGTACACCGCCAACCCGTTCACATCTTTAACCGTTTTTCCCCACTCGACGATACACCCGCCGAGGATCAAACTCTGGTTATTGGCGACTCTGTTTTGAGAAATGTGAAGTTAGCGACACCAGCAACCATAGTCAATTGTCTTCCGGGGGCCAGAGCAGGCAACATTGAAGGAAATTTGAAACTGCTGGCTAAGGCTAAGCGTAAATTTGGTAAGATTGTAATTCACGTCGGCAGTAATGACACCCGGTTACGCCAATCGGAGGTCACTAAAATTAACATTGAATCGGTGTGTAACTTTGCAAAAACAATGTCGGACTCTGTAGTTTTCTCTGGGCCCCTCCCCAATCAGACCGGGAGTGACATGTTTAGCCGCATGTTCTCCTTGAATTGCTGGCTGTCTGAGTGGTGTCCAAAAAATGAGGTGGGCTTCATAGATAATTGGCAAAGCTTCTGGGGAAAACCTGGTCTTGTTAGGAGAGACGGCAGCCATCCCACTTTGGATGGAGCAGCTCTCATTTCTAGAAATCTGGCCAATTTTCTTAAATCCTCCAAACCGTGACTATCCAGGGTTGGGACCAGGAAGCAGAGTTGTAGTCTTACACACCTCTCTGCAGCTTCTCTCCCCCTGCCATCCCCTCATTACCCCATCCCCGTAGAGACGGTGTCTGCTCCCAGACTACCAATAACCAGCAAAAATCTATTTAAGCATAAAAATTCAAAAAGAAAAAATAATATAGCACCTTCAACTGCACCACAGACTAAAACAGTTAAATGTGGTCTATTAAACATTAGGTCTCTCTCTTCTAAGTCCCTGTTGGTAAATGATATAATAATTGATCAACATATTGATTTATTCTGCCTAACAGAAACCTGGTTACAGCAGGATGAATATGTTAGTTTAAATGAGTCAACACCCCCGAGTCACACTAACTGTCAGAATGCTCGTAGCACGGGCCGGGGTGGAGGATTAGCAGCAATCTTCCATTCCAGCTTATTAATTAATCCAAAACCCAGACAGAGCTTTAATTCATTTGAAAGCTTGTCTCTTAGTCTTGTCCATCCAAATTGGAAGTCCCAAAAACCAGTTTTATTTGTTATTATCTATCGTCCACCTGGTCGTTACTGTGAGTTTCTCTGTGAATTTTCAGACCTTTTGTCTGACTTAGTGCTTAGCTCAGATAAGATAATTATAGTGGGCGATTTTAACATCCACACAGATGCTGAGAATGACAGCCTCAACACTGCATTTAATCTATTATTAGACTCTATTGGCTTTGCTCAAAAAGTAAATGAGTCCACCCACCACTTTAATCATATCTTAGATCTTGTTCTGACTTATGGTATGGAAATAGAAGACTTAACAGTATTCCCTGATAACTCCCTTCTGTCTGATCATTTCTTAATAACATTTACATTTACTCTGATGGACTACC
Organism: Thalassophryne amazonica; assembly: GCF_902500255.1. Classification (NCBI taxonomy): domain Eukaryota; kingdom Metazoa; phylum Chordata; class Actinopteri; order Batrachoidiformes; family Batrachoididae; genus Thalassophryne; species Thalassophryne amazonica. The sequence goes on along the minus strand of NC_047107.1, from coordinate 73,337,959 downwards.
CAGCAGTGGGGAATAAGTTTCATTACACTAGAAGTCTTTCAGAAAGCGCTGTAACTAGGTTTAAGGATATGATTCCTTCTTTATGTTCTCTAATGCCATATACCAACACAGTGCAGAGTAGCTACCTAAACTCTGTAAGGGAGATAGAGTATCTCGTCAATAGTTTTACATCCTCATTGAAGACAACTTTGGATGCTGTAGCTCCTCTGAAAAAGAGAGCTTTAAATCAGAAGTGTCTGACTCCGTGGTATAACTCACAAACTCGTAGCTTAAAGCAGATAACCCGTAAGTTGGAGAGGAAATGGCGTCTCACTAATTTAGAAGATCTTCACTTAGCCTGGAAAAAGAGTCTGTTGCTCTATAAAAAAGCCCTTCGTAAAGCTAGGACATCTTTCTACTCATCACTAATTGAAGAAAATAAGAACAACCCCAGGTTTCTTTTCAGCACTGTAGCCAGGCTGACAAAGAGTCAGAGCTCTATTGAGCTGAGTATTCCATTAACTTTAACTAGTAATGACTTCATGACTTTCTTTGCTAACAAAATTTTAACTATTAGAGAAAAAATTACTCATAACCATCCCAAAGACGTATCGTTATCTTTGGCTGCTTTCAGTGATGCCGGTATTTGGTTAGACTCTTTCTCTCCGATTGTTCTGTCTGAGTTATTCTCATTAGTTACTTCATCCAAACCATCAACATGTTTATTAGACCCCATTCCTACCAGGCTGCTCAAGGAAGCCCTACCATTATTTAATGCTTCGATCTTAAATATGATCAATCTATCTTTGTTAGTTGGCTATGTACCACAGGCTTTTAAGGTGGCAGTAATTAAACCATTACTTAAAAAGCCATCACTTGACCCAGCTATCTTAGCTAATTATAGGCCAATCTCCAACCTTCCTTTTCTCTCAAAAATTCTTGAAAGGGTAGTTGTAAAACAGCTAACTGATCATCTGCAGAGGAATGGTCTATTTGAAGAGTTTCAGTCAGGTTTTAGAATTCATCATAGTACAGAAACAGCATAGTGAAGGTTACAAATGATCTTCTTATGGCCTCGGACAGTGGACTCATCTCTGTGCTTGTTCTGTTAGATCTCAGTGCTGCTTTTGATACTGTTGACCATAAAATTTTATTACAGAGATTAGAGCATGCCATAGGTATTAAAGGCACTGCGCTGCGGTGGTTTGAATCATATTTGTCTAATAGATTACAATTTGTTCATGTAAATGGGGAATCTTCTTCACAGACTAAAGTTAATTATGGAGTTCCACAAGGTTCTGTGCTAGGACCAATTTTATTCACTTTATACATGCTTCCCTTAGGCAGTATTATTAGACGGTATTGCTTAAATTTTCATTGTTACGCAGATGATACCCAGCTTATCTATCCATGAAGCCAGAGGACACACACCAATTAGCTAAACTGCAGGATTGTCTTACAGACATAAAGACATGGATGACCTCTAATTTCCTGCTTTTAAACTCAGATAAAACTGAAGTTATTGTACTTGGCCCCACAAATCTTAGAAACATGGTGTCTAACCAGATCCTTACTCTGGATGGCATTACCCTGACCTCTAGTAATACTGTGAGAAATCTTGGAGTCATTTTTGATCAGGATATGTCATTCAAAGTGCATATTAAACAAATATGTAGGACTGCTTTTTTGCATTTACGCAATATCTCTAAAATCAGAAAGGTCTTGTCTCAGAGTGATGCTGAAAAACTAATTCATGCATTTATTTCCTCTAGGCTGGACTATTGTAATTCATTATTATCAGGTTGTCCTAAAAGTTCCCTAAAAAGCCTTCAGTTAATTCAAAATGCTGCAGCTAGAGTACTGACGGGGACTAGAAGGAGAGAGCATATCTCACCCATATTGGCCTCTCTTCATTGGCTTCCTGTTAATTCTAGAATAGAATTTAAAATTCTTCTTCTTACTTATAAGGTTTTGAATAATCAGGTCCCATCTTATCTTAGGGACCTCGTAGTACCATATTACCCCAATAGAGCGCTTCGCTCTCAGACTGCAGGCTTACTTGTAGTTCCTAGGGTTTGTAAGAGTAGAATGGGAGGCAGAGCCTTCAGCTTTCAGGCTCCTCTCCTGTGGAACCAGCTCCCAATTCAGATCAGGGAGACAGACACCCTCTCTACTTTTAAGATTAGGCTTAAAACTTTCCTTTTTGCTAAAGCTTATAGTTAGGGCTGGATCAGGTGACCCTGAACCATCCCTTAGTTATGCTGCTATAGACGTAGACTGCTGGGGGGTTCCCATGATGCACTGTTTCTTTTTCTTTTTGCTCTGTATGCACCACTCTGCATTTAATCATTAGTGATCGATCTCTGCTCCCCTCCTCAGCATGTCTTTTTCCTGGTTCTCTCCCTCAGCCCCAACCAGTCCCAGCAGAAGACTGCCCCTCCCTGAGCCTGGTTCTGCTGGAGGTTTCTTCCTGTTAAAAGGGAGTTTTTCCTTCCCACTGTAGCCAAGTGCTTGCTCACAGGGGGTCGTTTTGACCGTTGGGGTTTTACATAATTATTGTATGGCCTTGCCTTGCAATATGGAGCGCCTTGGGGCAACTGTTTGTTGTGATTTGGCGCTATATAAAAAAAATTGATTGATTGATTGATTGATTAACATACATGTGAAGTCTTACTAGCCAGGACGAAATACCATTTGTAGATATTCAATTCTTATCTTATTTTAATTAATAATAATAATAATAATTTAATTTTAATTCTCAATTACACTTTTTAAATTGTATGCAATAAGTCTTGCTCACATAATTGTCTTTAGAAAACAATGGAAAGCCATTAAAGCTTTGACAATGCAGGACGTTGAAGTAATGTCCTAACAAAAGAACTTGCTACAGATATCAATCACAAGAAACAAGGTGCACCTGCGCACCATGTCCCTTACTAATACATCAGTAAATCCAAAAAAGTTTGGTCCACCAAGATTTTTTTTGAAGGATTTGTGAAGGAAGGTTAACAAGACATTAATTTGATGCCTGTTCCTATGACCACATTTTTACAATTACATGAATGCAAAAACACACAGAACCCTAAATTTGCATAATGATAATTTGTAATATTTTCCGGCTGAACCTTAGGGTAAAGAGGTTGGATAAGGACAGAAGAGTGACTTAAATACACTTCAAATTACAACCCCGATTCCAATGAAGTTGGGATGTTGTGAAAAATGTAAATAAAAACAGAATACAATGATTTGCAAATCCTCTTCAACCTATATTCAACTGAATACACCACAATGACAAGATATATAATGTTCAAACTGATAAACTTTATTGTTTTTGAGCAAATATTTGCTCATTTTGAAATGGATGCCTGCAACATTTTTCAAAAAAGCTGGGACAGTGGTATGTTTACCACTGTTTTACGTCACCTTTCCTTCTAACAACACTCAAGCATTTGGGAACTGTGGACTCTAATTGTTGAAGCTTTGCAGGTAGAATTCTTTACCATTCTTGCTTGATGTACGACATCAGTTGTTCAACAGTTCAGGGTCTCCATTGTCGTGTTTTGCGCTTCACAATGCACCACACATTTTCAATGGGCATCAGGTCTAGACTGCAGAAAGATCCTTTACACCAGGGGTGCCCAAGTTCGGTCCTCGAGATCTACCTTCCTGACACTCTTAGTTGTCTCCCTGTCCCAACACACTTGAATCCAATAAAAGCTTTTAATGAGCCTTTAATGAGTGTCAGGAAGGTAGATCTCGAGGACCGAACCTGGGCACCCCTGCTTTATACAATGTCGGGGTTTAACGCATTGCTGCATGAGGGATCGAAGGTCACAGGCATTCAATGTTGGTTTTCAGCCTTGTCGCTTACGTGTAGAAAGTTCTCTAGATTCTCTGAATCTTCTGATCATATTATGGACAGTAGATGATGGAAACTCTAAATTCCTTGCATGAACGTTGAGAAACATTGTTCTTAAACTGTTGGACTATTTTTTCATGCAGTTGTTAAAGTGGTGATCCTCGCCCCATCTTTGCTTGTGAATGGCTGAGCCTTTTTGGGATGCTCCGTTTATACGCAATCATGACGCTCACTTGTATCCAATTAGGTGTTCTTTGAGCATTCATCAACTTTCCCAGTCTTTTGTTGCCCCGTCCCAACTTTTTTGAAACGTGTTGCAGGCATCCATTTGCACAAAAACAACAAAGTTTATCAGTTTGAACATTAAATATCTTGTCTTTGTGGTGTATTCAATTGAATATAGGTTGAAGAGGATTCGCAAATCATTGTATTCTGTTTTTATTTACATCTTACACAGCGTCCCAACTTCATTGGAATTGCGGTTATAAAAATAAATATAAGATTCATTAATGCACACCCTATGACTGCTGGGATAGGTGACTCTTAATTGGAGTAAGCGGCTGAAGATGAGTGACTGAGTGAGCGAGTGTATATGATCAGAAGCTTTTAACAAAGTTTAAAAAAAACTTTTCGAGGGACAGCATGGATGATGTATAAATCTGGCTGTCATCAGCATAAAAGTGGAAAGTGATGGTGTGTTTTCTCATAATGGAGCCCAGGGGAAGTAGGTACAGAGAAAGCATAAGGGGTCATAGAATGTGGGGTCCTAGGGGTCCTAGGTGATTGGAAATCACCTAGTCTCACACAAGTAGTCCTATCTGCTAGATAGGACCTAAACCAGACCAGGGCACAACCGTGAATCCCAACTAGGTGCTGTAAGTGGTCAAGTAAAATGTTGTGGTCCACAGTATCAATTACTGCTATTAGGTTGATTAACACAAGAATCATATAATCACCGGCATTGTTAGGATGTAGTTAAAAACTCATAGTAAAGCCGACTCTGCTGTGAAAAGTTTTAAAAGTTGACTGAAAGACCTCAAAGATCTTGTGCTTCTCCAGTAATGTCTTTAGCTAAGTGTAAACAACTTTTGCAAGATTTTCAAAATAAAAGGCAGTTTAGAGATGAGTCTAAAATTGGAGAACAGATTACAATCAAGTGCAGGTTTTTAAAAGGGGTTGCACCACAGTGTGTTTAAAACTAAAAGGGTGTCAGGATTTGGGTCTTGCCAGCTTTTATTTCTTGGCTCTGTGTTCTTCAGTTACATTTTGTTTATTCTCTTTTGGGGTTTTGTTTTGTTTGGGTCTGTCTTTCCTGTCTGTCTCTGCTGGCTCTTGGTGGTGGGTGTTTCCCTCTGTCTGGCCACGCCCTCCTTCTGGTGTGTTCCACGCACACCTGTTCTCTATCTGCAACTCATCACCTGGGTGTATTTAAGCTCCTCATTGTGCCTTATTCCCTCGCCAGATTGTAGCGCCTTGTGCCTCTTTCCAGCTCTGTTTCTTGTATTTCCTTGCCTTGCTTCGTTTGCCTCATCGTGTTTTTTGACTACCTGCCTGTGTACCTTGACCACGCCTAAGCCTGATGTTTTTGTTACTGTTCCTCTTTTTGGACTGCCTATCTGTGTACCGACTCCAGCCTGTTTACAGAGTAAACGTCTTATCTCCACTGAGCTGTGTGCCTGCATCTTGCATTTGTGTCCAGCCCGTCTTTCTTGTCAAATCTGATAGTACAATCTGGCCAACAATGGACACAGCAGACGCCTTCCAGCTGGCGGTACGCCACCACAGTCGGCAGCTCGCTCTGCAAGAGGACCAGCTAGCCACTCAGAACTCAGGAATTAGTGAGTTAGCCAAGGGGCAGGAGTCTTTCATGGCCTCAGTGAGCTCTCAGATGGAGCAACTACTCACTACCATTAAGCATCAGACCACAACTCAGAATGTCCTGTATTCATTGATTCTGGGGCTGATTCTAATCTCATGTCATCCTCTGTTGCCAGGTCCCTCCATCTGAAATTTTATCAGCTTTTGCGCCCATTGGTGGTCCGTGCGATGGATGGCCATGAATTAGGTCAAATTGTGTACCGCACCCAATTTGTTTGCATGATAATTTGTGGCAATCATTCTGAACAAATTAGTTTTCATGTATTTGATAACATGACTCACTTTGTGATTCTGGGGCACCCTTGGATGCGACACCATAAACCTAGTCTAGACTGGACTCGGTAAAATTGAAGCATGGGGATCTTCTTGCGAAAAATCTTGCCTGTCTGCACCTGAGGTTCCGACCAATATTACTAACTCTGATCTAGAGGGCGTACCCATTTGTTACCATGATTTAGCGCTAGTCTTTAGCAAAGCTAAGGCTAAGTCTCTACCTCCGCATCGGGAGTACGACTGTGCCATCGATCTTCTCCCTGGGGTGACTCCTCCCCGGGGAAAATTGTTTTCTCTTTCAGCTCCCGAATGAGCAACGATGAATTCGTACATCCAGGAGTCACTGGATGCTGGATTGATTCGTCCATCGTCATCCCCCACTGGAGCCAGGTTCTTCTTCGTTGAAAAGAAGGATAAGTCACTTCGTCCTTGCATTGACTATCGGGGGTTAAATGACATCACCGTTAAAAATCGCTATCCTCTGCCAGTGATTTTGTCCGCTTTTGAGCTGTTAGAGGGTGCTAAAGTGTTCGCAAAATTAGATCTTCGTAATGCCTACCATTTGGTCAGGCAGGGAGATGAATGGAAGACTGCTTTTAACACCCCAACTGGGCACTATGAGTACCTGGTGATGCCTTTTGGGCTCACAAATGCCCCACCTGTCTTCCAGAATTTGGTAAAAGACGTTTTACGAGAATACTTGAATAGATTTGTTTTTGTTTACCTGGATGACATCTTGATCTTCTCTCCCAATTGCCACACACATACTCAGCATGTCCGTTCTGTCCTGCAGACCTTATTACAGAATGACCTTTTCGTCAAGGCAGAAAAGTGCAAATTCCACATGTCCACAGTTTCGTTTCTGGGATTCGTCATCTCTGAGGGAGAGATTCAAATGGACCCAAACAAGGTGGCGGCAGTGCGTGAGTGGGCAGTTCCAAGCAATCGGAAGGATGTACAAAGATTCTTGGGATTTGCTAACTTTTATCGGAAATTTATTAGGAAATTTAGTACCATCGCTGCACCACTCCATAACGCAACCTCGTCCCTTCAGGCATTCAAGTGGACGCCTGAATGTGATGAGGCATTCCAGGTCCTAAAGCAACGCTTCACCGCTGCCCCTGTGCTATACCTTCCTGACCCTGCACGGCAGTTCGTGGTCGAGGTTGATGCTTCTGATATCGGTGTGGGAGCGATTCTGTCGCAAATGAGTCCCAAAGATAAGAAGTTGCATCCATGTGCCTATCTGTCCCGTGAGTTGTCGGCGGCAAAACAAAATTACTCCATCGGCGACCGCGAACAGCTGGCGGTAAAAGTGGCCTTGGAGGAGTGGGGTCACTGGCTTGAGGGGACACAACTGCCATTTCTGGTGTACACAGATCATAAAAACCTCACTTATCTCCGCACCGCGAAGTGCTTAAATGCTTGTCAGGCCCGTTGGGCAATCTTTTTCAGACGATTCAACTTTGTTATCTCGTACCGACCCGGTTCGAAAAATGGAAAGCCTGACGCCTTGTCCAGGCAATACGATAAAGCCGATACACCTTCTCACCCCGGCAATATCCTCCCAGCATCATGTTTTATCTCGGCCATTACGTGGGAGGTGGAATCACGGGTAAAGGAAGCCCTCCGCAACGATTGTGTGCCTTCTAATTGTCCACCGGGCAAGTTATTTGTGCCTGACGCCCTTGGGGGGGGGGGGGGGGGGGGGGAATCGAGTGGGCCCACAATTTTCGTGTCCGTGTGCGGTTTTCGTGTCATCCTGACGGTTCATGTAGTGCAACAACATTTTTGGTGGCCGCAGCTGGTTGCGGATGTCACTGAATATGTAAATGCCTGTCATAGTTGTGATATGCACAAGTCCTCATCACGCCCACCTGCGGGCTCATTACTACCCCTGCCCGTTCCCAAACAGCCTTGGACTCACATTACAATGGACTTTGTAACTGGTCTTCCCCTCTCATGAGGCAACACTGTGATCTTGACTGTAGTAGACAGATTATCCAAAATGTGTCATTTTGTGCCATTACCCAGTTTGCCTACTGCCAAGGGAACTGCTGAAATTATGTTAACTTATGTTAAATGATGTTTCGTCTCCATGGTTTTCCCCAGGATATCGTCTCCAACCGGGGCCCGCAGTTTGTGTCCAGGTTCTGGAGGGAGTTCTGTCGCTTACTCGGGGCCACCTCCAGTCTCACGTCCGGCTATCATCCCCAAGCAAACGGTCAGACCAAAAGATATAATCGGAAATTGGAAAAAGGTCTTAGAATTTTGTGTTCTCAGCATCCCTCCACCTGGTCCTCCCAACTGCCTTGGATTGAGTTAGATCACAACAGTCTGCCTTCTGCTTCTTCTGGTTTCTACCCTTTTCAGGTGGTGTTTGGTCATCCTCCCTCTTTGTTTTCTTCCTCCACCCTTCGGTCCCCGGTCCCGTCTGCCCTAAGTCTGTTTGTCAGGTGCCAACAAACCTGGGAGCGGGCACGTCATGCCCTATGCCGTTCCTCAACACAATACAAAGCTGCCGCTGACCGCAAATGATCCTCGGCTCCTGTCTACATGCCTCGTCAGAAAGTCTGGCTCTCCACCCGGCATTTCCCGCTACAGGGTGTTCCTCGGAAACTGGCTCCCAGGTTCGTTGATCCTTCACCGTGTCCAAGGTCATTAACCCTGTTTCTGTCCGTCTTCGTTTGCCTGGTTCTATGCATGTTCACCCCACCTTTCATGTCAGTCATGTCCAACCCTTTAAGTCCAGCCCTTTGTGCCCTCCGGCCGTTCCCCCGCCTCGCGCCCAGTTCGTGGGGGGGGGGGTGGCGCGGGGGGGCGGTGCGGTCTTCTCTGTGCGTCGGCTTCTGGCTTCATGTTGGAAGGGCCGCGGGTGTCAGTATTTGGAGGACTGGGAGGAGTACAGCGCCGAGGAGCGGTCGTGGATTCCCTCCCGCTTTATCCTGGACCCCTCTCTCATTCGGGATTTTCATGCCTCTCACCCTGCCGCGCCTGGGCCGTCGGGAGCCGGCCTTTGGGGGGGGGGGTACTGTCAGGATTTGGGTCTTGCCAGCTTTTATTTCTTGGCTCTGTGTTCTTCAGTTACATTTTGTTTATTCTCTTGTGGGTTTTTTTGTTTGGGTCTGTCTTTCCTGTCTGTCTCTGCTGGCTCTTGGTGGTGGGTGTTTCCCTCTGTTTGGCCACGCCCTCCTTCTGGTGTGTTCCACGCACACCTGTTCTCTATCTGCACCTCATCACCTGGGTGTATTTAAGCTCCCCATTATGCCTTACTCCCTCGCCATATTGTAGTGCCTTGTGCCTCCTTCCAGCTCTGTTTCTTGTATTTGTTTGCCTCGCTTCGTTTGCCTCATAGTGTTTTTTGACTACCTGCCTGTGTACCTTGACCACGCCTAAGCCTGATGTTTTTGTTACTGTTGCTCTTTTTGGACTGCCTATCTGTGTACCGACTCCAGCCTGTTTACAGAGTAAGCGCCTTATCTCCACTGAGCTGTGTGCCTGCGTCTTGCATTTGTGTCCAGCCCGTCTTGCCTGTCAAATCTGATAGAGGGAATATATACCAGATGACAAACTCCTGTTCATAATGGCAAGACTGGATTGTCTTGTATTACAAAAAACCTCTTCAAGGAAGTGAGGAGGGACAACATCACATGGAGAACCTGAGGGCTTAATATGCTCAGTCATATTCTGCAAGAACAACAAAGACACTGGATCAAATTTATGAAACACTGCAGAACAGGGAACAGAGTCAGAGGGGTCAGATGGTGGAACAGGGAAACAGAAAGCCTTCGCAGAAGCAACCTTGTTAATAAAAAAGTCCAGGAAGCTATTGCACAGTTTAGTGGATGCTTCGATGCAGGCAGGCTGAAGGTCATTTAGAACACTCAATAGTTTTAAAAAGTACACCCGAGTTGTTCCCGTTGGACTCAAAGATAATGGATAGAAGTTCCCCTTTTAGCCTCTTTAAAAGTTTCCTGATAGCCAGTGGTCCTTTAAAACCTGGAGATCTGCAGTCTGTCCACTTTCCACCTCCGCGGCACTCCTTTCTAGCTACACAAGTTCTGTCACTGAACCAGGGCTCAGGTTTGGCCTTAACATTACAGATTTTAATGGACCCACAGAGTCCAGTATGGTTGTGCAGGAGGAGTTGTACAGGAACTGAACTCCTCTGTATTGGTAGATGTTGAGTCAGATGGGATGCACAGTTGGTCGAAAACAGCACAAAACCAACCAGCAGTTAAGGGGTTAAACGTCCAAAGGGTTCAAACACGAGTGACAGATACATCTGCAGCACACGAGAATTCAACTTGGAACAGAATAGGCATGTAGTCAGAAAATACATTGTCACAGATCTCAAGGTTACACAAAGACAAACTATAGGACAGAACAAGATATAGTGTATGCCCACGTTCATGTTTGGGACCACTCACACACTGCATCAGATTAAAAGAGTCTGCAAGGCTAAGAAAGTCTTTCACAAACAGCTTGTCGGGGCAACACACGTATATTAAAAACACCAATAAAAAGTGCACAATCATACTTTGGCATGGTTTCAACTAGGAGTTCAGAAAAGTCTTTCAAAAAGGCGTCATTGTATTTGGGGGGAACAGTAGGTGACCGTGCACAGCACCAGTTCAGAGTGACCCACCTCGAATAAGGTAATTTCAAAATTAGGATACAATAAAATGGCAAGCTGTTTACATTTAGAATTGCTTTTAAGAAGAGTTGCAGTTCCTCCTCCATGGCCCGATTATTGCAGGGAGTTAAAATAAGAGCATCCAGCTGGTACAAGCTCGACTAGAGCGCTGCACTCACCAACATCGATTCAGGTTTCTGTAATGCTGAGGAATTCCAGCGAATAAGCATGGAAAAAACCCCTCCGGATGAAAGTTTTATTCAGCAGTGGTCTTCCGTTCACCAGGCCAATCCTGGCCGGAGCTGGAGCCAGTAGTCCAGTAGATCATGAAGCCCGGGGCAGAGACCTCACGAGATGGTGGTTCACACCGCAATAAGGGAGCCGGATGGTACAGGAGTCCCTCAAAGGAGCCAGCGATAGGTACCAGGTATGCATCAACTGGATCCAGGAAGCACCAGGTTCACGAAAGGAGACGGTAATTCATGTCCTGTCTGAGAGATGCACGATCAGTGTGCCAAAAGGAATCTCCACTTCAACAGTCGGCCAGCGTGTTTACTGCAGCGACGGGTACACTTTCACCGAGGAGGTAGAGCTGGGGCCCGGTAAAGGTTGGGAGGAATCCACACCAGGAGTGGGGGAAAGGTTTTTGGTCTATAGTGTTTAGGCACACTTGAAACTATGATTGAATTTCAGAGATCCAGAAATACTGGAGATTATAAACCAACAGAAACTCTGGTTGTAAAGTGCAAAGTGCCAATAACAATAAAAACAATAACATAGTCCACTGTGTGAGCAGCAGACGCCCAGCCGAACACACTGGCGCCATCTTGCCAGTCCTTGAGTGTAACTCCAATCTTTCATTCATCTAACGGGCAACGTGAGCATTTCAGGGCTTCGGGTACATTTCCTACTTGAAACCAAGAATTCACAAAGAGCTTTGACCTCTCACTGTTCCATTATAAAAACATCTAATTTTGAGAGTTTTATGGTTCTTGAGTTTTAAGATACAAAAGTTTGCCAGAAGGATGAATGGAAGGATGGACTTTCTCCTGACAAACATAAGTTACAGTTGTGAATAATAACCACATAAATGTGAAAGTCTCAATTTATTATGCAAAAAAAGATTAATCAAGGTTATGAAGATGTATGGAACTTTCAGCTATACACATGCCACTTTTGCCAAACCTAAACATTCTCAAACTTCCTCAAACAGAGCTTTGGGACTGTAGTATTGGTGCTCCAGTCTGACCATGCTGGCCCATGCAGATGATACTGGTGTTGCTGCATGCAATTTGTTTCCTCAAGCATTTGCTGGCTCTGGTAAGGTAATGAAGAAAATGTATGCTGCCATCTGGAATCTCTGCATGTACATAATGAATTCCAAGGGCATATTTAGTAGGCACTTCAATCCACATCAATAATCAGTACTACGCACTAGTAAGGAATATTAAGATAAAAACAGACAATACAAAAAAGAAAGAAAAAAGAAAAAGGAGCTTTGTATGAATACAATCAATCAATCAATCAACTTTTTTCTTGTATAGCGCCAAATCACAACAAACAGTTGCCCCAAGGCGCTCCACATTGCAAGGCAAGGCCATACAATAATTATGAAACACAGTCTACGTCTAAAGCAACATAACCAAGGGATGGTCCAGGGTCACCCGATCCAGCCCTAACTATAAGCCTTAGCGAAAAGGAAAGTTTTAAGCCTAATCTTAAAAGTAGAGAGGGTATCTGTCTCCCTGATCTGAATTGGGAGCTGGTTCCACAGGAGAGGAGCCTGAAAGCTGAAGGCTCTGCCTCCCATTCTACTCTTACAAACCCTAGGAACTACAAGTAAGCCCGCAGTCTGAGAGCGAAGCGCTCTAATGGGGTAATATGGTACTACAAGGTCCCTAAGATAAGATGGGACCTGATTATTCAAAACCTTATAAGTAAGAAGAAGAATTTTAAATTCTATTCTAGCATTAACAGGAAGCCAATGAAGGGAGGCCAACACGGGTGAGATATGCTCTCTCCTGCTAGTCCCCGTCAGTACTCTAGCTGCAGCATTCTGAACCAACTGAAGGCTTTTTAGGGAACTTTTAGGACAACCTGATAATAATGAATTACAATAGTCCAGCCTAGAGGAAATAAATGCATGAATTAGTTTTTCAGCATCACTCTGAGACAAGACCTTTCTGATTTTAGAGATATTGCGTAAATGCAAAAAGGCAGTCCTACATATTTGTTTAATATGCGCTTTGAATGACATATCCTGATCAAAAATAACTCCAAGATTTCTCACAGTATTACTAGAGATCAGGGAAATGCCATCCAGAGTAACGATCTGGTTAGACACCATGCTTCTAAGATTTGTGGGGCCAAGTACAATAACTTCAGTTTTATCTGAGTTTAAAAGCAGGAAATTAGAGGTCATCCATGTCTTTATGTCTGTAAGACAATCCTGCAGTTTAGCTAATTGGTGCGTATCCTCTGGCTTCATGGATAGATAAAGCTGGGTATCATCTGCGTAACAATGAAAATTTAAGCAATACCGTCTAATAATACTGCCCAAGGGAAGCATGTATAAAGTGAATAAAATTGGTCCTAGCACATAACCTTGTGGAACTCCATAATTAACTTTAGTCTGTGAAGAAGATTCCCCATTTACATGAACAAACTGTAATCTATTAGACAAATATGATTCAAACCACCGCAGCGCAGTGTCTTTAATACCTATGACATGCTCTAATCTCTGTAATAAAATTTTATGGTCAACAGTATCAAAAGCAGCACTGAGGTCCAACAGAACAAGCACAGAGATAAGTCCACTGTCCGAAGCCATAAGAAGATCATTTGTAACCTTCACTAATGCTGTTTCTGTACTATGATGAATTCTAAAACCTGACTGAAACTCTTCAAATAGACCATTCCTCTGCAGGTGATCAGTTAGCTGTTTTACAACTACCCTCTCAAGAATCTTTGAGAGAAAAGGAAGGTTGGAGATTGGCCTATAATTAGCTAAGATAGCTGGGTCAAGTGATGGCTTTTTAAGTAATGGTTTAATTACTGCCACCTTAAAGGCCTGTGGTACATAACCAACTAACAAAGATAGATTGATCATATTTAAGATTGAAGCATTAAATAATGGTAGGACTTCCTTGAGCAGCCTGGCAGGAATGGGGTCTAATAAGCATGTTGATGGTTTGGATGAAGTAACTAATGAAAATAACTCAGACAGAACAATCGGAGAGAAAGAGTCTAACCAAATACCGGCATCACTGAAAGCAGCCAAAGATAACGATACATCTTTGGGATGGTTATGAGTAATTTTTTCTCTAATAGTCAAAATTTTGTTAGCAAAGAAAGTCATGAAGTCATTACTAGTTAAAGTTAATGGAATACTCAGCTCAATAGAGCTCTGACTCTTTGTCAGCCTGGCTACAGTGCTGAAAAGAAACCTGGGGTTGTTCTTATTTTCTTCAATTAGTGATGAGTAGAAAGATGTCCTAGCTTCACGAAGGGCTTTCTTATAGAGCAACAAACTCTTTTTCCAGGCTAAGTGAAGATCTTCTAAATTAGTGAGACGCCATTTCCTCTCCAACTTACGGGTTATCAGCTTTAAGCTACGAGTTTGTGAGTTATACCACGGAGTCAGACACTTCTGATTTAAAGCTCTCTTTTTCAGAGGAGCTACAGCATCCAAAGTTGTCTTCAATGAGGATGTAAAACTATTGACAAGATACTCTAACTCCCTTACAGAGTTTAGGTAGCTACTCTGCTCTGTGTTGGTATATGACATTAGAGAACATAAAGAAGGAATCATATCCTTAAACCTAGTTACAGCGCTTTCTGAAAGACTTCTAGTGTAATGAAACTTATTCCCCACTGCAGGGTAGTCCATCAGGGTAAATGTAAATGTTATTAAAAATGATCAGACAAAAGGGAGTTTTCAGGGAATACTGTTAAGTCTTCTATTTCCATACCATAAGTCAGAACAAGATCTAAAATATGATTAAAGTGGTGGGTGGACTCATTTACTTTTTGAGCAAAGCCGATAGAGTCTAATAATAGATTAAATGCAGTGTTGAGGCTGTCATTCTCAGCATCTGTGTGGATGTTAAAATCGCCCACTATAATTATCTTATCTGAGCTAAGCACTAAGTCAGACAAAAGGTCTGAAAATTCACAGAGAAACTCACAGTAACGACCAGGTGGACGATAGATAATAACAAATAAAACTGGTTTTTGGGACTTCCAATTTGGATGGACAAGACTAAGAGACAAGCTTTCAAATGAATTAAAGCTCTGTCTAGGTTTTTGATTAATTAATAAGCTGGAATGGAAGATTGCTGCTAATCCTCCGCCCCGGCCCGTGCTACGAGCATTCTGACAGTTAGTGTGACTCGGGGGTGTTGACTCATTTAAACTAACATATTCATCCTGCTGTAACCAAGTTTCTGTTAGGCAGAATAAATCAATACGTTGATCAATTATTATATCATTTACCAACAGGGACTTAGAAGAAAGAGACCTAATGTTTAATAGACCACATTTAACTGTTTTAGTCTGTGGTGCAATTGAAGGTGCTATATTATTTTTTCTTTTTGAATTTTTATGCTTAAATAGATTTTTGCTAGTTATTGGTGGTCTGGGAGCAGGCACCGTCTCTACGGGGATGGGGTAATAGGGGGATGGCAGGGGGAGAGAAGCTGCAGAGAGGTGTATAAGACCACAGCTCTGCCTCCTGGTCCCAACGCTAGACAGTCACAGTTTGGAGGATCCCAAAAAATTGGCCAGATTTCTAGAAATGAGAGCTGCTCCCTCTAAAGTGGGATGGATGCCGTCTCTCCTAACAAGACCAGGTTTTCCCCAGAAGCTTTGCCAATTATCAATGAAGCCCACCTCATTTTTTGGACACCACTCAGACAGCCAGCAATTCAAGGAGAACATGCGGCTAAACATGTCACTCCCGGTCTGATTGGGGAGGGGCCCAGAGAAAACAACAGAGTCCGACATTGTTTTTGCAAAGTTACACACCGATTCAATGTTAATTTTAGTGACCTCCGATTGGCGTAACCGAGTGTCATTACTGCCGACGTGAATTACAATCTTACCAAATTTACGCTTAGCCTTAGCCAGCAATTTCAAATGTCCTTCGATGTCGCCTGCTCTGGCCCCCGGAAGACAATTGACAATGGTTGCTGGTGTCGCTAACTTCACATTTCTCAAAACAGAGTCGCCAATAACCAGAGTTTGATCCTCGGCGAGTGTATCGTCGAGTGGGGAAAAACGGTTAGAGATGTGAACGGGTTGACGGTGTACACGGGGCTTCTGTTTAGGGCTACGCTTCCTCCTCACAGTCACCCAGTCAGCCTGCCTTCCCGACTGCACGGGGTCTGCCAGGGGGGAACTAACGGCGGCTAAGCTACCTTGGTCCGCACCGACTACAGGGGCCTGGCTAGCTGTAGAATTTTCCACGGTGCGGAGCCGAGCCTCCAATTCGCCCAGCCTGGCCTCCAAAGCTACGAATAAGCTGCACTTATTACAAGTACCGTTACTGCTAAAAGAGGCCGAGGAATAACTAAACATTTCACACCCAGAGCAGAAAAGTACGGGAGAGACAGGAGAAGCCGCCATGCTAAAACGGCTAAGAGCTAGTAGCTACGCTAAGCTAGCGGATTCCCAAACAGGGAATCCGACACTAGACAGGCTGTGGAGCAGCACAGGTAACGCACGACAACAGTGCTAAAATAAAATAAAAATCCACTAGACAGGCTGTGGAGCAGCACAGGTAACGCACAACAACAGTGCTAAAAAATAAAATAAAATAAAAATAAAAATCCACAGGACAGGCTGTGGAGCAGCACAGGCAACGCACGACAACAGTGCTAAAAAATAAAATAAAAATAAAAATCCACTGGACAGGCTGTGGAGCAGCACAGGCAACGCACGACAACAGTGCTAAAACAAAATAAAAATCCACTGAACAGGCTGTGGAGCAGCACAGGCAACGCACGACAACAGTGCTAAAAAATAAAATAAAAATAAAATCCACTGGACAGGCTGTGGAGCAGCACAGGCAACGCACGACAACAGTGCTAAAACAAAATAAAAATCCACTGGACAGGCTGTGGAGCAGCACAGGTAACGCACGACAACAGTGCTAAAACAAAATAAAAATCCACTAGACAGGCTGTGGAGCAGCACAGGTGACGCACAACAGTGCTAAAAAATAAAATAAAATAAAAATAAAAATCCACTGGACAGGCTGTGGAGCAGCACAGGCAACGCACGACAACAGTGCTAAAACAAAATAAAAATCCACTAGACAGGCTGTGGAGCAGCACAGGTAACGCACGACAACAGCGCTAAATAAAAATCCACTGGACAGGCTGTGGAGCAGCACAGGTAACGCACGACAACAGCGCCAAAAAAAAAAAAAAAAAAAAAAAAAAAAAATCAAAATCCACTGGACAGGCTGCGGAGCAGCACAGGTAACACACGACAACAGTGCCAAAAATAAATAAATAAATAAATAAAAAAAATAAAAAAAATCCACTGGACAGGCTGCGGAGCAGCACAGGTAACACACGACAACAGTGCTAAAAAAAAATAAAATAAAAATCAAAATCCACTGGACAGGCTGTGGAGCAGCACAGGTAACGCACGACAACAGTGCCAAAAAATAAAATAAAAATCCACTGGAC
This sequence comes from Thalassophryne amazonica, assembly GCF_902500255.1. Taxonomy (NCBI): domain Eukaryota; kingdom Metazoa; phylum Chordata; class Actinopteri; order Batrachoidiformes; family Batrachoididae; genus Thalassophryne; species Thalassophryne amazonica. The sequence continues at coordinate 73,320,639 of NC_047107.1, read as the reverse complement.
AGGCTGTGGAGCAGCACAGGTAACGCACGACAACAGTGCCAAAAAATAAAATAAAAATCCACTGGACAGGCTGTGGAGCAGCACAGGTAACACACGACAACAGTGGTAAAAAATAAAATAAAAATCCACTGGACAGGCTGTGGAACAGCACAGGTAACGCACGACAACAGTGCTAAAAAATAAAATAAAAATCCACTGGACAGGCTGTGGAGCAGCACAGGTAACACACGACAACAGTGGTAAAAAATAAAATAAAAATCCACTGGACAGGCTGTGGAACAGCACAGGTAACACACGACAACAGTGCCAAAAAAAAAATAAATAAATAAATAAAAAAATAAAATAAAAATCCACTGGACAGGCTGCGGAGCAGCACAGGTAACACACGACAACAGTGGTAAAAAATAAAATAAAAATCCACTGGACAGGCTGTGGAACAGCACAGGTAACGCACGACAACAGTGCTAAAAAATAAAATAAAAATCCACTGAACAGGCTGTGGAGCAGCACAGGTAACGCACGACAACAGTGCTAAAAATAAAATAAAAATCCACTGGACAGGCTGTGGAGCAGCACAGGTAACACACGACAACAGTGCTAAAATAAAATAAAAATCCACTAGGCAAGCTGTGGAGCAGCACGACAACAGTGCTAAAAAATAAAACAAAAATAAAAACGAAAGCGTTAGCAAGCTAGTTAGCCTGCCAACGCTGATGAAGGCCAGCTGATAAAAGAGCTCCGTCGCGATGCTTCGACCGTTAGAGGTCTTCCTTAGGCGTTGGAGCACGGTGAAAAAGTAAAAAAAAGTAAAAAAGTAAAAATCACAGATGAGTACAGATCAAAAGCAGACAGAGCTGACTGATTCATTACAGCAACGTCAAAACTAAAGTACAAATATACATGCAGAGGCAGGATTTAGTGCAAAGTGTGATGGTTGACAAAAACCAAAGCATAAAATCAAATGATAAGAAATCAGGTGTACAGCTGTTTCCTCTCATTTGTACGATACACTATGGGATAAAGTATGCAGAGCAATTATGAAGAAAGGGATTGGGAAAGATGAAAGACAGCCTCTGCCATTTATTTCTCCAAAGAATAAAGCTAGGCAAATAGACACTGGGTAATTAAGGGAGCACAGTGAAGAAGTAGGTCCAAAAACGCTAATTTTAACTAGTTTAAAAAGCATATTGAGCTAAGGATAAATGATATGTATAGCAAAAATTGGAATGATGGTGTTAAACTCACCGCCAATTTAAAAAAGAAATTGAAAATTATTTATTATCAGAGCCCTGCGATAGACTGGAGTCCTGTCCAGGATGTACCCCACCTCACGCCCTTTGACTGATGGGACAGACTCCAGCCCCCCAAGTGACCCTTAAGTGGAGTATGGAGGGATTTATTATCAGGTCTGGATAATGTAGATAAATTTACCCTCGCTAAATTCAGAAGTTGTAACCATAAACTACCAATTAATACAAATCAGTCTTCTAGTATGGGGGGGGGGGGGTCTATTGTGAGTTCTGTAATCTTTATGAAATTGGTGATGAATTCAATTATTTATTTGTTTGTTCACCTCTTTACTTAGAATGTGAAAAAAAAAATACTTAAATCATTATTATTCCAGACCAAACACCCAGAAATGCTGCAACCGGCTTTACACACAAAGTCTGAAAAAACTTGCCAAACTCAGTAAATTTGACAAACAAACAAACAAACAACAAAAAAAAAAGATCACTGCAAGAGGGGACCTTTCCTTCATGAAATCTTTTAAGCTAAATCTGCTCTTTCTAGGTTTTTATTTTAATTATGTTTTTTTTTTTGGTGCAGTGATTTATGTAAATCGCCTTAACTATCATCTCTTGAGCTTCTTGGTGCTTGTTTTATGTCGTTCCTGAATGGACGTATATTTTGTTAATAAGAGCTTTAATTTTGTTGTTCCATTTTGTTTTATAAACCTTATATTTTATGTACTCTCATACCCCAGAGGGGTCGCTAGAGTGAATAAAGAATAGAGAAAGAGTAAAGGTCTGCCATACATGACATATGTAGCATACTGCATAGAAAGTAAGTTAAGTATCATGGTTCTATGTTGTGTCTCCAGATTGGTGTGTAACAGATGATAAGGATTATAAAAAAGGATTGTAATATGGATACTGTTGTTGTTGTTGTTGTGTTGTGTTCTGTATTGTAAACCTTTTTAGCAGAATGGCCTCAGCAGTGGGTCACCCCTTGGAGTCTGGTCTGCTTGAGATTTCTTACTCAATATCATCAGAGGGAGATTTGCTTAAGCCCCTTTGACACCAGGCTTGCATACAGTTGCATTGTGATGCGTATGGAGTACACTGGAAAACTGCGCAGATTTGGTGTAGTCCCTGTGTAGGCTGGTGTATGATCGCGTATGGTTGTTCTCCTAGTCTTGCTTACTGTATGCTTACTGCCACATATGCAGCCCTCACCACTATTTTTCTGCCTGTCACAGTCCACTCCTGCCTACTTTTTTTTTGACATTGTGGAAATGCACTCCGTTCTCAAAACAGTACATGAAAAGCAAACGGCACTCACGCTACCAGATGTACAGCACAACAGGCTGCTGCCTTCTCAGGCCTCGGATAATCAGATCACAAAGCTCAGAGTCCATTGTGTGTGCCCCCCCCAAAGTAAATATTGCCATTAAACTCACAAGCATACTTAAACATCCATTCTTGTTTCAACATTCTAGAGAGAGAGAGACAGAGAGAGAGAGAGAGTTAGAGAGAGAGAGAGAGTTGTCACTCTGCTGTTTTTTCAGGTAGTTGCAGATAGTGACAAAAGAAAACTGAATTTGCTGCAGTTCATCTCTTACATGTGAAGAAGAAATTAGTCCTATGCAGGCCAGGAGGACAATCAGGAAGGTGTTTATACCACAGCATGAAGCAGATTAGTGTGTGACTCCACATGGATGGGGCACCATTCCATCCCAGATTAGATACTTACAGCTGGGTGGACTGAGACAATGCAGATGAAATGTCTTGTTCAAGGACATAAGACAAGTAGCATGAAGCACAGAACCAAACTGAACCCCAGTCTACAAGTTGATAGTCCACCTCCTATCCGCCAAGCCATCTCTTAATCATTTATAAAAACAACCTGAAAGAATTCACTGAAAGGCTAACACTGATATGGAGTTCATGCCATGTCTACGTCTCTTAGGAGGATCTGAAGAAATGACTTCTTGTCAAACAAGCAGTTATTTAGGGAGACTCAGATGAGGAGTATCACTTGCATTGTTATTTAGCACGTCTCTTTGTCCATGCAGAACAGGGAACAGGGAGGTGCATCAGTGATGATGATCCCAGTATTTGGAAAAAGTCAAGGGGATTACAAGGGGTTACTTTCAAGAGGTGGGGATGGATCAGGTGCCTGCCAGGGTGGTTGCCATCTGGACCCAGAGCAGCTCTGTGGTGTTGTGGATGTGGTGACGTAGCACCTGCACGTCCCCGGACTTGAACCAGTTCATGTCTGTGAGAAATGTATGTAAATGTCTGACCATAACTGTGGCCTGTGCTGCACATTGCACAAAATGACTGACAGCAGGTCTGCGCGGTTTAGGCGGTTTATCCGGTCCACGGTATAATTTTGGTCAACGGTAGAGATTTGGACTCCACCGACTAATCCCAATAACAGATGCGGAGTTTTTCAATCCAGAAAACTCCTCTGTGAAGTGGCTGTGTGTTGACCAGTTTGCTGCAGGTGGGAGGGGTGTTCTGAGCTGAGGTGACTCTCACTGCTGTTCAGGTAAGTTTGTGAGATGCCTGTTCTGTCACTGATATTTGTAAAGCCATTGTTTATTTATTTCAGCTGACACACTGGGGGAAGGCGGAGGCTCTGTCATGATCTGAATCAAACATTTGAGAAAGCGCCACATTTAATAATGCAATGATTTTTATTTTTTTTTAACCAAAGCAGAAAGACAAAATCAGCCAGGCAATGTCAATTTACCGAGACTGACTTCAGATATTCAGTAAATTAAGTATTTTTTATAAAATGTTTTGGTGGTTTCGTGCCGAGTTTTGTAAATAAGGAAGTGACCGTCCTGAAAGAGCTTCATGAAAATTCAGTAAGGTATGTCTTCATGTAATCAGAGAGAGTCTGCCATCTAGTGTTCAAGAGATGAAACTTCAGCCGTTGATCATAAATTTATTTAATTCTTTCACCAAAACACCAAACCTAGGCTTACATCTTAGATGTATGTACCTTCTGGCAAATTGTACGAGTAGTTTTGAGATCTGCACAACAAATGTTTTCAAAATTACGTTATATCTGTTTATATGTTATATGTCATTTTTATTTATTTATTTTGATCTATTCACCTTTGCTAAGAGACCCATTCAGAAATGCATTAGAATTTTTACACTTTTACTGTGAAGGGATTCAATTTATACCACGATATGAATTTTAGGTCATATCGTGCAGCCCTAACTGACAGTCAACAAGAAATGAAAAAAATCAGAATCTGAGCTGGACAGATGAGGGTTTTTCAATAGGTGATAACAATACCACTATTTAAAGAGTAGGGCAGCTAATGGCCAATATATTGAGACAATATATCCCCCAACCAAAGGACAGGTTGGTTGAATCCCAATCCATCCATGGAATGGGGATTCCTGTGTGCTCCTGTATCAGTCAACAGACAAACACTGTTCTGTAAGGCACCATCAATATATCAGTTTAAAAAATTATTACTTTTCTTTTTTTTTTTTTTAGATTAAATGAACAAAGGAGACAATGAAGTTAAATATGTACCATTAATAGTTGCAAATGCACAGAGGGTGATTTACAAATATCCCTTGATTTGTACACATGCTTTGTGACCCACAAACACAAATTTCTGTAACTTAATTTTTGTAACTTGTGTGTTGGGTTTTACAAATAAATGTCTATTTGTCAATATATCGTTTTTTCACTTGTAAAAAAAAGGCATTTACAAAACTGAAAATTCTGTTTGTGAAGTGTGGTTCAGCATTTGCAGATCACAGAACACACACAAAATTTGTCAGCATTAAGTAACAAGAAAAAACAAAAGAAATATTAAGGTGATCGCCAGCCACTAGCCTTAAGCTTCACTAAAAGGCCCAGAATTTAGGTAAAGTTAAGGCTGTAGCCCGCTCCGTTACCTAATAAAATAAATTAAAAGAGTAAAAAGCATAGTAACATACTATGCCAGTATGCTAGCCATACAAAAGGGAAAATTAAGTGCGTCTTAAATCTGGACTTGAAAGTCTCTACAGACTCAGACTGTTTTATTGACGCAGGGAGATCATTCCACAAAACAGGGGCACGATAAGAGAAAGCTCAGTGACCCGCAGACTTTTTATCCACCCTAGGGACACAAAGAGTCCTACAACATGAGAACGCAAAGCCTGGGCCGGTACGTAGGGTTTAACCCCTTAACACCTATTGTCGCATATATGCTACAATATTTGACTCATATATGCAACATACCAAATTGACCAGTATGCCTGTTGTCGCAAATTTGCAACATACCATTATTATTATTATAACATTATAACATAAAGTCATTACCAAAATACCAAAATTACTATTTATTTTTTGTGCAAAAGTGAAATTAATAATCTCAACATTATTTACCATCTACTTAAAGGCAAAAACACACACAAAACATTTTTTTATATACAGCTATATAAATTCAGGCGTTAAGGGGTTAATTAGGTCAGCTAGGTAGGGAGGTGCCAGCCCATGATTTTATAGGTTAGTAGCAGAGCCTTAAAATCTGATCTTACAGGGACAGGAAGCCAATGAAGAGATGCCAAAATGGGTGACAATGTGGTCAAACTTTCTGCTTCGTGTCAAAAGTCTGGCAGCAGCATTTTGAACCAATTGGAGACCCCTAATGCTGGACTAAACCAGAAAATAGAACACTGCAGTAGTCCAATCTAGAAGAGACAAATGCATGAATCAGGGTCTCAGCATCAGTTATAGACAGGATGGGATGAATCTTCGCTATATTTTGTAAGTGGAAGAAAGCAGTCCTCATAATATCTCTCATGTGGAGGTCAAAGGACAACGTAGGATGAAAAATTACCCCAAGGTTCCTCACTTTGTCAGTGTGATGTATGACACATGAGCCTAGGCTAAGCTTTAGCTGGTCAAATTGATGCTGATGTCTTACTGGACCAAGAACCATCATTTCAGGCTTATCAGAGTTTAAAAGTAGGAAGTTGCTAGACATCCATCTTCTCACTGATGCAAGGCAATCTTCTTTGGATTTTATGTGGATGAGATTACCACCTGTTACTGGCATGTACAACTGAGTATCCACAGCATAACAGTGAAAGGCAGTCCCAAAATGCCATTATATGTGCCCAAGGGGTGCTATATCAATCAATTCAATCAATTTTATTTATATAGCGCCAAATCACAACAAACAGTTCCCCCAAGGCGCTTTATATTGTAAGGCAAGGCCATACAATAATTACGTAAAAACCCCAAGGGGAGAAAAAAGTAAAGGGAGAAAAGTAGAGGGCCTAAGACGGACCCTTGTGGAACCCCAAATTTCATGTCACTAAGGTTAGAGGTAGTGTTACTGAACAAAACAGTGAGAACGACTTGTAAGGTATGATGTCAACCACACAAGGGCACTGCCAGTAATCCCAAAATTATTTTCCAGCCTATCAAGTAGAAAATGATGATCCACAATATCAAATGTAGCACTGAGATCTAACAGCACCAGAACCGTAGTATATAAATAAAAAAATGAAAAAAATATTACAATTTGTAATGCATTTGACTCTTTTACGTCAACAAATGCTGAGTTATTATTATACTGAACAAATGTACACAAATGTGCTGACAGGCGACAACTTAATGCTAACTTTAACACTGAAAATGCCATAGACATGTGAAGGAATATATCCTAAATATTGATTGATCCAACAGCGCTATTCTGAGATAAATTATTAAAGAGGTATTTCAATTCACTTTCAATGATCCTACAAATTTGATGATCTGTGAAAATTTAAACTGTTTGGATATGACACCTCAAATGGTTGTTCTCCCACCCCTTGGTACCCCTGCCTAGTTGGTATCCTTTTTCAGGCGAGTATTGGAAGGCTGGATAGCCCATGACGGGTAAGATCCCATCTTAAACCCTGGGACAACCAAAGGCAGGCACAGTCACGATTACTCAACCTTATATATAATTTAATTAATTTATAATATTTATCAATGCTTATTAAACATGTAATGAATAGCTAAGGTTAATTACATATCTATATGTTCAAATATTTTTGAAATATATGTTTGTATGCTTCTGAATTGTGTACTGTGTGTACCAAATTAAAGGTATGTTATGTTTATGATTACATTTGCTTTTGTTTTAAGATTTGCTTTTTGTTCAAGTATTATTTTAGTTTCTTAGCATGCTGTTATAAAGACGATTTACTTATATAATCATTTTCAAAGTGTTAGAAATGTGATGTGCCCCTTTTTCAGTGAGGCCCAGAAAGATACATTGAGAAACATCCACATGTTGCAAACAGCATATGGAACAGGATGCCAGTACTGACCACAACCAGTCAGATAAGGAGACTAAACTTGATACACGAGAATGATTAGACTTGTTTGTTAGAATATTGTGCAATTTTGAGATGTGCTAATATTCTTGTGGTATAACCGCGTGATGAGACTTGCTGACAGTCTTTCAGTTTGCAGTTTTCTGGCCCAAAACAATTTCCTATCAGTTTAGGCACAGGTGTCACTTTAGGAGAAAGAGGAAGCACAAACACTCCACAGCGCATGTGGGGAGGACCAATGCTACGAAGAAGAGGGATGAAGACCACTCAGATGAAGGACAACGCCTAAGATTAGCATGAATCACTGTATTAGCATAGGAAGACAGAGGAGTATAAAAACAGAGCCCAGCCCACTGTTCGGGGTTCCTCTTTGCTGAGAGCTTGCAGGAACACCAGGTACCTGGTTGGAAGCTCTCAGCTCCTGGGACCCTCAGAACTTCTGGGTATGATCTCACTCATTCTGTAAAACTTGCATACTGTTAAATTCTGTGACATTTAAATTCTGTTTAATAAATCTCCGAATGGTGGTCTAGCCCTCAGAGTAATTATGTTCAAACTTAAATAACTGGTCAAAACCTTCTTTCAAATCAACGGACGCGCAGGATAAGAGAGACGGGGGAGAGCGAGGTCACTGGAGAACCCTGAATTATCCCAAGACATGCTAACACGACAGCATCGCTCCAGTTTTCAAGTTATAAAATACATCTATCAACTGTTTCAGAAGACCATAACAGGTCAGTTTAACATGAAAAGGTAAATATTACTCACAGTCATATGCTCTTGAGGGTTTTAGCTGGAAAAAATGAAGAGAATGTGAAATAAAAACCAACATCTTTACTTCAAGGGCCCCTTGCTGCCCAACAAGATGCCTTATGGGAAAAAGTGGAAATCGACCAAAAAGCAGATATTTGTAAAGTCGTGTGTTGATTCAAGTCCACTTATTGAAACTGCAGTTAGTGAAGGGTCACATGACTTGGGTTCTTTTGTTCTCTATTCATGAAAATATCAGATGAAAAAATGATACAAAATTATTTGAATGTAATGAGTTTGAAAAAAGGTGCCTTACAAAATTAAAGCTGCAATTTCCATAAAGATGCAGAAAGTCCAGAGGAGCGCACACACATACACACACACCACATTTGGTATAATCAAATAATCACAAAAACAGCTGCTAAAGCACTGATTAAGCCGTTGTCTGTGTATCCTTTGTGCCCCTGGGCTTATGTTGCATAAGCTTCTTTAGTTATCAACATTAGCAGAAAAATGAGGCTCAGAGCCGACTGTGTCTGAAATCACTCTAATGGCTGCTTGGGACTCTAGTTTGGTCATGTTGCAATTAAAGTTTTACTTCCTGGTACGTGATGGGTATTGATTCCGAAGGCAAGTTAAACAATAACAGAAGTGATGCTAACACTTAAACCAAAATATGAGTGTTTGCTTCTCACATTCGAGCCAGCAACTACAAGGTATGGACTCAACCTTAAGGTTTTTTGTTCCCCAAGATAATATTATATAATTTGCTTGAAAATATTAATTAATGAATAAAAGCTGTTTCGGCTTCTCCCTTTTTCACTGGGAGTGCAGATCTGCATGTTGATCTCGCACAAGATGCCCTTCCTGATGCAACTCTACTTAAATATGTTTAAATTAGGACTGCAATGTTTAACAATTTATGAAAAGCCACTTCTAATGCAGCATTGGCCATAAGACCTTGTGTCCCCTGTTGCAGAAATGTGTCTAGTCAGACACACAGAAAATACTGCCCATTTGTGAATGGGCAATACTTTCATGCAGCCATATCACAATTAAAGAGAATGAATGTATGGGGACCCCTCCCCTACACACACACACACACACACAACTCAAGAGCCACATAAAACAACTACATTAACTCACAATGTAAAATAAATACTTTATAAAAATAAAAGCTTATTAAAGTTCAGAGCTCTCACCTGCTTATGTGAGAACCTGTACTATTTAAGGCGCAAGTTTGAAAAGAAAAAAAAATCGTCAGACTTGTGAATACTTTGAATCACAAGACCGACAAGATTTTTAACTAGACATCAGTCTAGCAGGGGAAAATATCTACTAGACATAGACCAAAATTAACTGGTCTGTGACCTCAGACGAGTGGATTTCTCTACCCCTGCTCCATGCTATAATAAGGCTATAACGTAAAATGTGAAAAAAGTGAAGCACCATCAACACTTTCCAGATCCACTATATGACCCTCAAAATAGGTCAGTCATCACTGAACGTGGCCTAGACCTTCAAAGAATGGATCTTTGCAGCAGATTTAATAAACAGGTCTGAAATATATTAAAAGTTAGAGAGTACAGTATTTCAGAAGGACACATGGAAAGACAGCATTTCTATATCCCTCCGTTGAAGCGACGGGGGACAACCAGAACAAACAGCTGTCCTTACCATTCATCACAGCTTAATCGGAGTCCACCTGGGGTACATTCAGGTGATTGGACATGATTTGGAAAGGCACACATTTTCAGTCCACAGAGCTGAAACGTGTCCCAGACCAAAGTGTAGTGGCACTGATACAAGGCACAATGCTATGTCATCAATTTAACCATAGCAAGGTTCCTGACATTCTAATTACAAAATTTGCTGCTCCAGTTTCACAGTTATGGAGCACAGCTCTTTATCAGGCAGGCCAGGCCACATACCTGGCATGCGACAACAGCATATGCAGCCAGACTCTATCAATGGCACACATCCCTCCACTACTTTCTACAGAATTAATGAAATAAATAACCAACACAGCTTACCAAAGACTGATCAGAAAGACAAATTAAGTTAAAATCTGCATTTACACAATAGTCTGCAGGTAAGTTGCATTGACACAAAAGCCAACTTCTGTTAGAGAATTTATGCTGCAGTGAAAATTATGGAAATCTTGAAGGGACAAATATAAATGCACTATTCAACTGTGAATTATTTTGTATTTTAATGTCTAAAAGATATATACATAAATGCTAACTAGAAGGTTGTTCCTCTCGTAGCATATTTCTTAAGAGTTATGCATCCCACAACAAACAAAATTTACATAATTAAATTGGACTGAGTAGGACACCAATGTTAGGGCCCCTTCACACATAGTGCGTATTTGGTCAATTTGCGCATAAAGTGCGCATGAAGCAGGAATCGTTTGCAAGATGTGTGAAACCGTAGCTGCCTCGTACACCTGTTCCTACAACTATTTGCACACACCAGCGGCTGAAAGACAAAGTGTGAGCTGTGCGAGCCCATCGAACCCTCTCACAGCAGATGTCAGCCAAATTCCTGGTGACACGCACAAACATTTAACACCGCACACATGGCACTTAGAAAATGTGTGGCCATTCACACTATTAACACGGCAACAGTCTGCAGACGATCACTATCGAGGTGGATGCAAAATTTGTGTGTGTGTATGTGTGTACTGTGTGTCCTCACGTGGACATAAATAAAAACATATCGCTGTGGCGACAGGCTGCAGCGAGCGAGTGTGCACATGGCACGGACATTGACAAGCTACTCCCAGGTTGAAATGGACCGTCAGATCAGAACATGTAGGAGGCAATCTGACTGTCATTCCACCTACGTGAGCTCTGTTTCACCTGACACAGTGTCAGTCCTGCGGCGCGGCATCCACAAGACATGCATGTCAGGCAGAACACGCCCGGCCGGCTGAACACACCAGACCAGTAGATGTGGACATCACAAGAGCGAACTGCTTCATTATTCATGTCATTTCATGACTGTATGTCTGTGACCATGGGTCATCTACAGAGGAACAGACAGATCATATTTGTATTACCCGCTTGACAAGAGGGATTCAATAAAATGTAGTGTTTTTATATGGTGTGCGGTTTTATTTTTTAAATACGTCCGGATGCCCCCTGGACGCCTCGCTGGAGAGGTGTTCCAGGCACGTCCCATTGGGAGGAGGCCCCGGGAAGACCCAGGGCACGCTGGAGGGACTACATCTCTCGGCTGGCTTGGGAATGCCTCGGGGCTCCCCCGGAGGAGCTGGGGGAGGTGTGTGTGGATCAAGAGGTCTGGGCGGCTTTGATTGAGCTGCTGCCCCTGCGACCCGACTCTCGATAAAGCGGAAGAAAATGGATGGATGGATGGAAATACGTCCATGTCCTTCTTGATATGAGGCAGTTTCCCGCAGCTTTCATAGGACAGCGATCGTGGCTCAGTGGCAAAGTTTCTGACTGGCAATCAGAGCTTTTGGTGCGGGTTCGTTTCTCGTGGGTGGCATATCATATTTTTTTTTGGCACAACTGCTATGAAAATTTGCTGTGTTCCAGCATCCACAAAACCGTTGCACCATGTATTTTGTATTTATTTATTTATTTTTATTTATTTTTTCTTAACAGCAGCTGTGTGATGTGCAACCACATTGTGCAGCTGGTGGCACTGTGTTCCAGCATGCACAAACCATCGCACCGGCATCATGCACACCTGCCTGTCAGTGTGATGTTTTGTGGTTCGCTCATACGACCTGCCCTGACGGGTGTCACCGTGAGTTTATTCGCATTATGTGAAAGGGCCCTGATATCCCGGTAGAATAGTGCTTCTCGATACAGATTGCGTAATACTGTCACCACTGTGATAAATCACTTTCCCCCCATAATACTACAGAACTACCTCCACGTGGCTGAGCAAGAAGGTCATGGGATCGATTCCCGCCTGGTCCTTTATGTGTGGAGTTTACATGTTCTCCACATGTTTACCTAAGTTCCTGCCAGGCGCTTTAGCTTCCTTCCACTTCCAAAGACATGGAGGTCAGGTGAGTTGTTGACTTTAAATTGTCTATAAGTGTGTGAATGCATCTGTCTATATGTGGTCCACCCCAGTGACGCTTAATTGGAGGAAGCAGGTAAAAAAAAAAAAATAAAAAAAAAAAAATTATATAATAAAAATAACAAATAAAAAAATAATGGACAAAATGCCAAACTATCAATGAATCTGGAAATCAATCATTTTGTTGCTCTCACAGTTCAAGTTAATCATACAGCACTGAGGGTGCAATGATCAAAGATCTGTTCTTTTCCTTTTATGCTGTGCTCCACACGAATCAAAACAGCTGTTCAATGTTTTTCTTATTGATGTAACTGGTCAGGAAGTCATTTTCACAAGATGACATAAATTAACAGTCATGTAAATTTTGATTCTGTTGTGTGAACTAGCGGCCTTCTGCCCTGCATGCTTATTTAAGCCTTAAAGCATTATTGAACACAGCCATGGATTTGCAAAAATCTGTGATGCATGAATGCATGAACTTGAGAAGAAACAACTCTCACCTTGAACCATCTGCAGTCTGTCTTGGAGGAGATTTGTGTACAGAGCTACAGATATGTGGCCACTAACCTATTCAATACTCTACCTCAACAGCAGCATGGTGGCACAGTTCAGAAATGTTTCAAAACTATATGCTCTTCACTGCTTCAAATGCTTGCTAAATATATAATATATATAAGCAATAATGGTGGACGCCACTTCAATCCGTCTTGGATTCTGCCCATCAAGTAGTCTTGCATTACAGTGAGGAAAATAAGTATTTGAACACCCTGCGGTTTTGCAAGTTCTTCCACTTATAAATCATGAAGGGGTCTGAAATTTTCATCTTAAGTGCAGGTCCACTGTGAGAGACATAATCAAAAAAAAAAAAAAAAAAAACTGGAAATCACAATGTATGATTTTTTTTTTTATAATGTATTTGTACAGTAGTGTTCAGAATAATAGTAGTGCTATGTGACTAAAAAGATTCATCCAGATTTTTAGTATATTTGTTATTGTTACATGGGAAACAAGGTACCAGTGGATTCAGTAGATTCTCACAAATCCAACAAGATGAAGCATTCATGATATGCACACTAAAGGCTATGAAATTGGGCTATAAGTAAAAAAAAAAAAAAAAGTAGAAAAGGGGGTGTTCACAATAATAGGAGCATCTGCTGTTGACACTACAAACTCAAAACTATTATGGTCAAACTGCTTTTTTAGCAATCCTGTAAATCACTAAACTAGTATTTAGTTGTATAACCACAGTTTTTCATGATTTCTTCACATCTGCGAGGCATTAATTTTGTTGGTTTGGAACCATGATTTTGCTTGGTTACTAGTGTGCTTGGGGTCATTGTCTTGTTGAAACACCCATTTCAAGGGCATGTCCTCTTCAGCATAAAATACATGACCTCTTCAAGCATTTTGACATATCCAAACTGATCCATGATACCTAGTATGCGATATATAGGCCCAACACCATAGTAGGTGAAACATGCCCATATCATAATGCTTGCACCACCATGCTTCACTGTCTTCACTGTGAACTGTGGCTTGAATTCAGAGTTTGGGGGTCGTCTCACAAAATGTCTGCGGCCCTTGGACCCAAAAAGAACAATTTTACTCTCATCAGTCCACAAAATATTCCTCCACTTCTCTTTAGGCCAGTTGATGTGTTCTTTGGCAAACTGTAACCTCTTCTGCACATCTTTTATTTAACAGAGGGACTTTGTGGGGGATTCTTGCAAATAAATTAGCTTCACACAGGCGTCTTATAACTGTCACAGCACTTACAGGTAACTCCAGACTGTCTTTGATCAACCTGGAGCTGATCAATGGGTAAGCCATTGCCATTCTGGTTATTCCTCTATCCATTTTGATGGTTGTTTTCCGTTTTCTTCCACGCGTCTCTGGTTTTTTTGTCCATTTTACAGCATTGAAGATGATTGTAGATGAACAGCCTATAATATTTTGCACCTGCGTATAAGTTTTCCCCTCTCCAGTCAACTTTTTAATCAAACTACGTTGTTCTTCTGAACAATGTCTTGAACGTCCCATTTTCCTCAGGTTTTCAAAGAGAAAAGCATGTTCAACAGGTGCTAGCTACATCCATAAATAGCGAACACCTGATTCATACCTGTTTGTCCCACAAAATTGACGAACTCACTGAATGAATGCCACACTACTATTATTGTGAACACCCTCTTTTCTACTTTTTTTAATAATAGCCCAATTTCATAGCCTTAAGAGTGTGCATATCATGAATGCTTGGTCTTGTTGGATTTGTGAGAATCTACTGAATCTACTGGTACCTTGTTTCCCATGTAACAATAAGAAATATACTCAAAACCTGGATTAATCTTTTTAGTCACATAGCACTACTATTATTCTGAACACTACTGTATGTTACTGCTGCAAATAAGTATTTGAACACCTGTGAAAATCAATGTTAATATTTGGTACAGTAGCCTTTGTCTGCAATTACAGAGGTCAAACGTTTCCTGTAGATTTTCACCAGGTTTGCACACACTACAGCAGGGATTTTGGTCCACTCCTCCATACAGATCTTCTCTAGATCTTACAGGTTTGGAGTTTCAGCTCCCTCCAAAGATTTTCTATTGAGTTCAGGTCTGGAGACTAACCAGGCCACTCCGGGACCTTGAAATGCTTCTTACGGAGCCCCTCCTTAGTTGCCCTGGCTGTGTGTTTGGGGTCATTGTCATGCTGGAAGACCCAGCCATGATCCATCTTCAATGGTCTTACTGAGGGAAGGAGGTTGTTTGCCAAAATCTCACAATACATGACCCCATTCATCCTCCCTTCAACACGGTGCAGTTGTCGTATACCCTTTGCAGAAGAGCACCCCCAGAGTATGATGTTTCCACCACCATGCTTCACAGTTGGGATGGTTTTCTTGGGGTTGTTCTCATTCTCTAAACATGGTAAGTTGGAGTTGATTCCAAAAAGCTCTATTCTGGTCTCATCTGACCACATGACCTTCTCCTATGCGTCCCCTGGATCATCCAGATGGTCACTGGCGAGCTTCAAATGGGCCTGGACATGTGCTGGCTTGAGCAGGGGAAACTTGCTGCCCTGCAGGATTTTAAACCATGACAGCATCATGTGTTACTAATGTAATCTTTGTGACTGTGGTCCCAGCTCTCTTCAGGTCATTGACCAGGTCCACCTGTGTAGTTCTTAGCTTTCTCAGAATTGTCCCTACCCCACAAAGTGAGATCTTGCATGGAATCCCAGACCAAGGGAGATTGACAGTCATCTTGTGTTTCTTTCACTTTCTAATAAATAATCATACCAATCTGTTTGCCTACCAAGCTGTTTGCCTGTTGTCCTGTAGTCCATCCCAGCCTTGTGCCGGTCTACAGTTTTGTCCCTGACGTCCAGCTCTTTGGTCTTGTCTATGGTGGATAGGTTGGATTGTGATTGATTGAGTGTGTGAACAGGTGTCTTTTATACAGGTAACAAGTTCAAACAGGTGCAATTAATACAGGTAAAAAGTGCAGAATAAGAGGGCTTCTTAAAGAAAAATTAACAGGTCTGTGAGAGCCAGAATTCTTGCTAGTTGGTAGGTGTTCAAATACTTATTTTCAGCAGTAACATACAAATAAATTATTAAAAAATCATACATTGTGATTTCCGGATTATTTTTTTTTAGATTATGTCTCTCACAGTGGACATGCACCTAAGATGAAAATTTCAGACCACACCATGATTTCTATGTGGGAGAACTTGCAAACCTGCAGGGTGTTCAAATACTTAGTTTCCTATTACGGTCTTGTCGTCTTCCACAGACTTTGCTAGTTGGCAGCTTGTTACAGTGAACTACGACCTTCTCTTCCAACTTATCACACATGCGTATTCAGTTTCAAACATTTAAACACACACACACACACACACACACACACACACACACACACACACACACACACACACACACACACACCGGCGTGTTAGGCACCCAAAAAAGGAATATATCACCCCAATTTCAATGAAGTTGGGAAGTTGTGTGAAATGTAAATAAAAACAGAATACAATGATTTGCAAATCCTCTTCAACCTATATTCAATTGAATACACCACAAACACAAGATATTTAATGTTCAAACTGATAAGCATTATTGTTTTTGTGCAAATATTTGCTCATTTTGAAATGGATGCCTGCAACACATTTAAAAAAAACTGGGACAGGGGCAACAAAAGACTGGGAAAATTGATGAATGTTCAAAGAACACATGTTTGGAACATTCCACAGGTGAACAGGTTAATTGGAAACAGGTGAGTGTCATGATTGGATATAAAAGGACCATCCCCAAAAGTCTCAGCCGTTCACAGGCAAAGATGGGCGAGGATCACCACTTTGTGAACAACTGTATGAAGAAATAGTCCAACAGTTTAAGAACAATGTTTCTCAATGTTTAATTGCAAGGAATTTAGGGATTCCATCATCTACAGTCCATAATATAATCATAAGATTCATAGAATCTGGAGAACTTTCTACAAGTAAGCGGCAAGGCCAAAAACCAACACTGAATGCCCGTGACCTTCGATCCCTCAGGTGGCAATGCATTAAAAACTGACATCATTGTGTAAAGGATCTTACCGCGTGGGCTCAGGAACACTTCAGAAAACCACGGTCAGTTAACACAGTTCATTGCTACATCTATAACTGCAAGTTAAATCTTTATCATGCAAAGCGAAAGCCATACATCAACAACATCTAGAAACGCCGCTGCCTTCTCTGGGCCTAAGCTCATTTGGAATGGATAGACGCAAAGTGGAAAAGTGTGATGTGGTCTGATAAGTCCACATTTCAAATTGTTTTTGGAAATCATGGACGCCGTGTCCCCTGGACAAAAGAGGAAAAACACCATCCAGATTGTTACCAGCCCAAAGTTCAAAAGCCAGCATCTGTGATGATATGCAATGCATATGTTACATAAATAACACTTTCTTGATTATACTACAGAATAATTAATACAAATCCCGCCACAGTGCTGACCGCAAAGAAAGCACTGCTCGCCTTTTTCTCCAGACTTCGAGCCTGGAGCCAGAGCAGCGCTGAGCTTAACTTTATGTGGTGTGATCGTTTTAGACAATGGAATTGATAATTATAAATGTAGTGTTGTCATTCCCTTCGCCCGTGCTGCAATCAGGTTTTGTTTTCTCCATTCGTTTGTTAACATAAAATAAATAAATAAATAAATGAATAAATAAATAAAAAAGAAATCTGAAAAATAAGGCGTGTCTTATTAACTGAGCTAATAACTGAGAAAATATCCACATGTCAAGAATTATTGACGTGAAAAGAGAATAACACTTTTTTGATTACACTACAAAACAATTAATACGACGGCCGCTTTTGACGCTCTATTGGCACGCGTCGTGATTGGTGAAGTTCTTTTTCTTTGCCATCTTCCTGGCTTCCATGTCGTGAAATGAGGGTGTGTCTGAAGTGGAGTCTGAATATTTATGGGCGTGTTCATTATAATTACGATTGTTTTCACCTGCGTCATTTATCAAGGTCATGTCGGGCGTACGGCAACTTTGGTGTACTTCAAATTTACACTGGAAATTTACGCCACAAGCGCACAACGTTGATACATGAGGCCCAGTATGACTACACCATGACATACCCTTTCTTCAATAAATTAACACTACTGACATCTAGCATTCAAAAGTAAAAACTATAAACTTTGAAGTGAAAATTACTACTGCATTAAAACTTACATATAATGGATTCAGGTGGTACCCTGTTCAGCTGTGTTAATGACAACAGAAGAATCGATTTGAGAACTGTTTTTGGCACATACGCAATATAAATAGGCTTTGCTCAGGATTGGAGGCAAAAAAATAAATAAGAAACTCAGATCATCAATAACTGTCTATCTTTTATTCTATGCTTGTATATAGTGTCATCTATTCTACTGAACAGCTTGGACTCCAGCAAGGACGGTCGCATTCCTCCCCTCTCCTCTCCTCCTTTCTGCTCTCTATCTCTGCTCTGACCTTCAAAGTCCCAGCTTCACCAGACTGTGAATTCTTCAAATTATGATTTGGATTAACTATGGAATTGATCAGCTGGTCTCTCAACGCCATTGACACCATTTGTTTTCGACAAGGAGATCAGGGTATGGGGACCCTGCGTGCCCGGACGGAACTTACCCAGTGGGCTTTGCTCTCGACGGCTGAGAGAATGGAGTGTGACATGTGGCTCCACTCTCTGTGGAAGACATTGAGGATTTATTCGTATTCGCTTTATGGTGGGAGGTTTGGTGCTGATTGGTTTGTGCGCTGCCCTGACCCACAGGAATATTAGCAAGACGGCTGCTTCCAGAATGTTGTCCCCTCATCAGTCCATCATAATTAATGAGTTGGGCAATGCTGTGTAATCTCAGGCTGCATGAACTCTTGAACTCAAACGCAAAATGGATTCAATCTCGGAACAAATCACTGCATTGCAAAGGAATTGTACTGCCGAGGACCAGAGAATATTCTTCATAAATTTGGACTCTCGGCGGTCAGGGGTGCAGTAAATACAATTCTGTATCGCTCCGCCAAACATCAACATGGCAGCCTTATCGGCTCCTGAAGGCCAAATTCCCTGCTCTTCCCCCAGAAGGATCTACAGCCTTGGTGAAGGAATTCAGCCCCCCCTTCTCATGTCCCCCCACCCAAGCCTGCTGTTGCCTAGCAACATCAGACTTTACACACACACGGACAGAAGCTGTCAGATTTTACACACACACGGACAGAAATCGACAGAAATTTCCTCCCCCCCCCCCCCCGTGTCTCTCCACTTGCCCCACCCTGGCTTCCTCCTTGCCAACTCGAAGGCAGCGCATTTTTTTTTTTTTTTCTGCTGCAGCCTTCAACCCCCAGGCTGGGCGGCGCGGGCCCCTCCTGCTGCGGCCTTCACCCACTTTGCCTCAATTCGGAAGACGGACTACTTCAAGTTCAGTGCACATAAATAATGTCAAATGTATATGTGTTGTCTTTAATTTTGATGTGTGCCATTATTATGGGAAACAAGTAATAATTGTGGATTAATTGCTGTATCTTGTCTGAGGTAATTGGAGTGTAAACGTAACTGCCCTTTTTTGGGATCAATAAAGTTGTCTGAAGTCTGTATATATTGTTATTCAGCACAGATCTTGACTTCCGTATTTTGGTAATTATTTTTCTTTACCTTATTTTGCATATTTGCACTGTTGTACTGTGACTGTGCTGCTGATGTAACCTTGTAAATTTCCCCATCATGGGATGATTAAATGATTATCTTATGTTCAACTTGGATGAGATTTGGTCATATAACCCTAGTGCTGGCTTTCCTTCACTGACTTCCTGATCATGTGAGGGCAGACTTTTTTTTTTTTGAATGAATGAATAAATGAATGAATGAATGAATTTATTCAGCGCGCGTGCGCACACACACGTACACACGCACGCACGCACACACGCACGCACGCACACACACACACACACACACACACACACACACACACACACACACACACACACACACACACACACACACACAGACACAGTCCAAAACAACAACAAATAAAACTTACAACGAACGAAGTCATCATCAAAAATGAGCTTCGGTGGGTGGGTTACATGGTTAGGATGGATGACAGCCGACTTCCCAAGCTATCTTCTACTCCTAGCCAAGCAAAGGAAAACAGTCCAGAGGAGGACAGAAGAAATGCTACAAGGCCCCCCTCAAGCACAACCTCAAGAGCTGCCCCATTGACTGGAAGACCTTTGAAAACAAAGGGACAGAGCAAGCTGGTGAGCAATGATCCACACAGGAGAGGGCGTCTTCAAAAAATGCAGACAAACAACACAGTAGAAGAGGAAAAACAGGAAGGAGAGAAGGAAAGATCTTGACCATCAGGAGCTTCCCGCAGCGTCTGACAGAAACAGTGCGCATCAAGACTGGGCCAGTTCAGTCGTGTCAGTGTCCACTATCTCATCGTGGAGTCAACCAAGAGACCATCTTCCTTTCCACTGAAGGAAGGCCAGCAGAACTGTAAATAATGAAGGGGACAGCCACCTGACTGTAGCAGATAAATGACTACTTTCAAGAGGTGGGGACGGACTGATTGTATGCCTGGGGTTTGCCATCCAAGACCAAAAACATTTTCTTAGTGTGGTGTATTTGGTGATGAACAGCAGTAGCATATGCTCCAAGATTAAACATTCAACTACAGGATGAGAACAATTTCTGTATTCATGTGGAAAAAAACTAGCCAATTGGCACTTCAGAAGTACTAGATGCAGCATCTGAAAAAAGTGCGTATTTGAGGCAAAGCACAACGAAGACAAGACCTAGCAAGACCTAGAAACCATGCTGACTGGTGGCACTACCCTGTGGCGACCCGGGCTCCTGTTGCGGCTGCTGTGTTTTAACTGCTGTGTTTTTTAAACTCTTAAACATTTTAATTGTTTGGATCGTTATTTGTCAGTGTGTGTGGGGAAAGCACCATGGTGTTATTTATGCACCAATTCTTAATAATTCTGATTTTCTGGGAATTGCTGAGGATCTGCCAAACTTTTCCGAACGTGGAAGCAGGTGAGCGGTCACTCGCCTACACCAGAGACGCTCTTCTTTCCCTGCAATCTGCGGGAATCATGCCTCCGCCTGATCTGCCGGAGACAATGAGGATACAACAGGCCCGCAGAGCACGTCATCAGAAAAGAGGCAGACGAGGAGGGATACGCCAGCATCTTCGCTGAAGAGGTAACGGACCGCCGCTGCCGGGTATGATCCTGTGCAATGCGCAGTCTCTGAGGAATAAGATGGAGGAGTTTTGTACCAATGCCAGAGTAAGCTTTGAGTACCAGGAGTCAGGCCTGCTTGTGATCACGGAGACATGGTTACATACGGATATTCCAAGCTCCCTTATTGATGTGGAGGGTTTTTCTGTCATTCGAGCGGACCGGAGCACATCCTCAGGTAAGAGCTGTGGAGGAGGCATCTGTGTGTTCGTCAACGAAGGCTGGTGCAGGAATTACACCGTCAGTGAGATGGTGTGCAACAGAGATGTGGAACTTCTGTGCCTTTCCATGAGACCTTTTTATCTTCCGAGGTAGTTTGATAATATTTTAATTTTTGCTGTTTATGTTCCCCCAATGGAAATGCGGCCCGAGCTGCATCTCAAATTGCAGACTTTGTTCACCTTCAATTGCAAGGTACGCCTGGTGCTCCTGTTTTTATACTTGGTGATTTTAATAGTTGTAAATTAGAACTGTCCCTCCCTGGATTTGATCAATATGTTGATTGTGCCACTCGGGATGATAAGATTTTAGATAAATGTTATGGCAATATTAAGAACGCCTACAGGGTCAGAGCAAAGCCTCCTCTGTCTAATTCAGATCATAACATAATACATCTGATCCCAACTTACAAGACTGTGTTGAAGAGCAGCAAGCCACAGATCAGGACAGTGTCTGTTTGGTCAAGTGATAACACAGAGGCTTTAAAGGGATCTTTCCTCTGCACAGATTAGGACATTTTTCATACTCTGGACATTGATGAGGCCACGGATACTATAACAGACTACATACAGTTTTGTACTGATTGTGTGGTTACCACAAAGGATATTATTATGTATCCAAACAACAAGCCTTACATAACCAAAGAAGTTAAAGACTGTGATGATGGTCTAGTGGTTAAGGTGTTGGGCTTGAGTCCAAAATCATCATGGGTTCAAATCCCCGCCTGACTGGAAAATCACTAAGGGCCCTTGGGCAAGGTCTTTAATCCCCTATTGCTCCCGGTGTGTAGTGAGCGCCTTGTATGGCAGCACCCTGACATCGGGGTGAATGTGAGGCATAATTGTAAAGCGCTTTGAGTGTCTGATGCAGATGGAAAAGCGCTATATAAATGCAGTCCATTTACCATTATTAACCGTAAAAAAATGGCTAAAAAGAATCAAGACCGGATGGGGTTAAAAACTGTGCAAAAAGAACTGAACCAGATGCTAAGGCATGCAAGGAAGAGGCACAAGGACAATAGTGAGCAGAATGTTGCCTCAATGGACTCTAAAAAACTTTGGGATTCGATGAAAGTGGCAGGCTAATATGGTAATAAAATGGAAAAGCTTTGTAACAGATGATGATCAGGAAAAAGCAAATGAGCTCAATGACTTTTATTTGAGATTTGAGACTCAGGATTTTTCTTTGGATCGTGCTAACATTTTAAATTCCATTTCACCTACTGATTCGCGCCCCAGGTTAGTAGTTGATCCAGGCAAAATTAAGTTACTTTTTAGTAGGGTTCAGAAAAATAAGTCTGCTGGCCCAGATGGCATCTCAGCTTTTCTTTTAAAGACTTTTGCAGAGCAGCTCACACCCGCCTGGTGCCCGGTCTTCCAACAGTCTGTAGATCAGCACACAGTTCCTTTACTCTGGAAAAAGTCAATTATTGTTCCAGTCCCCAAAAAACCCTGCCCAACAATTAACAATGATTTTAGACCGGTAGCTTTAACTTATGTTGTTATGAAATGTTTAGAAAAATATATGGTGTCTATTTTAAAGTCAGAGATAAATTCAGATCTAGATCCCTTGCAGTTTGCGTATAGGAGAGGGCGGGGTACAGATGATGCCATTAATGGCATCACCCACACCTGTCACTAAAACACCTTGAAGACCCAAAGGCTTACGCACATCTTTTATTTATTGATTTTAGTTCTGCTTTTAACACGTTACAGCCTCATTTACTGATTCAAAAATTAATTCACCTGTCAGTAAACCCTGTAATTATAAAATGGTTTTATTCTTTTTTTAACAGATAGAATTCAAAATGTCAGAGTTAACAACACTATCTCTGATCCTAAAAACATCAGTACTGGCGTACCTCAGGGTTGTGTCAGTTCGCCTGTCCTTTTTACTCTCTATACTATGATTGCATTAGCCACTTTCATGGAAATCATGTTTTTAAGTTTTCTGATGATACTGCCATCCTCAGTCTGCTTCATAAAGACTCAGATCTATCACTGTACTTTAAGGAGGTACAGTCTTTTGTCCACTGGTGTGATGCTAATTTTCTTACCATAAATGTAAAGAAAACTAAGGAGATAATAATTGACCCTCATTCTATTGGTGATCATACCCCTCTGGTAATCCATGATGAAGAAATCAATCAGGTCAGCTTTTACAGGTATCTAGGCATTTACTTAGATAACCAGTTCAGCTGAGAAACACATGTCAATAACTTATGCTCTCGTTTACAGCAGAGGTTATATTTTCTGCGCAGACTCAGGGTGTTTGGGGTTGATCAGAACATCTTGTTTCTGTTTTATCAGGCTGTTTTGGAAAGCATTATCCGGTATGGGATGTCATCTTGGTACGGTAATCTCTCTGTCCAGTTAAAATCTAGGCTTGCTCATCTGGTGAAGACTGCTATGAAAGTTGTAGGGAGGACGGGAAATTCTTTGCTGCAGTCCATGTATGAACGGTCTGTTCTCAAACAAGCACAGCGAGCTTTGTCAGATCCTTCCCACATCCTCTATCCTGAGTATGAACTCCTAGCATCTGGTAGGCGATACAGAGTCCCTCAGTGCAAATTGAATCGCTTTAAAAACTCATTTGTGCCCACGTCAATTAGAGTCTTAAATATGGTTGTTGGGATAGGTAGCAGGACTGTGCGTTAATGACATGGTGGCATTGTTATTTTAGTGTTATTTATTCACTGTCAGTATTTTCCTTAACCATATGTGGGAGATGGCTGTACAATAGGGGTATGTGTTTTTAGGGATATGTGCAATATGCATGAATTATTTACGTGAGACTGCTGTGTAATAGGGGTATGTGCAATTTGGATATGTGTATTAGGGATGTGCAATATATATATATATATATATATATATATATATATACGTGGGCTGTCAATAAAGTAACGGTCCTTTTTATTTTTTTCAAAAACTATATGGATTTCATTCATATGTTTTTACGTCAGACATGCTTGAACCCTCGTGCGCATGCGTGAGTTTTTCCACGCCTGTCGGTGACGTCATTCGCCTGTGAGCACTCCTTGTGGGAGGAGTCGTCCAGCCCCTCGTCGGAATTCCTTTGTCTGAGAAGTTGCTGAGAGACTGGCGCTTTGTTTGATCAAAATTTTTTCTAAACCTGTGAGACACATCGAAGTGGACACGGTTCGAAAAAGTAAGCTGGTTTTCAGTGAAAATTTTAACGGCTGATGAGAGATTTTGAGGTGATTCTGTCGCTTTAAGGACTGCCCACGGTGCGAGACGTCACTCAGCGCTCTCAGTCGCCGTCGTCAGCCTGTTCAAGCTGAAAACCTCCACATTTCAGGCTCTATTGATCCAGGACGTCGTGAGAGAACAGAGAAGTTTCAGAAGAAGTCGGTTTCAGCATTTTATCCGGATAGTCCACTGTTAAAGGAGATTTTTTTAATGAAAGACGTGCGGACGGGTCCGCGCGTCGGGACGCAGCCGCCGCGACGCTCCGCCACAGGAAAAACACCTCTGTTGAAAGCCTTAAGGACAAGTTGGAACATGTCCTGCCTGTTAAACAATTTCTCATATACTCACTCCACTGAAAGCCATCAAAAGCCGCCTGGATTTTACAAATGGTTATCAACACGGAGGTGTTTTTCCTGTGCCGCCGCACCGCGTTGGCTGCATCCCGACGCGCGGACCCGTCCGCACGTCTTTCATTAAAAAAAATCTCCTTTAACAGTGGAATATCCGGATAAAATGCTGAAACCGACTTCTTCTGAAACTTCTCTGTTCTCTCACGACGTCCTGGATCAATAGAGCCTGAAATGTGGAGGTTTTCAGCTTGAACAGGCTGACGACGGCGACTGAGAGCGCTGCGCGACGTCTCGCACCGTGGGAAGTCCTTAAAGCGACAGAATCACCTCAAAATCTCTCATCAGCTGTTAAAATTTTCACTGAAAACCAGCTTAATTTTTCGAACCGTGTCCACTTCGATGTGTCTCACAGGTTTAGAAAAAATTTTGATCAAACAAGGTGCCAGTCTCTCAGCAACTTCTCAGACAAAGGAATTCCGACGAGGGGCTGGACGACTCCTCCCACAAGGAGTGCTCACAGGCGAATGACGTCACCGACAGGCGTGGAAAAACTCACGCATGCGCACGAGGGTTCAAGCATGTCTGACGTAAAAACATATGAATGAAATCCATATAGTTTTTGAAAAAAATAAAAAGGACCGTTACTTTATTGACAGCCCACGTATATATATATATATATATATGTATGATTGGTGTGTATTAAGTTATGTAATATGCATGAGTCATGTAATTATGTCATGGCAGTTTTACTTTTTACTTGTGCAGCTCTTGGAGTCCAAGACAAATTTCCCGGAAGGGACAATAAAGTGTATCGTATCATATCGTAGCAGCAAATATTGAATACAGTAGAGGCTACATGAACGCAGATTGATCCATATACAACACGTTTGATAAATCTAATAGTATTAATGACCACAGGCCTGTTGCACTTACGCCTGTGATCATGAAGTGCTTTGAAAGACTGGTCTCTCAGCACATCAGGGCCTGTCTTCCTCCCACTCTGGACCTCCACCAGGGCAAACGGCTCCACAGAGGACGCTATCACCACAGCGTTCCACACCATGCTGAGCCACCTGGAGCACCAAGGGAGCTATGTGAGGATGCTCTTCCTGGACTTCAGCTCAGCCTTCAACCACATCATCCCGGAGATCCCGGTCCAGAAACTGACACATCTGGGCATCTCCACCCCCATTTGCCAGTGGATCAAGGACTTCCTCACAAACCACCCACAGTCTGTGAAACTTGGCCCCCACCTTTCTTCCACCATCACACTCAGCACCGGTTCCCCTCAAGGCTGTGTACTGAGCCCCCTCCTGTTCACCCTTTACACTCACGACTGCTCTCACGACTGACCCATCTCTCAAACACAATCATAAAGTTTGCGGATGATACCACCGTGGTTGGGCTCATCTCAGGAGGGGACGAGTCTGATTACAGAGATGAGGTCAATCGACTGACAGCATGGTGTTCAGCTAACAACCTGCCCCTGAACATCACAAAAACAAAAGAAATAATCCTGGACTTCAGGAAGGGCAGTGCTGACCCAGCCCCGCTTTACATCCATGGGGACTGTGTGGAAAGGGTCAGCTCCATCAGGTTCCTGGGAGTGCAGCTCCCTGGGACTGCCAACACCACAGCGGTAGTGAAGAAAGCCCAGCAGCGAATCCACTTTCTGAGGGTGCTCAGGGGAAACAATCTGGAGGAGAAGCTTCTGGTGTTGTTCTATAGAGCCACCATTGAGAGCATCCTGACGTACTGCATCACGGTGTGGTACGGGGGTGCTCAGCAGCAGGCAGGAGAGCGCTGCAGAGAGTGATCAAAATGGACCAGGGGATCACTGGTTGCTCACTGCCCAGCCTGGAGGACATTGCCAGCTCTCGCTACCTCAGCAGAGCTGCCAGCATCAGCAAAGACACATCCCACCCCAGCAACCACCTGTTTGACCTACTAACCTCCGGCCAACGGTATAGGTCAATCAAAACTAGAACAAACAGACTCAGGGACAGCTTTCTCCCCAGCGCTGCACTGCACTGAACAATAACAAACCACTTTAATCTGCACTTTTCAAGGTCCTTGTGCAATATCTGTAACCATGTGCAATATTTCCCGTGCAGTATTATTCCACAGTTGTAAATAATTCTCATTTTACATTTTACTTTGGTCCACATATATTTAAATAATTTGTTAAAATTCATTATCTTTTATTTGGCTAACAATTACTCGCACCTCGGAAAAGCACCTTTTGGAGCTGCACTCAAATCTTGTTGCAATGCAAATTACAATGACAATAAAGGCAATTCTGATTCTGAAAAACTGCATTCATCAGGCCCAACACCAATATTTGTAATCAGATGGGGACATCCATTGTCCAAATCCTTACGTACCAGACTGTAACGTGGTAATTTTCATTTTCAAATCTGTACTTTGTAAGATACTGCATCTGTGACTTACCTCGTGATTCTCTTTTCTCATCCATGCAGTACTGTATGTGATCACATGCACCAATAAGCCAATACGTTTAGCCTGACACACTCAAAATGAGCAGAAGCAGCAAATCAATACTGCACTTCTACATCTTCTCAGTAAAAAAAGACAAAAACTGTCCTGACAAAAGACAGATGTACCAGAGCATCCATACATTCACAATCCTCTATGCACTGCCATGTTACAACCCTTTATACAATGCAATGACAATACTCCAAGTCAGTGATGAATCATCCAGCCAGTTTCAATCTATCTGCTACAGATCAAAAAAGAATCACATCACTGTAATACCTCTCTCAATTTACCAGCAATTTAATTTACTATGTATAATAAGAATAAAAGCAAAGTTGCGTAAGAATGCACAAACCAAGCCTGGGAACATGTCACACAGAGACAAGTACAAATATGCTAATGCCCTGGCAGACTACCCGATGAATAAATCACATGGGAGCTCTCACCCAGCAAAGCTGACATGTTCTGGAATATTCGGAGCAGCTCTGGGGTGATGGCTGGGCTGTTCTCCAAAGTCACCAACCTGCAAGATGTTCGGAAAGGAAGGAGAAGAGCAGACATAATTAGGGGAAAATAATATAAAAGACAAAAAAATACTGTGGAAAGTTTTGGAGAAAGGTGCAAAGGAAATCAATGAGGTAAAACAAGACAGGAAGAAAGTGGGGTATATCACAGAGAAAAAATTAACATAGGCATTAAAGTAAAAAAAAAAAAAAAAAAAAATCAAAAAGAGCAAGAGAGGTGAGAGCACTGCCAGTGGTTTGCTCATTGCAAAGATAAATGAAAAACCATTACTTGATGTAAAATGATTGGTTGAGTAATTAGTGAGTATTAAATGTTTTATTATTTGTGAAACTACTTTGCAAAATGCAGGTGAAATTTCTGTTAATTTCCAAATGCTATAAATATGAATATTTTAGATTTGTTGCTACTTACTGCATGTTTTTCAACAACCATACTTAATCTCATACTTGATTTGTTGGGTATCGTATGTTAATATACAAAATACGTATCTGCGACTTTGTTGACAATGGAATGAATAACAGTGATGCATGGTAAATTTACTCACTTTGACCTTTAACCTCAATGGCCCTGACCTTCCCAGGTATAAAAAACACCTACTATGGCAGTTAATGTTTGAAGTTTAACCTGCATACAAACATTGTAGAGTGTCGGATGAATTTGCACTTAAAAACAACCCAGTAGTAATTCTGAGTTTAAACTTACATGCACACCAGGTCTGATAATGATCAGATGGATGACCTAAGACAATTAGCAGAATAGTCAACCGATCCTTAAATTTAGTATGTGATACAAACTTACAAATGAACAAAAAATAAATTACGAATCCAAGATGCAAAGTGACAGGAAGAGGAAAATCAAACAAGGAAAAAACAAGAAAAATGTAAAAGAAATGACAATCACTGTAAACATGGAAAAATATTCGGGTCATGACTTTTTAGGGAGACAAAGATGAGAAAATAACAGGATTGTACTGCAGGGATGGACAGAAAAGAAAAGAACAATTCAAAAGAGATTTTAAAACCCCAGAGATAAAAAAGAGGACAGAAATGCAAGGCCAGCAATCTGGCTTTGGAACAATGCAAATGTCAAGTGTGCTCCACTTGCAACAATGTGACTTCCACTTGGAGACTTAATTTTCTTGTCAACATTAACGTGTTGCACGTGGGGATCCACGAGCTCTAGATTGGGTAGTGTTTATAAAATAGATAGCTGACATTTTTCAAGGGTGGCAAAAAATTAAACAAGAGCAATCAGAGATTTCTGACGTCCGCTGATCCGAATCACCTCGCAAATTCAGTGGAGTCTTCCATGCCCTAATATCTATCTGTAGTGCAAATTTGGTGAGATCTGTGAGTAGTTTTGAAGTAATCCTTCAAGCCTATATAAAGGGAAATCTTGATCCAGAATCTAGATCTGGATCACCTCCAAAATTTAATGGAGTCTTCCATGCCCTAATATCTATCTGTGGTGCAAATTTGGTAAGAATCCGTGAAGGAATTTTGAAGAAATCCTTCAAAACCTATATAAAGGGAAGTCTTGAGAATCCGTTAAGTAGTTTTGACGTAATCCTTTTTTAATAAAAACGTAATCCATCAAAGCATATACACTCAACAAAAATATAAACGCAACACTTTTGGTTTTGCTCCCATTTTGTATGAGATGAACTCAAAGATCTAAAACTTTTCCACATACACAATATCACCATTTCCTCAAATATGTTCACAAACCAGTCTAAATCTGTGATAGTGAGCACTTCTCCTTTGCTGAGATAATCCATCCCACCTCACAGGTGTGCCATATCAAGATGCTAATTAGACACCATGATTAGTGCACAGGTGTGCCTTAGACTGTCCACAATAAAAGGCCACTCTGAAAGGTGCAGTTTTATTCACACAGCACAATGCCACAGATGTCGCAAGATTTGAGGGAGCATGCAATTGGCATGCTGACAGCAGGAATGTCAACCAGAGCTGTTGCTCGTGTATTGAATGTTCATTTCTCTACCATAAGCCATCTCCAAAGGCGTTTCAGAGCATTTGGCAGTACATCCAACCAGCCGCACAACCGCACACCACGTGTAACCACACCAGCCGCAGGACCTCCACATCCAGCATGTTCACCTCCAAGATCGTCTGAGACCAGCCACTCGGACAGCTGCTGAAACAATCGGTTTGCATAACCAAAGAATTTCTGCACAAACTGTCAGAAACCGTCTCAGGGAAGCTCATCTGCATGCTCATCGTCCTCATCGGGGTCTCGACCTGACTCCAGTTCGTCGTCGTAACCGACTTGAGTGGGCAAATGCTCACATTCGCTGGCGTTTGGCACGTTGGAGAGGTGTTCTCTTCACGGATGAATTCCGATTCACACTGTCCAGGGAAGATGGCAGACAGCGTGTGTGGCGTCATGTGGGTGAGCAGTTTTCTGATGTCAATGTTGTGGATCGAGTGGCCCATGGTGGCGGTGGGGTCATGGTATGGGCAGGCGTCTGTTATTGACGAAGAACATAGGTGCATTTTATTGATGGCATTTTGAATGCACAGAGATACCGTGACGAGATCCTGAGGCCCATTGTTGTGCCATACATCCAAGAACATCACCTCATGTTGCAGCAGGATAATGCACGGCCCCATGTTGCAAGGATCTGTACACAATTCTTGGAAGCTGAAAATGTCCCAGTTCTTGCATGGCCGGCATACTCACCGGACATGTCACCCATTGAGCATGTTTGGGATGCTCTGGACCGGCGTATACGACAGCGTGTACCAGTTCCTGCCAATATCCAGCAACTTCGCACAGCCATTGAAGAGGAGTGGACCAACATTCCACAGGCCACAATTGACAACCTGATCAACTCTATGCGAAGATGTGTTGCACTGCATGAGGCAAATGGTGGTCACAACCAATACTGACTGGTATCCCCCCCAATAAAACAAAACTGCACCTTTCAGAGTGGCCTTTATTGTGGGCAGTCTAAGGCACACCTGTGCACTAATCATGGTGTCTAATCAGCATCTTGGTATGGCACACCTGTGAGGTGGGATGGATTATCTCAGCAAAGGAGAAGTGCTCACTATCACAGATTTAGACTGGTTTGTGAACAATATTTGAGGGAAATGGTGATATTGTGTATGTGGAAAAAGTTTTAGATCTTTGAGTTCATCTCATACAAAATGGGAACAAAACCAAAAGTGTTGCGTTTATATTTTTGTTGAGTGTATAAAGTGAAACTTGATCCAGATAGTGCAGTGGATAACTGAAACAATCCTGTAAATGGCGATAGAAGTACCAAAGTCGGCACAAATACTCCTTAGACATTACTCTTTTGAAAAAACGGACTAGCCACTTGAATCTTCAATAGGCGTCCAAGTAGGGGTTAATTAAAGAAATATACGGGGGTCAAAATTAAAAATGCTCCAATCATATTGAAAACTACATTACATTATTTGTCTGATCATAATTCCAAAAAGGTATAGTTGGACTATCTATGACTGACTGTTCTGGAGTTACGGAGGAAAAACAACAAAAATGGTGACAAAGTTCAGTTTCAGTTTGTACAGGGGTCAAAAGTTAAAGTTCCTTCAATATTAGTAAAAAGTGATGCAAATTATTGGTTGAGCTAAGAGGATTAATAAATGGAATAGTTTTGACTGTGTTGAATGCTTGGTCTCCAAAGTAAAGGTCAAACAAGGTGAACGTCCATTGGATTCTATGACATGTGACCTATGTTACCCTGTAACATGATAACTAAGCATGACAGATGGTGCAACTGAATTTGGCTCCTACATAGCATGTGTACAACAAACGAAAATAAGTACAGTATGATGACCAACAAAAAGATTCCCAAGAAACCAAGTAGGACCAAAGGAAAGAAGAAAAGACAATGAACAATTTAATTTTAGCATGTGTGTATATGTGTAGGTACTTACACAAATCTTACAATTACAAGAAGAAACAAAATCAAAAACCTCTACTAGTGTGGATTTTGTGTGATAAGTCAAAAGATGTTGTCTGCATATGGAAAACAAATGTCTCTACCAAAGTTCTAGTCCGTCCTCCAGCAAATATACATGTGGCGGCTGGGAAACATCAGTGCTGAGCTGAATGACAGGAAGAAGGAAGGGGTACAGGTTTTTACTTTCTGCTCCCAGGCCCTGTGAGAACACAGATGCAGAAAGTTAAATCTACATGTGGACTATCTGACACGCATTTCAGTCAGGGCTAAAAATTAAAACATTCATTGACTTGATTACTGTTCCTAACAGATCTTCTGAGCAGCAAACTACAATATATTTTCTTGGCAAAAGCAACATCTATGACCCTCCACAAAAATTAGGGCTTTCAAACTTATTAGCCTGCACCAACAACCAGTAGACAGCATACAGGGGGCTGCAAAAGTGAAAAATGTCCCTTTTGGGCTATTGTACCAACATGGCTGTGCAACACAGTGTCCTTGAGTGGTCCTCCTCCCATGTAGACAGGTTGTTACAGTAATTATTCACTAATTAACAGATAGTTAAGAATACTTTATGTGACACCTTAATAGATCTTTGTCATTTGATTTGTGGACTCACTGAAAAATAAAGAAGATGTAAATGAAATACACAGATTAGCTGGATATGATAAAAATGTGTTTTTACAAAACTATTTTCTAAGTACAGTACTGTGTAAAAGTTTTAGGCATCCCAGAGTTATAATAAAAGTTACATTTAATGCCCCCCCACCCCCAGAGGGAGTTTTTCCTTACCACTGTCACCTGTGTGATTGCTCTGGGCGTTGGTAAGTTTAGACCTTACTTTTGTGAAGCACTCTGAGGCAATTTTGTTGTGATTTGGCACTATATAAATGAAATAAATTGAAATGAATTGAAATTGATCACGCAATATTAAAAATAGTAAATTCAATTTGGCTGCTTCCTTGTTTGCATTTGGGGTCACCACAGTAAATCCGAGGTGGTGATTTGGCAGGTTTTACACCAGATGCCTTTCCTGATGCAACTCTATATTACATGGAGAAATGTGGCAGGGGTGGAGTTTGAACTGGGAACCTTCCACACTGAAATCAAGTGCACTAACCACTACGTTTTCTCAGGGACAGCATAGTAGCCATACATATGCAGTCGATGAAGAATTGGAGACATTCCTATACTGATTTTTCACTGAATTGAGGAAAGCAGATATGTGCTTCCACACAGTTCATTGTTGAGCTCAGTGGTGTGTCTGCAGCCCCCTTCCAAGCATAATGAACTCCTGCTTGGACAAGGAGCAGTATCTGCTTCACTGCTTTCGGCTGCCTGCTCCAAGAAAAAACATCTGTCTAATTTACAACTCCAATTCCAATGAAGTTGGGACATTGTGTGAAATGTAAATAAAAACAGAATACCAGGGCTGTGAAATGAAAATTGTGAAATCCGAGGAAAATTTGCAGGGGGTCGGGTACAGCTGCCCAGGAGCTGGGGTCTAGGGCCCCTGTGGGGCCCAGAATTAAATTTTTATCTAATGATACTTTTTCAGCATCTCCTGGAAGAACAAATCTCAAAATTAGTGGATATTTAAATGATCCTATATTCAACCTTTTATTTGACCTATCGATGATGTTGAAATAACAGAATATGACGTGGAAGTAGGTGTTGTGTGGGCCGCCAGAAGAGGAGGTACTGCTGGCCCACCACCAGAGGGCGCCCTGCCTGAAGTGCGGGCTTCAGGCACGAGAGGGCGCTGCCGCCACGGACACAGCCGGGGTTGACAGCTCTCACTCATCAACTCATGACAGCTGTCACCCATCTCCACTTCATCAATCCACTCCATAAAGACCAGACGTCATCTCCACCTCGTTGCCGAGATATCATCTACCTGTGAAGGTAATATTCTCTGCTGTATCTAAAACTGTCATAGTCTGAACTCTTTTTGCAGCCGCTTTCCTGTGGTGTGCCTTATCTGCTGGATTGGCGTTTAGTGTGGACAGCGACGGCTCGCTTCACACCCAAACCAGATAAGTGGTGTAACAGGAGCTGCACGAGTGTGTGATTAGAGGTGGAGGTGACTTTCCACCTTCTGACTGTTTTTGTTACTGGGTGTGCACACACCCACATCTCACTGTTTGTGCTCCTCGCCAGCAGTACCAGATCCGACAGTCAGGGACGGTGATCACCTGGAAATTCGGGACTTGGCGGCTCCAGTATTCACCGGGTTCTGTGGCAGTGGAAATCGTGTGGTCCCGGCTCTTCTCAGGACAGACGTCTTCTATCCTCGAGCCTGCCCACACATCACCTTGGTGTATTGACTGCTATCAGATTCTGTGATTGTCTGTATAATCGTTGTGCACATTCACAACATTAAATTGTTACCTTTTGGCTCATCTATTGACCGTTCATTTGCGCCCCCTGTTGTGGGTCTGTGTCACTACACTTTCCCCAACAGTAGGACCTGGAATGATTTTCCTTTTAATTGTAAACCAAATTATGCATTAACTCAGAACAATTAAACTACATGAAATTTATGAAGACTGAAAAGACTGTTACAGCATTTCAAAAACCACAGCTAAAGCTTGGAGAATATTTGGAAAATCATGGTAACATACCTTATAGTAAAAAGTCACATATTCTTGTGTAAATTCATGCAGCCTAAATCCATTCAAAGCCACAATGTCTTTTTTACAATGAAAGAAAGTCTAGATTAGTGAAAAAAAGTCACATAATCTGTCTAAAATCCTGTTTGAACAGCAGAACGTTTATTTCCAGGAACATAAAAATTCTTACCGTGTTTCCTGAGAGAGCACAGTTCACTTTTCCCCGTTTCTTTTATCTTTCAGGTGTTGATGAAGCCAGCGACGATTCCATGGATTCTTGTCCTTATAAGACTTTTTCAAAGTCTTTCTCGCCATCTTCTCTCTGTGCAACGTCGGGCCGTGACACAGACATGTTGCACAAATCTTCTTTTAAAAGCTTGAAAGCTCTAAAAGTTTGGGATGTCCACATGCTAAGTTTAGTTTAAGCATCGCACAGGAACCACACAGCGTCGCCGCAGCTTCCAACCAGTACTGCTTTACGACAACTGTCGTAACAGCGACGCTTTGAGTGGCATTTTTCCTCCGGGAAACTCAGCGGATCCGAGGAAACTGATTTGTATCTGTAACAAACAGATCAGTGTCTGAGGACCAGTGTTGTACAGTAACAAAGTAAAAATACTTCACTACTGTACTTAAGTACGTTTTGGGAGACTTTGTACTTTACTTGAGTTTTTTTTTTTTTAATTCAGCTTACTTTCACTTTTACTTCACTACATTTCCGACCTTAATTGCATAATTCTACTCCGATACATTTTCTATGCACCATGCCGTTACTCGTTACAAAAAAAAACCCCAAAAAAAAAACAACACACACACACACGAAAAAAGTCGTGTTTTCACCCAGAGACACCACTGATTACTAGTGACTGCAACGAAGTCAGGCCGATTTGTCATGAGGCATGTCCGGTAGGCTTTTTTGCAGTTGAGCACTTGGGGGTGTTGTCAGGAAATGATAATTTCTCTACAGTGATTACGATTGCAGCAGGTCTGTAATCAACTTTTCTGCAGCACGGCTTTGCTTTGAACCTTAAACCAATCGAAGCAGCGATTCGCAGGTCAAAGCAGTGCTTCGATCTACGATTCGTGGATTTTATTTCGCTTTATCCTTTTTTCCTGCTAAAACCCTGAAGAGCATATGTCTGTGAGTAATATTTAATATTTTTTATGTTAAATCGACCTGTTATGGTCTTCTGAAACAGTTGATAGATGTATTTTATAACTTAAAAACGGGACCAATGCTAACGCGGTTAGCATGTCTATGGCGTTTTCAATGTTAAAGGTAGCATTAAGCTGTTCGCATCAGCACGTTTGTGTTGATTTGTGTTCGTTGTCATAAAAGAGTCAAATTGTATGTAAGTATGATTTTTCTACTTCTCTAACTCTCTCTTTGCATAGCTTTGCATGAATTTATATGTTCAGTTAGCTGTTTTTTCAGTTAGCTTTATATACATTTAACTGTTTTCATAGCAATAATACATTTTTAGATTCAGATAGTGTTATTTTAAGTAAATTTTAGATTGCTATCTTATATTCATTTAGCTATTTGCATAGCTTGCATAAATTTATATGTTCAGTTAGCTGTTTTTCAGTTAGCTTTATATACATTTAAACTGTTTTCATAGTGATAAATACATTTTTAGATTCATATAGTGTTATTAAAGTCAATTTTAGATTGCTAGCTTTATATTCATTTAGCTAGTCACATAGCTTTGCATGAATTTATGTTCAGTTAGCTGTTTTTCAGTTAGCTTTATATACACTTAACTGTTTTCATAGTAATAAATACATTTTTAGATTCAGATAGAGTTATTTTACATCAATTTTACAATTTTACTTTGTTAGCTTTATATCCATTTAGCTACTGCTTTGCATGAAATTATGTTCATAGTGATGAATACATTTTTAGATTCAGATAGTGTGATTTTAAGTACATTTTAGATTGCTAGCTTTATATTCATTTAACAATTTGCATATCTTTGCATTAATTTATGTTGTTACCTGTTTTTCAGTTACTTTCAGATTCAGTTAGCTTTATACACACTTACCTGTTTTCATAGTGATAAAGGTTTCGACTGTGATTGTTTTAAGTGCATTTAGATTTGGTTAGCTTTATATTCCCTCAGCCCCAACCAGTCCCAGCAGAAGACTGCCCTCCCTGAGCCTGGTTCTGCTGGAGGTTTCTTCCGGTTAAAGGGAGTTTTTCCTTCCCACTGTCGCCAAGTGCTTGCTCACAGGGGGGTCATTTTGACCGTTGGGGTTTTTCTGTAATTGTTGTATGGCTCTTGTCCTTACAATATAAAGCGCCTTGGGGCGACTGTTTGTTGTGACTTGGCGCTATATAAAATAAATAAATAAATTTGATTTGATATTCCGATTGTTAGCTTACAAGCTATAGTTACATTGCGCTAGATGAATTGTTTTCGGTTTAGATTGAGTCAGATTTATTTTCAGTCAGTTTTAGATTGTTTCAGGTAGGTTTTCCTGGAGCTGCACTCACTTTGGTTTTGATTAGGTTGGCTTTGTGTTTTTGTTGTTGTTGTTTTACAACACAGATACTGTTTATTCAAGTATGGCAGTAGTAGGTCCATGACCTATACAGGATCTAGGCGCTCCCGCCATCACGAGCCTCCCAGCTGACTGGGTTATAGCAGTGGGTAGATGGGACTCATTAGCCCTGTTAAGGCGGTCCACCTAGGGGAAGGAAAACCCTGATGTTAAACCCCCAGCCTGGGTTACTGCCCCCGTGCCTCCGAGGAAGGTTCTTTAGCCAGAGGCTAGGAGAAGGTCACTCTGATGTAAAACCTACAGCCTGGTGGTCGCCACAGCCGTCTCAGCTTGTCTGTGCCACTGTGGAGTGCCACCTTGCCTAAAGAGTGGAATTGGTGTGCGCGAGCTGATGCCCACTTTAAGCAACGAGCGCAGGTGGGAAGGAAAGCCCTGCAGCGATGGGAAGAGGCGAAAACAGCAGGTGCATGATGGCACTGGGAGCTGCAGTCTCAATCCTGCATGCAGGCGGCTCAGGAACTATGGTCGTTTGATTGCTGACCCGAGACAACAGCATCATCCGGCAGGGCCCTGGGTGACCAAGCAGCCCTGTTTAGGGATAGCCCTGCTCGCTCCACATGGAGACAGACCTAGAAAAGGTGGTCTAAACATGGCTTGTCTCACTAGACCCGGTTGGCTCACCGTTGCCAACAGGCATCACTACACATGGTGCGAAAAGAAAAACAAAGAACCTGAAAATTGTGTGCTGGAATGTACGCACAATGATGGACTCAGACAATAGCGATCGTCCTCGAAGACACTCAGCCTTAGTCGCCAAAGAGCTAGCAAGGCTTGACATAGACATTGCTGCATTCAGCAAGGTGCGCTTTGCAGACCAAGGGTCACTCACCGAGGAAGGCACAGGCTACACACTGTTCTGGTCAGGGAAGGCTAAAGAAGATCGTCGACTCTCAGGGGTCGGGTTCATGATTAAGAGCGCCATAGCACATAGGTTACACAGTTTGCCAGTTGGACAGTCTGACCAACTCATGTCACTCCGGCTCCCCATCAACAACAAGGATTTTGCCACTATTGTTAGTGTGTATGCCTCAACCATGCAGGCCGACATCGGAGTTAAGGAGGCTTTCTATAGCGATCTGCACAACCTTCTACAGCGCGTCGACACCCAGGACAAGCTCCTCATCATGGGAGATTTCAACGCCAGAGTGGGCCGCGACTCTGATGTATGGAAGGGCGTGCTAGGGAAACATGGCATAGGCAACTGTAACGACAATGGCCGCCTGCTGCTGGAGTTCTGCTCTGCACATGACTTGACAATCACCAACAGCCTGTTCCAACAGAAAGAGAGATTCAAAGCAACCGGTCCACAGGTCCTCAAACTGGAGCTCTTGCAGCTCCAGTTATTTGCTGCAGCTCCTGCACAAAATAATGAAACTCACCAAACTGGGAACGTCTCATGAGGATGTTGTGAATCCAGGGATGTCGCCGCTGGCGGCGTTTGTGAGATTTCCACAACAAATAGAGCACAGCAGCTTGCTCCGTGTGATCAAGTTCTGCCGTGTAGACTTGACGCCGAGCGGAATGGAAGCTCCTCCTATTTGATGACGCACTGGGGCG
The DNA here is from genome assembly GCF_902500255.1 of Thalassophryne amazonica. Lineage (NCBI taxonomy): Eukaryota > Metazoa > Chordata > Actinopteri > Batrachoidiformes > Batrachoididae > Thalassophryne > Thalassophryne amazonica. Next base: position 73,281,991 of record NC_047107.1, on the reverse strand, counting down.
AATTTTCGCAGCGAAAGCAGAGCGACACACCGGGCGCTGGTGGTGCGTCCATCGCCAGGTGAGGGAAGCAAATTTGTGGTGTCGCGTGGCATGTGGTGTGAACGCGGCATAAAAGGACCAAAGTAGGGCAAGCCTAGTATGGAAGAACATTGTATTGAAGACATTCCACTGTTGACATTTGTTGTTTTAAATGGTCACCAACACTTTCTGTCATGTGAATGCTGACATAAAAGCAACTTGTGCATTTTTATTGATGGACCACTTGCTCATACACAGTAATCCTTATTATTCTGTCCTATACCTACAAGTTTGTCAGTAATTTTCTTATTCTTATAGCTACGATTCATAAGTTGAATACCTCAAGGAATATCTGTACTTGAAGTGGAATTGAAAAGTACTTGATTTCACAAGTACAAAGCACAGTATTTCACCTAAACCCTTTTGTGTACATTGTTGCTTCCGAAGTATGAAGCCCCAACATACTGACCTAAAGCTTTACTACTGGTGCTAAAACATGTTTTGTGCTTGCAACAATGATACATGCAAAACTACCAATATGCCACAGACCAATTGCAGTTTTACCGGCTTACAGTACTAACGTCCAGTGTGCTTCAAACACTTGTGAGCTGCAGAGTTCAGTGGCTGTAGCTTAGCATGGCGGACGAAGAGCTAATTCAGCCAGCACTGTCTTTGCTGAAGGCAAATGTTTGGGCGCATATTGGATTTTATTATTTGCTGCGTAAGGAGGAGCTTGGCATGACTTATGCAGTGTGCAAAATGAGCAAAATAAAGTCAATACTTCGGAAACACTTCAAATCTGCAAGCCCACATGCTACGCCATCACCCGGAGCTAAAAGAGGGGAGCAGCGGTATCTGCCGATGACTGACCATCGCTTCGCTAAACTGCCAGCCAACTCCGAACAAGCAAAGCAGATAACTCAATTTACATCTAGAATCACTTGATTAACCTTGTAAAGCTGCATTTTCTTAAACATAAAATTTTTTTTAAGTAATATAACTATTTCTCAGAGCTCTTTGAATCGAAAATCGATTCTGGATCGAATCGTCACCCCAAGAATCGTAATCGAATTGAATCGTGAGTTGTTGTACGATTCACATCCCTGTAAACCAGGGCTAAAATTATTACATTAGAGAATATTCTTCATTCCTCCTGCAGCCAACAGACAGGCAATCACCACAGCACATCAAACCCAGGTAGTCAACAAAGCAAATCTTTAAACGATAAGTCGCACTGAAATCATAATTTAAATTTAGGCTGTTAGTGACCATCTGATGATACACCAGTATTACTTTGTGCACTTCTGTGACCGGTTTCAAAGAATATAGCATTTGCAACAAAGAGCTATGGAGACTGCGAAAACAAAGTACTCATGAGTTCTCGAGTGTTTCCGACAGCAGTGACGTAGCTTTTAGAGATGTCACAGCGCAGACTTGAATGGAATGTATCTACTAATGTTAAGAACTGAGCCATAGATTAATTCCAAAGCTTACATAAGTGTGATGTCATGTTATGACGACTTGTTAAGCGGTAACAGTTCATTTTGATGCAGTCACAGTAAAAGCAGCAGCTGTGAGAAGATTTAGTGCACCTGCATGGCCATTAGTCATAAATACAGTCCGTTAATAATTTCCGCTTGAGGCTCAACTTTGTGCACGCTTAACTTTGACAAATCTAAAAAAAAGAAAAAAAAAAAAGAAAAATCTGTGTGATCAGGCAGCCTGTACAAAACGTCATGTAGACATTCCATGTCCATGTTCACTGTGGCAGTAAAACAGCTGAGAGGCGCACGTTAAAAAAGCGTGCTGCTACGCACTCATCTATATCCAAATTCCGACAGACCTTCTCAAAAGACAATACAGTATAGTACAATACAGGTCCACTACAAGTCCTCACACACGGATTGCGCATGATCCTCGGCTGCAGCTCTGCCGTCAGCTCCTCAAGTTATGAATTGTGGCACAACAGACAGAAAGTCCATTATCTCCTGAAAATAAAGTATTCTGACTTTTTTCAATGTAAGAAATCCATCTGCGTGTCTAGGCAGCCTGTGAAAAACAGGGTAGTGGAGACATTCCACGTCCATGTTCACAGCGGCAGTAAGACAGCGTGCTGTGACACAAACAGCGCACCACCACATTAGGTTCCAAAATCCGACTGAAAGGTCAAAAGCTTCGCTATTGGATGTAGCACACAGTCAGCCAGCCATCAGGATGTTTCTGCTTGAACTAAAATGTACGTCATACACCAAGAAATGCAGAGAATGACAGAGCTCAGAATGAGAGGAATAATTAGCAATAAAATACATCACTGACCACTAATTATTAGCGCATGTGCGCAGATAAACTTACAATCATGAGTACTTTGATGTTGTGTTGCTAACTGGTACGTTAAATAACGTGTGACATGTCCTTTAAAGAATGTCAATATTTTTGCTAAAACATGGTTGTCAGACCTCAGAATGTTGACATTTGTATATAGTCATCCAAACCTGAAGTACATGTAATGATTTGGAATTCTATGTCAGTTTATCTCAAAGAGTAGCCTGGAGAGTGCAGACCACTGGTGGCCCGTGAACTAGCCCTAATGGTCTATATGGTGTATATTGCTAAAATACCACATTTTAAATAAACAGAATACTCTAACTTAAAAGAGTTCCTCAAACTGTTTAAAAATTACTCCAAATATGACCAAAAATACTAAATAAAGATGTTGAATTTTACATATGTACATTTTATACTGTACATGCTGAAAATTTTAGCTCCTCGCCACAAACAAACATTTAGCATATTTGTAGGAAGTAATCCTGAATACTGATCAGAAGAATGTTGGTGATGGAGCATACCTGGACTAGGTGGATGAGTGTGGTGAGTATGGCACATCGTAGCATGTTGTGTTCTTCGGATTGCTTCCACAGCAGGGGCAAGTATTGAACCAGACAGCCGACATATGGGCGGATCTGAAATAAAAATATTGAAGATACATACATAATATTATTGCGGGGATTAAAGCAAAAACACTTCTGACTGAATTTTTTTCACTGCCAAATCATAAGCTGTTCACCATCTACCTTTTTATAGAAACACTTTTGTGAATGCATCCAAGGATTTAAGGTAAAACAAGGTGGAGTCAGCTAAGAAAACAGCAAATTGTTCTCTTGCTGAACAAGACTGTATTTCACTCACTAACCATTGCTGCTCTTTTCTAATGCAGTGTCAGTTGAGTTGAATCATACACACTTGATGGAATTGTGTGCCTCACCAGTGGGATCATCAGTTGATTACCATCCGTCGCCGGGAATTTCGGACCATGATGATCAATATTCTCTCGGGGAGGAAGGGCCAGCAGTGCATGGAACACCACCGCTCACTGGTGAGTTGCAGAATGGCTATGCCTCAGCCAGTATGGTCTGGATGTACTTGTTCCAGATCCATGAAGATCCTGTTTCTGCTGCTTCTACTGCAGCTTTGATGATAGATTTAGTTTCCTTCTGCTTACACTCTTGCACTCTCAGCCATTTCTGGAAGGATGCTGCAACAAAACTCCAGCAACTGACCTCAAATGGGTAACACAAAGTCTTCCACCCTCTGTCCTTACATGTTTCTCTAAATTCTGCATACTTGGACAGCTTCATCTCATGGGCAGCATCTATGTAGTCCTCCCAAGGAAAGGTTAATTCTCCAATTACCACTTCTTTGGCACATTCCGACCATATTGTAATGTCTGGATGGAGCAGAGTCACTGCAATCTCTACTGGGAAGCTCCCTTCACCCTCCAGGTCCACTCTGACTTGCTAGTCATTTGCAGAGGAGAGGATACATGGTTTTAAACTGGGGTGGTGTTGCCACATTTCAGAGCCTTCCCTGATGAATGGTACGGGGTGCTCAGCCTGGAAAGGGACATCCTCTGCATTAATGCGTGCAACCCTCCTCTTCACAGCCTCCACTGCTACTTTCAGTACCATGTTGTGCCTCCATGTGTACTTTCCACTGGAGAGTGCAGATGGACATGCACTGAGGATATGATGCAGGGTCCCCTTCTGCCCACAAGCTTTACAACAGACTGGCTGGTCGTCATACCACCAGCTCATGTTTGCTGGTGTTGGTTGTGGGTCATACAGTAGTGTTCAGAATAATAGTAGTGCTATGTGACTAAAAAGATTAATCCAGGTTTTGAGTATATTTCTTATTGTTACATGGGAAACAAGGTACCAGTAGATTCTCACAAATCCAACAAGACCAAGCATTCATGATATGCACACTCTTAAGGCTATGAAATTGGGCTATTAGTAAAAAACAAGTAGAAAAGGAGGTGTTCACAATAATAGCAGTGTGGCATTCAGTCAGTGAGTTCGTCAATTTTGTGGAACAAACAGGTGTGAATCAGGTGTCCCGCTATTTAAGGATGAGCCAGCACCTGTTGAACATGCTTTTCTCTTTGAAAGCCTGAGGAAAATGGGATGTTCAAGACATTGGTTCAGAAGAACAGCATAGTTTGATTAAAAAGTTGATTGGAGAGGAGAAAACCTATACTCAGGTGCAAAAAATGACAGGCTGTGATCTCCAATGCTGTAAATGGACAAAAAAAAAAACAGACGCGTGGAAGAAAACGGAAAACAACCATCAAAATGGAAAGAAGAATAACCAGAATGGCAAAGGCTCCCCATTGATCAGCTCCAGGATGATCAAAGACAGTCTAGAGACACCTGTGTGAAGCTAATTTATTTGCAAGAATTCCCCGCAAAGTCCCACTGTTAAATAAAAGACATGTGCAGAAGAGGTTTACAATTTGCGAAAGAACACATCAACTGGCCTAAAGAGAATGGAGGAATATTTTGTGGACTGATGAGAGTAAATTGTTCTTTTTGGGTCCAAGGGCCGCAGACAGTTTGTGAGACGACCCCCAAACTCTGAATTCAAGCCACAGTTCACAGTGAAGACAGTGAAGCATGGTGGTGGAAGCATCATGATATGGGCATGTTTCTCCTACTGTGGTGTTGGACCTATATATCGCATACCAGGTATCATGGATCAGTTTGGATATGTCAAAATACTTGAAGAGGGTCATGTTTCCTTATGATGAAAGGACATGCCCTTGAAATGGTGGTTTCAACAAGACAATGACCCCAAGCACACTATTAAACAAGCAAAATCTTGGTTCCAAACCAGCAAAATTAATGTTTTGGAGTGGCCAGCCCAATCCCCGGACCTAAATCCAATTGAGAACTGTGGGGTGACATCAAAAAAACTGTTTTCTGAAGCAAAACCAAGAAATGTGAATGAATTGTGGAATGCTGTTAAAGAATCTTGGAATGGAATAACAGCTGAAAGGTGCCACAAGTTGGTTGACTCCATGCCTCGCAGATGTGAAGAAATCATGAAAAACTGTGGTTATACAACTAAATACTAGTTTAGTGATTCACAGGACTGTTAAAAAAGCAGTTTCAACATAACAGTTTTGAGTTTGTAGTGTCAACAGAAGATGCTACTATTATTGTGAACACCCCCTTTTCTATTTTTTTTTTTTTACTAATAGCCCAATTTCATAGCCTTAAGAGTGTGCATATCATGAATGCTTGGTCTTGTTGGATTTGTGAGAATCTACTGAATCCATGGTACCCTTGTTTCACATGTAACAATAAGAAAATATACTCAAACCTGGATTAATCTTTTAGTCACATAGCACTACCTATCTGAACACCACTGTATGTAGAACACCACAGGAATGAAATGCGGAGAGGCTCCATTTTCACAGGACACTAAATTATACATTCCGATGTTCAACACTTTCCCAGGTTGACCACCTTCCCTGTTCACCTTGTCCCGCTGCCACTGCAATGCCCTTCTCTTCTTCTGTCTCTTACTTCCTGTGTTACCATCTCCCATCTTTCTTTTTCTGTGGAGGATGACCACAACTTACGGGGTATTAACCCTAACCCTTGCCAGCCTGTCTGGATTGCGCCAACCAATTCCTTGCATTTGAGTCTTGCCTCAGCTTTTTCCACAGTAGCACTAGCTGTCCACTTCTTACCAGATCTAACCTCTGGCTGAATGTCTCTGAGCAGTGTCCTTCGAGATTCTGAGAGCCATTAGGGTTCTTACTTTGGCTACCTTGAACTCCTCCACTAGTGATCTTACAGGAAGAGTCAACTTTGTTTGGCTGCAGTGGAGGGCAATGTTTGTGAGGCTAATTACAACTCCCAGCCACTCCTTACTAACTGTTGATCTTGTGTTCCATTGCTTCTACGTAGCTAATAGCCAATTTGTACACCGTCAGTGGCCACATTATTCGAGGCATGATCACATACTGAAGGCACCGGACGTTTAACTTGCCAGGCAAACAGCAGTTCAAGACCCTCACTGATCAGTTTAACTGTCTCTAGCACCCTCTTTGTATCTTTCAGTTGCTTCGCAAAGCACCGACCTAGGCTCTTAACTGGTTGTTCCTGGATGGTTGGAATGTCTTTGCTATTAAGGTTGAAATGGAAGTCTATCACTTTTCCTCACTTTAATACTAGACTTCAGGACTTCTTAGTTTAGAATCGCCTTCTTGCCCAGTCCATTAGTTCATCTAACTTGTAAAGAATTGCCTGACTAGCATTGGGACATGGGTTAAGAAGTACCAATTTATCCATGAAGGCCCAAATTGGTGGTAGTTCTTCAGAGCCTTCCAGCGACACCCCTGGTCTCACCTTCCTGCAGCTCTGGTGATTACCGATATCGCTAGCACTAACAGCATAGGTGACATTGCGCAACCCATCAGTATTGCCATTTCTAACCTCTGCCAACTGGTAGTGTACTCAGCAGTGGTGAAGCGCATATAGAAGTTCTTGTAGTACTGTAAATGGACTGCATTTATATAGCACTTTTCCATCTGCATTAGAAGCTTTACAATTTTGCCTCGCATTCACCCATTCACACAAACACACTCACACAGTGAGGTCAGGGTGCTGTCCTGCAAGGCTCACTACACACCGGAAGCAATTTCGGGATTAAGGACCTTGTCCAAGGGCCCTTAATGACTTAGCTGGGATTTGAACCGAGGATCCTCTGGTCTCAAGCCCAACACTTAACTATTAGACCATCACCTCTTCCTCAACTTCAAGCCCTGGTCGACGAAGAGAACCTGTCAGCAATGCAGATTTACAATACTGACGAGACAGGTCTTTATTACAGAGCACTGCCTATGACTACCCTCGGTGCAAGACAAGACCCAAGTGCATCCAATAGCTTCAAGCAGTCTAAGGTCCCCGTCAGACCTTGACGATTTAGTCAGTGTATGACAACTGTATTAAAAACACTGGCATACACAGGCGTATGTCTAATCAATTTTGCAGCTATCACACCATAATGATTTAGTCAGCATATACTGACAGCCACATTTCTACCGAGTGGTTCGGGTTGGTACTGCACAGATACATGCTGGAACAGTTAAGTCTGGCTTGGTTTGCATTTCTACAGCTGGCAGAACCCTTTTGTTTGGCAAAACAGAGTAATTTACCATTATTTTATTTCATTTTTGTCTTGGTGGATCATGTGTTTATTTATTATCATGTGTTTATTTTCATGACATGCAGACTACTGAAGAGTTGACTGATGTCTGTAGTAAACACTGACATGAATGAATGAGGCACTGTGACTTTCAACTTTTAAAATACGCTAATTGTCTTGTTGTGGTGCAATCAGCCGGCATTCTCTGGTTCAGGCTGAGAGACGCACCTGGAGCAGAAAAACCACTGAGGGACTTGCTTTAAAACACTACATTTCTTCAGTCACGACAAGGAATTAAAAAGTATTTTTTGAAGTCATTTTCCAAAATCAGGACACTTTATGTGGATGAATCCAACTGAAACGAATGAACAAGATTAAAACTTTATATTTACTCCGTGTGTGAATGGTTTTAATATATGAAACAGTCTAAACTGTTCACATGACTGCAGCTTTCAGTTGTTAGCCAATCAATAGACAACATCAATGGACATATTTCGACTTATGAGTACCTTACAAGAAACGTGTGTCAACAATCGCATAACCTATCTACCATTTATGGTTGGCATATGCGGGACGTATCAGCCATATGCTGGCATACGTTGAAAATATTGTGCATGCCCAAAATATTTGGAGGTACTCGACGTATTCCAACGTATATCAATGTCCAGTCCCACGGTTATCCGATACCTGCTTTTCTGTCAATGCTCCTGGCATTCAAATCACCAGTTTTGAAGCTTTCTATTGTCTTTCCACAGATTTTGACTCATTGTGTTTGGCTTGGTGCGATTACAAAGCAAGGTTTTGCTTTGTTTTTTTTAGTTCGCAGTAGTTTATGATGGTATATGTCAAAAAACTATGTAAAAAGGAGATGCATATATGTGACACACATTGCATAACAACACAAAACTTAGCGTGCCGTATCTCACCACATGAACTCCAGCAGTGGTGTAACTGCCAAAACATAACATTTTTATGAGTTCCAGAAATCCCCAGAAAAAGGTCAAAATATTATTGTGACACCTGCTAAGACTACATTTAGTCAGGGATAGTGAGTAAAGAAAACTTTATCCAGACTGACGGTTCACAAGGATAAAAGCCCTTTCTGTGACAGATTTTTGTCAATCATTTGCTTAAAGAAAAGGATGCAAAACATGACTAAAAAAACTGGGAATGTTCAAGAGGAAGGTCAAATTTTTAAGTTTTGGAAGTGGATCAAACAAAAATATCTATAAGGCCACTGTAACAGTAAATGGGAGCAGATATCTAAACATCCCTCTCTCAAAGGCTTGCCATATATAAAGTCTCAAGATGGCGACTCAAAAATACTCTAGCTTTACAGTTGTCTCGGGAAAGTAAAAAATTAGTCACTTATAGCTATAGCCAAGCACAAATGGTTCTTTGATAGTGGGTGGTTGGGACAAGTACAGGATGGCAAGTTTTTTCAAACAGGTAGTTAAAAAAAAAAAAAGTCTTTCAGATTCAAAGGGGAATCCGAGTTGTTGATTGCCATTCATCTTGGATTTAGTGGTGAACTATTCTTTACCAAAGAGCAGAACAAATCACTTGTAAGGACTCCATTTCTAACACGTCTGGGTTTAGCTCAACTTTACGTTAAATATTAAAATACAACCTGAAAAGTAAAAAGTAAAATGAATGTGAAAATAATGTCACACGTTTGCTTCCAAGAACAGACATCTCAAATCTTACCTGGATGTTTACTCTTTCAATGACACAGGAAATGACGTGAAGCACCTGCATTTTTGTGTCGCACTCTGTCACCTGCTGCAACAACCGAAAGAGCAGTCCAAAGATGGACTCGAGGTACTGTACGGTGGGAGGACAGTGCAAGAATTACTGAACAGAAACGCTAACCCAGTCAATGCTTGTAATTGGATATAGGTTCACAATAATCAAAAGCTTGCAAGACATTTACTTACGGGAAGAAACTGTTCTGTCCGAAACTCAAAGTCGTCGACAGGTAGTGATGAGTTAAGAATGAAACAATTAAATGGTTTTACAAACAGTTTGACAGCATGCTAAAATATGCATTTGTTTGCTTTGCCACAGATATAGACTTATCACTTCTACACTGCAGAGATGGCAAAAGACAAGCCGACACATTTGTTTTATATCTGTGATGATAGGATATTGAGCTTCAGGGTTGTAGCAGTCTCAATTCGAACCTAGAGGAGAAAAAGGTATTATTACTACTACATCTTACATTAGAGTTAGAAAACGTTCAGACAATATGGAAAATTGTGTGTGTGTGTGTGTGGGTGGGGGGTGTTACACAAGCAAAAAAACAACCACAAAGTGATCCTTAGTTATACTTTCACTTTTAGTTCATTGCAGACAGTATGAAAGAAAGGTATTTCATGTTTTGTCCACACAAAAAGGCCACAGGTGGGATTCAATCCCATGACGTTTTTTGCTGTGAGGCAACAGTGCTAACTACTAAGACACTGTGCTGCTAACCTATGCATACAAGCTTATCTAAATATGATACAGGAAACTGAGGAAAAAAATTAAAAGTTGTATCCCTAATAAATATTAATAAATAAAATTAAGGTGTCCACACAAAATATTAAATACAGCACGTAAAACAAGTCTTGAACACATCACCATTTTTCTCAGCCTTGGACATGCCTGCTGATAGCCCCCCAAGCCCACGGGTTACTTCTACCCCTATGTGCAGGCCGAAACACCGTGCATTAGTGATTGGGGATTCTATCAACCGCAAGGTTAGATTACAGACATTAAATGTATTCTTGGGGCCAGAGCACCCGACATTGCCGCTCACCTTAGGGTGCTAAAGTTGCACAAGAACAGTAAGGCAAAGGAACATGACACTAGATACATCCACATAGTTATTCACATCTGTGCCAATGATATTAGAATGAGACACTCACAGAAATGGACATAGAGAGGATTTGTGACCTCGACAGTAAGATGTGTCAGCATCTATTAATAGTGTCTGGTCCCTTCCCCTCCTGGGGTAATGATGAGATGTTTAGCAGGCTGACATCATTGAATCAGTGGTTGGTGCAATTTTGGCTTTAGTTTCATTGATAACTGGCCTTTTTTGGGAGGTTGCCGTGGCTTGCTGATGCCAGTCGGCTTTCACCCTACCAGGGTGAGTGCCGCCATCTTATCTGCGAACATAGATAGAGCTCTACAGGGAGGGTAACATTAGGACTCTAAAGCAGGCCATGGAGCAGTTGACTAAAGAATATGCAGGACTTACAACTAATGTGAGCACAGAATCCATTAGCCTAGTGGGGAAACTGGCACAGAATACCCACTATGGTGACAGCGCAGTTTATGTGGCAGGTAGAGAAATCCATCAAGTTGAGACTTTGGCCTGTTTCAACAGACATATCAATAGAAAGCATAGAGGGATATGCTTTGCAAACTTAATACTTCTTAAACCAAACATAATTTTAGGCATCTTATATACTACCTCCCCAAATCCCAATAGTCCAATTGTCAATCCCACTGAGGTCCTCAGTTTGGGTCTCATTAACATAAGGTCATTGTCCTCAAAATCACTGTTGATAAATGATCTAATTATGTAACACCACTTAGATATGATTGGTTTATGTGAAACCAGGCTTAAACCTACTGCTGTCCTCCCATTAAAAGGAAGCCTGCCCACTAGCGTACACATTTAGTCATGTCTTTCGTGATACAAAGCAAGGTGGGAGTGTTGCCCTAACTTATAAATATGAGTTTAGCCTACTAATCTGTTGGGGGTCTAAAATATAATTCGCTGGAACATCTGACTCTCTGCTCTGCCCAAGATACTATGTATAGCCAAGGTCAGAAGCATAAAAATCAACCATGTTATTTTGTCATCATATATAGGCCCCTGGGCCCAAATTATGAATTCTTACATAAATTTGGCGAGTTTATTTCTAATTTGGCAACCTGTGCAGATAACATTCTGACTCTTGGTGACTTCAATGTTCATATAAATAAGCCTTCTGACCCCCTATGCAAATCATTTATGGACATTATAGATGTATTAGGATTTCAGGAATGTATTCAGGGTTTGACACACATCTGCGGAAATATCCTGGATTTGGTCCTCCTTTGCGGAATCACTGTCACAAATATCGACATCGTGCGTCTTGTGTCAGTGGTCTCAGATCACTCACTTATTAAGTTTACAATCTCATTGCCTTTTTTTTACTGAAACAAGAACCTTATTCATCATTGCGGTGACACATCAACTCTTCAACTAAGGGCCCTGTCCCACTGGGGAGAGGATTAATCGTGCATGAATTGAGACAAACTGCGGGCGTTCGTTGTCGTCCGCAACAAAAATGGCCAAAAATGATAAATGTCCCAGTATGAATTCCGGATATATTAATAATATATAGCAAATATATGATGAACAATACCGGTTATATAATGCATGTAGTGAGGAAACTGATCTGACACATTGAGATTATCATGGCAGTATTAAGGGTGTATTATGAATGCATCGCGCATGTGTTGCGCGTGCACGGCATCTGCATTGCGGTCATAAAATAAGCGCACTCGCTCCTTTCGGCATCACTATTCACAGCAACAATACATCCTCTGGAGCATTTGCTGGATTTTACAAGTTGATCACAGAGTTAAGGGCCTTTCACACTGCAAGCTTCAGCGCGATGCTTTAACGTCCCCCAACGTGTCGTAACGCCAGGCCGGTGTGTTTCCAACGTGTCGTGACGTCAGACGCGTCGCTTCGGAAGCGGCAAGGGGGCGGAGATTGCGGCTACATCACACTCTGGCTGTTTCCACAATCTGAAAAAAGTTCAGCGATCACCATCTTGAATTTAGGTCACCTGAACCACAAAAAAGCTTTAAAAAACAACAGTAGAACGATTCTCCCATCACCCTGCTGGGAGAAGCTTTTTTTCAGCTACTTTTCGGAGTGACGCAGTCCGAGGGAGGACTGACGACTTGGTGGGATATATCAATCGAACCGCGACAGCGGGCCGACCCGCACGGAGAAGCCAGCCTTCAGGCATCATTCCTGGGCAGACCGAGGCAGGCAGCCATGGGGATGGAGCAGACCCACTCAGTCCGAAATCTCCCACTTTTTGGATATATGCGAAGTCCCAGTTTGCCCATCTCTGCTCTTCAAAATAGGACAAAAGTGTCTTCAGCAACACCACCAGAGTTCAAAGCTGCAGAAGAGACCTTCATCTGGTCCCGAGAATCCAGAATAACATCACCTGCTTCTAAATAAAAGGCTCTTTGAACAGCAACTATTTTATTATTTTTTAAAAAGCTGTTTCATTTTATATTTTAACAATAAATGAACGGATCATTAAACATGTCCGCAAATCAAAGTCAAAAGACATTTGCACAGGTGGAAATTACAATTACATATTTTGACGAAATTACAAGTTTAAATGAGTATATAAAAAAAGTCATGAGGTTTATGTCACAAAAATCCTACTTTACAATCACACTGCAGTCATTGTTAAATTATTTCCTGTTGCATTTATAATAAACATTTGTATTTATTTAGTATCTGTTTTTCTGGTTGAAATGAGATATAAATAATCTACCAGACTTAAAAAATGTAAAAGATTCCATGTTATTTTATTTGTCTAAAAATAAATGTCCAAGGTTCCTTATATTAAACAAGAAATTATCTTATCTGAAACAACAGGTGGTTTTAATTTACAGATGAAAGATTTCTAAAGAACCATTTATTGATTTATTTAGCTATTTTAATTACAAGTGTTCTAAACTTTTTTTTTTAACAGTAATCAGAAATTCTGAAGTAAGAAACAACAAAAAAAAAACCTTTCCAATGATTTTTCTTCAGAAAACTGCTCTATAAATGAGCAGTCCTGTCACACGTTAATGTTTTGTACAGATCAGTGGTTTCTGCACCAATCCATTTTGTATAGATCAGTGGTTTCTGCACCAATCCATTTTGTATAGATCAGTGGTTTCTGCACCGATCTGTTTTGTATAGATCAGTGGTTTCTGCCGAGTCTTCCGTGTTTTGGCCCGAAGTGTCGTTCCTATTGGATAACACGAAGGTACGTCACAGCTCAGAGAGTCGAAAGTTGGAATGGATTGAACTTTGACAGTGTCAGCCTGCCGACAAGCGGCAATTCATGTTCCCGTCAGAAGCGTCGGTTTAGCTCAGCTTTTGACGCGACGCTTCTGACGCGTCTAAAAAGCAACGCGTCTCATTGAAAATAATGCTTTTTAGACAGATTTTTGATGCTTCTGACGTGTCTAACGCGTTCAGTGTGAAAGGCCCTTAAAGGCTAGATGTCTAGAATGAAAATGGCGTAGTTCAAAACCAGAAGTATTCCACCTTATGTGGCACAATGCTATTCTAGACTATAAGCATGCATGACTGGCTACAAAGCGGGCCTGCTACTCTGATTTGACCAACAAAACAAGCATAATTCAAAGTTCCTGTTTGATAGGGTGGCAACACTTATTCATGGACAGCCACCGGTAAGTCTCTCTCCTTTTACAGGCCAAGATTTTTTAAGACTACTTTGAGAAGAAAATAGATGACATTAGGTTAAGCATGCTTTAATCCTACCACTACACCCTGTTGTCAAAGGTGATGCCATCACTGATACAGTACCTAGATTTCCCAGATTTGACAGTATCTCAGTGGGCATGTTAATGAAACTTGTAACAACCTGCTTGTTCGATCCTATACCAACAACACTGTTTAAGGATCTGTGGCCTTCTCTTTGGCCTATTGTGTTGGAAACTATTAATATATCGCTAAATGTTTCAAACCTGCAGTGATTAAACCATTACTTAAGAAATCTAATCTTGACCCTCATGTACTGAAAAATTATAGGCCGACGTCAAATCTATAATGTTGTTCTAATGTTCTGTAAAAAGTGGTTTCACAGCAGCTCATGGACCACCTTGCTGAGAATAATCTCTTTGAGCGACTGCAGTCTGCATTTAGAACATATCATTCCACAGAGACAGCTCTCACTAAAGTGGTAAATGATATTCTGATTTTAGCGTTGCCAGACTCTTGAGAGGAAGCAGAAAATTCAACCACATTACACCCATTTTGGCATCTCTTCACTGGCTTCTGGTCTCTGTGAGGTCGGATTTAAGGTTCTGCTATAGGAGATCATATTCTCATTTGAACCCTCTGTAATATCGTGGGATTTGACCACTTACGGGGACCTCCATTTAATTTATACACAACATAACTTCACACGGATAAATGGTGTACGGTTTTGTTTTCGGCTTTGTGTTCTCGGGAGTGAGGATTACTTTGCGTCCTTAGGGCGAATAAAGAGTCTGCGGACCACAGAGCCTTCTCTTATCGTGCACTTGTTTTGTGGAATGATCTCAAATAAAACTTTCCTTGATCAATTGGGTACATTCACTTTATACATTTTAGTATCCAATATATCACTGTACATTTAAAGATAAAATGTGAAAGAACGTCTTAGTCAGGAGGGATCAAGATGCCAACTTCTCCTCATTGGGGGTTCAGTGAAAGTAATTAATGACTACAAAATCCACAAGCAGTTCTCCCCAATAAATCATTTTCACTGATGGACTCAGTGAAAATATGTGCCAAATCCAAACCCATTTATGACATATTTCTCAACAGAAAACAGTAACTCACATCCTGTTTTACCATGACAGATTATTGTGTGTAATGCAGTGTTCACCAGAGAAAAAGTGATCCAACAAGGAAGAGGAAACAAGTGTTTTATTTTTTGTTTCTTTTTTCAGTGAAAACGTAAAAAAAAAAAAAAAAAAAAGGTGACTGGTGGATGTTTGAATTAGCCACCAACAAATTCAGAATATAGATTCAGAAAGGAATGTGTTGGGATGAGAGAGAGAGAGAGAGAGAGAGAGAGAGAAATATTCACAAAAGGCTGCCAAACATTACATTATTCCTTCAGCTTGCCAGTTTTATAATTGAAAGTCAAGAAAGACATTATAACTAACTACAACACTTCAGTGAAATAATTTAGAAACCAAGATATTCAGTTTGAAGTTGGTTCATTTAGACAGCCAACTACAAAGAAACACTGCTGTTAAATGTTTTGAAATGAGTTTTTTAAAACTTTATTATATGGCTACGACAGTACGCTCTGATTGGCTGATTTCCGATGATATTTTGATATTTACCATATCAGACAGTTACCATAACAATCAGTCCGCATCACGTATCAGATTCACGACTTTGCTTACAATTTTCATGATGCGAAATAAAACAAAAAGTGAACAAAGAAATTATAAGTGATGAAGAGGACCATTCTCCAAGCAAATTTTACAGTGATGAGTTTGAACTAGCGGAATTAACATTAATCGAGCTCGAAGTGGACATCCAAAATGAAGACCAAGAAGATGAAAACACAGCTCTGAACAGCCATATAATATATTAGTAATTATTATCCTTTAGTATCTCTACAGGAATATGGCATTACTGTAAATTAAAATTTTAACTAGTCTTTGCTAGATATTCCACAGAAGCTTTTAATAAGCATGCACTAAAATGAATAATCGTATTCACCGTAAATGATTTACACGACAGTAATTTTGCTTTAAGTAAATAAAGTATACATCAAAACTTTTAAGCACTTATATTTTGTGTAATTTCTGCAAAGATGATACATCTCTCTTGAGCTGTCGTGGTGGCAAGGAAGTACCTGTCTTTGTTACCAGCTGGAAGTTTAAATGTGGTTTTTAACTGCAGCATGACTCTGGAAGCACGTCATTCCATAAGAAAACAAAACTGCTTAGTAATGAGAAAATGCAGCTGAAGAAGAATAAAAATAGCTTTAAATGTGGCTTTGTTAAATGAAGCAGCTGTGGTGATGTGCTGTTCTTGTCCTCCCAACAGTGTACACATGAAAATTATTGTAACATAGATCCAAACCCGATTATGTCATCTAGATTACTGTCTATGAATAGACTACAAATCTATGAAAACTACTGCGCAACAATCCAGTATGAAATAATCTGATCAGCTCAGGATTAATTGCTGCAGATCAGGTCCAGTTAACTCATACTGCTGTAAAGCGGAAAGACACTAGTACAAGGGAAATTTCTGTCTACAGTGATATTTTTAAAACACAAACAGTAATTTCAATCAAAGTTGGTGGATAAATTTGGTGGAGCATCCTCTCACAGCTCAGGCCATGTCAAGGCCATAGGGCTGAAGCCAAGGTCAAACCGGAGGCCACTGTATAACATACATAAATGATTAGGTCTCAGGAACTACATGAGAGAATCAAATGCAGTTTTCTGCATAGACGCCCGCTTCCTTGAGGGTAATGAATGCATCAAACCTCTGATGTCAACGACATCATGTGATGATGTTAAGCGAAATCAAAATTAGCTGGATGCTTAATTTAAAATCTGAATTTTGTAACTTTTGTTACTGAGCTGTGTAGAGGGTGATACGTCAGTCCAAAAAAGCACCCCACCCTGCGGATAGTGAAGCTAGAAGAAATCACAGCCATGCTCATTTTCTCAAGGTACAGGCACACAACAGCCACACACAAATACTTTCATTTTTAGCTAAAAATTATTCACGTAGCTATATTTGTGGAAGAGTACTGTAAAGCACAAGCTGGAACATGATTGATGTTTTGAACCTAATACCATGCTACACTGAGATGGTAATATTGCCTTCTGGCTTTTGGAGATGCAACTGCCCTGGGTGCTATGCCAATCTTTCACTGCAGTCTGTTACTCAGTAGTGTGAAAGTAATGGTTTTGGCACTATAAAGTAGTTGCAGTTTCATGCATATTTACAGTTTTAGAGTGACTAATCCAAACAGATAAGCTGTTTCTCTATAACCTAAAAAAAAAAAAAAAAAAAAAAAAAATCATGTAAACATAATTCCATTGTAATGTGTAAAATTGTACCAAAGAACCATAAAATGCAGATTTTGTCATGATTCAGCCCGTTGTGGGCTCTTGATATGATCTGGACTCGTGTTTGTATCTGTCTTCGATCCTCTGTCTTTGATTTTCTGTTTGAAATGGGGTTTTGTTCATCAACGGTTTCAGCATTTTGTTTAGATCATGGTGGTTTTAGGTTCACCTTTCAGCTGGGCCATGTTCACTTTGCTTTTGTCTTACTGCACTCTCTTGTCTGGTGTTCAGGGTTTGATATGAGGTGTGTCCTGTCCCTTCTGTTGTGAAAGTGTAGGTACACGGACCCACAACAGGGGGCGCAATGAACGGACAATGGAGAAAGGTGAATAACAAGGTTTACTGTTGTGAAAAGAGCACAACCAATACAACAATTAATAATTTGGAGTTTGAAGCCGAAATCTGCTGGTGTCGTGTGGGCAGGCTCGAAGGTAGGAGGCGTCCGTCCTAGTCGAACCGGAACCACCCAGATTTCCTCTGCCACCGAACCCCAGAAATACTGGAACCGCCAAGTCCCGAATTCCCAGGTGGCCACTGCCTCCGCTCGTCGGATCCGGTACTTAATCTCAAGGCGATATCTCGGCACTGAGGTGGAGACGCTGTCCTGCTGATATACCTCCGTCCTGAGTGCAGTCAGCTGTGTCCAGTAATGGGTGACAGCTGTCACCCTGGCAGCCTTCGTCGGCGGCAGCGCCCTCTGGTGCCTGGAGCCCGCACTCCAGGCAGGGCGCCCTCTGGTGGTGGTGGGCCAGCAGTACCTCCTCTTCAGCGGCCCACACAACAGGACCCCCCCCCTCAACGGGCGCCTCCTGGCGCACGACCGGGCTTGTCCGGATGGCGTCGGTAGAAGTCGGCCAGGAGGGCCGGGTCCAGGATGAAGCCCTTCTTCACCCAGGAGCGCTCCTCGGGGCCGTACCCCTCCCAGTCCACCAGGTACTGAAAACCCCGGCCCATTCGACGGACATCGAGGAGCCGGCGCACGGTCCAAGCCGGTTCCCCGTCGACGATCCGGGCAGGAGGTGGTGCCGGACCCGGGGTGCAGAGGGGTGAGGTGTGATGGGGTTTTATCCGGGAGACGTGAAACACTGGGTGAATCCGCAGTGAGGCCGGAAGCTGAAGCCTCACTGCGGCGGGATTGATGACTTTGAGGACCTTGAAGGGACCGATGTATCGTTCTTGGAGCTTGGGGGAGTCCACTTGAAGGGGAATGTCCTTGGTGGACAACCACACTTCCTGTCCAGGACGATACGTGGGGGCCGGGGCCCGCCGCCGGTCTGCATGTTTCTTCGCCCTCGTCCGGGCCTTCAACAAAGCAGAGCGGGCAGCACGCCACACCCGACGGCACTTCCGTAGGTGGGCCTGGACCGAGGGCACACCGACCTCTCCCTCGACCACCGGAAACAAGGGGGGCTGATACCCCAAGCACACCTCAAACGGGGAGAGGCCGGTGGCTGATGACACTTGGCTGTTGTGGGCGTACTCGATCCAGGCCAGGTGGGTACTCCAGGCCGTCGGGTGCGCGGCTGTCACACAGCGTAGTGTCTGCTCCAATTCTTGGTTGGCCCGCTCTGCTTGCCCGTTGGTCTGGGGGTGGTACCCGGACGAAAGGCTGACCGAGGCCCCCAGTTCCCGGCAGAAGCTCCTCCAGACATGTGAGGTGAACTGGGGACCGCGATCGGAGACGATGTCTGATGGTATGCCATGCAGACGGACGACGTGGTGGACCAGGAGGTCCGCTGTCTCCTGGGCCGTAGGGAGCTTCGGGAGGGCCACGAAGTGGGCCGCCTTGGAGAAACGGTCCACTATCGTGAAGACGACGGTGTTTCCCTGGGACGGCGGGAGACCCGTGACGAAGTCCAGGCCGATGTGGGACCAGGGGCGATGAGGCACGGGCAGTGGCTGTAGCTGCCCTGAGGTCTTCTGGTGATTGGCCTTGCCCCTGGCGCAGGTGGTACAAGCCTGGACGTAGTCCCGGACGTCGGTCTCCAGGGATGCCCACCAGAAGCGTTGCCGGACGACTGCCACGGTCCTTCGCACCCCTGGGTGACAGGAGAGCTTAGAACCGTGACAGAAGTTTAGGACTGCGGCCCTGGCCTCTGGTGGGACGTATAGTTTGTTCTTTGGTCCGTTTCCGGGGTCCAGGACACGGGTCAGGGCCTCCCGGACGGTCTTCTCCACGTCCCAGGTGAGGGCGGCCATGATAGCGGACTCCGGGATGATGGGATCCGGGGGATCCGACGGTTCCGTTCTGACCTCCTCTTCGTGCACCCGGGACAATGCATCCGATCGCTGGTTCTTGGTCCCGGGGCGGTAGGTAATCCGGAAGTCAAAACGGCCAAAGAACAATGACCAGCGGGCTTGCCTGGGGTTCAGACGCTTAGCGGTCCTGATGTACTCCAGGTTCCGATGGTCAGTGAAAACCGTGAATGGCACGGCTGTTCCCTCCAACAGATGTCTCCACTCTTCGAGGGCCTCTTTCACAGCAAGGAGTTCCCGATTGCCGACGTCATAGTTCCGTTCAGCGGGGGTCAACCTGCGAGAAAAATAGGCACACGGGTGAAGGACCTTATCGGTCTTCCCGCTCTGGGAGAGCACCGCTCCTATCCCTGAGTCCGAGGCATCCACTTCAACCACTAACTGGCGGCTAGGATCGGGCTGCACCAGAACTGGTGCAGACGAGAAGCGCCGTTTCAACTCCTTGAACGCGGCCTCGCACCGGTCCGACCAGGTGAAGGGAACTTTTGGAGAGGTCAGGGCTGTCAGGGGGCTAACTACCTGACTGTAGCCCTTAATGAACCTCCTGTAAAAATTCGCAAAGCCGAGGAACTGTTGCAGCTTCCTACGGCTAGTGGGTTGGGGCCAATCTCTCACCGCCGCAACCTTGGCCGGATCCGGGGCGACGGAGTTAGAGGAGATGATAAACCCCAGGAAGGACAAAGAAGTGCGGTGGAACTCACACTTCTCGCCCTTCACAAACAGACGGTTCTCCAACAACCGCTGCAGGACCTGACGGACATGCCGGACATGAGTCTCAGGATCCGGGGAAAAGATGAGTATATCGTCTAGATATACGAAGACAAACCGGTGCAGGAAGTCCCGCAAGACATCGTTTACCAATGCTTGGAAGGTCGCGGGAGCATTAGTGAGACCGAACGGCATGACCAGGTACTCAAAATGACCTAAGGGGGTGTTGAATGCCGTCTTCCATTCGTCTCCCTTCCGAATCCGAACCAAATGATACGCATTCCTAAGATCCAGCTTGGTGAACATCTTGGCTCCATGCAGGGGGGTGAACACCGAATCTAACAAGGGCAACGGGTATCGATTGCGAACCGTGATCTCGTTCAACCCCCTATAATCAATGCATGGACGAAGCCCGCCATCCTTTTTACCCACAAAAAAGAAACCTGCGCCCATCGGTGAGGTGGAATTCCGGATCAACCCGGCAGCTAATGAGTCCCGGATGTAGGTCTCCATGGATTCGCGTTCCGGCCGTGAGAGGTTGTACAGCCTACTGGACGGAAACTCACTGCCTGGAACCAAATCAATGGCACAATCATACGGGCGGTGGGGAGGTAGCGTGAGGGCCAGATCCTTGCTGAACACGTCAGCGAGGTCATGGTACTCCGCTGGCACCGCCTTCAGATTGGGCGGGACTCGGACCTCCTCCTTAGCGTGGGAGCCAGGAGGAACCGAGGAACCGAGACACTCCCGATGGCAGGTTTCGCTCCACTGTACCACTACCCCGGACGGCCAATCAATCCGGGGATTGTGCTTCAGCATCCATGGAAACCCTAAAACCACACGGGAGGTGGCCTGAGTCACGAAGAACTCGATCACCTCCCGGTGGTTACCTGACACCACCAGCGTTACTGGAGGTGTCTTGTGCGTGATTGGTGGGAGTAGGGAGCCGTCTAGTGCCCGAACCTGCACAGGCGAGGTAAGAGCCACCAGAGGGAGCCCTATCTCCCTGGCCCATCTGCTGTCAAGCAGATTCCCCTCAGAGCCCGTGTCCACCAGTGCTGGGGCCTTCAGGGTAGAATCCTCATACAGAATCGTGACTGGGAGTCGTGTAGCAATGTGGGTGTGTCCCACGTGCATGTTTTGGCCCACCCCTGGCCCAGTCTCTAGGGGCGGGCGTTGGAGTTTAACCGCTCGGGGCAGTCGTTTGCCATATGCTCACTCGAGCCACAAACATAACAAGCTCCGTGGGCCCGCCTCCTTTGTGCTCCAGGTGCCCTAAATGTTGCCCTGCTCGTGTCCATAGCTTCGTCAGCAGGGGGAGCCGTAAGCGCACGGAGCGCCGGAACAGAGGAGCGTGGGGACGGCGGAACTCGACCGGACCCGGAAGGGAGAGGGACGACCCGTGCCTGGCCACGCCCTTCGCCTCGCTCCCGGCGACGTTCTTCTAACCGGTTGTCAAGCCGTATGACCAGATCAATGAGCCCATCTAAATCCCGCGGTTCGTCTTTAGCCACCAGGTGCTCTTTTAGGACCAGAGACAATCCATTTACAAAGGCAGCGCGGAGGGCAGTGCTATTCCAGCCGGATCTCGCTGCCGCGATGCGGAAGGCGACTGCATAGGCAGCTGCGCTCCGACGTCCCTGTCGTATGGACAGTAATGCGGTTGAAGCGGACTCTCCTCTGTTGGGATGATCGAACACCGTTCTGAGCTCCCGTACAAACCCGGCGTATGACTGAAGGAGCCGTGAGTTCTGCTCCCAGAGCGCTGTAGCCCAAGCGCGTGCCTCCCCGCGAAGCAGATTTATCACATAAGCTACCCTGCTAGCATCAGCTGCGTACATCACGGGACGCTGAGCGAAGACGAGCGAACATTGCATAAGGAAGTCCGCGCACGTCTCCACACAGCCGTCGTACGGTTCTGGAGGGCTTATGTATGCTTCTGGGGACGGAGGAAGGGACCGTTGAACGACCAGTGGAACGTCATTCTCACACGCAGGGTCCTCGGGAGGGAGAGCCGCAGCGGCGCCCGGAGGGCGCGCTTCCACTTGTGCGGCGAGAGCCTCCACCCTGCGGTTTAGGAGAACGTGCTGCTCGGTCATGAAATCGATCCGAGTGGTGAAAGCGGTGAGGATCCGCTGCAACTCACCGACTACCCCTCCCGAAGCCGCCGCTGCGCCCTGTTCTTCCATTGGCCGTTCAACAGCCGGTTGACGCCCCTCGGGATCCATGACGCTGGCCGAGATATCCTGTTGTGAAAGTGTAGGTACACGGACCCACAACAGGGGGCGCAATGAACGGACAATGGAGAAAGGTGAATAACAAGGTTTACTGTTGTGAAAAGAGCACAACCAATACAACAATTAATAATTTGGAGTTTGAAGCCGAAATCTGCTGGTGTCGTGTGGGCAGGCTCGAAGGTAGGAGGCGTCCGTCCTAGTCGAACCGGAACCACCCAGATTTCCTCTGCCACCGAACCCCAGAAATACTGGAACCGCCAAGTCCCGAATTCCCAGGTGGCCACTGCCTCCGCTCGTCGGATCCGGTACTTAATCTCAAGGCGATATCTCGGCACTGAGGTGGAGACGCTGTCCTGCTGATATACCTCCGTCCTGAGTGCAGTCAGCTGTGTCCAGTAATGGGTGACAGCTGTCACCCTGGCAGCCTTCGTCGGCGGCAGCGCCCTCTGGTGCCTGGAGCCCGCACTCCAGGCAGGGCGCCCTCTGGTGGTGGTGGGCCAGCAGTACCTCCTCTTCAGCGGCCCACACAACACCTTCTCCCGCACCTTGTTCCCTAATTACCACTGGTTCTTTGTGTTTGCCCCCTCACTGCCAGTTTGTTGATTTTTTTTCATTTATTTACCAGCCTTCCACTGTCTTGTTCTTTTGTCTGCCTGTGTTATGACCTTGCCTTGCTTTGACCTCACTTTGGTCTCTGCCACTGTACCCTGCCTCGCCATGTTTGAGAACTCTGGTTGTTTTTTGGACCACATCTCTGCCTACTCCTGCCTGTTTGTCTGCTCGGCTGATTGACCACCTGTGTACCAAACCCTTGCTCATTTACTAGATAAAGCCTTTTTTCTACTTCTAAGCCTGCATCGTGAATTGTGCATTTGTGTCCAATCCTGTTTGTGCCATGCCTCGGCCCATGCTTGACAGACTTAGCAGGCCAGAGTTTGCATGGAGAGAATTTGTAGTCAATTCTTCCCAAAGACAGATTTTGAAACATGATATAAAACTCAAGGACTTACCAGGAGTGTTAGCTTTTCTGCATAAACAATGATTAAAAAAAAAAAAAGTTGGTCACCGTTTCGGTCCTTTTTCCTTGAACCAGCCCCATTTGAATTTACTCCTAATGAACTTTAAATCGTCTCCCTGCAGCAGAACAATGTTTCATCCATTAGTTTTGCAGTTTCAGCACAGTGCAGCTTTCACAGAAAAAAATGTGTAACGCCGCCCATCATTTGCTGCTGTGTGGATGAGCGGCAGCATGTAGCATTATCCTTCAGTCTCGGATCAGGATGTGAAAGCGTGAGACTTAATATCCACCATAGTGTCTCATCAGAGACGTTTCTAAATGATTTTACAGATACAAACATCATGACATCAGCTCCTAGCTCTGACAAGGGCCAGGAAAACAAAAATAAACCGAAAATGTTCACCACTGAAATAAGTACGCTGATTTCCGGGAATTCCTGGATAACTTTCATCACTGAAGGTCAATTTCAAGCACTTTTCAAGCACTTTCAAGGTCCATTTTTCAAGATTTTCCAGTACCTTAAACCTGTGGTAAATTACATTTATATGGGTGCTGGTGGAGTTTTTTTTTTTTAGCTCAACATTTTAGTGGATGTTTGTGTTAGACGAAAACTGATGCGAAGCATCCATCTGAGGGTGGAGCACCTTAAGGCACAGAGGGAACTGTGGGGCCTCCCCTAGGAAATTTAAAATATTAAATACTTTTTAGATACATTCTGAGGTACTTTGAGGCATAAAACATTGTTTTACAAGTAAACTGTCATACAAGCGCAAACAAACAATATGTGGGAACACACCTTTGAAAGAATCGATGGCATAACATTTTGACAAGCTAAACTGTACTGAACATCATCATGTAAGATAATAAATGGGTTTGTCATCTGCAGTGTACTGTATCCATCCAAATGTGAGGAGAACAAACCTGGATGGGTAGAGTGGCATTTCTTTAATATCCCACTGATGGATAATGATTTGGAGTCAACACTGTCACCATGATGAAGGATAGTAATCATGGTGACAATGTTGACTCCAAATCATTATCCATCAATGGGATATTAAAGAAACGTCATGTCCAGTCTGTGGTATACATCTTCATTTGCCATATATTATTATAATTGTTCTAAAACAAGACAGAAAATCTCATGAATGTCACGTGAAATAATAACGCCAACAGTATCATTTAAAAAAAAAAAATCCAACCAAAAAAAAAAAAAGAATTCAATACTGGCCGGATCCTAATTATAATGCAATCAATGTGCAATCAAGGGAGAAACAATAATACTGGTGATGCAACCCATTAACCTAAAAGTTGAAATAAGTACATTGTATAACCTGCAAACATCATAAAATAGTTTATACAAACACATGTACGGTAACTGCAAAAATTACTGTTTGTGTAGAGTGATAATTCAATCTGTCACTCATTTATGCTGCACAAATATCAGGCAATGGGTTTAATGGGTTTCATCATCTAAAACAATGCAGTGCAATACTGCATAAAATTGCTTTTTAATAATTCAGAATTATATGAAATCATTCACCAAATTGATATCAAAGATTTAAACTGAAAAAGTGGCTTAATTGCCAATTCTTTGTAATGATCTCACACCCACACACAATGTTCCAAAGGCAGAGACAAGCAAGTGTCTTGTGGAATGTTCTGTACATTTCAGAAATTAAACTCCAGAAAGATGAATTTGAAACCCAGTTGCAGATCTAAACATTGCCCTTGTACGCGCAGTATCATAAACACTGAATGATGATTTGGTTTATAATACCATATACATAATACTGACACTTTATTCTAATTTCACAAATCTGAAAACATGACCACCCTGACAGCTACTTCGTCAAAAGTGAAACCAGATGTCTGCGTACTAAAGATAAGTAAAGCAAAAAACTGTAAAATATTTGAGAAGTAGACTGTTAATTGTACGCCAATAAAGACAAAATTATACTTGTGATTAAATTTCAAATTATTTTAAGATGAAAAAGAATTGTTGCAGGTTGACAAACTAAACAACAGCACAGGTGACCAAAAAAATAGAGGGAAGGTAGAAGGAAAAAAAAAAAAAAACCTATGGCATGGTTTCAACTCCGCTGTCAATTACTCACGCATATGGGTCATCATTTTTGTTTTTCTGTGTGCGTGTGAGAGAGAGAGAGAGAGAGAGAGCGCGATGTGAAGGTCATGCATTGCCATAGAAACAAATCAATAAGGCTCCCTTGGGCTCATTTCAATGAAGAACAGAGTCTGAAATGTCAGAGACAGACAAATCTTGTCTTGAGAGCTTCAAAACCTACCTGAATAACAAAGACCACTCAACATGAACAGAGATATTGATAATAAATCAGACAACTGAAAGAGAGCCATTTTCCATATTAGTCTGTTAAAAGGCTATGATCAATAGTCCATTCTTCTGAGAGTCTAACTGGCTTAAAAAAACTAAGATTCAAAGTATAAGTGGTGAGGTGATGAGTGAAGTAATAACAAACCTGTGTGAATTAAAAAAAACAAGAAAGGAAAAAAAGAACAAAAAATATCTAACATTTAAACTCAGACAATTTCCTTGCAAATGTTTAGGCAAACACCATTTCATGACACTAAAATACATTTGTTGCAATTATTTTTATAACTTTCCGAGTTGCATATTTGAATATCTAAATTGTATTGTAATGTCTACTTGGCTTCATTATAGAGACAAATTGTAGGGTAACTCATGCCATAATGAACAGGATTGTCTACCTTTAATGAGGCACTTCTATTGTATATAATCTTTCACATATGTTTCAGCCAAGTGGCAGTTTTATTTTAAATGTTGTCTGTAACACAGTAATGGAATTTAAGATACTGTAGCTAAGGAAAACTGATATTTAGGACATTTATGTAATACCAAAGGTGACAATCGTCCAATAGTCTTGAACAAACTTGCCCATATGGTTTGATTAGCCATAGTTGTACAAAATACATTAGTTGTTGCCTTTAAGACATGGATATAAAACTGGTTGTCATGCACGACCAAGAGTCATGAGGTTTTTGTTTTAACCTCAGCAGATAATTTCATTCATGACCACCACTTAGAGCTGGGGTGAGATACTCATCAACAGGACAGTTCCCCATCCTTGTCTCAAGAGAAGCATGTGTCTTACCCAATTCTGTGTGTGTGTGTGTGTGTGTGTGTGTGTGTGTGTGTGTGTGTGTGTGTGTGTGTGTGTGAGAGAGAGATAATTTACAATTGGGTTGGTATATTATGATGTTTAGTCCACATGCAAAGTTGTAGGCATGTGCGATCATTTATGTTGAAGTTAAGAATGTTTTTGTATGGCTGGTCTAAAGTCACCAGCAGGCGGCCATGGGTTCAAATGGTCTGTGCCACAGAGCACAGATTTTCCAAAAGATGAACTGTATTGTTACTGACAATCAGCCGCGTCAATGTCCTGAGGCGGTGAAGCCGCAGCTCGAAGCACAGCTGAAGACGACAGCCAAACGGAGATTCACTTTCTCTCCACTGAACGGGAAACCCACCAAAATCCTTGAGTGTTTATCCGGAGTTGCTCCCGTGAACACAGCTGATGATACATTTAGAAATTTAGTTTATTTTACAGTTGAGAGGCTTCATGTTTGCTCAGCAGGAAAACGGCGAGTGAGGGAAAGAGAGCAAGGGAGAGATGACTTTTACATCAGCGCGTGTTCGCCATCTGTAGCTTTCTGTGCTCATGCTACGTCACAACAGCAACAACACTTGATCCAGGGTTTTTTATGATTGGTTCAAATTGTGTCAATGACAGCATTTATGAAATCGTCGAATTCTGCTTAAATGCTGACTTTCGAGTGGGATATTTCAGTTGTAAGAGCTCCTTATTTTCATTGATATACATCAATCGTCACTTTATAGCACAATCTTCCCAGCTGTATTTTATCAGTGGGTTTTCTTTTCCTTTAAGCTTCGAGGCAAAAGGTTCTATTGCCATTACAAAACACAGGAACCAGACAACAGTTTTAAAACAATAAAAACAGAAATACCTTTCCCATATTAAATCAAGAAAAGAGATGCACTCTATACTTAAAGAATCTTCTACCTTGTTCTGAATTACATAGCGATTTAACAAGCCCATGATGAAATAAGCATGAAAAAATATAGATCTAAAACAAAATAAATTATATCATAAAAAAGAAACGGAAACACAGAAAAATCAGTGTCTGGACAATTTTGTATAACCAAAAATCAGAAAATTTGGGATGGTATAGAAAAGGCAAAATTTAAAAAAACTGCAGTGATTCTTGCATTGACTAGAATTCTATTTCATTCGAGGCAGTATGAACCAAAGATAGAGTTGTATGCAAAGGTTTTGGCACCCCTTATAATTTTCATGATTTTCCTTTATAAATCATTGGTTGTTTGAATCAGCAAGTGTGCAGAAAGAAAATGTGCAATAATTATTTAAACAAAATTGGACAGGTGCATAAATTTGGGCACCCTTGTCATTTTATTGATTTGAATACATTTAGCACTAATTATTGGAACACAAAATTGGTTTTGTAAGCTCACTGACCATTCACCTCCTTACACAGGTGAATCCAATCATGAGAAAGGGTATTTAAGGTGGCCATTTGCAAAGGTTTCCCCTCTTTGCATCTCTTCTAATGAGTGGCAACATGGGAGCCTCTAAACAACTCTCAAATGACCTGAAAACAAAGGCTGTTCAACATCATGGTTTAGGGGGAGGATACAAAAAGCTATCTCAGAGATTTCAGCTGTCAGTTTCCATTGTGAGGAACATAGTGAGGAAATGGAAGACCACAGGCACAGTACTAATTAAGACCCGAAGTGGCAGGCCAAGGAAAATCTCAGATAAGCTGAAGCGAAGAATGGTGAGAACAGTCACAGTCAACCCAAAGACCTGCTCCAAAGACCTACAACATGATCTTGGTGCAGACAGTGTCTCTGTGCATCATTCAACTATACAGCACACTTTGCACAAAGAGACACTGTATGATGCTGTAATGCAGAGGAAGCATTTTCTGTGTACACACCACAAACAGAGCCGCTTGAGGTATGCTAAAGTACATTTGGACAAGCCAGCTTCATTTTGGAATAAGGTGCTGGGGACTGATGAAACTAAAATTGAGTTATTGGGACATAACAGGGGCGGTATGCATGGCAGAAAAAGAACACAGCATTCCAAGAAAAACACTTGCTACCTACAGTAAAATTTGGAGGTGGTTCCATCATGCTGTGGGGCTGTGTGGCCAGTGCAGGTACTGGGAATCTTGTTAAAGTTGAGGGCCACATGGATTCCAGTCAATATCAATAGATTGTTTAGAACAATGTGCAAGAATCAATGACAAAGTTGAAGTTGCACCGGGGCTGGATCTTTCAACAAGACAACAACCTTAAATACTGCTCAAAATCTACTAAGGCATTCATGCAGAGGAACAAGGACAATGTTCTGAATGGTCATCTCAGTCCCCAGACCTGAATATTATTGAAAATCTGTGGTGTGATTTTATGAGGGCTGTCCATGCTCGGAAACCAACAAACCTGACTGGAGATGTTTTGTAAAGAAGAATGGCCCAAAATACCTTCAACCAGAATCTAGACTCTCAATGGAAGCTATAGGATGCATTTAGAGGCTGTTATTTCTGCAAAAGGAGGATCTATTAAATATTGATGTATTTTTTCTGTTGGGTGCCCAAATTTACGCACCTGCCTAATTTTGTTTAAAGAATTATTGCACACTTTCTGTAAATCCTATAAACTTCATTTAACTTCTCAAATATCACTGTGCTTGTCTGCTATATGACATATTTAACTGAAATTGCTGATCCAAAAAAACCAATGATTTATAAAAGAAAATCATGGAAATCAGAGGTGCCCAAACCTTTACATACAACTGTATTTCATGTTTTGTATGGTCAACTTCATTTCATTTGTTAATACACATCCATTCCTGTAATCCAGGCCTGCAACATTCTAAAAACAAGGCGCAAAGATGGGCAGAGGACCTCCAATTTGTTAAATGCATGAAAAAAAATTACTGAAATGTTTAAAAACTAAATTTCTGTAAGGTAGATTTGACAGCATTTGCATATTACTCCCTGTACAGCGCATAATACCATTAAACAATTCAATCTGTAGGAATTACAGTGTGTAAAGTGTATTGGTGAACGCTGAACCTGAATATCAGTGACCTCCATTTCCTCAGATGGCACTACCTCAAGAACAGTCATTCGTTAACAGCTGATATAACCACATGGGCAAGTGATTATTATGTGAAACCTCTGTCAGCCCAATACGGAGTTTTCTTCACAAATACCAGTTAAAACTTTACTGTGGCAAAAAGAAGCCTTATGTTAACCAGCAACATCACAGTGGAAATGAATACTTTTTTTGGAAATTAATACTGCAGTCATACAGTATTCATTTCTCACATCCTGTACCATCCCTGGTACAGGAAGTATTCCAGGTTTTTTTTTTTTTTTTTTGCTTGTTTAAGGCTGTATGCTCTACATGAAAGGCAAAAAAGACCATCCTGACTGTTATCAGCAAGAAGTATAAAAGCCAGGGTCTGTCAAGGTATGCAGGCCTCAACAGAGAAGCCCCTGTCATATAGCAAGAATGTGGAGGAGCCATTCCGACACAGCACATATCGCCATTATCCGACGCAGTCGGGAGGAAAAGGTGCGTGGTCTAAAAGCATCCAGACTGCCTCGCCCACACCTGCACGATGGCATCCAAAGTGTGTTTAGACAGCAGGTGGATGACACAGACTGCTGTCAGACAGCCATAAAGAGTGCTGCAGTCTGCCTGATCTCCAACCGTCTGCAGGGCACACACACGACATTATTATACTGGCACGTGCAGCTCATACCAGACATACTGGCAGGCATACTGTGCCCGATCTCGAGGTTCCGTCATATGCGCTCAAATCGTTTCGGATCGCATTCTGTTTCCATCGGAATATGTAAATTGTGGTTAGATGGTCCTCACACTGCTCATGGACCTCCTTTGGATAGGTGTCCCATCTCGACCACAACCGGAGAATTATGAACATGTGCTTCACACTCGGGGCTGCCAGCAGATTTTGACCAAGTGTGCCTACGTCTGCAGATGGCTGTCATAATGTTTTTAGAAATGAAATCTGACACCTTTCGGATATGCACCATTTCATAAGTCCGACGCCACTCTGCGTGATTCAAGTTATGTGTGACGGGGGTATGAGGCTTGTATGCTTGACACTAGAGAGTAAATGGTGCTACTGGACCAGTGCACCATGGCCCTAACATGTCCCATTTTGCAAGTTAATTTTTAGGTCCATTTAGAATGAAATCTTGCCAAAATTCAACATATTTCAGTAATGTTCCTGAGGCTGCAGAGTGTTAGGATTTATGGAATGCATTTCATTAAATTTGTTCATGTTTGTTTTTGCTACATAGTGTCATTGGAGTGAGCAGGCATGCAGCTCTGCATTCAACTGACTGCAGTGCATGTTTTAAAAATACTGAATCACACAGCTTCACATTAAATAAACAAGAAGTCCATTTTCCGTGTCTGTTTTCTTCCTGCTCCCAGACACTGCAGGTGCGTAGCCAGGCTGGTGGTGGTTTGGGAAGGGGGGTGTCAAACAGAGTAAATGCCTCCTTTTAAGACATTTTCTGCACAAAATAATAACAACAAGAATAAAAAGAATAACAAATGCAGTTTAACAATTAAAATGTAAATCTGTCTGGAGTTTACATGTTCTTCCCGTGTTTGAGTGGATTCTCTCTGGGTGTTCTGGCTTCCTCCCGCATCCAAAGACATGTAGGTTAGGTAGGGCTGCAGCTATCGATTATTTTAGTAATCAAGTATTCTATCGATTAATCGGATAAAAAGTACTTTTGCGTTTTTAAACATCAACAGTCCAGGGCTCTCCCTAAGCAATGGCACAATGTCGCTGCGTCAAAGTGTTGGCATTTTGCTGAAATGGCGATAGGATGTGGTTTTCTGTTTTTTCTCCAACTTGTAAAATTTAACCATTTTTAAGTTTTTTTTTAAGTATTATTATAAATGTTGGTGGATTGGGTCACTGCATGATTTTTTTATCCCTCTTTCTCTGCGATTCAGCAGATGCATTTCAGCTGGAGGTTGAACATGCAGCCTCACAGTCAGTTTTTTATGATTATTTTATTTAAGTTACTGTGTTTGTGAAGCGCTGTGTGTTGCCCAAAAAAATGAAAATTAAAAAGCTAAACACTCAATGCGAGTCTGAACAAAACACAGAAGAAAGAGTGGACTTCTGCTGTTTGTCAATGTTTGACAGAGCTGTGATTCGCCCGGTAAGAGAGCCCCTCACACCGGACAGAGAGAGACAGCAGCCGGCCGCCGGGTCAACAGTCACTCCCCATGTAGAGCGGACAGTGTATTTTTCTTAAATAGACAAACACACTGCTTCACTTTAAATGCGCAGTAAGACTACTTCAGATGATCAGCATGGACCGTCTTTCTATTAAAAGGCTCTGTGTGTCACGTTGGAAAGCGGTAGCTATCGTTGCTAATCTCATTAGCTGTTATGCTCTAGTCTTCCGTTTTTTTCCTAGGGATGTTGCAGCGCCACACACAGGCCTGGCATATGTACTACAATGTCAAACGAAGCTCTGAAAAACAGAATTTACCTCAACCTTTTTTGTAATCAAATTATTCGAGTTACTCGACTAATCATTTCAGCCCTAAGGATAGGTGAATTGGAACTTCAAAAATAAAAAATTGACCAGGTCTCGGACTAACCTGGTTAAATAAAGGTTAACGTGTCCTAGTTTTACTCATTCAATTCTGCATGAAGTGGAATGTAGAACCTATATTATTTAGGAAAAAAATATCTGTAACTTTGAAAACAATAAATAAATAAGATGAGAAGTGTGCATTGAAAGTGCTCGCCCTTTCTTAATAAATAGCAGCACTTTACAGTTGTCAAGCATGCACATTGGATTAACTTTTATATGCTTGCAATGTGCTCTGTGCAAATGCAATATATACAAAAATACAAGCATAAGATTGACAGTCTGTAGTCAGATTTTACACACACATGCATGCATATTAAGTGGGTATGTTGTGTGTTGGGGGGTGTGGCTGGATATTTTGGTGTTCTTTTCTTTTCTTTGCTCTCCAGGTGGCATGAGAACTGATTTGTCTGTGGAGAAGGTGCTGGCTGAAGAATCCTTCACCCTCATCAACATCATGTGCAGCACCTGTGAATGGTGCTCACATGCAACCTTAAAGACTTTCAGCTGAAGCAGATAATTGGATGGCGTTCTGCATTTAAGTCATGTGTGATTCAAGCAGAACTGCCGGGAACTCGACCTTGTGATGTTCGTTTGTGAGACGCTGGGGACCGCGCCTGGGTTTGACACATCGAGCCCGTGAAGCAAGGAAGGGTGAGGACACATGCTGTCAGCACACATCAAAGGTGATTGAGTGTTTGACTAATTGTTGATAGTAACTTGGTGTTTTGTTACGCAGTATACTTGAATTGTGATGAGAATTGTGCAGCTTGCTTCTCACTGCTGTGGCGTGCGGACAAGTGATCCTCCACCTGTTGTGAGAAGCTGCTCATTTGCATAAAGTTAAAAATGCAGACCTGAATGTGTTGCTGATGGTGTGTGTCTTTTGAAGGATATTAGTTGTAACTGCTGACTTACCTCACCTCTTCTATGCTTCGCAGAGAGTCGGTTTGTCGTGTCCACCTGGGGGGTGTTTGGCGGTGGTAGTGGGTCCAGGAGCGCCGGGCTTCGATCCTTTTGGGCGCTGGAGAGCGTGCCAGCCTTCACTCCACCAGAAGGACGCTATTTTGGTTTTTACACTTTGTTGTGCACCAGCGGGTGAAATAATAAATTGTTTCTGTTATCGGAACCGCTTTCTGGTTATTTTTAGCGCTGGGTTCCGTCTGACGCAGGTCCGCTCCTCAACCCGCGTCGACACATAACAGGGTATGTAGCAAGTAGATTTGACCCCCAACCACTGGAACTAAATGCAGAGCCACATTATGAGGTTTATCTCAGTGCAAAGGAAACTTACACTTCTGTGATGCCAGCAATAATGCAGAAAAGTACATTGAGATTTTAGACCAACATACGCTGCTTTCAAGATGACATTTTCCAGGGACATACATGCATTTTTCCACAAAACATTGCAAAAACACATTCTGCTCACATTACAGAGGCATGGTTGTGGAAGAGAACATTACGGACGGGTCCTGGACTGGCCTGGCTGCAGTCTGACTTGCCTCCAATAGAAAATGTGTGAAGAATTTTGAAATGAAATGCAATGACCCTGTACTGTTGCACACCTTAAAGGGCCTTTCACAATGAGCATGCAAACAAAGCGTGCACCGTTCTAAAACCCATTCATTTCAATGACAAGCTTCGCGCAAACACTGTGTCACAGTGTGGAGCGCAAAAACAGAGCTTGTGCGACACTCCGCTGTGAGCGCGTACTGCCGCTTGACAAACTCACCAGAGTCAAAGTTCAACTCAATCCAACTTTGACCACTGCGCACTGTGACATAGCTTTGCGCATCCAGTAGAAACAAGGCATCAGCCCAAAACACAGAAGAAAACAGAGTGCAGAAATGTGTCACAGGAGCATCAGAACTGTTAATTTATTAGGGGTGCCGGAAAAAAATCGATTCACATCCGAATCGCGATTCTTATTTATTACGATTCTGAATCGATCCAAAATGTCCAAGAATCGATTTTTAAAAAGCATTTTTTAAAACATTTTCTTACTTACTCACTGCGTGTACTGTTTGTCAGGTAACGGCTTCCGTACTACAGCGTCCCCGCGAGGGGAGGGTCCGGCGTGCTTCAAACATTCGTGAGCTGTAGCTTAGCATGGCGGACGAAGAGCTAATTCAGCCAGCACCATCTTTGCTGAAGGCAAATGTTTGAGCGCATGTTGGATTTTATTATTTGCTGTGTAAGAAGGCGCTTGACATGACTTATGCAGTGTGCAAAATCTGCAAAATGAAAGTCAAGTACTTCGGAAACACTTCAACTCCGCAAGCCCACATGCTATGCTATGACCCGGAGCTAAAAGGAGTGGAGCAGCGGTATCTGCCGACGACTGACCAGCGTGTAGCGCGATGGCCTCGATTAGACCTGATTAAATAAAATATATTAATCCTCTCTCAACCACAAAAACCCACTGGATGCAGAGACTGCATTTCCACCTCAGTGGAGAAATTCCTAAGTCATCTGGAGATCTTCAGATAAGTTTTGGAGACATCACCCCATGGTCTAACACTGCCTTGCAGAGAAAAACAAGGTTGTAATTCGTGAACTACATGACATGATAATGGCGTAACGTCAGAATCTGAGCTTCTCCAGGACAGGAGAAACCCAAACTTTATGGTCAAGATAAGACAGGACCTCTCCTCATCCGGGGGGGGGGGGGGGGGGGGGGGAACCCTTCCCCCATGACCAGATGGGCCATAAATCATTGATTCTTCACAACTAACTTTTATCTTGAGTACAACAAAGAAAAGACCTTTGGTTTGAAATAAGAATTTACATCAGTATGTCTCTCATTTATATCTAAAGACTTATAATGTTGTTGCATTTATTATTCAAATGAAATGCCTTGCATGTAGTCATTCCAGTTATTGATGTGCTCATGTCAACTGATGTGTGTGTGACCTTTCTGCAGTATCTAAAATGCTGATGTTGAAGTACTCTGTTTTCCACAGGATGTGTTTAAATGTCTCGTAATAATGTGTTCATTTGGGTGCCTTAGAACAAATAGTATTTCAAATGAATTAATGTGTTTAAGTTGTTATGTGGCTGGGGGGGTCTGGCTGCCGGTTTGTTTGTCTGTTTGTTTTCCTCCCAGGTGGCGTGCATTTGGGACTGAGTGGCTGTGTTGCTGAGGCTGTCAGGACCTCACCCTGATCACCTGCGACTCGTCAGGACTCACAGCTGAGGTGCATCTGGATGGATTGGAGCATGTTGGCATTTAAGACTGGAGTGCACAGTGTGTATTTGCCAGAGACTCGACCTTGTGACCAGACGGGTGAGATCGTCGTCTCGGGAGCCATCTCATCAGCAGCGGATGCTGAGAAACGTCCAGGTTTGATGCACGGTCTGTGAAAGAGGAGGGGGTGAGGTCTCACGCTCGTCAGCACACTTCCTGAGGTACGTTGGATTTTGTGACTAACAGTTATACAGTCAGTAAATGTGGTGTCCCTCACACCTTATTGTATTGAGCTGTATGTTAGTCATGTATCAGCTTCCACTGCGGTGGAGTTTTGTGAACGGGATGTTCCATGCCTGCAGGTTGGAAGCTGATCAGCAATCAAGCCAGGAAGTGTTTGCTGTTGTACACCTTTAAGTGTTCTGTGTGTAGAGTGTGGACTCACATAATGGTTCCTTCTTTCACAGACTCGGTTGTTGCGGCCACCTGGGGGGTGTCGGCGGGGTCCCTGGGTCCGAAACAGCTTCTGGCTCCGGACCGTTAGCGCTGCTGGGAGCGCACCACGCCAGACCGCACCTTTTGTATTATCACTGTTATGTATTAAATTCAGTTAGCCTTTGTACCGTGCTCTGCTTATTTCATACTGGGTCCTTCAAACGCTGGTCGGTTCTCCGAGCTGCGTCCGACACATAACAGTAGTCTCTGGCCCAACATCACGGACCCAGCGGTAGCAGAGACGGTAACGCGCCGGGAAGGCGGCAGCAGACGTTCAGTGGTTATCCAGATCAGTTGCGGGGGCTCTCCGCCCGGAAGGTGCGTGTTTGAAACCCATTACTGGATACTAATTTGTGCTCTCTTGCAGCCGTGTTCCTGTGTTGTGCCTTATCCGTGGGTCGTGGTGGAGTGTGACTGGCGACGGCTTCGCGTCACACTCCGACCGGATAAGAGGTGTAAACGGGAGCTGCAAGAGTGCGTTTGTAATGGGTTCACGCGCACGGCGGAGCTCTGTTAGCACGGGTCGCTGGGCTTCCTGTGTTACAGTCATAGCCCCGTTTCCCCGGAGAAAGGTAACTACTGCGTCTGTTGTATCAGCTCCGGCGTTATTTAGTTGAGCACATTTTGGTTGTGTGTTGCACTCAGCTGCGCACACAAAAGCAGCTCGTTTGTTTTTTTCTGTCGCCCAAGGGGTTTTTTCATTTTTAGCACTCTGGTTCCCCCTTGTGGTGACTGAATCACATTACCGTCAAGCTCTTGAGTAGGAACAGGTGTGTTCCATTTGGTTGAGCTTGACGGTATAACTCACTGATTTGTTTTGTGTTAGTTCATTTTGCGTGGGTGTTTTTTGAGTTGGTTTTCGTGTGGGCTTTTCTTTTTGTTGTCCACTATTTGTCTGGGGGTGTGACCCTGTAGCCTTTGCTAACCAAGAACAAAAACAAAAAAAAAAACAAAAGAAAAACGGGGACCCAAACAACTGTGTGTTGGTCTGTTTTTTTTTTCTTTTCTTTTGTTTCTTTTTGTTTCACATCCCCAGGGTTAGATGGAGCGGTCCCCTGGGGGGTGATGGGGTGGTATTTGGGTTGTTTTTTTTCTCGTTTTTTGTTGTGCCCTCTCTTCTCCTCTGACTCCAGCCGGGTGTGCCGTAGTGTCGGCATTGCTGGAGGGGTGCAGTTAGGTTGTGCTGGGCGTTTCCCAGGTGGCCTCTGCACCCGGGAGGGGGGGGGGGGGTTTGGGGTTTTTTTTTGTTTTCCCTCCCCCAGTTTCCGCCCTCAGGGTTTGACTGTGGTGTCCTCTGGGGGGGAAAAGGCGTTGGGTCCATCTAGCCGTGGACGGCCGGGGCTGGGTCCATTGGTCGTGAGGGGAGGCGTCTCCTGGGGTTGACGAGTGGTCCTCTGGGGGGCGCTGGTAGTCCCCGTGGGTGACGGTGGATCCCAGAGGGACCTCGGCCGTGGTTATTACTCCTGGAGCTGGCGGGTGGCCCTCTGGGGGGTGTTGGTCCCTGCGTGTCGTTTGGGGGGGAGGAGGGGGGGTATTTGGCATTTTTGTTTGTGAGTTTACATGTGGGTTGTTTTTCTTTTCTCCCCTTCCCTGGGGTTTGATGGGACGGTCCCCTGGGGCGGGGGGGATGTTTTGGTTGTTTTGTTTTCTGACTAATCACACATGTTTGGTTAAAGGCTGACCGCACAGGTGTAGGAACTCCTGGCCACACCTGTGCTGAGACTGTCAAACAAGGGCAAAGATGCAGCCAGTTCAACCAGTCTGTTGGAGGACGAACGCAGACGCGGTTTCCAGCCATGGTCCCTGGAGGGGGGGTGTTTCTCCTGGGCCAGGTGTGTGTGGTCGCCGGGAGGCTTCCCGTGAGGGTGGGGTACTGTTATATGGCTGGGGGGGCCTGGCTGCCGGTTTGTTTGTCTGTTTGTTTTCCTCCCAGGTGGCGTGCATTTGGGACTGAGTGGCTGTGTTGCTGAGGCTGTCAGGACCTCACCCTGATCACCTGCGACTCGTCAGGACTCACAGCTGAGGTGCATCTGGATGGATTGGAGCATGTTGGCATTTAAGACTGGAGTGCACAGTGTGTATTTGCCAGAGACTCGACCTTGTGACCAGACGGGTGAGATCGTCGTCTCGGGAGCCATCTCATCAGCAGCGGATGCTGAGAAACGTCCAGGTTTGATGCACGGTCTGTGAAAGAGGAGGGGGTGAGGTCTCACGCTCGTCAGCACACTTCCTGAGGTACGTTGGATTTGTGACTAACAGTTATACAGTCAGTAAATGTGGTGTCCCTCACACCTTATTGTATTGAGCTGTATGTTAGTCATGTATCAGCTTCCACTGCGGTGGAGTTTTGTGAACGGGATGTTCCATGCCTGCAGGTTGGAAGCTGATCAGCAATCAAGCCAGGAAGTGTTTGCTGTTTGTACACCTTTAAGTGTTCTGTGTGTAGAGTGTGGACTCACATAATGGTTCCTTCTTTCACAGACTCGGTTGTTGCGGCCACCTGGGGGGTGTCGGCGGGGTCCCTGGGTCCGAAACAGCTTCTGGCTCCGGACCGTTAGCGCTGCTGGGAGCGCACCACGCCAGACCGCACCTTTTTGTATTATCACTGTTATGTATTAAATTCAGTTAGCCTTTGTACCGTGCTCTGCTTATTTCATACTGGGTCCTTCAAACGCTGGTCGGTTCTCCGAGCTGCGTCCGACACATAACATAAGTAGTTGAATCATTTCTGCCTGCTCTAAGACATGAGTGTCTGAGATTACACACACCCTCAATGGGCAGAGTTTGGTGACGTAAGTCCCCCTTTAAAGTTAGAAGAGTCTGCTCTGCTCCCGCGGCTTCTACCCTTCTCTCTGCTCCCGCTCTTCCTCTTCTGCAACTTTTTCCTCTCTCTTTGCTTAACGCTTAATTCTATTTTGGGCCAAGAGCCATTGCTAAGCTAAGCTACCACGTGGCATTCATTCATTCTACCTTTGGGACAAACTCAAAGTTTAACCTGACGCTTTTAAGGTGTGTCAAGCTTTTGAATTTTTAAGAGAACTTCCGAGCTGAGCTCTTCAAATTAAGAGCGAATTTACAGAAAAAGCAACTTTTCCTTTTTCATTCAATTTCAACGCTCTTATTAAAGTTTAGTTTTTTTTTGTTTAAAGTCACAAAGACTTTAATTTGGCTCCAACCATTTTTGAAAGCTACTAAGAACCCTTTTTCAACAAACACCTTCCACCACTGGGTCACTGCAAGCTGACAACTTTGCTGATTCCACACCTGACTGCAGCAGCTGGTGAAACCAGCCGACACCAGCCCTGGGATCACACCAGGGACACCTCTGAGTGAACCCCTCCGATCCAGGTGAGCTCACGCTGCCCGATATTGACGACGGACGGACGGAATCAGCCCTCCAACAGCAGCTAATCGACCCAGGTCAGGCTCCATGAAGGTTTGTTGTCAATGGGTACAGGTGGCTCCTCATATCCTTTTTCTTTAAAGACATTCTTGTAATATTCCATTTCATAATTGGATTCAAAATTCATCACTAAATTTAAATCAGATTAATTTAAAGTTTTAAGCTTCACCTCTTCCTTCCAACATCTCATGAGTGAGTAAGAAAATTGTTTCCCTGATGAACGTATTTTTCATCACTGTCTATAAAATGCCAGTCAAATGTTCATTTCTTGTATAAATTGTAAATAAATTGTAAATATTTTCTGCTGTGGTTTATTTTGGGTACAGAAGCAAACTCGGTCAACCGTATTGAAGAATTCCTGATTTTCAGATCAGAGATTGATTAAACCAAATCGAGACTAATTAATTAATTTGAGACTGATAAATTAATGTTTAAATTATGGTACTTATGCCATATAAAAAAAGAATAAGTGGTGCCCCATTAATGCTTAAATAATAAGTATTAAACCCTAAATCAATTATTTTGGTGACCCGTTATTTTGGGGCCTAATCCAATCTAATTCAATTTAATTACTTATTCACTACAACTAAATGCTACATATCAAGGGTCCCCGTAGTGAGGCCTGAATATATGTAAAGTGTCTCCACTCAAATCATCAATAATCACTACTTTCTATATTTTATCAGTGCTCCGTGAGCGCGATTCAGTAAGTTATTAATAAATTTATTCCAAGAAATGTATTAATATTTTGTTACATTTTTATTGGTGCCCGCATGTGAGGCTTTATTATTAATATTCACTACATTATTGGTGCTCTGTGTGGAGCTTAAAACTGCTACAAGCGCTTTGCTAAACTGCCAGCCAACTCTGAAGAGCAAAGCAGACAAGTAAATTTACATCTAGAATCACTTGATTAACCTTGTAAAGCTGCATTTTCTTAAACATAAACATTTTTTAAGTAATATAACTATTTCTCAGAGCTGTTTGAATCGAAAATCAATTCTGAATCGAATCATCACCCCAAGAATCAGAATCGAATTGAATCATGAGTTGTACGATTCACATCCCTATAATTTATACACAGCAGTTTTTTCTAAAGAATTTATTTTTTTAACCTCAACATTAATTTCTGATTACTGTACATTTTGAAGTTAAAAAGGTTTCTTACATTAAAAACTTGCAATTAATAAAGTTTTAAGTAAAAAAAAATGTTTTTATTTTATTTAAATCTGATGTTCATGTGTAAATTAAAACCATAACTTGTCCGTTGCTGTTTCAGATGAGATGGATCTTGATTAACATGATAATGAACACTGGACATTTATTTTTAGACAAATAAAATAGCATTAAAGCAATGTGTGCATTTTTAAGTCTGGAAAAAGTATACCGTAAATAAATAGAGTTATTTTAAACACAACAGGAGCTGATGTAACAATGACTCCAGTGTGTCTGAAAGATTAATGTGTTTTCTACAGTCCCATTGGTTATTTGACAGCAATGCAGTCATGTGACATAAACCTCATGACAAAATCCTTTTTCAATTTACTCATTTCAACATTTAATTACATCTTCGTTCACTATGTGATTGCTTTTAATGTGTAATCCGGACAGAGTAATTGCTAAAATATGAATCTGACTATTCTAGTGATTGCGAATGCTTTGAAATTGTGCACAATAGGGGCAGGGCTTCTTAATCTGTGCAAGTTTCTTACTGACAGATCTTT
Organism: Thalassophryne amazonica; assembly: GCF_902500255.1. Lineage (NCBI taxonomy): Eukaryota > Metazoa > Chordata > Actinopteri > Batrachoidiformes > Batrachoididae > Thalassophryne > Thalassophryne amazonica. The sequence continues at coordinate 73,240,794 of NC_047107.1, read as the reverse complement.
GACTTTCTAGACATGTTTAATGATTCATTCATGTAATGTTAAATGTAAAAGGAACAGCTTTTTCAAATAAAATATGGAGCCTGCCTAGGGACATGGTGGTTAAATTATTTATTTTGGCCCAGATTATTGCGTTCCCTCGCAACATTATTGCATTCCCTCGTAATAACCTAATATCATATTAAAGCTCAAGCCTATCACAGCACACAGTGAGTGGAATTAGGTGGGGGGAGACTGAACGCATATGCGCGGCGCACACACTCGCACACACATGCCCACACACACGAAGAGAGAGAGAGAGCGAGCGAGAGAGTGCAACAGGATCATGAGAGAATGGGATACAGTGCGATGCAGGAGTCAGTTGCTCCAATGATGCACAGCTGTAAGACTCCACATAAAATATAGTTCATTTAACAACAGTGATAGTGAGTGGAGTGAGCACCTGTTAGTGGCTTATGAACATTTATGTTTTCTTTTCTTTTTTTACCGTCCCTAGTGAATCCGTTATGCGTGCATGCATATGCATCAGTCTCCCCCCACCTGATTCCATTCACTGTGCTCTGATAGGCATGAGCTTTAATATATTAGGTTATTGCGCGGGAACGCAATAATCTGGGGTAAAAAAATTAACCACCATGTCCCTCAGCGGGCTCATTTACGAGGGAACGCAATAATCTGGGCCAAAAAAAAATTAAGCACCATGTCCTTAGGCGGGCTCCATATAAATAGTTGCTCTTTAAAGATCCTTTGTTTTTGTTGAACCATAACACCAGGTGTGAGTTTTCAGAGACGACATTCAAACGAAGACTCAGACTGAGGCGAATTGGATGTTACATCCGCTTAATTCGGTCATGTGACTTTGATGCGGAGACGCGTCAGATGATTCCTGAGGGTTAAGGAAGATAATTTTAGAAATTTTCATTTTTTGCATTTGAAATGGCATAAAACAATTAAATGTGTGAAATACCAAGTGTTCCAATACTTTTGGAGGCCACAGTACACTAACAAATGAAATGAAGATGACCAGAAAACACTATCTTGGGATCATATTGTCTGCAATGAAATAGACAGTCAAAGTAAATCGTAGATTCACTGTGGGGGTTGTTTTGTAATTAGCATTTGTCTGTACTGTCTCACTCTTCTGATTTGGGGTTGTAGGAAGTGTGCAACATAATCGCTGTTCCCTGCTTTTAACCAGTCAGTTGCATTTGTGCAGCTGTCTGTGCCGATCAATTTATTTTAAATCTTAGATTTTCTAGGAAATTGCGTTCATGTGGAATTTACAAGGTAAACAAAGAAAAAAAGTGCCTTACACCAAATCAGGATCCCTGCATGAGGCTGAGGATAATCTCATAGAGTAAAGGCCGAAGGTCAGATTTGAATTTTGACAGAGATCCACTGTACCTATTAGCAGATAACTCTTCGGCGACTAACTTGTACCTGAAAGGACAGTAAGGTGGTGGGGGCAGGAGAAACAGATGAAGACCAAATTTAGAAAAAAAAAAGAAATCCATTATAATGGGAAAAGTGAATGGGAAAATTATATGAACAGAAGAAAGATGAATAAAAACAACTATCATTCACAGGTGTTAAAGGTTGTATTTCCTAAAATAAATAACCAATAAGAAAACCCTACAGCTGATTCATGCAGATGGATAACATGTTCTTACTGACCTAAGTGTCTTTTAAATTAGATTATACAGTAGCTATGAATCTACCACAACTGTGACTAGCATAAAGAAGTATCCATCAACCTAAATAAAAACAGCAAACTGAGCTGTGTGTGAGCCTTGTACAAATGAAAACTAATCATCATAAAAGTATTGGGGAGCAGCAGTGGCCTATTCAACTGGAAGGCCAGAACCGGCCCTTTAATAAGTTTGGACCGGCCGCGGCCCATTTACCCATAATACAACCCCTGGCAAAAATTATGGAATCACCGGCCTCGGAGGATGTTCATTCAGTTGTTTACTTTTGTAGAAAAAAAGCAGATCACAGACATGACACAAAACTACAGTCATTTCAAATGGCAACTTTCTGGCTTTAAGAAACACTATAAGAAATCAAGAAAAAAGATTGTGGTAGTCAGTAACGGTTACTTTTTTAGACCAAGCAGAGGAAAAAAATATGGACTCACTCAATTCTGAGGAATAAATTATGGAATCACCCTGTAAATTTTCATCCCCAAAACTAACACCTGCATCAAATCACAATAATGGGATTATTAACCATCAGATGACAAGGTAAAAACTCTTAAATTATTCTAAAGTCAGTTTTAAGCAGTTTTAGGCAGGAATGAGGCATTAATCCGTGACGCTTTGAAAAGACAGACGGTCAATGAACGCAACAGGTAGCAGCCGTGTAGCTGTGGTGCTGTGATCACTTCCTCCACCTTTTCTGATGAAATAATGCTGAATATATGTGGAAATGATTGTTGTATAAAAGCTTCAGATATCTGTCACTAAGATAGATGATGACTGGAGTGCAGTCTGAAGCAGAAACGAGGTGATAATCGGTGAACCGTGGCTGATGACGCATGCGCAGTGAAGGCAGGGCTCGCCAGAGTTTTAGGGGGACCATTCAGTCCGCGACCACAGTCTAGTCAATGCAAGTGGCTTTACTCCAATAAGAGTTGATTTTACACTATGTTGAGTTGATTTAGCCCTGTGGCAGAGTATATTTTACTCTATTTAGACTAGGACCAAATGTTACCCCAGCAGAGTAAATTTTATTTAGTTAAAATTTCCTGTGTAATACATAATATTTCACAGACTGAAAGTTGCAATTCTGCCCGCGTGCATTGGCTGGTCTTGCAATTTATATTTCAAAGCAACTTGTGCTGGGTCTTGGAGAATGAGCCAAATTACCAAATCATCCCTCAATCTGAAAGAGGCACATTCTTGGGGGGGTTATAACCTTCACACTACTTGGATCTACACTGATTGCACTTCGTGGGATAGTCAGAATTGCAAGGAGTAGTACAGCTCGGCTAAGGTAAGGGTTCTAAAAACTATCAGGCAAGAAGGATGCACACATTCAGCTCCTCCTTAGAGTTTTCATATGTCAGTGGTGATAAGAAGCAGTTACCATACATTTCTTTGGCCAGCAAAAGAACATAATTAGCTTGTAGTGTCTGCTCACTAATCTGGTGTTCGGATTGTAAATAAGCTGTCCAGCAATTAATTTTGTTTGTTGACGCAAGAAGCAGTAGCACAATATTACAAAAGTAAATGCAACTTGCATGTTTTCTTCCTCTTCATGACACATTTGTTGATACAACCAACATTCCTGTGAAACATATAGTCTGGAAAACAAAGTACCACAGGACATCTTGCCACCACTGAACCGGTGGGCTTGTTACAGGCACTAATTTTTGTCATATGTATGATGGAACGGGTAACTGGTAAGTTCCAAAGATCTCTAACATTCAATGTAGAAACAGTATTTTAGATCAAACTTAACTAGGAAAACTCCAAACATGACACTGGCATTCCTTATTATCCTTGTTAATCTATCAGTGACTGAAGTACTGACTAGTGACAGCTACACCCTGATCCGTGACTATCCTCTGTGTTAAGTCCACAATTATTTGAACATTGTCAATATTTTAGTTTTATATTTCAAGCATATTACTGTATTTTCCAGACTGTATGTCATACTGGAGTATTTGTCACATATGGGAAAAAAACTGCGTAATGGAGGAGGGGGACATAAAACTTACATCCATCTATTAGTAACATTTTTTGGTGGTATCGCTTCGTGGAAAAAGAAGGCCACCATGAAAAACTTGTATTCATCTCCTTGGAAATTACATGGGCATGGAGTTGTAACTGCACTTTTGATAAAGGAGAGTTCCCCCTAATTACAACCTACGCTCTATTTTTAGATGCTGTGAGGGTCATGTTTTCAATCGGCACAAAAATCAATTTAATCAGCACATTGCTTATTTATAATGCAAACCCCACATTTGCAAACAGAAGCTAATGGGCTAATTCAGTGTTTCTCATTTCTGGTCCTCGGGACCCCAACATACTGCACATTTTCGATTTGTCCCTAAATTAATCAGAACAGATCAGCTGAGTCAGCTGTGCTCCACCGCTTAGTTAATTGTTGATTGGCTGAGCACACCTGACTCAGCTGATCTGCACTGATTCATTTAGGGAAAAATCGAAAATGTGCAGTACTTTGGGTTCTGAGGATCAGGATTGACAAAAGTACTTGGAGTGAACTGCCTCCTGTCAACACTGGAGAAAAAAAAATGGTAATAACACAAATAATGAGCTCATATTTGGATTACAAACAGCTTTAATTTCAAGGTAATTACGTCAGAAGTGAGTAAAGTATGACGGAATTACAACACTGTGTGATTCCGGTTTTTAAAAGGCCAAAAGTAAATTAATAGCTGGTATGAGGAGTCTCGTCCGGGTGGGAGACCTGAATCATACTTTCTTTCATGAAGGATGACTATCGTCTGCTGCTGACGAGAGCTTGAAAGGCTCTGTACTGCAATAACAAAGATCTATGAGGTCCACAAAACTGGAAATAGCCAGATCTCAGAAGGTGTAAGCACCTACTTTTAGCTGACTAATACAGTAGTTTAGTGTATTTAGACAATGGCAGTTGCTGTAGTGAACCAGCTCCTTCTGATGGTGTACAATATCACTCCTGCCAATGACTGTAATATGAGGCTGAGATTTGGGGCATTCTGTGGGTGGTCTGTCTGTTTCCTCTGTGTACAGTCAGAGTGATAAATGTTATCTCCTGAAACAACTGCAGTGTCTACAGAAATGCCAAGATTGTGAATTCTGATCACAGACTTGTAGCTTCCCTAAGGATTCAGCTGAACTGCTGCAGACTGCTGGCTGCTCAGAGTACCAGACCAACTCTGGCTAGACTTCAAAATTAGGCTGTTTCACAGTAGCACAGCAGTTTTCACAGAATCTGGGTTGAGGACTTGCAAACAGCCCCTGGTGAGGGAAGGTTTGCTGATGCTGATGTTGTGGACAATGCTGTAATCTTTTTGTAATCAATGGATGTCCTGATTGCAGAACCCAAGAAGCTGACAGAGGAGTCTGGATTTGTGATCATGTTAGATTAAGACCAAGATCCAGGCCTTCAAGGACTTCATCATCAGAAATGTACAAGTTTGTGGCAAGATTGTCAAACTTACTGAGAGATTCATCTATCTCAACAGTCTATGGGACCTGGCCTTTGAGACAAAGAAACATCTCAAAAGAGCTTAGGCAGTCATGCCTTTTTCTGCTCAGAGGTGTTTGGAGATGCAGACAGCTTTGCAAGAGAACAAAGGGCCAAGTCTTTGTGGTCCTTGTACTTACATGATTGTGAGAACTGAATGCTAACCAGTGGTTTAAGGTGATGCCTGGATGGCTTTAGTACAAGATCTCTCAAGAGGATCTTTGTATACAGCCCCCTTTCACACCAGGCCTCCTTCAAGCTGCATATGCTGCATATCTTATAACGCAGGAATGTCTGCATCAGTTGCGCGCGCAGCAGGGGGGCAGAGAAGCATGAGGAGGTAAGAGCGCAACCAGGAGTTGCAGCCAGATTGTGTGCACACTGATTTCTCTTCTCGTTTATATTTCTTCTTGTGCAGCGCTGCAGGGTTGCGCTCTGATTTCTGTTGTAGTTCATCATTCTTCCTGTGGTGGTGGAGCTGCAGCTAGCGTTCGCGCACACGCCGTCCATGAGTGGACGGGGAGATCTGGACATGTCCTGTCTCTGGCAATCAGACTGTGAGTAGGACTTATGGACTTTACGTTGTGTCAGCCTTCAGCTCCGCGGAAACAAAGCTGATTGTGCTCCTGCAAAGCCCCCCTGCTGCGAACAAATACACAGCGATCAAGGATCGTGTCGGCACTCAGCAGCTACACGGAAATGCGGAAACGTTTAATGCTTAGCATCCGTTTCGCCCTTTGCGTCCCTCACGGTGTTGTGGCATTCGGCTGCATCAACTCGGCACTAGGTTGCATCAACTTCACATGGTCATGACGCCGCATGACGCAACTTGAGGCAGACCCGGTGTGAAAGGGGCTTACCACTTGAATTATCATGTCAAAGGAATGGTGACTAAGGGAGACTCAGATGAGACATTCTATCTCTTGTGGGGGAACAAAAGCAACATTATGGCAGTATGACGTGCTTCTTTGAGCAGACACCACCTAGCAGGTATCTCAGTACTCAGAGCACCAGCAAGTGGAAAAGGCCAAGGGGACACTTATGTATGGGCCGGCTGTCTATGTGGTTGCCTATTAGGATCGCGGGTGGTTCTGTAGTGTAGCGGATGCAGCAACACACAGCATCCATGCATTTTCTGTGATCTGACCTCAGCAGGTCGAGGGTTGAATTCAATTGATATAGTACTGAGTGTTCTGCAAGTGCCTAGTGAAAGAGAATGCTCAGGGGGACAGGGCTTTTTCTATTGTTGCTCCCAAACTGTGGAATAGCTTGCCTCTAGGTGTTAGGAAGGCACCCTCAATGGTCATTTTTAAAGTTAATTTAAAAATCTTTTTTTCCTTGGCTTTTAACACCAACGAGGCTTAGTTTGATCATTTTTAATTGCATTTTAGTGGTACCTTTTATTATTTGATTGTATTTTAAGTAAGGATTAAACAATGAGAAGCCGTGCATTATACGGTTGAATGCACGACGCGGAGGCTAAAACACCACGGCGCAAAGTCAGGGAGGGCGGGGCCATTTTGTCAAGCAACTTCTGGTTTACCACTGCATCTGATGATTAGCTACATGGGAACACAGTATCAATCAATCAATCAATTTTATTTATATAGCGCCAAATCACAACAAACAGTTGCCCCAAGGAGCTTATATTGTAAGGCAAGGCCATACAATAATTACGTAAAAACCTCAATGGTCAAAACGACCCCCTGTGAGCAAGCACTTGGCGACAGTGGGAAGGAAAAACTCCCTTTAACAGGAAGAAACCTCCAGCAGAACCAGGCTCAGGGAGGGGCAGTCTTCTGCTGGGACTGGTTGGGGCTGAGGGAGAGAACCAGGAAAAAGACATGCTGTGGAGGGAAGCAGAGATCAATCACTAATGATTAAATGCAGAGTGGTGCATACAGAGCAAAAACAGAAAGAAACACTCAGTGCATCATGGGAACCCCCCAGCAGTCTAAGTCTATAGCAGCATAACTAAGGGATGGTTCAGGGTCACCTGATCCAGCCCTAACTATAAGCTTTAGCAAAAAGGAAAGTTTTAAGCCTAATCTTAAAGTAGAGAGGGTGTCTGTCTCCCTGATCCGAATTGGGAGCTGGTTCCACAGGAGAGGAGCCTGAAAGCTGAAGGCTCTGCCTCCCATTCTACTCTTACAAACCCTAGGAACTACAAGTAAGCCTGCAGTCTGAGAGCGAAGCGCTCTATTGGGGTGATATGGTACTATGAGGTCCCTAAGATAAGATGGGACCTGATTATTCAAAACCTTATAAGTAAGAAGAAGAATTTTAAATTCTATTCTAGAATTAACAGGAAGCCAATGAAGAGAGGCCAATATGGGTGAGATATGCTCTCTCCTTCTAGTCCCCGTCAGTACTCTAGCTGCAGCATTTTGAATTAACTGAAGGCTTTTCAGGGAACTTTTAGGACAACCTGATAATAATGAATTACAATAGTCCAGCCTAGAGGAAATAAATGCATGAATTAGTTTTTCAGCATCACTCTGAGACAAGACCTTTCTAATTTTAGAGATATTGCGTAAATGCAAAAAAGCAGTCTTACATATTTGTTTAATATGCGCTTTGAATGACACATCCTGATCAAAAATTACTCCAAGATTTCTCACAGTATTACTAGAGGTCAGGGTAATGCCATCCAGAGTAAGGATCTGGTTAGACACCATGTTTCTAAGATTTGTGGGGCCAAGTACAATAACTTCAGTTTTATCTGAGTTTAAAAGCAGGAAATTAGAGGTCATCCATGTCCTTATGTCTGTAAGACAATCCTGCAGTTTAGCTAATTGGGTGTGTCCTCTGGCTTCATGGATAGATAAAGCTGGGTATCATCTGCGTAACAATGAAAATTTAAGCAATGCCGTCTAATAATACTGCCTAAGGGAAGCATGTATAAAGTGAATAAAATTGGTCCTAGCACAGAACCTTGTGGAACTCCATAATTAACCTTAGTCTGTGAAGAAGATTCCCCATTTACATGAACAAATTGTAATCTATTAGATAAATATGATTCAAACCATCGCAGTGCAGTGCCTTTAATACCTATGGCATGCTCTAATCTCTGTAATAAAATTTTATGGTCAACAGTATCAAAAGCAGCACTGAGGTCTAACAGAACAAGCACAGAGATGAGTCCACTGTCTGAGGCCATAAGAAGATCACTTGTAACATTCACTAATGCTGTTTCTGTACTATGATGAATTCTAAAACATGACTGAAACTCTTCAATAGACCATTCCTCTGCCGCATTCCTAAGATCCAGCTTGGTGAACATCTTGGCTCCATGCAGGGGGGTGAACACCGAATCTAACAAGGGCAACGGGTATCGATTGCGAACCGTGATCTCGTTCAACCCCTATAATCAATGCATGGACGAAGCCCGCCATCCTTTTACCCACAAAAAAGAAACCTGCGCCCATCGGTGAGGTGGAATTCCGGATCAACCCGGCAGCTAATGAGTCCCGGATGTAGGTCTCCATGGATTCGCGTTCCGGCCGTGAGAGGTTGTACAGCCTACTGGACGGAAACTCACTGCCTGGAACCAAATCAATGGCACAATCATACGGGCGGTGGGGAGGTAGCGTGAGGGCCAGATCCTTGCTGAACACGTCAGCGAGGTCATGGTACTCCGCTGGCACCGCCTTCAGATTGGGCGGGACTCGGACCTCCTCCTTAGCGTGGGAGCCAGGAGGAACCGAGGAACCGAGACACTCCCGATGGCAGGTTTCGCTCCACTGTACCACTACCCCGGACGGCCAATCAATCCGGGGATTGTGCTTCAGCATCCATGGAAACCCTAAAACCACACGGGAGGTGGCCTGAGTCACGAAGAACTCGATCACCTCCCGGTGGTTACCTGACACCACCAGCGTTACTGGAGGTGTCTTGTGCGTGATTGGTGGGAGTAGGGAGCCGTCTAGTGCCCGAACCTGCACAGGCGAGGTAAGAGCCACCAGAGGGAGCCCTATCTCCCTGGCCCATCTGCTGTCAAGCAGATTCCCCTCAGAGCCCGTGTCCACCAGTGCTGGGGCCTTCAGGGTAGAATCCTCATACAGAATCGTGACTGGGAGTCGTGTAGCAATGTGGTGTGTCCCACGTGCATGTTTTGGCCCACCCCTGGCCCAGTCTCTAGGGGCGGGCGTTGGAGTTTAACCGCTCGGGGCAGTCGTTTGCCATATGCTCACTCGAGCCACAAACATAACAAGCTCCGTGGGCCCGCCTCCTTTGTGCTCCAGGTGCCCTAAATGTTGCCCTGCTCGTGTCCATAGCTTCGTCAGCAGGGGGAGCCGTAAGCGCACGGAGCGCCGGAACAGAGGAGCGTGGGGACGGCGGAACTCGACCGGACCCGGAAGGGAGAGGGACGACCCGTGCCTGGCCACGCCCTTCGCCTCGCTCCCGGCGACGTTCTTCTAACCGGTTGTCAAGCCGTATGACCAGATCAATGAGCCCATCTAAATCCGCGGTTCGTCTTTAGCCACCAGGTGCTCTTTTAGGACCAGAGACAATCCATTTACAAAGGCAGCGCGGAGGGCAGTGCTATTCCAGCCGGATCTCGCTGCCGCGATGCGGAAGGCGACTGCATAGGCAGCTGCGCTCCGACGTCCCTGTCGTATGGACAGTAATGCGGTTGAAGCGGACTCTCCTCTGTTGGGATGATCGAACACCGTTCTGAGCTCCCGTACAAACCCGGCGTATGACTGAAGGAGCCGTGAGTTCTGCTCCCAGAGCGCTGTAGCCCAAGCGCGTGCCTCCCCGCGAAGCAGATTTATCACATAAGCTACCCTGCTAGCATCAGCTGCGTACATCACGGGACGCTGAGCGAAGACGAGCGAACATTGCATAAGGAAGTCCGCGCACGTCTCCACACAGCCGTCGTACGGTTCTGGAGGGCTTATGTATGCTTCTGGGGACGGAGGAAGGGACCGTTGAACGACCAGTGGAACGTCATTCTCACACGCAGGGTCCTCGGAGGGAGAGCCGCAGCGGCGCCCGGAGGGCGCGCTTCACTTGTGCGGCGAGAGCCTCCACCCTGCGGTTTAGGAGAACGTGCTGCTCGGGTCATGAAATCGATCCGAGTGGTGAAAGCGGTGAGGATCCGCTGCAACTCCCGACTACCCCTCCCCGAAGCCGCCGCTGCGCCCTGTTCTTCCATGGCCGTTCAACAGCCGGTGTGACGCCCCCTCGGGATCCATGACGCTGGCCCGAGATTAGCCTGTTGTGAAAGTGTAGGTACACGGACCCACAACAGGGGGCGCAATGAACGGACAATGGAGAAAGGTGAAATAACAAGGTTTACTGTTGTGAAAAGAGCACAACCAATACAACAATTAATAATTTGGAGTTTGAAGCCGAAATCGCTGCGGGGTCGTGTGGGCAGGCTCGAAGGTAGGAGGCGTCCGTCCTAGTCGAACCTGAACCACCCAGATTTCCTCCTGCCACCTAACCCCAAGAAATACTGGAACCGCCAAGTCCCGAATTCCCAGTGGCCACTGCCTCCGCTCGTCGGATCCGGTACTTAATCTCAAGCCGATATCTCGGCACTGAGGTGGAGACGCGGTCCTGCTGATATACCTCCGTCCTGAGTGCAGTCAGCTGTGCCATAATGGTGACAGCTGTTCACCCTGGCAGCCTTCGTCGGGCGGCAGCGCCCTCTGGTGCCTGGAGCCCGCACTCCAGCAGGGCGCCCTCTTGTGGGTGGTGGGCCAGCAGTACCTCCTCTTCAGCGGCCCACACAACACCTTTCCTCCCGCACCTTGTCCCTAATTACCACTGGTCTTTGTGTTTGCCCCCTCACTGCCAGTTTGTTGATTTTTTTTTCATTTATTTACCAGCCGTCCACTGTCTTGTTCTTTTGTCTGCCTGTGTTATGACCTTGCCTTGCTTTGACCTCACTTTGGTCTCTGCCACTGTACCCTGCCTCGCCATGTTTGAGAACTCTGGTTGTTTTTGGACCACATCCTCTGCCTACTCCTGCCTGTTTGTCTGCTCGGCTGATTGACCACCTGTGTACCAACCCTGCTCATTTACTAGATAAAGCCTTTTTTCTACTTCTAAGCCACTGCATCGTGAATTGTGCATTTGTGTCCAATCCTGTTTGTGCCATGCCTCGGCCCATGCTTGACAGACTTAGCAGGCCAGAGTTTTGCATGGAGAAGAATTTGTAGTCAATTCTTCCCAAAGACAGATTTTGAAACATGATATAAAACTCAAGGACTACCAGGAGTGGTTAGCTTTCCTGCATAAACAATGATTAAAAAAAAAAAAAAGTTGGTCACCGTTTCGGTCCTTTTTCCTTGAACCAGCCCCATTTGAATTTACTCCTAATGAACTTTAAAATCGTCTTCCCTGCAGCAGAACAATGTTCATCCATTAGTTTTGGCAGTTCAGCACAGTGCAGCTTTCACAGAAAAAAAATGTGGTAACGCCGCCCATCATTTGCTGCTGTGTGGATGAGCGGCAGCATGTAGCATTATCCTTCAGTCTCGGATCAGGATGTGAAAGCGTGAGACTTAATATCCACCATAGTGTCTCATCAGAGACGTTTCTAAATGATTTTACAGATACAAACATCATGACATCAGCTCCTAGCTCTGACAAGGGCCAGGAAAACAAAAATAAACCGAAAATGTTCACCACTGAAATAAGTACGCTGATTTCCGGGAATTCCTGGATAACTTTCATCACTGAAGGTCAATTTCAAGCACTTTTCAAGCACTTTCAAGGTCCATTTTTCAAGATTTTCCAGTACCTTAAACCTGTGGTAAATTACATTTATATGGGTGCTGGTGGAGTTTTTTTTTTTTTAGCTCAACATTTTAGTGGATGTTTGTGTTAGACGAAAACTGATGCGAAGCATCCATCTGAGGGTGGAGCACCTTAAGGCACAGAGGGAACTGTGGGGCCTCCCCTAGGAAATTTAAAATATTAAATACTTTTTAGATACATTCTGAGGTACTTTGAGGCATAAAACATTGTTTTACAAGTAAACTGTCATACAAGCGCAAACAAACAATATGTGGGAACACACCTTTGAAAGAATCGATGGCATAACATTTTGACAAGCTAAACTGTACTGAACATCATCATGTAAGATAATAAATGGGTTTGTCATCTGCAGTGTACTGTATCCATCCAAATGTGAGGAGAACAAACCTGGATGGGTAGAGTGGCATTTCTTTAATATCCCACTGATGGATAATGATTTGGAGTCAACACTGTCACCATGATGAAGGATAGTAATCATGGTGACAATGTTGACTCCAAATCATTATCCATCAATGGGATATTAAAGAAACGTCATGTCCAGTCTGTGGTATACATCTTCATTTGCCATATATTATATAATTGTTCTAAAACAAGACAGAAAATCTCATGAATGTCACGTGAAATAAATAACGCCAACAGTATCATTTAAAAAAAAAAATCCAACCAAAAAAAAAAAAAGAATTCAATACTGGCCGGATCCTAATTATAATGCAATCAATGTGCAATCAAGGGAGAAACAATAATACTGGTGATGCAACCCATTAACCTAAAAGTTGAAATAAGTACATTGTATAACCTGCAAACATCATAAAATAGTTTATACAAACACATGTACGGTAACTGCAAAAATTACTGTTTGTGTAGAGTGATAATTCAATCTGTCACTCATTTATGCTGCACAAATATCAGGCAATGGGTTTAATGGGTTCATCATCTAAAACAATGCAGTGCAATACTGCATAAAATTGCTTTTTAATAATTCAGAATTATATGAAATCATTCACCAAATTGATATCAAAGATTTAAACTGAAAAGTGGCTTAATTGCCAATTCTTGTAATGATCTCACACCCACACACAATGTTCCAAAGGCAGAGACAAGCAAGTGTCTTGTGGAATGTTCTGTACATTTCAGAAATTAAACTCCAGAAAGATGAATTTGAAACCCAGTTGCAGATCTAAACATTGCCCTTGTACGCGCAGTATCATAAACACTGAATGATGATTTGGTTTATAATACCATATACATAATACTGACACTTTATTCTAATTTCACAAATCTGAAAACATGACCACCCTGACAGCTACTTCGTCAAAAGTGAAACCAGATGTCTGCGTACTAAAGATAAGTAAAGCAAAAACTGTAAAATATTGAGAAGTAGACTGTTAATTGTACGCCAATAAAGACAAATTATTACTTGTGATTAAATTTCAAATTATTTTAAGATGAAAAAGAATTGTTGCAGGTTGACAAACTAAACAACAGCACAGGTGACCAAAAAAATAGAGGGAAGGTAGAACGAAAAAAAAAAAAACCTATGGCATGGTTCAAACTCCGCTGTCAATTACTCACGCATATGGGTCATCATTTTTGTTTTTCTGTGTGCGTGTGAAGAGAGAGAGAGAGAGCGCGATGTGAAGGTCATGCATTGCCATAGAAACAAATCAATAAGGCTCCCTTGGGCTCATTTCAATGAAGAACAGAGTCCTGAAATGTCAGAGACAGACAAATCTTGTCTTGAGAGCTTCAAAACCTACCTGAATAACAAAGACCACTCAACATGAACAGAGATATTGATAATAAATCAGACAACTGAAAGAGAGCCATTTTCCATATTAGTCTGTTAAAAGGCTATGATCAATAGTCCATTCTTCTGAGAGTCTAACTGGCTTAAAAAAACTAAGATTCAAAGTATAAGTGGTGAGGTGATGAGTGAAGTAATAAACAAACCTGTGTGAATTAAAAAAAACAAGAAAGGAAAAAAAAGAACAAAAATATCTAACATTTAAACTCAGACAATTTCCTTGCAAATGTTTAGGCAAACAACCATTTCATGACACTAAAATACATTTGTTGCAATTATTTTTATAACTTTCCGAGTTGCATATTTTGAATATCTAAATTGTATTGTAATGTCTACTTGGCTTCATTATAGAGACAAATTGTAGGGTAACTCATGCCATAATGAACAGGATTGTCTACCTTTAATGAGGCACTTCTATTGTATATAATCTTTCACATATGTTTTCAGCCAAGTGGCAGTTTTATTTTAAATGTTTGTCTGTAACACAGTAATGGAATTTAAGATACTGTAGCTAAGGAAAACTGATATTTAGGACATTTATGTAATACCAAAGGTGACAATCGTCCAATAGTCTTGAACAAACTTGCCCATATGGTTTGATTAGCCATAGTTGTACAAATACATTAGTTGTTGCCTTTAAGACATGGATATAAAACTGGTTGTCATGCACGACCAAGAGTCATGAGGTTTTTGTTTAACCTCAGCAGATAATTTCATTCATGACCACCACTTAGAGCTGGGGTGAGATACTCATCAACAGGACAGTTCCCCATCCTTGTCTCAAGAGAAGCCTGTGTCTTACCCAATTCTGTGTGTGTGTGTGGTGTGTGTGGTGTGGTGTGTGTGTGGTGTGTGTGTTGTGTGTGTGTGAGGAGCAGAGATAATTTACAATTGGGTGGTATATTATGATGTTTAGTCCACATGCAAAGTTGTAGGCATGTGCGATCATTTTTGTTGAAGTTCAGAATGTTTTTGTCTCTGGCTGGTCTAAAGTCACCAGCAGGCGGCCATGGGTTCAAATGGTCTGTGCCACAGAGCACAGATTTTCCAAAAGATGAACTGTATTGTTACTGACATCAGCCGCGTCAATGTCCTGAGGCGGTGAAGCCGCAGCTCGAAGCACAGCTGAAGACGACAGCCAAACGGAGATTCACTTTCTCTCCACTGACCGGGAACCCACCAAAATCCTGAGTGTTTATCCGGAGTTGCTCCCCGTGAACACAGCTGATGATACATTTAGAAATTTAGTTATTTTACAGTTGAGAGGCTTCATGTTTGCTCAGCAGGAAAACGGCGAGTGAGGAAAGAGAGCAAGGGAGAGATGACTTTTACATCAGCGCGTGTTCGCCACTCTGTAGCTTTCTGTGCTCATGCTACGTCACAACAGCAACAAACACTTGATCCAGGGTTTTTTATGATTGGTTCAAAATTGTGTCAATGACAGCATTTATGAAATCGTCGAATTCTGCTTAAATGCTGACTTTCGAAGTGGGATATTTCAGTTGTAAGAGCTCCTTATTTTCATTGATATACATCAATCGTCACTTTATAGCACAATCTCCCAGCTGTATTTTATCAGTGGGTTTTCTTTTCCTTTAAGCTTCGAGGCAAAAGGTTCTATTGCATTACAAAACACAGGAACCAGACAACAGTTTTAAAACAATAAAAACAGAAATACCTTTCCCATATTAATCAAGAAAAGAGATGCACTCTATACTTAAAGAATCTTCTACCTTGTTCTGAATTACATAGCGATTTAACAAGCCCATGATGAAATAAGCATGAAAAAATATAGATCTAAAACAAAATAAATTATATCATAAAAAAGAAACGGAAACACAGAAAAATCAGTTGTCTGGACAATTTTGTATAACCAAAATCAGAACATTTGGGATGGTATAGAAAAGGCAAAAATTTAAAAAAACTGCAGTGATTCTTGCATTGACTAGAATTCTATTTCATTCGAGGCAGTATGAACCAAAGATAGAGTTGTATGCAAAGGTTTTTGGCACCCCTTATAATTTTCATGATTTTCCTTATAAATCATTGGTTGTTTGAATCAGCAAGTGTGCAGAAAGAAAATGTGCAATAATTATTTAAACAAATTGGACAGGTGCATAAATTTGGGCACCCTTGTCATTTTATTGATTTGAATACATTTAGCACTAATTATTGGAACACAAAATTGGTTTTGTAAGCTCACTGACCATTCACCTCCTTACACAGGTGAATCCCAATCATGAGAAAGGGTATTTAAGGTGGCCATTTGCAAAGGTTTTCCCCTCTTTGCATCTCTTTCTAATGAGTGGCAACATGGGAGCCTCTAAAACTCTCAAATGACCTGAAAACAAAGACGTTCAACATCATGGTTTAGGGGGAGGATACAAAAAGCTATCTCAGAGATTTCCAGCTGTCAGTTTCCATTGTGAGGAACATAGTGAGGAAATGGAAGACCACAGGCACAGTACTAATTAAGGACCGAAAGTGGCAGGCCAAGGAAAATCTCAGATAAGCTGAAGCGAAGAATGGTGAGAACAGTCACAGTCAACCCAAAGACCTGCTCCAAGACCTACAACCTGATCTTGGTTGCAGACAGTGTCTCTGTGCATCATTCAACTATACAGCACACTTTGCACAAAGAGACACGGTATGATGCTGTAATGCAGAGGAAGCATTTTCTGTGTACACACCACAAACAGAGCCGCTGAGGTATGCTAAAGTACATTTGGACAAGCCAGCTTCATTTTGGATAAGGGCTGGGGGACTGAGAAACTAAAATTGAGTTATGGGACATAACAGGGCGGTATGCATGCAGAAAAAGAACACAGCATTCCAAGAAAAAACACTTGCCTACCACAGTAAAATTTGGAGGTGGTTCCATCATGCTGTGGGGCTGTGTGGCCCAGTGAGGTACTGGGAATCTTGTTAAAGTTGAGGGCCACATGGATTCCAGTCAATATCAATAGATTGTTTAGAACCATGTGCAAGAATCAATGACAAAGTTGAAGTTGCACCGGGGCTGGATCTTTCAACAAGACAACCAACCTTAAATACTGCTCAATCTACTAAGGCCTTCATGCAGAGGAACAAGACAATGTTCTGAATGGTCATCTCAGTCCCCAGACCTGAATATTATTGAAAATCTGTGGTGTGATTTTATGAGGCTGTCCCTGCTCGGAAACCAACAAACCTGACTGGAGATGGTTTTTGTAAAGAAGAATGGCCCAAAATACCTTCAACCAGATCTAGACTCTCAATGGAAGCTATAGGATGCATTTAGAGGCTGTTATTTCTGCAAAGGATGGATCTATTAAATATTGATGTATTTTTTCTGTTGGGTGCCCAAATTTACGCACCTGCCAATTTTGTTTAAAGAATTATTGCACACTTTCTGTAAATCCTATAAACCTTCCTTTAACTTCTCAAATATCACCTGTGCTGTCTGCTATATGACATATTTAACTGAAATTGCTGATCCAAAAAACCAATGATTTATAAAAGAAAATCATGGAAATCAGAGGTCGCCAAACCTTTACATACAACGTATTTCCTGTTTTGTATGGTCAACTTCATTTCATTTGGTAATACACATCCATTCCTGTAATCCAGGCCTGCAACATTCAAAACAAGGCGCAAAGATGGCAGAGGACCTCCAATTTGTTAAATGCATGAAAAAAAATTACTGAAATGTTAAAAACTAAATTTCTGTAAGGTAGATTGACAGCATTTGCATATTACTCCCTGTACAGCGCATAATACATTAACAATTCAATCTGTAGGAATTACAGTGTGTAAAGTGTATTGGTGAACGCTGAACCTGAATATCAGTGACCTCCATTTCCTCAGATGGCACTACCTCAAGAACAGTCATTCGTTAACAGCTGAATATAACACATGGGCAGTGATTATTATGTGAAACCTCTGTCAGCCCCAATACGGAGTTTTCTTCACAAATACCAGTAAACTTACTGTGGCAAAAAGAAGCCTTATGTTAACCAGCAACATCACAGTGGAAATGAATACTTTTTTTTGGAAATTAATACTGCAGTCATACAGTATTCATTTCTCACATCCTGTACCATCCCTGGTACAGGAAGTATTCCAGGTTTTTTTTTTTTTTTTTTGCTTGTTTAAGGCTGTATGCTCTACAGAAAGGCAAAAAAGACCATCCTGACTGTATCAGCAAGAAGTATAAAGCCAGGGTCTGTCCAAGGTATGCAGGCCTCAACAGAGGAAGCCCCTGTCATATAGCAAGAATGTGGAGGAGCCATTCCGACACAGCACATATCGCCATTATCCGACGCAGTCGGGAGGGAAAAGGTGCGTGGTCTAAAAGCATCCAGACTGCCTCGCCCACACCTGCACGATGCATCCAAAGTGTGTTTAGACAGCAGGTGGATGACACAGACTGCTGTCAGACAGCCATAAAGAGTGCTGCAGTCTGCCTGATCTCCAACCGTCTGCAGGGCACACACACGACATTATTATTACTGGCACGTGCAGCTCATACCAGACATACTGGCAGGCATACTGTGCCCGATCTCGAGGGTTCCGTCATATGCGCTCAAATCGTTTCGGATCGCATTCTGTTTCCATCGGAATATGTAAATTGTGGTTAGATGGTCCTCACACTGCTCATGGACCTCCTTGGATAGGTGTCCCATCTCGGACCACAACCGGAGAATTATGAACATGTGCTTCACATCGGGGCTGCCAGCAGATTTTGACCAAGTGTGCCTACGTCTGCAGATGGCTGTCATAATGTTTTTAGAATGAAATCTGACACCTTTCGGATATGCCACCATTTCATAAGTCCGACGCCACTCTGCGTGATTCAAGTTATGTGTGACGGGGGTATGCGGCTTGTATGCTTGACACTAGAGAGTAAATGGTGCTACTGGACCAGTGCACCATGGCCCTAAACATGTCCCATTTTGCAAGTTAATTTTTTAGGTCCATTTAGAATGAAATCTTGCCAAAATTCACATATTTCAGTAATGTTCCTGAGGCTGCAGAGTGTTAGGATTTATGGAATGCATTTCATTAAATTTGTTCATGTTTGTTTTTTTGCTACATAGTGTCATTGGAGTGAGCAGGCATGCAGCTCTGCATTCAACTGACTGCAGTGCATGTTTTAAAAATACTGAATCACACAGCTTCACATTAAATAAACAAGAAGTCCATTTTCCGTGTCTGTTTTCTTCCTGCTCCCAGACACTGCAGGTGCGTAGCCAGGCTGGTGGTGGTTTGGGAAGGGGGGTGTCAAACAGAGTAAATGCCTCCTTTTTAAGACATTTTCTGCACAAAATAATAACAACAAGAATAAAAAGAATAACAAATGCAGTTTAACAATTAAATGTAAATCTGTCTGGAGTTTACATGTTCTTCCCGTGTTTGAGTGGATTCTCTCTGGGTGTTCTGGCTTCCTCCCGCATCCAAAGACATGTAGGTTAGGTAGGGCTGCAGCTATCGATTATTTTAGTAATCAAGTATTCTATCGATTAATCGGATAAAAAGTACTTTTGCGTTTTTAAACATCAATAGTCCAGGGCTCTCCCTAAGCAATGGCACAATGTCGCTGCGTCAAAGTGTTGGCATTTTGCTGAAATGGCGATAGGATGTGGTTTTCTGTTTTTTCTCCAACTTGTAAAATTTAACCATTTTTAAGTTTTTTTTTAAGTATTATTATAAATGTTGGTGGATTGGGTCACTGCATGATTTTTTTATCCCTCTTTCTCTGCGATTCAGCAGATGCATTTCAGCTGGAGGTTGAACATGCAGCCTCACAGTCAGTTTTTTATGATTATTTTATTTAAGTTACTGTGTTTGTGAAGCGTGTGTGTTGCCCAAAAAAATGAAAATTAAAAAGCTAAACACTCAATGCGAGTCTGAACAAAACACAGAAGAAAGAGTGGACTTCTGCTGTTTGTCAATGTTTGACAGAGCTGTGATTCGCCCGGTAAGAGAGCCCCTCACACCGGACAGAGAGAGACAGCAGCCGGCCGCCGGGTCAACAGTCACTCCCCATGTAGAGCGGACAGTGTATTTTTCTTAAATAGACAAACACACTGCTTCACTTTAAATGCGCAGTAAGACTACTTCAGATGATCAGCATGGACCGTCTTTCTATTAAAAGGCTCTGTGTGTCACGTTGGAAAGCGGTAGCTATCGTTGCTAATCTCATTAGCTGTTATGCTCTAGTCTTCCGTTTTTTTCCTAGGGATGTTGCAGCGCCACACACAGGCCTGGCATATGTACTACAATGTCAAACGAAGCTCTGAAAAACAGAATTTACCTCAACCTTTTTTGTAATCAAATTATTCGAGTTACTCGACTAATCATTTCGCCCTAAGGATAGGTGAATTGGAACTTCAAAATAAAAAATTGACCAGGTCTCGGACTAACCTGGTTAAATAAAGGTTAACGTGTCCTAGTTTTACTCATTCAATTCTGCATGAAGTGGAATGTAGAACCTATATTATTTAGAAAAAAAATATCTGTAACTTTTGAAAACAATAATAAATAAGATGAGAATTGTGCATTGAAAGTGCTCGCCCTTTCTTAATAATAGCAGCACTTTACAGTTGTCAAGCATGCACATTGGATTAACTTTTATATGCTTGCAATGTGCTCTGTGCAAATGCAATATATACAAAAATACAAGCATAAGATTGACAGTCTGTAGTCAGATTTTACACACACATGCATGCATATTAAGTGGGTATGTTGTGTGTTGGGGGGTGTGGCTGGATATTTTGGTGTTCTTTTCTTTTCTTTGCTCTCCAGGTGGCATGAGAACTGATTTGTCTGTGGAGAAGGTGCTGGCTGAAGAATCCTTCACCCTCATCAACATCATGTGCAGCACCTGTGAATGGTGCTCACATGCAACCTTAAAGACTTTCAGCTGAAGCAGATAATTGGATGGCGTTCTGCATTTAAGTCATGTGTGATTCAAGCAGAACTGCCGGGAACTCGACCTTGTGATGTTCGTTTGTGAGACGCTGGGGACCGCGCCTGGTTTGACACATCGAGCCCGTGAAGCAAGGAAGGGTGAGGACACATGCTGTCAGCACACATCAAAGGTGATTGAGTGTTTGACTAATTGTTGATAGTAACTTGGTGTTTTGTTACGCAGTATACTTGAATTGTGATGAGAATTGTGCAGCTTGCTTCTCACTGCTGTGGCGTGCGGACAAGTGATCCTCCACCTGTTGTGAGAAGCTGCTCATTTGCATAAAGTTAAAAATGCAGACCTGAATGTGTTGCTGATGGTGTGTGTCTTTTGAAGGATATTAGTTGTAACTGCTGACTTACCTCACCTCTTCTATGCTTCGCAGAGAGTCGGTTGTCGTGTCCACCTGGGGGGTGTTTGGCGGTGGTAGTGGGTCCAGGAGCGCCGGGCTTCGATCCTTTGGGCGCTGGAGAGCGTGCCAGCCTTCACTCCACCAGAAGGACGCTATTTTGGTTTTACACTTTGTTGTGCACCAGCGGGTGAAATAATAAATTGTTTCTGTTATCGGAACCGCTTTCTGGTTATTTTTAGCGCTGGGTTCCGTCTGACGCAGGTCCGCTCCTCAACCCGCGTCGACACATAACAGGGTATGTAGCAAGTAGATTTGACCCCCAACCACTGGAACTAAATGCAGAGCCACATTATGAGGTTTATCTCAGTGCAAAGGAAACTTACACTTCTGTGATGCCAGCAATAATGCAGAAAAGTACATTGAGATTTTAGACCAACATACGCTGCTTTCAAGATGACATTTTCCAGGGACATACATGCATTTTTCCACAAAACATTGCAAAAACACATTCTGCTCACATTACAGAGGCATGGTTGTGGAAGAGAACATTACGGACGGGTCCTGGACTGGCTGCAGTCTGACTTGCCTCCAATAGAAAATGTGTGAAGAATTTTGAAATGAAATGCAATGACCCTGTACTGTTGCACACCTTAAAGGGCCTTTCACAATGAGCATGCAAACAAAGCGTGCACCGTTCTAAACCCATTCATTTCAATGACAAGCTTCGCGCAAACACTGTGTCACAGTGTGGAGCGCAAAAAACAGAGCTTGTGCGACACTCCGCTGTGAGCGCGTACTGCCGCTTGACAAACTCACCAGAGTCAAAGTTCAACTCAATCCAACTTTGACCACTGCGCACTGTGACATAGCTTTGCGCATCCAGTAGAAACAAGGCATCAGCCCAAAACACAGAAGAAAACAGAGTGCAGAAATGTGTCACAGGAGCATCAGAACTGTTAATTTATTAGGGGTGCCGGAAAAAAATCGATTCACATCCGAATCGCGATTCTTATTTATTACGATTCTGAATCGATCCAAAATGTCCAAGAATCGATTTTTAAAAAGCATTTTTTAAAACATTTTCTTACTTACTCACTGCGTGTACTGTTTGTCAGGTAACGGCTTCCGTACTACAGCGTCCCCGCGAGGGGAGGGTCCGGCGTGCTTCAAACATTCGTGAGCTGTAGCTTAGCATGGCGGACGAAGAGCTAATTCAGCCAGCACCATCTTTGCTGAAGGCAAATGTTTGAGCGCATGTTGGATTTTATTATTTGCTGTGTAAGAAGGCGCTTGACATGACTTATGCAGTGTGCAAAATCTGCAAAATGAAAGTCAAGTACTTCGGAAACACTTCAACTCCGCAAGCCCACATGCTATGCTATGACCCGGAGCTAAAAGGAGTGGAGCAGCGGTATCTGCCGACGACTGACCAGCGTGTAGCGCGATGGCCTCGATTAGACCTGATTAAATAAAATATATTAATCCTCTCTCAACCACAAAAACCCACTGGATGCAGAGACTGCATTTCCACCTCAGTGGAGAAATTCCTAAGTCATCTGGAGATCTTCAGATAAGTTTTGGAGACATCACCCCATGGTCTAACACTGCCTTGCAGAGAAAAACAAGGTTGTAATTCGTGAACTACATGACATGATAATGGCGTAACGTCAGAATCTGAGCTTCTCCAGGACAGGAGAAACCCAAACTTTTATGGTCAAGATAAGACAGGACCTCTCCTCATCCGGGGGGGGGGGGGGGGGGGGGGGAACCTTCCCCCATGACCAGATGGGCCATAAATCATTGATTCTTCACAACTAACTTTTATCTTGAGTACAACAAAGAAAAGACCTTTGGTTTGAAATAAGAATTTACATCAGTATGTCTCTCATTTATATCTAAAGACTTATAATGTTGTTGCATTTATTATTCAAATGAAATGCCTTGCATGTAGTCATTCCAGTTATTGATGTGCTCATGTCAACTGATGTGTGTGTGACCTTTCTGCAGTATCTAAAATGCTGATGTTGAAGTACTCTGTTTTCCACAGGATGTGTTTAAATGTCTCGTAATAATGTGTTCATTTGGGTGCCTTAGAACAAATAGTATTTCAAATGAATTAATGTGTTTAAGTTGTTATGTGGCTGGGGGGGTCTGGCTGCCGGTTTGTTTGTCTGTTTGTTTTCCTCCCAGGTGGCGTGCATTTGGGACTGAGTGGCTGTGTTGCTGAGGCTGTCAGGACCTCACCCTGATCACCTGCGACTCGTCAGGACTCACAGCTGAGGTGCATCTGGATGGATTGGAGCATGTTGGCATTTAAGACTGGAGTGCACAGTGTGTATTTGCCAGAGACTCGACCTTGTGACCAGACGGGTGAGATCGTCGTCTCGGGAGCCATCTCATCAGCAGCGGATGCTGAGAAACGTCCAGGTTTGATGCACGGTCTGTGAAAGAGGAGGGGGTGAGGTCTCACGCTCGTCAGCACACTTCCTGAGGTACGTTGGATTTTGTGACTAACAGTTATACAGTCAGTAAATGTGGTGTCCCTCACACCTTATTGTATTGAGCTGTATGTTAGTCATGTATCAGCTTCCACTGCGGTGGAGTTTTGTGAACGGGATGTTCCATGCCTGCAGGTTGGAAGCTGATCAGCAATCAAGCCAGGAAGTGTTTGCTGTTTGTACACCTTTAAGTGTTCTGTGTGTAGAGTGTGGACTCACATAATGGTTCCTTCTTTCACAGACTCGGTTGTTGCGGCCACCTGGGGGGTGTCGGCGGGGTCCCTGGGTCCGAAACAGCTTCTGGCTCCGGACCGTTAGCGCTGCTGGGAGCGCACCACGCCAGACCGCACCTTTTTGTATTATCACTGTTATGTATTAAATTCAGTTAGCCTTTGTACCGTGCTCTGCTTATTTCATACTGGGTCCTTCAAACGCTGGTCGGTTCTCCGAGCTGCGTCCGACACATAACAGTAGTCTCTGGCCCAACATCACGGACCCAGCGGTAGCAGAGACGGTAACGCGCCGGGAAGGCGGCAGCAGACGTTCAGTGGTTATCCGGATCAGTTGCGGGGCTCTCCGCCCGGAAGGTGCGTGTTTGAAACCCATTACTGGATACTAATTTGTGCTCTCTTGCAGCCGTGTTCCTGTGTTGTGCCTTATCCGTGGGTCGTGGTGGAGTGTGACTGGCGACGGCTTCGCGTCACACTCCGACCGGATAAGAGGTGTAAACGGGAGCTGCAAGAGTGCGTTTGTAATGGGTTCACGCGCACGGCGGAGCTCTGTTAGCACGGGTCGCTGGGCTTCCTGTGTTACAGTCATAGCCCCGTTTCCCCGGAGAAAGGTAACTACTGCGTCTGTTGTATCAGCTCCGGCGTTATTTAGTTGAGCACATTTTGGTTGTGTGTTGCACTCAGCTGCGCACACAAAAGCAGCTCGTTTGTTTTTTTCTGTCGCCCAAGGGGTTTTTTCATTTTTAGCACTCTGGTTCCCCCTTGTGGTGACTGAATCACATTACCGTCAAGCTCTTGAGTAGGAACAGGTGTGTTCCATTTGGTTGAGCTTGACGGTATAACTCACTGATTTGTTTTGTGTTAGTTCATTTTGCGTGGGTGTTTTTTGAGTTGGTTTTCGTGTGGGCTTTTCTTTTTTGTTGTCCACTATTTGTCTGGGGGTGTGACCCTGTAGCCTTTGCTAACCAAGAACAAAAACAAAAAAAAAAACAAAAGAAAAACGGGGACCCAAACAACTGTGTGTTGGTCTGTTTTTTTTTTTCTTTTCTTTTGTTTCTTTTTGTTTCACATCCCCAGGGTTAGATGGAGCGGTCCCCTGGGGGGTGATGGGGTGGTATTTGGGTTGTTTTTTTTCTCGTTTTTTGTTGTGCCCTCTCTTCTCCTCTGACTCCAGCCGGGTGTGCCGTAGTGTCGGCATTGCTGGAGGGGTGCAGTTAGGTTGTGCTGGGCGTTTCCCAGGTGGCCTCTGCACCCGGGAGGGGGGGGGGGGTTTGGGGTTTTTTTTTTGTTTTCCCTCCCCCAGTTTCCGCCCTCAGGGTTTGACTGTGGTGTCCTCTGGGGGGGAAAAGGCGTTGGGTCCATCTAGCCGTGGACGGCCGGGGCTGGGTCCATTGGTCGTGAGGGGAGGCGTCTCCTGGGGTTGACGAGTGGTCCTCTGGGGGGCGCTGGTAGTCCCCGTGGGTGACGGTGGATCCCAGAGGGACCTCGGCCGTGGTTATTACTCCTGGAGCTGGCGGGTGGCCCTCTGGGGGGTGTTGGTCCCTGCGTGTCGTTTGGGGGGGAGGAGGGGGGGTATTTTGGCATTTTTGTTTGTGAGTTTACATGTGGGTTGTTTTTCTTTTCTCCCCTTCCCTGGGGTTTGATGGGACGGTCCCCTGGGGCGGGGGGGATGTTTTGGTTGTTTTGTTTTCTGACTAATCACACATGTTTGGTTAAAGGCTGACCGCACAGGTGTAGGAACTCCTGGCCACACCTGTGCTGAGACTGTCAAACAAGGGCAAAGATGCAGCCAGTTCAACCAGTCTGTTGGAGGACGAACGCAGACGCGGTTTCCAGCCATGGTCCCTGGAGGGGGGGTGTTTCTCCTGGGCCAGGTGTGTGTGGTCGCCGGGAGGCTTCCCGTGAGGGTGGGGTACTGTTATATGGCTGGGGGGGCCTGGCTGCCGGTTTGTTTGTCTGTTTGTTTTCCTCCCAGGTGGCGTGCATTTGGGACTGAGTGGCTGTGTTGCTGAGGCTGTCAGGACCTCACCCTGATCACCTGCGACTCGTCAGGACTCACAGCTGAGGTGCATCTGGATGGATTGGAGCATGTTGGCATTTAAGACTGGAGTGCACAGTGTGTATTTGCCAGAGACTCGACCTTGTGACCAGACGGGTGAGATCGTCGTCTCGGGAGCCATGTCATCAGCAGCGGATGCTGAGAAACGTCCAGGTTTGATGCACGGTCTGTGAAAGAGGAGGGGGTGAGGTCTCACGCTCGTCAGCACACTTCCTGAGGTACGTTGGATTTTGTGACTAACAGTTATACAGTCAGTAAATGTGGTGTCCCTCACACCTTATTGTATTGAGCTGTATGTTAGTCATGTATCAGCTTCCACTGCGGTGGAGTTTTGTGAACGGGATGTTCCATGCCTGCAGGTTGGAAGCTGATCAGCAATCAAGCCAGGAAGTGTTTGCTGTTTGTACACCTTTAAGTGTTCTGTGTGTAGAGTGTGGACTCACATAATGGTTCCTTCTTTCACAGACTCGGTTGTTGCGGCCACCTGGGGGGTGTCGGCGGGGTCCCTGGGTCCGAAACAGCTTCTGGCTCCGGACCGTTAGCGCTGCTGGGAGCGCACCACGCCAGACCGCACCTTTTTGTATTATCACTGTTATGTATTAAATTCAGTTAGCCTTTGTACCGTGCTCTGCTTATTTCATACTGGGTCCTTCAAACGCTGGTCGGTTCTCCGAGCTGCGTCCGACACATAACATAAGTAGTTGAATCATTTCTGCCTGCTCTAAGACATGAAGTGTCTGAGATTACACACACCCTCAATGGGCAGAGTTTGGTGACGTAAGTCCCCCTTTAAAGTTAGAAGAGTCTGCTCTGCTCCCGCGGCTTCTACCCTTCTCTCTGCTCCCGCTCTTCCTCTTCTGCAACTTTTTCCTCTCTCTTTTGCTTAACGCTTAATTCTATTTTGGGCCAAGAGCCATTGCTAAGCTAAGCTACCACGTGGCATTCATTCATTCTACCTTTGGGACAAACTCAAAGTTTAACCTGACGCTTTTAAGGTGTGTCAAGCTTTTGAATTTTTAAGAGAACTTCCGAGCTGAGCTCTTCAAATTAAGAGCGAATTTACAGAAAAAGCAACTTTTCCTTTTTCATTCAATTTCAACGCTCTTATTAAAGTTTTAGTTTTTTTTTGTTTAAAGTCACAAAGACTTTAATTTGGCTCCAACCATTTTTGAAAGCTACTAAGAACCCTTTTTCAACAAACACCTTCCACCACTGGGTCACTGCAAGCTGACAACTTTGCTGATTCCACACCTGACTGCAGCAGCTGGTGAAACCAGCCGACACCAGCCCTGGGATCACACCAGGGACACCTCTGAGTGAACCCCTCCGATCCAGGTGAGCTCACGCTGCCCGATATTGACGACGGACGGACGGAATCAGCCCTCCAACAGCAGCTAATCGACCCAGGTCAGGCTCCATGAAGGTTTGTTGTCAATGGGTACAGGTGGCTCCTCATATCCTTTTTCTTTAAAGACATTCTTGTAATATTCCATTTCATAATTGGATTCAAAATTCATCACTAAATTTAAATCAGATTAATTTAAAGTTTTAAGCTTCACCTCTTCCTTCCAACATCTCATGAGTGAGTAAGAAAATTGTTTCCCTGAATGAACGTATTTTTCATCACTGTCTATAAAATGCCAGTCAAATGTTCATTTCTTGTATAAATTGTAAATAAATTGTAAATATTTTCTGCTGTGGTTTATTTTGGGTACAGAAGCAAACTCGGTCAACCGTATTGAAGAATTCCTGATTTTCAGATCAGAGATTGATTAAACCAAATCGAGACTAATTAATTAATTTGAGACTGATAAATTAATGTTTAAATTATGGTACTTATGCCATATAAAAAAAGAATAAGTGGTGCCCCATTAATGCTTAAATAATAAGTATTAAACCCTAAATCAATTATTTTGGTGACCCGTTATTTTGGGGCCTAATCCAATCTAATTCAATTTAATTACTTATTCACTACAACTAAATGCTACATATCAAGGGTCCCCGTAGTGAGGCCTGAATATATGTAAAGTGTCTCCACTCAAATCATCAATAATCACTACTTTCTATATTTTATCAGTGCTCCGTGAGCGCGATTCAGTAAGTTATTAATAAATTTATTCCAAGAAATGTATTAATATTTGTTACATTTTTATTGGTGCCCGCATGTGAGGCTTTATTATTAATATTCACTACATTATTGGTGCTCTGTGTGGAGGCTTAAAACTGCTACAAGCGCTTTGCTAAACTGCCAGCCAACTCTGAAGAGCAAAGCAGACAAGTAAATTTACATCTAGAATCACTTGATTAACCTTGTAAAGCTGCATTTTCTTAAACATAAACATTTTTTAAGTAATATAACTATTTCTCAGAGCTGTTTGAATCGAAAATCAATTCTGAATCGAATCATCACCCCAAGAATCAGAATCGAATTGAATCATGAGTTGTACGATTCACATCCCTATAATTTATACACAGCAGTTTTTTCTAAAGAATTTATTTTTTTAACCTCAACATTAATTTCTGATTACTGTACATTTTGAAGTTAAAAAGGTTTCTTACATTAAAAACTTGCAATTAATAAAGTTTTAAGTAAAAAAAAAATGTTTTTATTTTATTTAAATCTGATGTTCATGTGTAAATTAAAACCATAACTTGTCCGTTGCTGTTTCAGATGAGATGGATCTTGATTAACATGATAATGAACACTGGACATTTATTTTTAGACAAATAAAATAGCATTAAAAGCAATGTGTGCATTTTTAAGTCTGGAAAAAGTATACCGTAAATAAATAGAGTTATTTTAAACACAACAGGAGCTGATGTAACAATGACTCCAGTGTGTCTGAAAGATTAATGTGTTTTCTACAGTCCCATTGGTTATTTGACAGCAATGCAGTCATGTGACATAAACCTCATGACAAAATCCTTTTTCAATTTACTCATTTCAACATTTAATTACATCTTCGTTCACTATGTGATTGCTTTTAATGTTGTAATCCGGACAGAGTAATTGCTAAAATATGAATCTGACTATTCTAGTGATTGCGAATGCTTTGAAATTGTGCACAATAGGGGCAGGGCTTCTTCTATCTGTGCAAGTTTCTTACTGACAGATCTTTGACTTTCTAGACATGTTTAATGATTCATTCATGTAATGTTAAAATGTAAAAGGAAACAGCTTTTTCAAATAAAATTATGGAGCCTGCCTAGGGACATGGTGGTTAAATTATTTTATTTTGGCCCAGATTATTGCGTTCCCTCGCAACATTATTGCATTCCCTCGTAATAACCTAATATCATATTAAAGCTCAAGCCTATCACAGCACACAGTGAGTGGAATTAGGTGGGGGGAGACTGAACGCATATGCGGGCGCACACACTCGCACACACATGCACACACACACACAGAGAGAGAGAGAGAGAGAGAGAGAGTGCAACAGGATTCATGAGAGAATGGGATACAGTGAGATGCAGGAGTCAGTTGCTACAATGTGCACAGCTGTAAGACTCCACATTAAATATAGTTCATTTATACAACAGTGATAGTGAGTGGAGTGAGCACACCTGTTAGTGTGCTTTATGAACATTTATGTTTTCTTTTCTTTTTTTACCGTCCCCTCGTGAATCCTGTTATGCGTGCATGCATATGCATTCAGTCTCCCCCCACCTGATTCCATTCACTGTGCTCTGATAGGCATGAGCTTTAATATGATATTAGGTTATTGCGCGGGAACGCAATAATCTGGGGTAAAAAAATTAACCACCATGTCCCTCAGCGGGCTCATTTACGAGGGAACGCAATAATCTGGGCCAAAAAAAAATTAAGCACCATGTCCTTAGGCGGGCTCCATATAAAATAGTTGCTCTTTAAAGATCCTTTGTTTTTGTTGAACCATAACACCAGGTGTGAGTTTTCAGAGACGACATTCAAACGAAGACTCAGACTGAGGCGAATTGGATGTTACATCCGCTTAATTCGGTCATGTGACTTTGATGCGGAGACGCGTCAGATGATTCCTGAGGGTTAAGGAAGATAATTTTAGAAATTTTCATTTTTTGCATTTGAAATGGCATAAAACAATTAAATGTGTGAAATACCAAGTGTTCCAATACTTTTGGAGGCCACAGTACACTAACAAATGAAATGAAGATGACCAGAAAACACTATCTTGGGATCATATTGTCTGCAATGAAATAGAAGTCAAAGTAAATCTAAGATTCACTGTGGGGTTGTTTTGTTAATTAGCATTTTCTGTACTGTCTCAACTCTTTCTGATTTGGGGTTGTAGGAAGTGTGCAACATAATCGCTGTTCCCTGCTTTTAACCAGTCAGTTGCATTTGTGCAGCTGTCTGTGCCCGATCAATTTATTTAAAATCTTAGATTTTCTGAGGAAATTGGCGTTCATGTGGAATTTACAAGTAAACAAAGAAAAAAAGTGCCTTACCACCAAATCAGGATCCTGCATGAGGCTGAGGATAATCTCATAGAGTAAAGGCCGAAGGTCAGATTTGAATTTGACAGAGATCCACTGTCCTATTAGCCAGATAACTCTTCGGCGAATCAACTTGTACCTGAAAAGGACAGTAAGGTGGTGGGGGCAGGAGAAACAGATGAAGACCAAATTTAGAAAAAAAAAAAGAAATCCATTATAATGGGAAAAGTTGAATGGGAAAATTAATATGAACAGAAGAAAGATGAATAAAAACAACTATCATTCACAGGTGTTAAAGGTTGTATTTCCTAAAATAAAATAACCAATAAGAAAACCCTACAGCTGATTCATGCAGACGGATAACATGTTCTTACTGACATAAGTGTCTTTTTAAATTGAGATTATTACAGTAGCTATGAATCTCCCACAACTGTGACTAGCATAAAGAAGTATCCATTCAACCTAAATAAAAACAGCAAACTGAGCTGTGTGTGAGCCTTGTACAAATGAAAACTAATCATCATAAAAGTATTGGGGAGCAGTGGCCTATTCAACTGGCAGGCCAGAACCGGCCCTTTAATAAGTTTGGACCGGCCCGCGGCCCATTTACCCATAAATACAACCCCTGGCAAAAATTATGGAATCACCGGCCTCGGAGGATGTTCATTCAGTTGTTTAATTTTGTAGAAAAAAAGCAGATCACAGACATGACACAAAACTAAAACTAAAACTTTAAGAAACACTATAAGAAATCAAGAAAAAAAGATTGTGGTAGTCAGTAACGGTTACTTTTTTAGACCAAGCAGAGGAAAAAAATATGGACTCACTCAATTCTGAGGAATAAATTATGGAATCACCCTGTAAATTTTCATCCCCAAAACTAACACCTGCATCAAATCACAATAATGGGATTATTAACCATCAGATGACAAGGTAAAAACTCTTAAATTATTCTAAAGTCAGTTTTAAGCAGTTTTAGGCAGGAATGAGGCATTAATCCGTGACGCTTTGAAAAGACAGACGGTCAATGAACGCAACAGGTAGCAGCCGTGTAGCTGTGGTGCTGTGATCACTTCCTCCACCTTTTCTGATGAAATAATGCTGAATATATGTGGAAATGATTGTTGTATAAAAGCTTCAGATATCTGTCACTAAGATAGATGATGACTGGAGTGCAGTCTGAAGCAGAAACGAGGTGATAATCGGTGAACCGTGGCTGATGACGCATGCGCAGTGAAGGCAGGGCTGCCAGAGTTTTAGGGGGACCATTCAGTCCGCGACACAGTCTAGTCAATGCAAGTGGCTTTACTCCAATAAGAGTTGATTTTACACTATGTTGAGTTGATTTAGCCCTGTGGCAGAGTATATTTTACTCTATTTAGACTAGGACCAAATGTTATCCCAGCAGAGTAAATTTTATTTAGTAAAATTTCCTGTGTAATACATAATATTTCACAGACTGAAAGTTGCAATTCTCCGCTCTGCATTGGCTGGTCTTGCAATTTATATTTCAAAGCAACTTGTGCTGGGTCTTGGAGAATGAGCCAAATTACCAAATCATCCCCTCAATCTGAAAGAGCACATTCTTGGGGGGGTTATAACCTTCACACTACTTGGATCTACACTGATTGCACTTCGTGGGATAGTCAGAATTGCAAGGAGTAGTACAGCTCGGCTAAGGTAAGGGTTCTAAAACTATCAGGCAAGAAGGATGCACACATTCAGCTCCTCCTTAGAGTTTTCATATGTTCAGTGGTGATAAGAAGCAGTTTACCATACATTTCTTTGTGCCACAAAGAACATTAATTAGCTTGTTAGTGTCTGCTCACTAATCTGGTGTTCGGATTGTAAATAAGCTGTCCAGCAATTAATTTTGTTTGTTGACGCAAGAAGCAGTAGCACAATATTACAAAAGTAAATGCAACTTGCATGTTTTCTTCCTCTTCATGACACATTTGTTGATACAACCAACATTCCTGTGAAACATATAGTCTGGAAAACACAGTACCACAGACATCTGCCACCAACTGAACACGTGGGCTTGTTACAGGCACTAATTTTGTCATATGTATGATGGAACTGGTAACTGGTAAGTTCCAAAGATCTCTAACATTCAATGTAGAAACAGTATTTTAGATCAAACTTAACTAGGAAAACTCCAAACATGACACTGGCATTCCTTATTATCCTTGTTAATCTATCAGTGACTGAAGTACTGACTAGTGACAGCTACACCCTGATCCGTGACTATCCTCTGTGTTAAGTCCACAATTATTTGAACATTGTCAATATTTTAGTTTTATATTTCAAGCATATTACTGTATTTTCCAGACTGTATGTCATACTGGAGTATTTGTCACATATGGGAAAAAAACTGCGTAATGGAGGAGGGGGACATAAAACTTACATCCATCTATTAGTAACATTTTTTGGTGGTATCGCTTCGTGGAAAAAGAAGGCCACCATGAAAAAACTTGTATTCATCTCCTTGGAAATTACATGGGCATGGAGTTGTAACTGCACTTTTGATAAAGGAGAGTTCCCCCTAATTACAACCTACGCTCTATTTTTAGATGCTGTGAGGGTCATGTTTTCAATCGGCACAAAAATCAATTTAATCAGCACATTGCTTATTTATAATGCAAACCCCACATTTGCAAACAGAAGCTAATGGGCTAATTCAGTGTTTCTCATTTCTGGTCCTCGGGACCCCAACATACTGCACATTTTCGATTTGTCCCTAAATTAATCAGAACAGATCAGCTGAGTCAGCTGTGCTCCACCGCTTAGTTAATTGTTGATTGGCTGAGCACACCTGACTCAGCTGATCTGCACTGATTCATTTAGGGAAAAATCGAAAATGTGCAGTACTTTGGGTTCTGAGGATCAGGATTGACAAAAGTACTTGGAGTGAACTGCCTCCTGTCAACACTGGAGAAAAAAAAATGGTAATAACACAAATAATGAGCTCATATTTGGATTACAAACAGCTTTAATTTCAAGGTAATTACGTCAGAAGTGAGTAAAGTATGACGGAATTACAACACTGTGTGATTCCGGTTTTTAAAAGGCCAAAAGTAAATTAATAGCTGGTATGAGGAGTCTCGTCCGGGTGGGAGACCTGAATCATACTTTCTTTCATGAAGGATGACTATCGTCTGCTGCTGACGAGAGCTTGAAAGGCTCTGTACTGCAATAACAAAGATCTATGAGGTCCACAAAACTGGAAATAGCCAGATCTCAGAAGGTGTAAGCACCTACTTTTAGCTGACTAATACAGTAGTTTAGTGTATTTAGACAATGGCAGTTGCTGTAGTGAACCAGCTCCTTCTGATGGTGTACAATATCACTCCTGCCAATGACTGTAATATGAGGCTGAGATTTGGGGCATTCTGTGGGTGGTCTGTCTGTTTCCTCTGTGTACAGTCAGAGTGATAAATGTTATCTCCTGAAACAACTGCAGTGTCTACAGAAATGCCAAGATTGTGAATTCTGATCACAGACTTGTAGCTTCCCTAAGGATTCAGCTGAACTGCTGCAGACTGCTGGCTGCTCAGAGTACCAGACCAACTCTGGCTAGACTTCAAAATTAGGCTGTTTCACAGTAGCACAGCAGTTTTCACAGAATCTGGGTTGAGGACTTGCAAACAGCCCCTGGTGAGGGAAGGTTTGCTGATGCTGATGTTGTGGACAATGCTGTAATCTTTTTGTAATCAATGGATGTCCTGATTGCAGAACCCAAGAAGCTGACAGAGGAGTCTGGATTTGTGATCATGTTAGATTAAGACCAAGATCCAGGCCTTCAAGGACTTCATCATCAGAAATGTACAAGTTTGTGGCAAGATTGTCAAACTTACTGAGAGATTCATCTATCTCAACAGTCTATGGGACCTGGCCTTTGAGACAAAGAAACATCTCAAAAGAGCTTAGGCAGTCATGCCTTTTTCTGCTCAGAGGTGTTTGGAGATGCAGACAGCTTTGCAAGAGAACAAAGGGCCAAGTCTTTGTGGTCCTTGTACTTACATGATTGTGAGAACTGAATGCTAACCAGTGGTTTAAGGTGATGCCTGGATGGCTTTAGTACAAGATCTCTCAAGAGGATCTTTGTATACAGCCCCCTTTCACACCAGGCCTCCTTCAAGCTGCATATGCTGCATATCTTATAACGCAGGAATGTCTGCATCAGTTGCGCGCAGCAGGGGGGCAGAGAAGCATGAGGAGGTAAGAGCGCAACCAGGAGTTGCAGCCAGATTGTGTGCACACTGATTTCTCTTCTCGTTTATATTTCTTCTTGTGCAGCGCTGCAGGGTTGCGCTCTGATTTCTGTTGTAGTTCATCATTCTTCCTGTGGTGGTGGAGCTGCAGCTAGCGTTCGCGCACACGCCGTCCATGAGTGGACGGGGAGATCTGGACATGTCCTGTCTCTGGCAATCAGACTGTGAGTAGGACTTATGGACTTTACGTTGTGTCAGCCTTCAGCTCCGCGGAAACAAAGCTGATTGTGCTCCTGCAAAGCCCCCCTGCTGCGAACAAATACACAGCGATCAAGGATCGTGTCGGCACTCAGCAGCTACACGGAAATGCGGAAACGTTTAATGCTTAGCATCCGTTTCGCCCTTTGCGTCCCTCACGGTGTTGTGGCATTCGGCTGCATCAACTCGGCACTAGGTTGCATCAACTTCACATGGTCATGACGCCGCATGACGCAACTTGAGGCAGACCCGGTGTGAAAGGGGCTTACCACTTGAATTATCATGTCAAAGGAATGGTGACTAAGGGAGACTCAGATGAGACATTCTATCTCTATTGTGGGGGAACAAAAGCAACATTATGGCAGTATGACGTGCTTCTTTGAGCAGACACCACCTAGCAGGTATCTCAGTACTCAGAGCACCAGCAAGTGGAAAAGGCCAAGGGGACACTTATGTATGGGCCGGCTGTCTATGTGGTTGCCTATTAGGATCGCGGGTGGTTCTGTAGTGTAGCGGATGCAGCAACACACAGCATCCATGCATTTTCTGTGATCTGACCTCAGCAGGTCGAGGGTTGAATTCAATTGATATAGTACTGAGTGTTCTGCAAGTGCCTAGTGAAAGAGAATGCTCAGGGGGGACAGGGCTTTTTCTATTGTTGCTCCCAAACTGTGGAATAGCTTGCCTCTAGGTGTTAGGAAGGCACCCTCAATGGTCATTTTTAAAGTTAATTTAAAAATCTTTTTTTCCTTGGCTTTTAACACCAACGAGGCTTAGTTTGATCATTTTTAATTGCATTTTAGTGGTACCTTTTATTATTATTTGATTGTATTTTAAGTAAGGATTAAACAATGAGAAGCCGTGCATTATACGGTTTGAATGCACGACGCGGAGGCTAAAACACCACGGCGCAAAGTCAGGGAGGGCGGGGCCATTTTGTCAAGCAACTTCTGGTTTACCACTGCATCTGATGATTAGCTACATGGGAACACAGTATCAATCAATCAATCAATTTTATTTATATAGCGCCAAATCACAACAAACAGTTGCCCCAAGGAGCTTTATATTGTAAGGCAAGGCCATACAATAATTACGTAAAAACCTCAATGGTCAAAACGACCCCCTGTGAGCAAGCACTTGGCGACAGTGGGAAGGAAAAACTCCCTTTAACAGGAAGAAACCTCCAGCAGAACCAGGCTCAGGGAGGGGCAGTCTTCTGCTGGGACTGGTTGGGGCTGAGGGAGAGAACCAGGAAAAAGACATGC
Source organism: Thalassophryne amazonica (assembly GCF_902500255.1). Lineage (NCBI taxonomy): Eukaryota > Metazoa > Chordata > Actinopteri > Batrachoidiformes > Batrachoididae > Thalassophryne > Thalassophryne amazonica. The sequence goes on along the minus strand of NC_047107.1, from coordinate 73,204,761 downwards.
TGTGGAGGGAAGCAGAGATCAATCACTAATGATTAAATGCAGAGTGGTGCATACAGAGCAAAAACAGAAAGAAACACTCAGTGCATCATGGGAACCCCCCAGCAGTCTAAGTCTATAGCAGCATAACTAAGGGATGGTTCAGGGTCACCTGATCCAGCCCTAACTATAAGCTTTAGCAAAAAGGAAAGTTTTAAGCCTAATCTTAAAGTAGAGAGGGTGTCTGTCTCCCTGATCCGAATTGGGAGCTGGTTCCACAGGAGAGGAGCCTGAAAGCTGAAGGCTCTGCCTCCCATTCTACTCTTACAAACCCTAGGAACTACAAGTAAGCCTGCAGTCTGAGAGCGAAGCGCTCTATTGGGGTGATATGGTACTATGAGGTCCCTAAGATAAGATGGGACCTGATTATTCAAAACCTTATAAGTAAGAAGAAGAATTTTAAATTCTATTCTAGAATTAACAGGAAGCCAATGAAGAGAGGCCAATATGGGTGAGATATGCTCTCTCCTTCTAGTCCCCGTCAGTACTCTAGCTGCAGCATTTTGAATTAACTGAAGGCTTTTCAGGGAACTTTTAGGACAACCTGATAATAATGAATTACAATAGTCCAGCCTAGAGGAAATAAATGCATGAATTAGTTTTTCAGCATCACTCTGAGACAAGACCTTTCTAATTTTAGAGATATTGCGTAAATGCAAAAAAGCAGTCTTACATATTTGTTTAATATGCGCTTTGAATGACACATCCTGATCAAAAATTACTCCAAGATTTCTCACAGTATTACTAGAGGTCAGGGTAATGCCATCCAGAGTAAGGATCTGGTTAGACACCATGTTTCTAAGATTTGTGGGGCCAAGTACAATAACTTCAGTTTTATCTGAGTTTAAAAGCAGGAAATTAGAGGTCATCCATGTCCTTATGTCTGTAAGACAATCCTGCAGTTTAGCTAATTGGTGTGTGTCCTCTGGCTTCATGGATAGATAAAGCTGGGTATCATCTGCGTAACAATGAAAATTTAAGCAATGCCGTCTAATAATACTGCCTAAGGGAAGCATGTATAAAGTGAATAAAATTGGTCCTAGCACAGAACCTTGTGGAACTCCATAATTAACCTTAGTCTGTGAAGAAGATTCCCCATTTACATGAACAAATTGTAATCTATTAGATAAATATGATTCAAACCATCGCAGTGCAGTGCCTTTAATACCTATGGCATGCTCTAATCTCTGTAATAAAATTTTATGGTCAACAGTATCAAAAGCAGCACTGAGGTCTAACAGAACAAGCACAGAGATGAGTCCACTGTCTGAGGCCATAAGAAGATCACTTGTAACATTCACTAATGCTGTTTCTGTACTATGATGAATTCTAAAACATGACTGAAACTCTTCAAATAGACCATTCCTCTGCAGATGATCAGTTAGCTGTTTTACAACTACCCTTTCAAGAATTTTTGAGAGAAAAGGAAGGTTGGAGATTGGCCTATAATTAGCTAAGATAGCTGGGTCAAGTGATGGCTTTTTAAGTAATGGTTTAATTACTGCCACCTTAAAAGCCTGTGGTACATAGCCAACTAATAAAGATAGATTGATCATATTTAAGATCGAAGCATTAAATAATGGTAGGGCTTCCTTGAGCAGCCTGGTAGGAATGGGGTCTAATAGACATGTTGATGGTTTGGATAAAGTAACTAATGAAAATAACTCAGACAGAACAATCTGAGAGAAAGAGTCTAACCAAATACTGGCATCACTGAAAGCAGCCAAAGATAACGATACGTCTTTGGGATGGTTATGAGTAATTTTTTCTCTAATAGTTAAAATTTTATTAACAAAGAAAATCATGAAGTCATTACTAGTTAAAGTTAAAGGAATACTTGCCTCAATAGAGCTCTGACTCTTTGTCAGCCTGGCTACAGTGCTGAAAAGAAACCTGGGGTTGTTCTTATTTTCTTCAATTAGTGATGAGTAGTAAGATGTCCTAGCTTTACGGAGGGCTTTTTTATAGAGCAACAGACTCGTTTTCCAGGCTAAGTGAAGATCTTAAATTAGTGAGACGCCATTTCCTCTCCAACTTACGGGTTATCTGCTTTAAGCTGCGAGTTTGTGAGTTATACCACGGAGTCAGGCACTTCTGATTTAAAGCTCTCTTTTTCAGAGGAGCTACAGCATCCAAAGTTGTCTTCAATGAGGATGTAAAACTACTGATGAGATACTCTATCTCACAGAGTTTAGGTAGCTACTCTGCACTGTGTTGGTATATGGCATTAGAGAACATAAAGAAGGAATCATATCCTTAAACCTAGTTACAGCGCTTTCTGAAAGACTTCTAGTGTAATGAAACTTATTCCCCACTGCTGGGTAGTCTCTGTAGTTTTCTCTGGGCCCCTCCCCAATCAGACCGGGAGTGACATGTTTAGCCGCATGTTCTCCTTGAATTGCTGGCTGTCTGAGTGGTGTCCAAAAAATGAGGTGGGCTTCATAGATAATTGGCAAAGCTTCTGGGGAAAACCTGGTCTTGTTAGGAGAGACGGCAGCCATCCCACTTTGGATGGAGCAGCTCTCATTTCTAGAAATCTGGCCAATTTTCTTAAATCCTCCAAACCGTGACTATCCAGGGTTGGGACCAGGAAGCAGAGTTGTAGTCTTACACACCTCTCTGCAGCTTCTCTCCCCCTGCCATCCCCTCATTACCCCATCCCCGTAGAGACGGTGCCTGCTCCCAGACTACCAATAACCAGCAAAAATCTATTTAAGCATAAAAATTCAAAAAGAAAAAATAATATAGCACCTTCAACTGCACCACAGACTAAAACAGTTAAATGTGGTCTATTAAACATTAGGTCTCTCTCTTCTAAGTCCCTGTTGGTAAATGATATAATAATTGATCAACATATTGATTTATTCTGCCTAACAGAAACCTGGTTACAGCAGGATGAATATGTTAGTTTAAATGAGTCAACACCCCCGAGTCACACTAACTGTCAGAATGCTCGTAGCACGGGCCGGGGTGGAGGATTAGCAGCAATCTTCCATTCCAGCTTATTAATTAATCCAAAACCCAGACAGAGCTTTAATTCATTTGAAAGCTTGTCTCTTAGTCTTGTCCATCCAAATTGGAAGTCCCAAAAACCAGTTTTATTTGTTATTATCTATCGTCCACCTGGTCGTTACTGTGAGTTTCTCTGTGAATTTTCAGACCTTTTGTCTGACTTAGTGCTTAGCTCAGATAAGATAATTATAGTGGGCGATTTTAACATCCACACAGATGCTGAGAATGACAGCCTCAACACTGCATTTAATCTATTATTAGACTCTATTGGCTTTGCTCAAAAAGTAAATGAGTCCACCCACCACTTTAATCATATCTTAGATCTTGTTCTGACTTATGGTATGGAAATAGAAGACTTAACAGTATTCCCTGATAACTCCCTTCTGTCTGATCATTTCTTAATAACATTTACATTTACTCTGATGGACTACCCAGCAGTGGGGAATAAGTTTCATTACACTAGAAGTCTTTCAGAAAGCGCTGTAACTAGGTTTAAGGATATGATTCCTTCTTTATGTTCTCTAATGCCATATACCAACACAGTGCAGAGTAGCTACCTAAACTCTGTAAGGGAGATAGAGTATCTCGTCAATAGTTTTACATCCTCATTGAAGACAACTTTGGATGCTGTAGCTCCTCTGAAAAAGAGAGCTTTAAATCAGAAGTGTCTGACTCCGTGGTATAACTCACAAACTCGTAGCTTAAAGCAGATAACCCGTAAGTTGGAGAGGAAATGGCGTCTCACTAATTTAGAAGATCTTCACTTAGCCTGGAAAAAGAGTCTGTTGCTCTATAAAAAAGCCCTTCGTAAAGCTAGGACATCTTTCTACTCATCACTAATTGAAGAAAATAAGAACAACCCCAGGTTTCTTTTCAGCACTGTAGCCAGGCTGACAAAGAGTCAGAGCTCTATTGAGCTGAGTATTCCATTAACTTTAACTAGTAATGACTTCATGACTTTCTTTGCTAACAAAATTTTAACTATTAGAGAAAAAATTACTCATAACCATCCCAAAGACGTATCGTTATCTTTGGCTGCTTTCAGTGATGCCGGTATTTGGTTAGACTCTTTCTCTCCGATTGTTCTGTCTGAGTTATTCTCATTAGTTACTTCATCCAAACCATCAACATGTTTATTAGACCCCATTCCTACCAGGCTGCTCAAGGAAGCCCTACCATTATTTAATGCTTCGATCTTAAATATGATCAATCTATCTTTGTTAGTTGGCTATGTACCACAGGCTTTTAAGGTGGCAGTAATTAAACCATTACTTAAAAAGCCATCACTTGACCCAGCTATCTTAGCTAATTATAGGCCAATCTCCAACCTTCCTTTTCTCTCAAAAATTCTTGAAAGGGTAGTTGTAAAACAGCTAACTGATCATCTGCAGAGGAATGGTCTATTTGAAGAGTTTCAGTCAGGTTTTAGAATTCATCATAGTACAGAAACAGCATTAGTGAAGGTTACAAATGATCTTCTTATGGCCTCGGACAGTGGACTCATCTCTGTGCTTGTTCTGTTAGATCTCAGTGCTGCTTTTGATACTGTTGACCATAAAATTTTATTACAGAGATTAGAGCATGCCATAGGTATTAAAGGCACTGCGCTGCGGTGGTTTGAATCATATTTGTCTAATAGATTACAATTTGTTCATGTAAATGGGGAATCTTCTTCACAGACTAAAGTTAATTATGGAGTTCCACAAGGTTCTGTGCTAGGACCAATTTTATTCACTTTATACATGCTTCCCTTAGGCAGTATTATTAGACGGTATTGCTTAAATTTTCATTGTTACGCAGATGATACCCAGCTTTATCTATCCATGAAGCCAGAGGACACACACCAATTAGCTAAACTGCAGGATTGTCTTACAGACATAAAGACATGGATGACCTCTAATTTCCTGCTTTTAAACTCAGATAAAACTGAAGTTATTGTACTTGGCCCCACAAATCTTAGAAACATGGTGTCTAACCAGATCCTTACTCTGGATGGCATTACCCTGACCTCTAGTAATACTGTGAGAAATCTTGGAGTCATTTTTGATCAGGATATGTCATTCAAAGTGCATATTAAACAAATATGTAGGACTGCTTTTTTGCATTTACGCAATATCTCTAAAATCAGAAAGGTCTTGTCTCAGAGTGATGCTGAAAAACTAATTCATGCATTTATTTCCTCTAGGCTGGACTATTGTAATTCATTATTATCAGGTTGTCCTAAAAGTTCCCTAAAAAGCCTTCAGTTAATTCAAAATGCTGCAGCTAGAGTACTGACGGGGACTAGAAGGAGAGAGCATATCTCACCCATATTGGCCTCTCTTCATTGGCTTCCTGTTAATTCTAGAATAGAATTTAAAATTCTTCTTCTTACTTATAAGGTTTTGAATAATCAGGTCCCATCTTATCTTAGGGACCTCGTAGTACCATATTACCCCAATAGAGCGCTTCGCTCTCAGACTGCAGGCTTACTTGTAGTTCCTAGGGTTTGTAAGAGTAGAATGGGAGGCAGAGCCTTCAGCTTTCAGGCTCCTCTCCTGTGGAACCAGCTCCCAATTCAGATCAGGGAGACAGACACCCTCTCTACTTTTAAGATTAGGCTTAAAACTTTCCTTTTTGCTAAAGCTTATAGTTAGGGCTGGATCAGGTGACCCTGAACCATCCCTTAGTTATGCTGCTATAGACGTAGACTGCTGGGGGGTTCCCATGATGCACTGTTTCTTTTTCTTTTTGCTCTGTATGCACCACTCTGCATTTAATCATTAGTGATCGATCTCTGCTCCCCTCCACAGCATGTCTTTTTCCTGGTTCTCTCCCTCAGCCCCAACCAGTCCCAGCAGAAGACTGCCCCTCCCTGAGCCTGGTTCTGCTGGAGGTTTCTTCCTGTTAAAAGGGAGTTTTTCCTTCCCACTGTAGCCAAGTGCTTGCTCACAGGGGGTCGTTTTGACCGTTGGGGTTTTACATAATTATTGTATGGCCTTGCCTTACAATATAAAGCGCCTTGGGGCAACTGTTTGTTGTGATTTGGCGCTATATAAAAAAAATTGATTGATTGATTGATAGTCCATCAGAGTAAATGTAAATGTTATTAAGAAATGATCAGACAGAAGGGAGTTTTCAGGGAATACTGTTAAGTCTTCAATTTCCATACCATAAGTCAGAACAAGATCTAAGATATGATTAAAGTGGTGGGTGGACTCATTTACATTTTGAGCAAAGCCAATTGAGTCTAATAATAGATTAAATGCAGTGTTGAGGCTGTCATTCTCAGCATCTGTGTGGATGTTAAAATCGCCCACTATAATTATCTTATCTGAGCTAAGCACTAAGTCAGACAAAAGTTCTGAAAATTCACAGAGAAACTCACAGTAACGACCAGGAGGACAACAGATAACAACAAATAAAACTGGTTTTTGGGACTTCCAATTTGGATGGACAAGACTAAGAGTCAAGCTTTCAAATGAATTAAAGCTCTGTCTGGGTTTTTGATTAATTAATAAGCTGGAATGGAAGATTGCTGCTAATCCTCCGCCTCGGCCCGTGCTACGAGCGTTCTGGCAGTTAGTGTGACTCGGGGGTGTTGACTCATTTAAACTAACATATTCATCCTGCTGTAACCAGGTTTCTGTAAGGCAGAATAAATCAATATGTTGATCAATTATTATATCATTTACTAACAGGGACTTAGAAGAGAGAGACCTAATGTTTAATAGACCACATTTAACTGTTTTAGTCTGTGGTGCAGTTGAAGGTGCTATATTTTTTCTTTTTGAATTTTTATGCTTAAATAGATTTTTGCTAGTTATTGGTGGTCTGGGAGCAGACACTGTCTCTACGGGGATGGGGTAATGAGGGGATGGCAGGGGGAGAGAAGCTGCAGAGAGGTGTGTAAGACTACAACTCTGCTTCCTGGTCCCAACCCTGGATAGTCACGGTTTGGAGGATTTAAGAAAATTGGCCAGATTTCTAGAAATGAGAGCTGCTCCATCCAAAGTGGGATGGATGCCGTCTCTCCTAACAAGACCAGGTTTTCACAAGAAGCTTTGCCAATTATCTATGAAGCCCACCTCATTTTTTTTTCAGTACAACAGAAGTGTCCAAACATGAGCAGCATTAATTGTTCAGTTTGTGGGTGCCACAACAACTGGAAGAAGAGGAAACTATCGTTTTCAGAACGATGTTTTGAACATGGAAAGGAGAGATGTGAGTGCTGTGGACCAGCATTTAACTTGTTCCCTCCTCCACTGAAAGAGGAGGATCTCTGATGCTGGCTAAAGGCACTGAATTTGAAAAGTCCACCCAAACGTCCCTATGTCTGTTCTTTTATTTTATGGAGAAAAAACCCACACCACTGGATCTTTACCCAGAGAAATGATTGGACTTTAATGCTCCGTTGAAGAAGCTACGAAGGATGCTAGTGAGACAAATGGGTAAGCTGTGTTTGTAGCATTAGCTGCTATCTGATTTACTAATTTTCTGGCGTTTGATACAACCAAGCACTGCATGAAATAACACCATGCTTATATTAACATTACAAAATCTTGGCATTAAGGTGGCACTACTTGTCAAGTAGTATTTTAACTTGATTGCGCTTTTATACAAGCTTCAGCGGCACTGTGCGGGGCGAAGCTTGTAGTTCCTCATCGCCAAATCATCCACGCCAAGTGACAAGACAAAGCAGTTAAAAATAATCGAGGGCCACTTTTTCATGTCATCTTCCCACTCTGTTATGACCCGCGGGTGAGGCAGAGTCGATCCCTTTGAGCTTTTCAAAAAGGTTTTTGTTTCTACCCATGGAATATCTTCCATTGTTCTGTACTGAAAACACCGGTCACCAGAAGTCCAAAGACAAAACGGAAATGCCTCTGTTGTAAAAGTGGGCGGGGCTGAATAAGGTGAATAATACACGACTTTGAGTTGTTTAATCCACTTATACCATGGTCCCACACAGTGAGCTAACACACAAATATTTAAGTTAACTTTTTCGTGTTCTCTTCTTCTTTCCCGTCTTCAATCTTGTCCAGTTCGTCCGATGTTAAATCTTTATGCCGTTGCTTCTGCTGTTCTTCTCGTTTGCTCTTCTCTTCTTCCCATTCCCCAAATGTTTTATTTTGGCCAAAAATATTAAAATCCACTTGGAAATTCATGTTTTATCATGTTTCTGTCATTCACGTGTCAAAACACAGCTGATCTGCGCGAACTTATTTGCAAGTTGCTATCGTGACGACCAGAGCGGAGTGATATTACAGTGACTTAACTCGCCGAACTACTTGTGCGTATACACGAAAATAATGCACGCCAGTTAGACATGGAATTCTCACTGACCATATTGTATTGTGTTTGTAGTCTATAGCACCTTGTGTCAGCTCTGGCTGTTTTAATAATCTTCTTCTTCTTTGTCTTTCGGCTGTTCCCATTAGGGGTCGCCACAGCAGATCAATCGTTTCCATCTCACCATGTCCTCTGTATCTTCCTCTGTCACACCAACCACCTGCATGTCCTCTCTCAGCACATCCATGAACCTCCTCTTTGGTCTCCCTCTTCTCCTCCTGCCTGGTGGCTCCATCCTCAGCATCCTTCTCCCTATATACCCTGGGTCCCTCCTCTGCACATGTCCAAACCATCTCAATCTCGCCTCTTTGACTTTGTCTCCAAATCGTCCCACCTGAGCTGTCCCTCTGATATGTTCATTCCTAATATTGTCCATTCTTGTCACTCCCAAAGAGAATCTCAACATCTTCAGCTCTGCCACCTCCAGCTCTGCCTCCTGTCTTTTTGTTAGTGCCACTGTCTCTAAACCATACAACATAGCTGGTCTCACTACTGTTTTGTAAACTTTCCCCTTCACTCTTGCTGATATTCTTCGGTCACAAATCACTCCTGCCACCTTTCTCCACCCACTCCACCCTGCCTGCACTCTCTTCTTCACCTCTCTACGACACTCTCCATTACTTTGAACAGTTGACCCCAAATATTTAAACTCATCTACTTTCACCACTTCTACTCCTTGTAACTGCACTATTCCACTGGGCTCCCTCTCATTCACACACATGTACTCAGTCTTGCTTCTACTGACTTTCATTCCCCTTCTCTCCAAAGCATATCTCCACTTCTCCAGACTAGAATCAACTTGCTCTCTACTCTCACTACAGATCACAATGTCATCTGCAAACATCATAGTCCATGGGGACTCCTGTCTGATCTCATCTGTCAACCTGTCCATCACCACTGCAAACAAGAAAGGACTCAGAGCTGATCCTTGGTGTAATCCCACCTCCACCTTGAATGAGTCTGTCATTCCAACTGCGCATCTCACCGCTGTCACACTATTCTTGTACATGTCCTGCACTACCCTAACATACTTCTCTGCCACTCCAGACTTCCTCATACAATGCCACAACTCTTCTCTTGGCACCCTATCATAAGCTTTTTCTAAGTCCACAAACACACAATGTAACTCTTTCTGTCCTTCTCTGTACTTTTCCAACAGTATTCTCAGAGCAAACATTGCATCTGTAGTGCTCTTTCTCGGCATGAAACCATATTGCTGCTCACAGATCTTCACCTGTTTTCTAAGCCTAGCTTCTACTACTCTTTCCCATAACTTCATGCTGTGGCTGATCAGCTTTATGCCTCTATAGTTACTGCAGCTCTGCACATCACCCTTGTTCTTGAAAATAGGAACCAGCACACTTCGTCTCCACTCCTCAAGTTGGTATGGTATGCTTCAGGTACATCAATACCACTATGGTATCTGCAGAGAGCAAACTGTCCTCAAAAACAGTGATGAAGAAGGAAACTAGTATAGGAAGCTACCACTACCCTTCTCCAGTTTCTGTGGCATGAAGTGGACAACACACAAGTCAATTGCAGATTACTTCCAAGCCAATTTGAGTATCCATTTTTACAGCTGAGTGGACTGGGACAATGCAGATAAACTACCTTGTCTAAAGAGACAGACCCAGTGGGATTCAAACCCAGATCTCATCCACTGAGCTACTTGCTCTGCAAGTAACCAAGACACCACGAAAGCATTACAAGCTCCAGTGGATGTGATTGGAGAAACTAAGCATACAACAACTTTTGCCTGGTGTTTCACCATTCACAGCTGGGCAGTGTAGTATCACAGAGACCTAAATTTTATCTTCTTGAGACTGACACTGAGAAAGCTAGGAAAAAATGGAGTAGCTATAAAATTATGAAATTTTTAAAATGTGGAGTCATGCAATTTAGAAAACTGCATGATCCAAAATGTAGTCTTTACATAATAGATGGTTTTATAACACTTCTATGGAGAAATAAAGACATGCCCTTCAACATCTGCCCTTGTGTGTAGTAAAAAATGCATGAGGAACACCTTGACTGAAATGAGAAAATGAGCAGGCAAAGCATGAAAAGATGAAACAGGATCACATACTTCTTGACTTGTCAAAAATGTCCAAAGGGAAAGGCTAAAAGCTGTTCAAAGAGCCACAAAATGCTAAACATCAGGGTTCGGACCAGCAGATACTGTGCCAACATCTGAGAGCGTCTGTTTTGTGTGTGCTGAAAAAGGTGATGAATCCAAAGGTATAGCATTTTGAAAGCTAAAATTGATATACTAGATTTACAGAAGCAAAGATAACCAATCACCCAATGAATATTAGTTTGAATCATGCTGAAAGCAGAAACAGGCACATTTGCCGTCCTAGATCAAAATGGTCAGAGGCAATGGAGCATCCAAAAGCAGTCAAATAAATCTGACTTTCATCAGGTAATAACACTGCTTGGTACCAAAATGATGGAGTGGAGCAGATATGACAGTGCCAGTGTGCATTTAGATGCCAGCAAATAAAAGCCATGGGCATCTTCCCAAAGCTCTGTCTATATTAACGTTCCAAACAACAGCTTGGCAACAACCGAACAATGTTTGGACAAACCCTCTGATGTAACAAATGAACAACCAAATTCTGCAGAATTTGGTTGTAAAGAGTAGGTACAAAATTGACAATATTTTTCACACACATACACACAAATATATATACAGTGGTATGTAAAAATTTGGGCATTTCCATGATTTTCCTTTTTAAATCAATGGTTGTTTGGATCAACAATTTCAGTGAAATATATCATACAGCAGACAAACACAGTGATATTTGAGAAGTTAAATGAAGTTTATAGCATTTACATAAACTGCAATAATTCCTTAAACAAAATTAGGCAGGTGCGAAAATTTGGGCACCCAACCAGAAAAAAAAAATACAGCAATATTTAGTAGATCCTCCTTTTGCAGAAATAACAGCCTCTAAATGCTTCCCTACCATCGACATTAACGCTTGTCCGATTGTCCAGGACAAGCGTAAAATGTGATCGGACAAGCAATAGCTCTAAATCGTTGTCCAACCGGTCAAGTGGCATTTTTTGGTTTAAAACGTTGAAATTCTTTATTTTCATCGCTGAGAACCAAAATACCTGACCGCCGCCTTTATTTACATCACGTCTTGTCTCGCACCTCGCGAGAAAGCATCTTGGGTTTTTCCAGCCACTCTTTACGCAGCGGACAATCAGAAAACATGATATCACAGGGTTCTCCCCAGACAATGGAACAATGGCACCGCGCCATCAGTCTTATGACAGCGCTGTTATACTCTGCTCTGCTCTCAGGAAGTTTTTGTTTGTGCTGAACTGCCCGCGTCCCTCCCCCACTGGCAGAGAGCGGAGCAGTGCTGCAGCTCAGGGAGCACAGTAGAGAAAAAAAAAAAAATTCAGTCAAAGTCTTCAGATAAAAAGAGCTCCTTCTGCTTGCATAGCTCCGGTAATTCATTTATAGGCTTTATTTTACATTTGAAAGCCTTCATGTTTCCAAAGTTTGCTCAAATATGGTGTGAGAGTGGAGAGACTCTCGTTCCCTCACACAGAGAGAGAGAGAGAGACAGAGGAGAGAGAGAGGAGAGAGAGAGACAGAGAGAGGAGAGGAGAGAGAGAGAGGAAAGGAGGAGGAAAAAGTGTTTAGACGTAAAAAAAAGCAGCCAAACAATTTTAATAAACGATCATCTTCACCACACAGCCTCAGTGAAACAGTAAAGTGTGAAAAACTGAGTCATAAAGTTTTTTTCATCCAGGATTTAAAAGAGCAGATTTACTCCTTTAATTCTTCCAGAATGTTTTTTTTTCTTTTTCTTTTTCTTTTTTATTATTGTTGTTTATGCACCAATGACACCAGATCAAATTACTTGTATGTGAGAACTTACTTGGCAATAAATTTGATTCTGATTTGACAATCAAATCAGTCCAGATTTAGCTCTTGTTCAAACAAGACAATTAGGGGTTATATTGTTTTTTTTTTTTTTTTTTTTTTTTTTTTTTAAATAAGTATGCATTTCCACTCAAAAATTTTGAGAAAAAAAAAAAAAAGCTAAACTGTCAACATGACCGAAAAACTCTGCCTGGACTTAAAGGTACAGTGTGTCATTTTTAAAGAAGAGAGCAAATGTTATGTCCATCAAATACTAATGCGTTTTTAAACTTTTCAATGTCATTTATTTTCTTAACATAGACAGAAAAATACAAAAAAGAACTTTGATATTACAACATAAGTGTAAATTTTTTTTGTCTATTATTTTTGCTTTTAGTGCATCTAAAACCAGTCAAAATGACTCACAATGCACACCTCCTTGGGCAATAATTGCCAACAGCACCGCTATACTAAAAATTTCTGGGGAGAACCCTGTATCATGTGTGCACGAGACCACTGTATGGAGTGTGCGTTCGTAGCATGTTCTTGCAAGATGCTGTGGCGGGAAACATTAGATAACGAACATTGCATAGGTTAACACGCCTTTTGAAGAATAGATTAAACAGAATGTCTTCTCTAAAACCCCCGAAACCGGGCCAGATACCAGCAGTCGGGATTTTCCTTCAATTGCGGACCAGTTGTTGTGGCTGGGGTGCCTGGCGTGCCTGGCTGGCTTTTGTTTGTCTTCTGTTTTCTGTCTTCTGTTTTTCCTTCCAGGTGGCATGCGTTCAGGACTGAGTGGCTGTGTGGCTGAGTTATTAGGACCTCACCCTGATCACCTGAGGCTGGTCATGTGCAGCTCGTCAGGACTCACAGCTGTGGTGCATCTTTATGGATTGGGGCATGGTTGCATTTAAGTCTGGAGTACACAGTGTGTATTTGCCAGAGACTTGACCTTGTGACCAGACGAGTGAGATCGTCGTCTAGAGAGCCATCTCATCATCATGGATGCAGAGACCGTACCAGGTTTGATGCCATGGTCTGTGAAAGAGGAGGGGGTGAGGTCTCACGCTCGTCAGCACACTTCCTGAGGTACTTTAGGTTTTGTGACTAACATGAGTACAGTCAGTAAATGTGGTGTCCCTCACACCTTATTATATTGAGCTGTTATGTTAGTCGTTTAATCAGCTTCCACTGCAGTGGAGAATTGAACTGGGTGTTCCATGCCTGCAGGGTGGGAAGCTGATTGGTGATTAAGCCAGGAAGTGTTTGCTGTTTATGTACACCTTTGAGTGGTCTCTCTGTGTGTGGAGTGGTGGACACACATGATGGTTTCTTCTTTCACAGACTCGGTTGGTCGCGGCCACCTGGGGGGTGTCGGCGGGGTCCTTGGGTCCGAACTGTTCTGGCTCCGGACCGTTTGTGCTGCTGGGAGCGCACCATTATTCCACCTCGCCAGACCGCGCACTCATTTGTTATTATTTAGCACTCACTGTTATGTTATTAAATTCTGTTATCCTTTGTACCGTGCTCTGCTTATTTTATACTGGGTCCTACTTCAAACGCTGGTCGGTTCTCCGCCCGCGTCCGACACATAACACCAGTCAGTCATTTTTAAATGTTGAAATAAAAGAATTTGATTTGCTTTATCCATAAACATACTGGCAAATGATCATGCATTGAACAGTGATGAATTCAGAAAACACACAGGAGAGAAGCAGATGCATATTGGCATTTACCAATTATTTAAATTTTTTCCCCAATTATGAACAATCGCAGGAGAGAAACATTATGAGGTATGTCTTGGTTAACAGATTAAAAAGCTAGAGGCTATGCATGCAATATGTAACAAAATTTGTTTTTGGAAATTCAATTTTACCACCCACACAGGAGAGAAGCAATTTATGAAAAAGTGTAATTTCAGTACTTCCAAAGTAGCATGCCCGCAGACACCCCCAGGTGACACGCGCCATTGGAGTATGTATCACGTGCCTTCGGCACACGTCACACGGCTCGTGCCTGCAGTGCTCGCTTGTCCGGACAACCAGCTTTTCCTATAGGAAAAGTAAACGCCAGGGTTACTTGTCCTATGGACAAGTACACTAAAAAGCTTGATGTCAATGCTTGCTTCCTATAGCTTAGCTTCTAATGAGAGTATGGATTCTAGTTGAAGGTAATTTGGACTATTTTACTTTACAAAACTTCTCAGGTTTGTTGGTTTCCGAGCATGGACAGCCTGCATAAAATCACACCACAGATTTTCAATATTCAGGTCTGGGGACTGAGATGGCCATTCCAGAATGTTGTACTTGTTCTTCTGCATGAATGCCTTAGTAGATTTTGAACAGTGTTTATTATTTTATTTTTCATTTTATTGTTTCTTGTTGTGTAGTATGTAGACAAATAGAATGATGTCATTATTCCACAAACTCCAATACAGTAGGTGATGGTATGCACCTGTAAAGGTAATTTGTAATCTGCCGATAAGCACAAAGAAGAAATGTAACGCAATGGTAAAATACCCTTGTATGTATCAGCATAAAAATAGGAACCAGAATGTGACCTTTTGACCTCTTAAAATAGGTCAAGGTTAGCCATTTTTTAACTTGTCCAAAGTCTGTGCCCCAAGAAAGTTCCCTGTGAATTTCAAGACCCTGGCAGTAATAGCACTGGATGCTGAGCACGGACAGAATGGGCGGATGGACTTCGTAATACCCGATAGCCATATTTTGGCTTCGGGTAAAAGCATACATTAACATCAGGAGACTTGTGATTTCATACTTCATAAATTGTACTGAGATGAGCACCAGTGTTATGGACTAATGCAACAAAGATTAACTTCTGCCAAAGAGATGGAAAGACCATATAATATGGAGGAAGAAAGGACCTGCTCTTGATCAGAAACATACAAGCTCTTCTGTGAAACACGGTCCTGGTAGTGTCATGGCTCTTTCTGGAAGAGGCTCAATGTATTTTATTGATGATGTAAGTCACAATGGTAACATCAGACAATTGACTAGGACAACAGAATAGCTTTCAAAGGCAACTGTAGTGTCACTGGAACAATAATGGACAACCCTCATTACCAAAAGACAGACCGTATTCAGATCATGGAGATCTCAAGAGGACTTATTCTGATTCAGTATCTGCATACATCAGAAATTATTCTGATTCAGTATCTGCATACATCAGAAATTATTCTGATTCAGTATCTGCATACATCAGAAATTCTCTCTCTCTCTCTCTCTCTCTCTCTCCCATCCAACAGAGCATATTCAAACATAAAAGGCTACTCAAACAAAGACAAAAAGATTTTACATAGAAATGTAAAGAGAAAAGTGGTGGCTTAAAGGTTGAAGAAGCCAAAGGTTGATAGGTTAATTTCCCAGAAGTGACTCAAAAAAAGGATCAATAGGATGTCCTTGGGCAAGTTCCTTATACCCAAAGTTCCTCCAGGAACACATTTGAGTGCCTCACATGGCAGCATGCTGGCATCAGTGACAGCGTATATGAATGGATGGGTAAAACTGATGGAGACACTCCTGAGCAACATAAATACACTCCATTTAATATAAAAATATCATGGAAGTTTGTTTAAAAACTATTACAATTTGCAAACTGTGTACTGTACTATAACACACTGCTGTACTGTACTGTTCCCATAAATATAAATGTGCATGGTGTGTGTAAGAGTCTGTGCATGTGCAAATGAAGAACCCTAATGATATTCTGAGGGTTTCCCTGAACTACTACTGCAGGCACTGAGCTGGTAGTAGAAGGGGGTGGGTTCGGCCATCTTCAGTCACCTGAGGGAATAAGCAAAGTGCGCATCTCAGGCTGTACGGTGCATTTTGGGTAGGCTAAATTTTTCAGCTACCAATCCACAAGCTATGGTGGCAGAAAGCAGCGAGGAGTGCTGTGATTTGGATCATTTCAACCGCTGGAAAGTTGACAATTTAAAGTGTTTTTGTAAGCTCCGTGGATTGACTGTTACAACCAGGACTACGTGGACAGTTCACAGTCATCCGTCAGTGGACAGAAATGGAAAGGAGCTCGTTGTGCTTGCGTGTGCTGCATCTGTACAGAAAGTACCCTTAGTGCCGACGGAGGAAGAGCGCACTGCTGTCGAAAATGACCAGTGCTTGTTGATAGTTGGAGACAAATTTCTGACCCCTTGAAGGCAACTGATGGATGGTTAGACGAAGTCCAGAGACTGAAACTGTGGATATTGCAGAATATTTGCTAAGCAGGGATGAGAAATTGCTACTCCACCGGCTTCATAATGACAACAATGACGGTGAGTCTCACATATAACCTCTTTGGTGTCACATTTATTTTGATAAGTTGACAGACATACAATAATATGTGCATGCATGCAGTTTGTTTATAGAACATGTCAATTTTACAATATTATGCGCCACGTCATTCATGGCGACATTACAGTCATAAGCCGATGCACAAAAACGGCGACACGGTTTCAGGATATTGACAAAATAAATGTGTGCAAGAAACTTACAATTTTAGTCTGTCTTTTACGTCTGTCTGGATCTTTCTTTTCTGTGACGAAACTGTGTAGAATGGACGGAGGTTTACAACCACATTTCTTCTTCTTTCCGTCTTTGTTTGGACTCGCCAGAGCTTTGCAATCGTGTGTTTTCAGCCAACTTTCAAGCCTATAAATTCCGTTCGAGCATTTGAAAACAGCACAATGCGCCCCTGTCATTATTGTATGTGTCGCTTAAGGCTTAAAGCCTTGAAACAATCCCTGTAAAAGCCTTAACTTTTACAGTCCGCTAATGCTACTGTATACAAAATTCAATGAGAGCAGTGTGAGTGTGGTAGCGGTGATTTTTGCCACCGTTTGACCCACGCATGTGCAGATGCGATGCGCACTTCGCTTATAGGGCCACTGCCGACCCATTTTCACTATGACTACAGCGTTGTTGCTTTAGGTCAGTTCATCCATCTAATGTACACTCGGGAACCCAACAGTGCCAACCTTTTCAACAGCAGGTTTACTGTCGATTATTGGGATGTGGTAGAGCAGACAGATTTGCTCAAGGCGATCACCATCTCCTTTGAAGACATCATGACTTGCTCCAGCTTCTGTCTTGTCGTCAGAAAACCATGATCTGGTTTACATCATCAAAATGCTTTGCTTCCCCATAAAATTTCATCATAATCACAGGTTTAGTGTGCACAAATAGTGAATGAATAGTTGGGAGGCAGTTGCCCAGAAATTAGAGCGGTGGGATTGTAACAAGAGGATACTATTCGATTCCGTGTCAGACAATTTGCTAAGGTACCCATGAGCAAGGTCCGTAATCACCAAATTGCTCCCAGTGTGCAAGTAAATGCCTTGTATGGCAGCACCTTGACATCTGTATGTAAACTGACTGAAAGTAAAGCATATCTATAGAGCCCTTTGAGCATGTCCATCAGATGGAAAAGTGCTACTGAAATGAATCTACCAATTTCGCAAACATAAGTTCCAGCTATCCCATTACTACCACCCTTCTTTGTTAATTAGCAACAATAATAAATTAAATTAAATTGATTTTATTTACAGTAGTGTTCAGAATAATAGTAGTGCTATGTGACAAAAGATTAATCCAGGTTTTGAGTATATTTCTTATTGTTACGTTTTATTGTTCTCTCTCGCTCGCTTTCTCTCTCCCTCTCTCTCTTTTTCTTCCCCTTGAAAACAGCAGTTTTCGTGCTGACTTTGAACTTTTTGGAAACACAAAGCCATTCAACTGTAAAATAAATGTATCATTATCGACGCTCACACGCAGGATTTTAATTAAGACTTTTCCCCCTTTCAGCGGACAGACTCTCTCTTCGCCGTCCTCCTCAGCTGCACAATGAGCTGGCGTTTCACAGCTTCTGGACAGTGAAGCGGCTAACTTTTTAGCACATATTTTAGCAACAATTCAGTTAATTTTTCGGAAAATCCGTGCTCGACAAATGGCCAATTTAAGCACAAGAGCAGAGCAGAAATTTGCCGCTATCTGCAGCTAGAACACTACAAAAGAGAGCTCTCTCAAACAGCCCGGCTTCAGAAAACCTACCCCTCCTCCCGCTCGGCAGTAAACAAGCAGAGAGAAAACAACAGCAGTTGAGAGGATTCACAGTGGCTCTTCTCCGGTATCAGAAAATGTCACTGGTTGGATTGGTATTTTCCGTTACGTGAATTACGTCACTATCGGAACTCAATACTGATCCGGGATCAGACCCATCCCTACTTGTTAGCATTGCCAGACTTTGCCAGACTCTTGTAGACCTTCCAGGTTCTTCCAGAGCCATGATCCATGATCCAGACAGTTGACAGGAGGACCAAGCCTGATTACCTCTCTGTAACCTTGTCCACGTCTTCCTGCTGTGTGCTTAAGATGCCAGAGCTTCCCACAGCTAAACTTCAGGTAACCTGGCCTCCCCTATAATTCCCGTATTAGAGCAAACTGTCTTTCCTGGTGTTCCAGACGATTCCTCCACAGTTTCCATGCTTGTGCTATGATAAAGAACTCTTCTAAGAATTGGATCAACTCTGATATCAAACAATTAAGAACCCAGCTGTATCAAGTCCTGCTTAATTGGAACTGCGTCACAACCCGCAGCACTTGACTTCTGACCTCTGGATACAATTTATGAACTGTGAACAATTCCTGAACAGTAAGCTTCACTTCATTTCAGGTTTTTTTTTTTTGTTTTGTTTTTTTGCTCAGTTCATTCATATATTCTCATTTTTTAAATATGTTTTTAAAGATATTTGACCGTTTATTTCATCTCACATGGTGTGAACAGGACTGTAACGGCAGAATCACATCAAGAGAGAAAGTTCAGAGAGAAGTAAAGGCAGCTCCACGTTTTGTTTTTGTTTAACATGTTCACTCAGATTAAAATCCTCTCTCCGCTCCGCGCTCTCTGCGTGCACTGATGGTTCACAGACTGTAACGTGTCCTGCCTCCATTCATGAATCTCCCTCCCCCACCCCCTCCATCACAGTCGGCAGCCTGTTGACGCCGCGCGCACACACACAGACACACACACACCGACAGCTCCTTCGGCAAACTCCGTATTTCAGACGGCTTTGAAGAAGACGGCTACTGTTTTAATCCGCGCCGTCTCCAAACGGCAGGACGGATCGTTCCTCACACTCCATGTTATTATGATGAGAGTGAAACAGAGTGAGCGAGGCTGCAGCACAATGACGTCAGATTCTGAGTCGTTTTATGCTTTGCGGATAAAATAAATAATTCACGGTAATTGCGAATATGAAAATTAAGCATGACTGGCGAATATTGTAATAACTGTGACTGCCCTATTAGTGGCTGGGTGGCACAGACCTTTCCGGAATCAGCTGATGGGTGCCGGCAGGCCAGAAGAACTGCAGCCTCAGTGTAGGCTGAGGCAAAAACTCGGGTGTGTGAGAAGTTTGGAGAAGCCATGGACAATGACTTTTGGTCAACCTCAAAGTGGTTCTGGCAAACTGTCAGGCAACTAAGGAAAGGGAGGCAGTTCTTAGCCTAGGCTGTATTCAGCAGTGGAGGAGTGGTGCTAACCTGGACTGAGGATATCGCCAGGTGGTGAAAAGCACACTTTGAGGATGTCCTCAACCCTACTGATATGCCCCTTGTAGAGGAGGCAAGGATGTAAGATACGGGCGGATCCACTAATATCAACCTGGCAGAAGTCATAGAGGTAGTCAAAAAAATCCTCAGTGGCAAGTTGCCAGGGGCAGACAAGATTCACCCTGAGATGCTGGAGTCTCTGGATGTTGTTGAGCTGTCATGGCTGACATGCTTACAAAATGTTGCATGGAAGTCGAGGACAGTACCTCTGGATTGGCAAACTGGTGTGGTGGTCCCCACATTTAACAAAAGGGGAACGGAAAGCATGTTTCAATTATATAGGAAGCATAGTTCTCAGCCTCCCTGGGAAATCATATGTCTGGGTACTAGAGAGGACAGTTTGTCAAACCTCAGATTCAGGAGAAGCAATGTGGATTCCATCCTGGTTGTGGAAGGATGGAAAAGCTCTACCATCGCTAGAATATTAGAAGGGTCTATTACCAACCAGTCTACATGCGTTTTGTGCACTTTGAAACGGCATATCACCAGGTCCCTCAGGGTGTCCTGTGAGGGATGACACGGGAAAATGGGATACCGGAACATCTCCAACACCCAATTCGGTCACTATACAACCAAAACAGGAGCTGTGTCTACATGCTTTGCATCACATCAGACCCATTTTGGTGGGTGCTGGACTCCACCAGGGCTGCCACTTGCCACCAATCGTGTTCATGATGTTCACAGATGTAATTTTAAGGCAACTCAGGGACCAGAGGATGTCCAGTTTGGTGACCCCAGAGATGCATCTCTGGTTTTTGTGATGATATGGCTCAGATATCTCTGATGCACACAGAGCAGGTTTGAAACAGAGTGTGACACGACTGGATGAGAATCAGGACAAGGTCCTTTGTTGGAAAAGGGTGATTGTCCTCTCTGGGTCGGGGGCAGACTTATTGTAAGTAGATGGTTCATGAAGGTATGGTTCTTGAGTGGAGTGCAAGTTGGAGCAGTATCCATGGTTTTGCGGATGCGTAGTTTTACCAGCAGATTTATGGTCCTATCTTCATCTGTTCTAATGAACTTTGGGTAATGGCCAAAACAATAATGTCACAGATACAATCGGTGGAAATTAGATTCTTCTGCCAGGTATCTGGGCTTTCATTCCAGGACAGGGTGAGAAGCTCAACTATCCGGAGTTACTCAGAGTAGAGCCGCTGCTTCTTCGCAGGATGAGTTAGAAGACTTGGCCGAGGATAAAGAAGTGTGGAATGAGCTGCTTGTTCTACTGAAAACACAACCCAGCAAAGCAACAGCAAATGTATGAATGAATGAATAAGCCAACCTTCATCCATGAAAGCATTTCTTCATCTCTGCTACAAATGGTAGTCACTGGGAGCCACGTCGAGTGAATCATTCCTGTTATGTTGAAGTACAAAGCCATGCCCTCCTTCTTGACTCATGACAATAAGTATTTTCATTAAGTGCTGGGACAAATCATTTGGGAGTAAATCAGGCTGTAGGTGGCAGGTTTATTCAGTGCTGTATCCAAAAATTAAATAATGGCTGAAGTCAGCCAGGTTTACCAAGAATTTGCTTAGATGAGGTGCAAATTGAGAAGTTGGTCAAGGTCAGCCACATGCAGACTCATGTAAGGTCACATGAGCCATCTGTATAACAAATTTAGTGAACGTGTGATTACCGTGTTCACGCATATGAGAGCCCAGGGTTGTGCATAAGCGCACCCCTTTTTTTAAAAAAAAAAGTTGGTTAGACACCCAGCCAAATAAAATTAGTATTTTTTAATTAAAGTTTATTAAACACACACACAATTTCAAAACATCAAAATACGAATTAACCATCACAGACTGTAGACTGTCAAAATGCCATACAACTTCTCAGGTGGGGCCATGGGGTTATTTTAGTATGACTGTTTGATTGTTACTGAAGTGGAAGGAAGTTACCCCATCCACAACAATGCACTGGGTAACAGCTGAAGATATACACGTTAAGTTTCAGATTTTTCTAAGTATGAAGCCTGTTACAGCTATTTTGAATTTTTATTTTTGAAATTTTGTTCTGCCAAGAAGGACTTTTTTTTTTTTTTTTTTTTTTTTTTTGTAAGTAAAATGGTACTCTAAGGCTGTTTCCCCCAAAAAATAAACTGATTGATAGGCTTTTTAGGTATTAATCTGCAGTGTCTGAGTCTGCTTCTCTGCAACTAGGGCTTCTCCTACTGACACATCAGAAACGGGTGTGCTGTTAAACCCGTGTAATTGGACAGGCTTCCACATTATGCATTACAATTCAGACCACCAGTACAGTTGGAAACACAGCCACCGATGCTGTTTGAAGGACTGCTCAACCACGCTCTCATATTTCAGGGTTCACAAAATACTGGCAAATACACACACACACACACACTCATTTTCACCCTACAAAATACTGTGAAAATATCCTCTACAATCCCAATCTGCAATAAGAGAACCCACTAAAATTCACCTTAGTGCGTACAAAGCCGTACATCATTTGTCTCAATATTCAAGCCCCTAACTCATTAACGCATCTTGATCTTACTTGTCACAAAAGTCACACATTAACACCACACCCCGCCCCAATTTTCAACGATGTCTCACTGTTTGCGCTGTTAGAACTCCTCAGTAACTCCTATTTGACACCAGACAGCTGCAGGAGAGTTTATGCTGCACTATCCACATCAGTTCAGTCAGAGCTCTTAACAGAAGCTGGCATCAGAATCTGACATCTCATCAACAGATTTTGACTTTACAAACAAAAAAGTTTAACATTCATCAGAACAACACTTTTTTGTTGGGGGGGGGGGGTCCAAAATCTGTGGAATGGATAGTTTGTGACGTGCAACATAAACACTTCTGTAGCTGTAGGGGTTACAGCCATTAGCGTGCCAACAGTGAAAGTGTGTTTCATGAAAAACAAAATGTGCCAATGTGCTGCTGAAGCCAATCTGTCATAAAAAAAATAAAGTAAAAAAAAATAATTTTAACGTGGTCTGAATGAATGGTCTTTGGAATAGCAAGTCTGCCATTGGATGAAGGAAGGGCAACACACCAACCAGCCTGTAAAGAAAGATGCTCCAGACAGTTGATAACCTGTCATCATACACGTCATCATAGCTGGAAGCACATACTATATCCTATCGTGCTTCACTGGTTGTCCAAATCAGATCAGCATAGGGGAGGCTAGCCGTGGGCTTTAGCAGACCTGCAGCAGATGTTGACATTTCTTTCATCTGTTCCCTTCCCAAAACCTGTGGTGCAGGAATACGATTAATTGAGGCGGACTTCATTACATTACACCACTGAGCAGAGCTGATAAGAAAAGAACAAACATCGAGTCTGAACACTGGCGCCTCTTAAAAACAACACTAATTCAGCAGCTCTAATGACATTAGGTTGATGGCAGAAGTATCATGGGCTTTTAAAGTAATGTTTATTCTACATCTTCCACTTAATGTTTTATTATTTGTACTCAGCACTGTTGTGGTTCTTTCAGATGTATTTCAAGATCCACATAAGAGGGCAGGATGCTGTATCAACACCAACAGAAAATACTCAGCAGGCCAAGAAGAGCAAGCACTGCAAGAATGACCTTGGACTGCTCTGGTGGCAGTGACAAATGGTACGAGGCAATGGACCAGATCCAGACAAACTGCCATGAATGAATACAGCTCGAGGCAGATACCATTGAGCAGTAATGTCTGCCAATATTTCAACATTTATGACATTTATATTAGTGTTCTCACACAGTTGAAATGCAAATAACTCAAAATTAGCACATAATTTTACTTTTACGTCGAAGAGCTGCACAGGAAGTACAGCACTTCTATGTGGTCCACTATTTGTTATTTGTACAGCAAAGAGCTAATCTCCCACCCACACAAGGTTTAAAAACATTACATATTTATAATCTTGTCATTAGAGACCACTTCCAACTCCACTGATTTTGTCTCTTGGCACACGACGATTCCTGAACGAAGGGAAAAAGTAAAAAAAAACGTCACAATTCGTTGAGAAAAGGTGGACGAAAGAGCTTTTATCACCAAACAGTCTGAGAAGCAAGAGCGCAAAAGGGACGAAAGAGGAACTTAACAAAACCGAAGCTCATGATCTCGACGAAATGCACCTGGAGCCACAGCTGGAGCAGTGTGTGTCTGCATCTCTGCGTTCCAGGACTTGGCGCTGGGACGGAGCTCATAGCGCCTGAGTCCTGGAGAAACTAAACAGAATCTGTGGAGATCTAGTGTGCACGTCAGTGGACCACCTGCTCTGGTTCCTCGTCCAGAACAAAAGAGGGATCATCTCCATCATTATCAGAATCCACACTGCCTGTCGACACGCTGTGCGCTCCGTCTTGCTCCAATTAAAAAAAAAAAAAAAAGTGTGCTGTGGTCACTGCTGTATCACAGTATTATGTTCTAAGCCATATATATTGATTTATAACAGAAAACTGTCAAAAGAGAGAATAAATATAAATATAAGTGTAAAGATGATTGAATATATCAGAGCAGTAAATTAATCAGTGCATGTGAACGCCGCGCATTGATTCACAAGTGCGGTTATTCCACCAGCTGATCACTGATCCACAACGTGAATTCTGCCTTCAGAACAGCTCTTTATATAATCATTTTGATTCATCTGCCTGTTGCCACATGTACAGAAGGACTGGATTGTCATTCCTACACTCTTATTGTTGTATTTAATACAAAATAATAAGCGCACGCAGCAGCTGCTGCTGCTGCTGCATTCAAGTACTGTCGGGAATTACACAACTTTTTTGTTGTTTCAAATTCAACAGTTGCTTGTGGCAAAATAATTAATTATATCCACACAAAAGATTAATTCTGTCCTATGTAAGGTGCCTGAGCCCACTGAAGCTGCCCCCCCACACAGATAAAAAAAAAAAATCCAAGCAAGCAGGCTGAGTTTGCCCTGTAATTTCCAACGGTACATGAAGCAGCAGCAGCAGCCTCAGCGCTCACAGACCAGCTTCTGCACAGTGTGAAAACGTTCAGCTACTCCAACGAAGTCAAATTAAACAATAACGTTACAAAAACTACACAAACGATTAAAAAACATCAAGAACGACAGCAAATGAGACACAGGCGAATTGAGGTTTTCGATGCCCTTTGTTCAAATTTTTCAATAGTTTAAAAATCCTGATGAAGCTCCAGCTGCAGAAACAAGGCTGCGCAAAGGTTAAACGATGCAAAGAAATTATAGCAAAAATTTAAATAGAAAATAAGAAGCTGCAATTCAGTATGGTACTATGGTATTCTTCTTCTGATTCTACTAGAGGCAGAGGATTTGTTTTCATTCCTTATAAGCAGCAAATATACCAGATTCAACATTAAGGAACAGGAATCAGTTCCGTCAATATGTGGAACCCGTTTCATCATAGTCAGTAAGTAAGTAAGTAAGTAAGTACAGTAAGACAACATCCCTCTCTCAATGAGTGACTTAAAGTGAATCACTCATTGACAGAGTACCGCCTTGGCAAAAGTAATTTGAGATATATTTTCTCACCAGTTTTGCTGGAACCTGGGTTACAATATGAGGAATCCGAGTGGTGCAGCAGCGGCCATACGGTTTAGCAGCATGGCATTCTTTACAAACAACGAGCGTCTTGTCAAGTTTCCCATCTTTTTTAAAAAGCCCAACTATCTCCAAAGAAGTGATTTAAATGTTTTAGGTGCGTCAAAAACCTCTTCCAATCGATTGCTGCTGTTCTCACATGATCTCCATGTCTGTAGTGGTAGAAATGTGCTTTCTGGCGTCGTCCATGTTGAAAACAACGCAAAGCAGTGATGGTGAGTTTAATGTGCCTCGGAAAAAAAAATGGATTCAAGTACGCAGCCAGCAAGCAATGACTGTAACATAAAAAATGTGGAAAAAGTGAAGTGCTGTGAATAGTTTGTGGATGCACTGTAAATGTAAGTGTGCCATTTAAAATGCATGTAATGGTTTAAACTGAAATTAAATGTGGAGGGTGGGTGTACTGAGAGTTAAAGGAAAAATAAACTGTTCGACAGCCTAACAACTCTTAATCGGATGCTCCTGTATCTTTTTCCAACTGCATGGGGGGAAAACAGGCTGTTTGAAGGGTGAGTGGGGTCCCTGATAATGTTTTGGATGTTATGCATACAAAACTCTGATGATCGATATCTTTTCTTTCATCAGCAGTGCTGTTGCTGTATCAGAAGTGATGCAGTAGATGAGTAGACGTTCAGTGGTGCCAATTTCAATTCAATTTCAATTTATTTTCATTTATATAGCGCCAAATCACAACAGACTTGCCTCAAGGCACTTCATACAAGTAAGGTCTAACCTTACTAACCCCCTGAGCAACAGGGGTAAGGAAAAACTCCCTCTGAGGAAGAAACCTCAAGCAGACCAGACTCAAAGGGGTGACCCTCTGCTTGGGCCATGCTACGGACATAAATTACAGAACAATTCACAAAAAGAATATACAGGAAATTCTGTCCCTCAGGACAGGAGGGTCGCCAGCACAAATACAACTCCCATCTCTGGAGGGAGCTGCACCTTAAACAGAGAGAAAAAACAGAATCAGGCATCAGAAAGACAAGAAATACTGTATAATTTGCCAGCATTAAACAACAAGAAAAACAGAAGAAATACTAAGGTGCTCGCAGGCCACCAGCCCTAAGCTTCACTAAAAGACCCAGAATTTAGTTAAAGTTGAGGCCGCAGCACGCTCCGTTTACAAATAAAATGAATTAAAAGAGTAAAAAGCGTAAAACAAAATTATACCAGTATGCTAGCCATACAAAAGGGAAAATAAGTGTGTCTTAAGTCTGGACTTGAAAGTCTCCACAGAATCTGACTATTTTATTGATGGAGGGAGATCATTCCACAGAACAGGTGCACGATAAGAGAAAGCTCTATGACCTGCAGACTTCTTATTCACCCTAGGGAGACAAAGTAGCCCTGCATCCTGAGAAGGCAAAGCCCGGGCCGGTACGTAAGGTTTAATTAGGTCAGCTAAGTAGGAAGGTGCCAGTCCGTGAACAATTTTATAGACTAGTAGCAGAACCTTAAAATATGATCTCACTGGGACAGGAAGCCAGTGAAGAGATGCCAAAACTTTCTGCTTCGTGTCAAAAGTCTGGCTGCAGCATTTTGAACCAACTGGAGAGCCCTAACGCTAGACTGCGGTAAACCAGAAAATAGAACAGCAGTAGTCCAATCTAGAAGAGATAAACGCATGGATCAGGGTCTCAGCATCAGCCATAGACAGGATGGGACGAATTTTCACTATATTTTGCAGGTGGAAGAAAGCAGTGCTTGTAATATTTCTAATGTGGAGGTCAAAGGATAATGTAGGATCAAAAATTACCCCCAAGGTTCCTCACTTTGTCAGTGTGATGTATGACACACAAGCCTAGGCTAAGCGTTAACAGGTCAAATTGATGCCGATGTATCACTGGACCAAGAACCATCATTTCAGTCTTATCAGAGTTTAAAAGTTGGAAGTGTCTTCTCAATGACGCAAGGTAATCTTCTAAGGATTTTATGTGAATGAGATTACCAGCAGGTATCGTCATGCATAAATGAGTATCATCAGCATAGCAGTGAAAGGTAATCCCAAAATGCCCCAATATGTGCCCAAGGGGTGCTATATAAAGAAGTAGAAGATGGTTAGGGGAAAAAAGGTGTGCTCTCCTCAGCCTGCAGAGGGTGTGGGGTTGCTGTTGGACTCTATTAGGGCAGCAATGGCGGTGCTTGTGGCGAAGTTTTTGGTCAACAAGACTCCGAGAAACTTTGTGCTCTTAACCCTCTCTACAACAGAACGACTGATGGCTATTGGAGGATGTTGCAGCTTGTCTTTTCTAAAATATACATCCATCTCTTTCATTTTTCAGTGTTGACGGGAAGGCTGTGTGTTTTACCCGAGTCTGCCAACTGCCACACATCTCTCCTGCAAGGCACCCTCATCCTCACAGCTGACAAAACACACCACTTTGTTGTTGTCAGCAAATTTTATTATGTGGCTACTGTCGAACCTGGCTGAGCAGTCGCAGGTTAGGAGACTGAATAACAAGGGACTCAGTACACAACCCTGGGGAGATCCTGTGTTCACTGTAGCAGGTTTTGACACATTACTGCCAATTCTGTTTGCCTCAGTGTCAGAAATTCCAAAATCCAATTACAGATGCCAGCATTCATATTCAGTGCAAAGCTGAAGTCAACGAATAAAGACCCTGGGATAGGTGAAATGGTTATAAATATCATGCGTGCCATAAGACAATATTTCAATATACAAGGTCTGCCCAAAAAGTATCGTACCTTTTTATTTTTTTCAAAAACTATATGGATTTGAATCACGTGTGATTACATCAGCCAAGCTTGAACCTTCGTGCGCATGCATGAGTTTTTCCACACCTGTCGGTTGCGTCATTCGCCTGTGGGCAGGCTTTGAGTGAGCACTGGTCCACCCCTCCCGTCGGATTTCTTTTGTCTGAGAACTTGCTGAGAGACTGCCGCTTTGCTCCATGAAATTTTTTTCAGAAACTGTTTAGAGACAGGCAGTTGGAAACCATTCGATAGATTCAGTTGGATATCGGTGAAGATTCTGTCGGCGTCACGCGGATTATGGACTGTTAAAACCTTTTTAAAGACGGCCCACAGCGGCGGAGGGCGCGCGGCGCGCCGAGCGGCCATTCGACAGGCTGCATCGACCAGATCATTTCTAAACTGAACGCTGTGTTGATCCGGGACATCATGTGACTACCACAGAAATGGCAACAGAGCTGGACATAGCACTTTTGCGGCACATTCCACTGTTACAGGAGATTTTGTACTGAAAGACGTGCGGAGGATTTTGCGCGTCGGCACGAAGCAGCTCAGGACGCGCAGCAAAAAAAACACCTCCGTCTTGGAAGTCTCACAGGACATGTTGGGGCATGTCCAGCTGTTACACAATTTCTCGGATACTCACTCGACTGAAAGCCATCGAAAGTCATCTGAATCTTCTGAATGGTTTCCAACACGGAGGTGTTTTTTTTTTTGCTGCGCGTCCTGAGCTGCTTCGTGCCGATGCGCGAAATCCTCCACACGTCTTTCATTACAAAATCTCCTGTAACAGTGGAATGTGCTGCAAAAGTGCTATGTCCAGCTCTGTTGCCATTTCTGTGGTAGTCACATGATGTCCCGGATCAACACAGCGTTCAGTTTAGAAATGATCTGGTCGATCCAGCCTGTCGAATGGCCGCTCAGCGCGCCGCGCGCTCTCCGCCGCTGTGGGCTCTGAAATGCAATCTGGGACTATTCCAGACAATAAACTGCAGTGACTGCAGCATCCATTTTGGTGAGAAAAAACCCAACTTCCCTTATTCAAATTCATTCCAGTAGTATTCTGCCCTTACTAGGATGCAGCAGTTTTCTATCTTAGCAGATACTTGTGGAGGAAATCACTGAAGAAATTAACACATTGAAAATACAGTTTGACCGAAACAAATTGTCATTAAACTTTAATAAAAGAGGGATGAGGTTGAGGTGTAAGTCACTAGGTGTTCACAGGAAACAGTTATTTATTTCTATATTTATTTATTTTCATTGTTAGTTGGTTTTATCTTTTCTGTTGTGTTTTGTATCATCAGGTTCTTTTTGTCTCTTTCTCTAAAATTGTATTGTAGCATTATTAGTTATTATGAATTATTATTACTATTATTGTTGTTGTTGCTATTATTAATATATGAATAAAAATAAATAAAAAAATTACAATTTGAAAACACTATAGACATGCTAACATGTTAGCATCGGTCCAGTTTGTAAGTTATAAAATACATCAACTGTTTCAGAAGACCATAACAGGTCGGTTTAACATAAAAAGGTAAATATTACTCAGACATATGCTCTTTAGGGTTTTAGTGGGGAACAATAAGAAAGCGAAATAAAACAATGGATCAACGAAGCAACAGATCGAAGTAGTGCTTCGATCTGCGAATCACTGCTTCAATTGGTTCAAGGTTCAAAGCAAAGCCGCGCTGCAGAACAATTGATTACAGACCCGCTGCAGAGTCTATAATCAATGTAGAGCAATCAATGAGGTCCTCTTTGATGGTTGGATGTGCCTCGTGGGCAAGCAATGAACTGCATGTTTTTTAGTAGACCAAAGGGTTGGGACTTGTACATAACATATCAGCTTAAAAAAAAAAAAAGACTAGTCAACTGCTGTCATGAAAAAATAACAAAAAAACTTGTCAACAAGAGAAAAAAAAAAAAATCAGTTATGGAACTTCCAGAAGTCTTTCAGTCAAGTGTGTGGTAAAATCTTTTACAGTGCTCTCATGTTCTGTCTTTTACTGCATATAACAATTCATATTCAGAAAGTAAAACTGAAGTGACATTCATTACAACTAGGGATGCACTGATCCACAATTTTTCACTTGCGATTCGACCCCCATACCTGAATTTGGATATCTGACAATACAGATACTTTTCCGATCCGATGCCAGAGCTCTATCTGCTTTAATATTATTATCATCATTGTTGTTGATTTTATATGAGGATTTTCTTAAAAAGGAGACCTGAAAGTTCAGCTACAATTTGCAAGAAGGTGAATCTAAGATGAAAGCCTACATTTGATGTTTTGGTGAAAGAATTAAGTACTTTTTTTATAGACTTTTATAGCTTTATTTTGATAGACAGAAAAGACAGCACTCTCCTTCTCAATTTTCAACTTCAATGGAGCTTCATTGATATGGGAGACATATGTTTATATTGTCAAAGCAAGTGTTACAGAGTAAAAATTAAAAATGAAGTCCTCTGTCTCTCTCCCTCTCTCTGTCTCTCTCCCTCTGTCTCACTCCCTTTCTCTGCCCGTTTGTCTCTCTTTCGCTCTCTCCCTCTTTCTCTCTTTTTTCCTCTCATTGTTTTCATGCTGCCATGAAGCCTTTCAACTGTAAAATAAATATATTATCAGCGACGCTCACGCGCAGGATTTTAATGGAGACTTTTTTCCCTTTCAGCAGACAGAACATCCGTTTGCTGTCATCCTCGGCTGCACACTGAGCGGGCGTTTCACAGCCTCGGGACAGTGAAGTGGCTAACATTTTAGCACACGTTTTCAGCAACAATTCAGTTGGTTTTGTGGAAAATCCGTGCTCGACGAACAGACAATTTGAACCCAAGAACCGGGGAGAAATTTGCCACTAACCGCAGCTAGAAAACTGCGTAAGAGAGCTCTCTCAAACAGCCCGGCTTCCAAAAACCTCCCCCTCTCCCCCGCCCGCTCGGCAGTAAATGAGCAGAGAGCAAACAACAGCAATTGAAAGGATTCACAGTGGCTCCTCTCCGGTATCAGAAAATCTCGCATGTTTGATCGGTATTTTCCGATACATGAATTACGTCTGTATCGGGTACCGATACGATCTGGAATCGGATTGGTCCCACCCCTAATTACATGATTAGTTGAAACATTTCACAATGCTGATACATTTTGACTTTCATTCAAATATGTCTATTTTCCATTAATATTTCATCATTTACGGTTTTTTCCCCCAAAAAAACAGTGTTAAAAATGTTGTTTCATTCTAATGAACCCAATATCGTGTACATCTCATCTTGTCAACTGAGTGCATTGTCATACCCCTAGACTACAGCTATACTGGTATCAATTCATCCCACACTCATGCTAAATCCAGCATGCAGTTGACTATAGGCTTTTTGCTTTGACTGCCTTCAGTTGTGTGCTCTGTGTCATTTCCTCAACTCACACACCTCTGCTCCTCTCTCATTCTAGCTTTGTTGTTTAGCATTCATCTAACACTTCTGAATTCATTGTAATTGGTAAACTGCTTGTTGAGTGATGCAGATATCCTTGACCTTTGTCAGTGTGTTCTAGAATATTACAATGTTGAGGTTGTGACACGTTTGACACTTGTACAGCATATTTTCAATTTGCAATTCGAGGGTGGGTGCCGGCAACCCGGTCCGCGCTCACAGCCCCTGGCTGTTGGGACGTGGAAAGTCACCTCGCTAGGGGGGAAGGAGCCTGAGCTTGTGTGGGAGGTTGAGAGACACCGACTAGAGATAGTCGGGCTCACCTCCACGCACAGCTTGGGCTCTGGTACCCAACTCCTGGAGAGGGGCTGGACGCTCCACTTTTCTGGCGTTGCCCACAAGGAGAGGCGGAGAGCTGGGGTCGCATTGATTATTGCTCCCCAGCTAAGTCGCCATGTGTTGGAGTTCACTCCGGTGAACGAGAGGGTCACGTCCCTACGCCTTCGGGTCGGGGACAGTTATCTCACTGTTGTCTCGGCCTACGGGCCAAGTGGCAGTGCAGAGTACCTGACCTTCTTGGAGTCCCTGGGAGGGGTACTAGATAGCACTCCGACTGGGGACTCCATTGTTCTCCTCGGTGATTTCAATGCCCACGTGGGCGGCGACAGTGAGACCTGGAGGGGGGTGAACGGGAAGCACGGCCTCCCCGATCTGAACCCGAGTGGTGTTCAGTTGTTGGACTTCTGTGCTAGTCACAGTTTGTCCATCACGAACACCATGTTCGAGCACAAGGGTGTCCATAAGCGCACAAGGCACCAGTACACCCTGAGCTGGAGGTCGATGATTGACTTTGTAGTCGTATCATCTGACCTTCGGCCACATGTCTCAGACACTCGAGTGAAGAGAGGGGCTGAGCTGTTGACCAATCACCACCTGGTGGTGAGTTGGATCCGCTGGGAGGGGAGGAAGCCGGTCATACCCGGCAGGCCCAAACATATCATGAGGGTCTGCTTCAACGACTGGCGGAACCCTCTGTCAGCGAGGTCTTCAACTCCCACCTCCAGGAGAGCTTCTCCCAGATCCCGGGGGAGGTTGGAGACATGGAGTCCGAGGGGACCATGGTCTCCACCTCCACTGTCGATGCGGCCACTCATAGCTGTGGTCACAAGGTCTCTGGTGCCTGTCGCGGCGGCAATCCCCGAACCCGGTGGTGGGCGCCGGAAGTAAGGGATGCCGTCAATCTGAAGAAGGAGTCCTACTTGTCTTTGTTGGGAGGTGGGACCCCGGAGGCAGCTGACAGGTACCGGCAGGCCAATTGTGCCGCAGCCCGTGCGGTCGCAGAGGCAAAAACTAGGGTCTGGGAGGAGTTCGGGGAGGCCATGGAGGAGGACTATCGGTCGGCCTCGAAGAAATTCTGGCAAACCGTCCGACGCCTCAGGAGGCGGAAGCAGCTCTCCACCAGCACTGTCTACGGTTCGGGTGGGGAGCTGTTGACCCTGACTGGGGATGTTGTCGGGCGGTGGAAGGAATACTTCCAGGATCTCCTCAATCCCATCGTCACGTCTTCCGAAGAGGAAGCAGAGACTGGGAACTCAGAGGCAGACTCATCCATTACCCAGGCCAAAATCACAGAGGTGTTTAGAAAGGTCCTTGGTGGCAAGGCTCCTGGGGTGGATGAAATCCATCCTGAGCACCTTAAGTCTCTGGATGTTGTGGGACAGTCTTGGCTGACACGCCTCTGCAACATTACGTGGCGGTCGGGGACAGTGTCTTTGGATTGGCAGACCGAGGTGGTGGTCCCTCTGTTTAAGAAGGGGGACCGGAGGGTGTGTTCCAAA
This sequence comes from Thalassophryne amazonica, assembly GCF_902500255.1. Classification (NCBI taxonomy): domain Eukaryota; kingdom Metazoa; phylum Chordata; class Actinopteri; order Batrachoidiformes; family Batrachoididae; genus Thalassophryne; species Thalassophryne amazonica. The sequence goes on along the minus strand of NC_047107.1, from coordinate 73,171,313 downwards.
TACAGGGGGATCACACTCCTCAGCCTCCCCGGTAAGGTCTATTCCAGAGTACTGGAGAGGAGAATTCGACCAATAGTCTAACCTCGGATTCAGGAGGAGCAGTGTGGTTTTCGTCCTGGTCGCAGCACACTGGACCAGCTCAACACGCTCCATCGGGTGCTCGAGGGTTCATGGGAGTTCGCCCAACCAGTCCACATGTGCGTTGTGGATCTGGAGAAGGCGTTCGACCGTGTCCCTCAGGGCACCCTGTGGGGGGTGCTCCAGGAGTACGGGGTCCGGGGTCCTTTGCTAAGGGCTATCTGGTCCCTATACGACCGCAGCAGGAGCTTGGTTTGCATTGCCGGTAGTAAGTCAAACCTGTTTCCAGTGCACGTTGGCCTCCGCCAGGGCTGCCCTTTGTCACCGGTTCTGATCATTATCTTTATGGACAGAATTTCTAGGCACAGCCAGGGTGTAGAGGGGGTCTGGTTTGGGAACCACAGAATCTCGTCTCTGCTGTTTGCGGACGATGTGGTTCTGTTGGCTTTGTCAAATCAGGACCTTCAGCGTGCACTGGGGCGGTTTGCAGCCGAGTGTGAAGCGTCCGGGATGAAAATCAGCACCTCCAAATCCGAGGCCATGGTTCTCTACCGGAAAAAGGTGCTTTGCCCTCTTCAGGTCGGTGGAGTGTCCTTGCCTCAAGTGGAGGAGTTTAAGTATCTCAGGGTCTTGTTCACGAGTGAGGGACGGATGGAGCTTGAGATCGATAGACAGATCGGTGCAGCATCTGCAGTGATGCGGTCGCTGTAACAGACCTTCATGGTGAAGAGAGAGCTGAGTAGGGGGGCAAAGCTCTCGATTTACCGATCGATCTACGTTCCGATCCTCACCTATGGTCATGAGATTTGGCTCACGACCCAAAGAACGAGATCCCGAGTACAAGCGGCCGAGATGAGTTTCCTCCGCAGGATGGCTGGGCGCTCCCTTAGAGATAGGGTGAGGAGCTCGGTCACTCGGGAGGAGCTCGGAGTCGAGTCGCTGCTCCTCCACATTGAAAGGAGCCAGTTGAGGTGGCTTGGACATCTTTTCCGGATGCCCCCTGGATGACTGGCTGGAGAGGTGTTCCGGGCACGTCCCACTGGGAGAAGGCCCCGGGGAAGACCCAGGACACGCTGGAGAGACTACGTCTCTCGGCTGGCTTGGGAGCGCCTTGGGGTTCCCCCAGAGGAGCTGGGCGAGGTGTGTGTGGATCGGGAGGTCTGGGCGGCTTTGCTTGAGCTACTGCCCCCGCGACCCGACTCCGGATAAAGCGGAAGAAAACGGATGGATGGACAATTTGAAGGGTAATGGAAACCTGCCTACAAAAACTCATTCCATATTGTTCAAGACTCACACTGTCCTAATCTGTGTTTGACATTCCTCTCCACCTAGCTGTTATAGTTCCCTCAGATCTTTTTAATGCATTTCATAAACTTTCATGTTCATATACTCTCCTGTGGTGTACATATTATGAATGAAAGTATATGCACTCTGATCCCTTGAGTTTAACAAAAAAACAGAAAATGCAGATCTGAGCTTGGGGCACCAGAACCAGGTCCCGACTCCATTGACTAATATCTGGGCACAACCTGGCTCCAGTCTGGTGACCCAAGGGGACCTGTAAAGGCCTCTACTACAAGATAGACTGGTTGTGTAAAAAATGTTTCATTATTTACTTTGTACTGTTCACTGTATTGTAAAAATAAAATAAAAAAGAAAGAACCAAATGATAAGGAATTTGTAAATAAAATGTCATTAGAAAAAGCAACAATACCTGTGATGGGTGACCTGGAGTTCCCCCAGAAGTTGATTCTTGAACCACTGGTCAAAGTCGACATTGTCAAATAGCTCATAGGCTGCCAATCCCACTGCATTATATACTGCATACAAAACAACAATTACAAAGATTACAATCTGGTAAAAATGTGAACACTACTTATAACAGCAGCAATATTTAACATCAAAGGAGTGCACTATAAAAAAAGTAGTGACAGCTTGATGAATTTACTCTGAAGTGCCAGGTTGTCCTTCACAACATTCTACACAGAAGTTATGCTGGGTTTCTGTGATAGACACTGTCCTATTAACAGACATTTATGCTGTCTTTGAAACAGTGCCCTACTGCACACCTTATCCTGAAAAAGACGATACAAGAACAGATGCTTTACATTATGGGAAAACGCAAAGACAACCGAGACATCTTTGTGTTTTTTGTGGACCTTCAAAAAATACAAAATAAAAAAAAAAATTAATGCCATATCAAGTTACAAGAACAAAAATTAAGAGATGCATGGCATAGAAATAGGCAGAGCTGGAGGTGATAGAGTTGAAGATGCTGCGAATTTCGTTGGGAGTTAGGAATGAACATAGAAGTGTAGAGTATTTTCTGCCTGTTGATGCCCTCCCGGTAATTTCATGTGGTGAGCGTCCTACTTGTGATACTACAGGTAGGACGATTTGAAGACAAAGTCTGACAGGCAAGACTGAAATGGTTTGGACATATGCAGAGGAAGGACCCAGGGTATATAGGCAGAAGGATGCTGCAGAGACCAACAAGTCAATGTCAGAAGCATGCATACATACAAGCAAATCAATGTCAAGTATGGGGAGAACACAGCCTACATATTTGATGATATCAGGATGTAAGAAGGTCATGAACTCAAAGCTAGACTGCCTGAAATTTTGGCTTCAGGGTTGGAGAATGTTCAGTCAGTGGATAGTCTTGCAGATGGCTTGAATTCAGCGCTCAAGGCTACACTGGATAAGGTTGCACCTCTTCTTTTAAGGCCACGCCTTCCCAAGGCACAGTCGCCTTGGTTCAGTGGTTATTTGCGTGGCCTTAGGCAGAAGGCTAGAGGTATGGAACGGAAATGGCGTAGTTCCAAATTAGAGGTGTTCCACCTTGCATGGTGTGATGCTATCTTAGCTTATAAGCATGCACTCCTGGCTACAAAGTGGGCCAATTATTCTAATTTGATCAATAAAAACAAGCATAACTCAAAGTTTTTGTTTGAAACTGTAGCTTTTCTCATTCATGGACGGCCACCTGTTATTCACTCTCCCTTTTCAGCAAAGAACTTCTTGGACTATTTCGAGAAGAAAATTGAGGATATTAGGTTGAGCATATCTCAGCAGACCTTGGTCCAACCACCGCATACTGCTATGGAGGTGGATGGTCCCACTGAGGTGTTACCCAGATTTACAGATTTTGATGGTATCTCGCTAGGCGCACTGACGAAGCTCGTGATGTCTACAAAAAGCACAACTTGCTTATTTGATCCCATACCAGCAAAACTGTTTAAGAACCTGTGGCCCATTCTTGGGCCGACTGTGCTGGAAATTATAAATCTCTCAAGCTGTTCCTAAATGTTTCAAGTCTGCAGTGATTAAACCATTGCTTAAGAAATCCAATCTCAACCCTAGTGTATTGAAAAACTACAGACGATATCAAGTCTATCGTTTTGCTCTAAAATCCTGGAAAAAGTGGTTCCATGACAGCTTGTGGACTACCTAAGTGGTAAATAGACTGCATTTATATAGCGCTTTTCCATCTGCATCAGACGCTCAAAGCGCTTTACAAATAATGCCTCACATTCACCCCGATGGGAGGGTGCTGCCATACAAGGCGCTCACTACACACCGGGAGCAATAGGGGATTAAAGACCTTGCCCAAGGGCCCTTAGTGATTTTCCAGTCAGGCTGGGATTTGAACCGAGGATCTTCTGGCCTCAAGCCCAATGCCTTAACCACTAGACCCTCCCACTAGACTATCACTACCTCACTGAGAATAATCTTTTTGAGCCATTGCAGTCTGCTTTTAGAAAATATCACTCCACAGAGACAGCACTTACTAAAGTTGTAAATGACCTTTTGCGAGCAATGGACTCGGATACCACTACAGTCTTGGTGTTGTTGGATGTTAGTGCTGTGTTTGATACTGTGGATCATCATATTTTACTCAACAGACTGGAGAATCAGTTTGGGATTATGGGAACTGCCCTTGCATGGATGACGTCATACCTGTCTAGCCGTTCTTACTGTGTGTTGTGCACTGGCACTTCTGATCTTAGGGATATGAAGTTTGGGGTTCCGCAGGGATCCCTCTTAGGCCCCCTGCTTTTTTCCCTTTATGTAGCACCCCTCAGGAATATACTGCAGCGTTTGGGGATTGCGTTTCATTGCTATGCTGATGACACCCAACTGTACATGCCGATAACTGTTGGTAATTTCATTCACATAAAATTTTTGGAAGATTGCCTTGCATCAGTGAGAAGTTGGATGTCTAGTAACTTCCTACTTTTAAATTCTGATAAGACTGAAGTGATGGTTCTTAGTCCAGCGAGGTATCGGCATCAATTTGATCAGCTAGTGCTTAGCGTAGGTTTGTGTGTTATACATCATACGGATAAAGTGAGGAATCTTGGGGTAATTTTTGATCCTATGTTGTCTTTTGACCTCCACATTAGAGACATTACGAGGACTGCTTTCTTCCATTTGCTAAATATAGTGAAGATTCGTCCCATCCTGTCTTTGGCTGAGGCTGAGACTTTGATTCATGCATTTGTCTCTTCTAGATTGGACTATTGTAATGCTCTATTTTCTGGTTTACCGCAGTCCAGGATTAGGGGCCTTCAACTGGTTCAAAATGCTGCTGCCAGACTTTTGACACAAAACAGAAAGTTCGACCACATTACCCCCGTTTTGGCGTCCCTGCACTGGCTCCCAGTCGCTGCAAGATTGGATTTTAAGGTACTGTTATTAGTTTATAAGATTGTTCATGGACTTGCACATCCCTATCTGGCTGACCTGGTAAGCCCCTATGTACCAGCTCGGGCCCTGTGTTCTCAGGGTGCAGGATTTTTATGTGTTCTCAGGGTGAATAAGAAGTCTGCCAGTCACAGAGCTTTCTCCTACCATGCCCCAGCTCTGTGGAATGATCTCCCGGGACACGTAGGCAGTCGAATACTGTAGAGACTTTTAAATCACGTTTAAAGACTTATTTGTTTTCCTTGTTTTATCATTAGTGTTATGTGTTTTTATTTTTGTATTATTTTATGATTATGTCTTTTTATTGTGTTTTTAAATTTTTAATTCAGTTTTTTCTGTTTTTATTGTGTTGTGTGAAGCACCTTGAGATGATTTCATTGTGAATTGGCGCTATATAAATTAATAAATTTGATTTTGATTTGCTGAAGATGGAGTCACCAGGCAGAAGAGGGAGACCAAAGGATGTGCTGATGGAGGACTTGCAAGTGGTTGGTGTGACAGAGGAAGACAAAGAGGAAAAGTTGAGATGGAGACAAATAATCCACTATGGCAACTCCTAAAGGGAACAGCCGAAAAAGTGAAGAAATGAGTTGCATTAGATTACCAAGTTTGACTAATTTTAAAGTGGCTGAAACGTGTCCTTGTGTTTCATCAATTTTATTAAAAGTATTACTACAATATAATTACATTACCAAGGACATAATAAAATCATCTGCATTTATTTATTTATCTGTCTGTTTGTTAGCAGGATTACATCAAAACTACTGCACAGATTGTGATTAAATTTTCACCACAGATATTAGGCCTTGGAAGATGAAGGTGATCCGGATCCGCAACCAAGATTTCACTTTATATAGGCTTTGAAGGATTACGCCAAAACTACTTCACGGATTCCCACCAACTCTGCACCACAGATAAGTATTAGGGCATGGAAGACTCCACAGAATTTTGATCTGGACCCAGACTGGTGTACGTCAGAAATCTCTGCTTGCTCTTGTAAATTATGTCGGTTTGAATTTGAAAGGAGATTTTGATTACAATTTAAAGTGGTTGTTCACTGAAAAGTGCTTTTGATTTATTGCATATTTCATAATCCCATTAAAGTAAAAAAAAAAAAAAACAACAGATGCCAGGATTTCTGTTTTTTTTTTTTTTTTTGACTTGCGTGCTGTGTTTAAATCTATTTGTTATGATGACATTCACATTGCAGGATGCCCCTTGACTAATAAAAAAATCTGTGGTACAACACGTGGAATATACCATATTAATGCGTCTGAGCACCCTGGGTGTTCCGCACTAAATTATGCTTGAACGGGGGGTGGGTGTTTGAACAAATTCGTCCAAATATTACATTTATTGGACTGCCCATTTTCAATAAAATGTCTGATTTACTCACAAATAAAGAATGGATCTCCTGTGTGTGTGTGTGTTTTTTTCCTATCCTTTTGTCATTTATTAAGTGTGTTCATTGTCATCTGATGTCTGGCACGGTAAAATAAAAAAAAAAGGAGATGTGACAAGCGTATGGTTGGTTTACAATGTTAACCACATGGGCAATAATTTAATCACTGAAACATTTTGCTTAAATCCAGACAACTCTGCAGTTAAATAATCTGTTCATTGCTGTCCGTACAAAGCTAGTCATATGGTCACAGAGGAGGTCCTCTTTCTTGTACAAGTCTTTCACAATAAGCGTGAGACAAGAAAAACATTGAACTCATTGTTTTCTGCTTTTTACAATTTTCTGAGATTCACGAAATAAATTTATTTTAGGTGGGCATTTAATAAACTTTGATTTAAAAAAATTATTTAATTTTGGGTGAGCACTAAACCAACTTTCTATCTGGTGCTTCATCTACATACGCAGCAAAATAAAATAAAAATGACATGACATGCACGGTCAGTTTTCAATGGTAACCACACAAACAATTTATTTCACTGAAATGTTTTGCACAGCATTAAATTAAAACAGAAAACTGGCACTCATAGAAGCTTAACCAAAAAAAAAAAAAAAAAACTACGTGGTATCCAGATAAATCCAGGGGACTCTGCAGTTAAATAATACATTTGTTGCGGTATGTGATTCTTGCGCGTTAAAGTAAATCCATAATTTTCACACCAGCCTCTCACTGAAGACAGCGGAACCTGTCTGTCGCTGCCTGTCAACACCTGAAGTCAGTTTACTCCATGTTCATGCTGCATGTCCTTTCTGTGTCCTACCCTCTCACACTCAAAACAGCAAATAAACACCCAGGCAGCAGGAATGATCCATCTGAACTCCCCTCAAAGTTCTAAACATGCACAAAACTTGAAGTCTAAGTTTGCACCTGACCAGAAACTCATTTTGCTGAAAAAACAACCTCAGAGTAGCTCCTTAACTATGTGGCTGGGGCTTCTAAAAAGCTAGACACATTGCCACACAACACTTCCTCTTTCTTGCACAAGTCTCTCACAATAAGAGCACAGGACAAACAGGTGACGGCATCACAAGTCCAACACAGAAGAGGAGAAAATTATTGTGAAAACTTTTTTTTTATTTTTTACAATATGCTGGGGGTCACAGAATTTATTTTATGTAGGTGTTTAGTAAATTTTAATAAAAAAAAAAAATCTAATTTCAGGTGGTTGTTTAACCAACTTTCTTCAAAAAAGGGGGGGAGGGGTGGGCGGATGCTCGGCCCTGGGCTCTCAGATGCACGAATACAGGTTTGTGTCCAAATTTCTCCTACCATTGTGGCTGTACAAAGTATAATTTCTGCATAATTTACACAGCTGCAGATTACACTACTACAGCTAACGATCTAAGAAAAAGAAATAGGTTGTTTGGGTTCTGCAAATCCCAATCTATCCACAATAAAGCAAAGTTCAAAGTATGATTACTTAAACTAAGACGTAGTACATATGTCAGGAATGACAACAATTAAAGTACTTTGATGAAGAAACTGGTGTAATGTCTTCAAAAATATGAAAGAGCACTGAAATCAAACAAAAACAAGAGTCTGAGAACAAAAAAAAAAAAAACTTATGCCTGGAGAAACATATTATTACTTTTTATATACCTTTTAATTGCATTTACTATAAATCTTTGGCAAAAGGAAGTCTCCTGGGAACTGAAGATGCGATATCCCTGAATGTGACAAAACCCTACAGTGTATGTGTTTATGCACCTGTCTGAGTGACACTGAGGAAGATTTAATGAAAGGAATTTGAAGAGGTACAGCACTGTGAGGAATTCTGTAATGCCTCTCTGAAAGGTTCTTAAACACTTAAGCCCCTTTCACACCGGGGCTGCTTCAAGTTGCTTCCTGTGGCGTCATGACAACGCAGGAATGTCTGCATCAGGTGCACGCAGCAGGGGGCAGAGAGGAGGTGAGAACACAGCCTGCAGGTTCTCTGCACAGAGCAATCAGAGTGCACAGTTTAGCTGCAGTCAGACTGTGCACTCTGATTTCTCTTCTAGTTTATATTTGTTCTTGTGCTGAGCTGTAGGTCTGCGCTCTGAGTTCTGTTATAGCTTATCTTTCTTCCTTTGACCGCGAGCTGCACGTGAACAGACCATCCGTGAATAAATGTGGAGATGTCTGGAGTTATACTTGATGTGGACATGTCCAGTCTCTGCCAATCAGTCTGTGAGCAGGACTTATGTCCTTTTTTGTCCTTAACAGAATGATAAGCGAGTTTGAGGGAAGAGTGAGGAGCTGCAGCAGCCAGTTTTCTGTTTCCCCTTCCTTTTAATTGTTCACGTTTGCCACGTTATGTCACGTTTATCTGAAATGGGACAATGCATATTAATGAACATAGTTACATGTAAATATGACGGATTATAGCAGGATGCTAATTTCCATCCATAGTCCCAGTAACATAGAAACAGACTAAGAACACACAACATACCAAAATAAATTAATCATGACAGAAAACAAAACAGAATATACATACAAATATTTACAAATTCAAAGCAGCAATAACTGATCGTTAATAAGCAGCCGACAGCTGGAGGAACCAAAAGAGTTTTATGATGATGGGTGATTGCGGTGCAAAAGTACTGTATTAAAGTGACAAGTGCTATGTGCAAAGTGCAAACGAATCGTCCGTGGGTGGAATGGAAATGTCCGGACTTTTTACTGGATGTGGACATGTCCTGTCTCTGGCAATCAGTCTGTGAGCAGGACTTTCATGGACTTTATTTAAACACATTTGTGAGAGAAAAGTGAGGAGCTGCAGCAGCAGCTGCAATCAGCAGCATTTTTTTCTGTGCTCTTTGAGCGTGTAGTTTTTACTTCATTGTGTACACGGTATAAAAACAATCCCGCATGATTTATACGTCAGGAACAATGGAACACAGCAGGAATCATACATTGGCGTCGGGTAACGTATTGTGAGTGTGTGGCTTCCAGTCATGTTCAGTACCGTCGCGTTGCCTTGCCTTGACTTGACTTGTGGTGAAACAACTTAATTTCTGTGTCGAGCACAGGATGCAAAAAAATTTTTTAAACATGTTTAATTTTTGGCATTGATTCGCTTCGTCCTTTGCGTCCCTCGCGCTGTTGTGGCGTTGAGCTACATCGTCTCTGCACTGGGTTGCTTCTACGTGGCGTCATGACGCCACACAACGCAACTGGAAGTGGGCCCGGTGTGAAAGGGGCTTTACTGAGCAGACTGACAGATCGCACATTTTTTCCACTTCATTCTGCAGATCAAATTAACGAATGGCTGGAGATGGATGACATAATTGGGATGAAAGAAATTCTTGAACAAGAAAAGCAAGAATTTTTCTTTAGTTCCACCATGAAGATGGGGTGATAAAGAAATGGCAATTAAGACCACTGCAGGCTGTGGATCACCAACTTTTTTCCACTCAATAACTGCTGACATAAAACTATCATTTATTTTATGGTTTCGCAAAATATGCTGTTTACATTTGAAAATTCGACCCATTCATTATCATATTCATTATCAAATTTGTGATGTAATATGCAAATTCAATTCAACTAATTCAAAGAACTTTATTTTTCCATTAGGAACTACTTACTCAGGTGTAACTTATAAACAAAAAAAACAAAAAAAACAAAAATCACATTTTTTAACAATAATAATAATAATAGTAGCAGTAACAATAATAATAAAAATAATGATAATGACTACTCATATAGGCCTTTTCCAGCAATCAAGTCATTAAAAACAATCTGTTAATAATAAAAGAACAAATTGCAATAAAAAAAAGTACAGTGCAACATTGGAGAAAAATCCCAAATTAAAGAGCTGATGTACAGAAACAAAAAATAAAATAAAATTGTGCAAGTTATACTCTGGCCCAATTTATACTCCAGAAAATACAGTCATTTTCTCCACTCAGGGACAACCAGAACTTTTGAGTTTGTTCAGACAGAACTACACACGAATGGACAAGTCAATGTCAGACACATGCACACATACAAGCAAATCAATGTCAAGTATGGAGAGAACACAGCCTACATGTTTGATGTCAGGATGTAAGTAGGTCATGAAAATCTCTTCGGTCCGACTGCAACAGAAAATGTGAATACCACCATAGCAAGTGAGTTTGAGACAGAACTGAGTAGCCCCCAACAGGTGAAAATGCGGAGCTCATTCCTGAATGAAGGCCAACTCAGCAGCATGGACATGGTTTGGTATACTATATTACAACATATGTGGATGACCTGGACAACACAACCCTATGAGCTTAATGATGCACTTCAGGGACTGGACACTCTGCAGTTGATGGTTGCAGACAGGCTATTTCCTGATGACCATATAGAAGAAAATATAGCCAGAGGTCTTAGGGAAGCTCTTGAGTCGTGCCACAAACAACATCCTTGCAGTCCAGCTGAATGAGTGGACACGCTTACAGTGAGTTGGCCACCATCTCCATCTAGCCACTGGTGAGTGTCTAAATGTAAAAAAACATTTTTGAGCAATAAAAAAATAATAAGTCATAATTACAAATGTTAATTTTCCCCTCAAGCACCGGTGTCATAGCGCAGCGTAATATAGATTGAGCAATATCGACAACACTGTAATAATACAGAAAACCCTTTGGGCCTTTAAAACTGAATAAAGAAATAACGAACGAAATAATTATACAATAATATGATCTTTTTTGGAGAGGGGTGGCACTATGGTTTATCAGCAGGTCTACATTTATGGTTAGTAGTGCAACATTTTATTAGCATTTGCTAATGAAACTGTGGGCTGTTAAAGGTAGATCCAGGGCCCAAAATAAAATCATGGTGTCATCATTATGGCGTCATCATTACTTCTACTACAAGCATCAACCAAAGAACATCCGTCACTGATCTTCTCCTCTATGTTTGGTGGAACAAAAGTTTGATTTGTTTCAGTACAACATGTTTCACAATGATGCTCCTGTGCCACTAGTTAGCATGATAAGATCTCCATAACATATCTTGCAAATCGCTTCAGAGGTATCATCTGGTTACAAAAACAGCATTTTTAGATTTGTAAGTGTTTATTTCTCATCAACATTTACAAACTATAATAGAAGAATGGCAAACATATTAGATTTAGACAAAAATACAGGCCTCTCTGAGAGCACTCTTGGATTATTTGGTTCGACCAGCCAACCAGCACTGTGGCTTAGTGGTTAACAATGTTGCCTCACAGCAAGAAGGTCATGGGACCACTTCCCACCTGTGGCCTTTCTGTGTGGGGTTTACGTGGGTTTTCTCCGGGTGCTCCAGTTTCCTCCCGCATTTAAAGACATGCAGGTTTATGGAGTTAAATTTGTCTCATTAATACTTGCAAATGCACAGAGGGTGACTTACAAATATCCCTTGATTTGTACATGTACTTTGTGATCCACAAACAGAAATTTCTGATTTGTAACTTGTGTGTTCGTTTTTACAAATAAATGTCTATTTGTAAGTATATCATTTTTTCATGTTAAAAAAAAGCATTTGCAAAACTGAAAATTCTGTTTGTGAAGTGTAATTCAGCATTTGTTACTCACCGACCACACGTATTCATCGTGTTGCTCACTTATGCAATATTGAGACATTCTGAGCGCAAAACTGCAGTTGAGTTTCATAAATATGTAAGTCGCTATTCACACTCCGATCCAGTAGACAGCAGTGTTGCAGTTTTGAGTTTTAAGCACGGCAGTGGCTGCTGGGTAAGTTCAAAGGTCAATGCATATAAACACAGCATTGTGGCGGGGAATTACGGACAAGTTTGCCTGTGGAAACGGGAACGATTGCAGCAGTTTCTTTGTGCAAGGGATTTACCAGTGACTGGGAGAGTGGAGGAGCTTCGAGCGTTGGTGTGCGGTGCTCAGTTATTCAGTGTTCTATTAAAACCCACAGAAAAAGAGAAGAACCAACTCCGAGCAGATCAGAAATGAGACAAATTTAACTCCAGACAGATTAGGTGAATTGGAACCTTTATAATTGCCCAGGTCTCCCTTGCAAAAGAAATCTTGATCTCAATGGGACTAATCTAGTTAAATAAAGGTTCAATTAAAACCAACCTATGTAATGCTGATGTCACACTGCCATCAGAAAGCCTGGGGCAGATTATTATATTTAATGTTGCCATTTCATCTAATAGTCTGTATTTTATGGTGCAACTGCTTAAATTTAAAGTAATAAAAATTTCTACTTAATAAAATCTTGGGATGGGAGGTCTGATGGAAGATGTGGCAGTGCTGCTGCTAAATGGGGTACAACCACAGGGAAAAAAACGTTAAATGTTAGACTTCCTTTAGCGAGCTGATATAAAGTATCAACCTAAGTAATGGTAACCTCCAGGGACTGCCCTAGGAAGAGATAATATCCATTATTATTATCACTTTACCGAGGCGTTGCTAGGCCGGTATCGTAGATTTACGTCAACGCTACCTGGCTATACCTGCCCGCTGTGCGTAAACAAATGACGTCATAGCGCGCAGCCCAAGAACCTGTCCGCAGTGGAAAAGATGAAAAGGCGAGAAGTGTGTTTTGGCCCCAATATGGATTTCCGGATGATTTTCTCACGGATAGTACGACAATGAACAGCAGTTAAAGCAGCCAGCTTGATGAGGACGCACTGCCGAATTTGGAGAGCAGCGTGCGTGCCAGCCAACACGACAAAAGTTAAGTGAGCCAACTTTTTATGTACGCTTTACATGTTGTGTATCTCAGTAAAAACTGATGATAATGAAAATAACATGCTGCTGTCGCGCGGTATGCATTTTCAGAGGCCCGACGTTTACGCTAACTCGGGCGAATATCTGTCATTTTGGGTGACTGGGCGTGAACATCGGGCCTCTGAAAATGCATACCGCCCTCCAAAAGCATGTTATTGTATTAATATCAAACAGTTCGGTACAGCTCTAATCAGCTTTGCAGCACTGCAACAGACAGAGGTGGTCTGTGCAGCCATGTATCCCCCACATTAAAATATAGTTCTTATAAGCATAACTCAAAGCAACTGAACACATGCACATAACTGGTGCACAGGTACATGTGCAAGCTACAAATAAAGGCTGTGCAGCAGAAAACAGAGGGAAGTGCTTTTCCTACAAGCCGTTGTCACTGCTTTGCTTCTCAGAAGCACTTGCCTCCAAATTTTCTGCTGCATAGCATTTAATTTTTAGCATGCACATCCAAGATGGGAATGGTTAAACTGAACCAGCAGACATTTTGCACATTTTTCATTTAAGGCTTAACAATGGTTAATAAATACAGCCACAAACCTTTAAAACATATGTCAAAATCATCTTCAATTCATCAAGTTTTACACCCAAATTCTAACTTTGAAAGAGGTCTGAAAATGAAAAATACCTCAGGTTAAACATTTGTGCAGAATGACCACTAAATGTCAGTCATATCTAATGTCCTGCTAAATGAGGCTTCAAGTAATGAACCTTTTTGTGAAGCCTCATAATGTCAACAGTGCTTCATTTTATCACTGGTATTAGTGTATGGGAGCAAAATCCATCTCCTCCATCTCCGCGCCATGACACCTTGGTAAAAGATCAAGTAGGGCATTGCCTGCAGAGGTGAAATACAGCAGGGACCTTCTGTGCCCTGTGTCTGCTATGGTAACACAAGGTGGCTAACGGGGCTGTTGAGAAACAAGAAGTCTTCAATGGCAAATCAGGCAGAGGAGGTGATGGCTTGTAACACAACGGCTATGAAGGCTGCTCGAGGTCCTCAGACCTCGAATGTTTGGGATTTCCCAGACATTGGGCCAAGCTAAGGATATGTCAAGGACCGTGTGTGTTTGTCAGTGCGCATGCACAGGCCTCTCTAGATTGAACATGGATGTAAGTTTTCTGCGCTGTGATTATGCTAGGAGTGGGCAATATGACCAAAAATGATCATCACAGAATTTATCACTGTCTGGATGGTGATTGTATTATAATCACAGCATTACTCGTTTTGCAGTTATATGCTCCCACACCACGAAACAGGGTACTCTGAAAACCAACAGACTTCCAAAAGACAAAATAGGACTGAAGTACACTGATAAATTTACAGTCTTTAAAAACACTGCAGTGTTGCTGTGCAAAAGTGTTTAGTGATTGAAATGTAATGTTTCACTTGTCAATGGGTGCAAGAATCAAATTTAAGAGATAAAGATAAGACTGAGAGAAAGCGAGAGATGGAGCCATGAGTATACTGCACACAGTATGTCACAGTGCAGCCTGGCTTGCCTGCAAGAATATCCACTGATCTGCTCCACTGCATACCTTATCTTAATGTATTTTTGGCGAGGTGGTGGATCTTGCATAGCTATGGTATCTTTGGCATTACATTTAAGACTGAGTGAAAAGCACTTGACCAAAGATGAAATGGGGCCAGAAATCACCAGCTAATGTATTTTCCAACTGAGACCACAAGGTATATTGGTGTCCTGCTTAAGTGCACTCCTGTATGTTGTGTTGATAGTAACATAAAATTTCATTTTTATAGTCAAACTGCATGCAATTGCTAGAATGTAACTTTATTGCCCAGTGATGTCTAGTGTACCAAGACTAGCAATGCCTGACATTCAGCTTTAACAGTGGGTCTCACAGCAAGCATGCATAAACATCTCTGATTTAGTTGTGTTGAATAAAAAATAAATAAATAAATAAAAACTTTTAGTGGAAATGCTGAACTGCCAGAGATATAACTTTCTGAAGGAGGAAAAGAGGAAAAAAAGGAACAGAAGGCTGAAGAGACAGAAAAAAAGGCGAGAAAGCCAAAACAGACTGGTAAGCACACACTTAACATGATATACCTAATGCTACAGTCAATCATTTTAAGTGACATCGTCACTTAAAATTTCAAACTATCCAGGCTTCAGGAGAAAAAAAAAATCCAGAATTTACTGTGAATGTGGATTTTTAACATGAATCCATCTTTATAAAATTGCCTGTCAAATTATTCTCTTTCTGCAAAGATTTTTTAAACTGTGGCAGTAATATACTGTATACAATTGAAAGAAAGAAAGAAAATTCAGTCAAATAGCTTCCATTGTTGAAGATGAAATGGCAACCTCATGATACCCAAATGTTATTTTCCCATTTGAATGTCTCAAGCTCTTTCACTGATAACACTTTGCATATTGGTCCAATACAGTTATCAGCCAACAAGTGGATCTGCACAGTAGCCACCGACTCACCTGCATCCTTCATGAGTAACTGAACAGGGGCTTCTACATTGGTTGGGCCTGGAGATGGAAAACACACACACACACATTATCAATGCCATATTTAACAGTAAACTTTGCCCTTTTGTCAAATGTGCCTATAGAGATCAATGACATCCATGTTTTTCAACAATAAGGCAAAAGTAACCAGATATTGGAAATATCAGCCCAGGCTATGTTCCCACTCCAGAACTGACTGTTTACACTTTTACAAACACAGCAAAATTTTCCTTCATAAAACAAGACAGGATCATTTGAAACATGGTTAAAAGTTCACATGCAAATCCCACTAAATGAGGCCTCTCCACCTGGCTTTTCCAGTCGTGTTGCTTCAGAAGCAAGGTCGGGAGGTTTTTTTTGTTTGGTTTTTTTGAGGGTTGGGTCAAATCTCTGAAATTAAATCAGATTTTAAAATTTAGCTGCTTTGACTTTGTGGATTTAGGTTATTTTAATATGGCTAACAGCAGCAACATTTAAAATGATGACGACCTAAAATTTTGTTTGTAGGACTGCACAGGCCAGCAGAGTCTTATGAAAAATTTCAGGAAAAAATCAGTAAGTGTTTCAGATCTGCTTGCACATATGAATAAGCTCCTCATTGTCAGGGATTTTCACACATGTACAGTAAATAAACCCACTGATCTTGGCATGTAGAACCTTCCTGGCAGTGTTAGCAATGTAGGTTCATTTTGTACAAGATTACACACAGCAGTAGAAACACTCAGGACTTGATTTTTACCTGGTGTATAGATGTTTCCACTACTGAAGTTTTCCTCCTCCATCTGTCTTTGTCTCTGTGCATGTGTTCTTTCTTCTTAGACTGACAAAGTCACTTTCTTGTCATGTGACTGATGACACTGTTGTCACATCAACAATTTATTAGAACTGCCTCAAGCTAAATTCTAGGTTAGCAGAGGTTCTTGGGTCAATTTCCAATTGTGCATTCCAATTCCAGTTACGCATCCATATCTAACTGTTGCCTGGGGTACTTAACCCTCTGGGGTCCGAGGGCATTTTTTGGACAGTTCACTCGCCTGCCATAAATGTTTTTTTTATTGCTGTTAATAGTTCTCCCTGCATCTCACAATCTAGTTTTATGTCTCTTTTTTTTTTTAGGAGAACATGTACTTTCAGAATATATATGCTATAATTGTGTTTTATAAGTGTAATAAAGGTTTACAATCAGAAATAAGAAAGGAAAAAGTAAAGCGGAAATCATTTTCCACACACATTTATTAAAAACACGCAGTAAACTATAATAAACAACTGTTTTGACACTTTATAAAGGTAGTCTGGGATCTTGTGTAAAAGACTGTACAACAAAAAGGTTCAAACAAACACAAATGCACATTTTGAACAATATATACAAGATGGTCTATGCGTTGTGTTTGTCTTCATCTCAAAGCAATTTCTGTCTGCTTTTACACAAAAGGTCACATCACAAACTTCTACTTCCACTGTGTTTTGGAGTGTTCTGTCCTGCTCTGAAAGCAGCTTTGACACTTTGGCCCATTTACACTCTGAGGAGCGCCCCCCCCCTCGCTCCATTGATATGGTAAACAGTGCTTTACGCCAGAGCGAGAGAGCTTGCCACAGGCTTATTCAATAACATTCACATGTAATGAGGAGTGAAGCATCTCTAAAACTCACACACTCTGTGTTTAAGTACGTAAGATTGTCATCAGAGGACCTCCGTCTGCTCACTTTCACTGATCGCTGTGCGTAATGGCGCAGGGCACAGCGGAGCAAGCAGCCAGATGGCTATTCAAACGGGCCAACTAGTAACATCACTGCTAAAAAACGATCTTTGGTTTATCACGTGAGGTAAATCTGCCCTACGACTGGATTTTGGAAAACCATGTGACGGTGAACCAATTCCGATTAGACACTCACATTGCACACGTCATCACACAGCTTCTATAAGGGGTACAAAGATGCCCGATGGATGGCTCGAAAGTCCGCAGAGTTAACTTTTCAGCAAAAAAGTAGTAAGTTTCTATCTCATATCATTAAAAAGTTATTTATAATTTAGTAAAACTTGGTCTCAGTCGGTGTATACGATGGCGTCAGCCCCAGAGGGTTAAATACCCAAGGTTTTAGACCTGTCAGATGTTTTCATATATAAGCTCACAGTTACGGTGAGTATTTGAACACCCTGCGATTTTGCAAGTTCTCCCACTTAGAAATCATGGAGGGGTCTGAAATTTTCATCTTAGGTGCATGTCCACTGTGAGAAACATAATCCAAAAAAAAAAAAAAAAAATCCGGAAATCACAATGTATGATTTTTTTTAAATAATTTATTTGCATGTTACTGCTGCAAATAAGTATTTGAACACCTGCCAATCAGCAGAAATTCTGGCCCTCAAAGACCTGTTAGTCCGCCTCTAAAAAGTCCACCTCCACTCCACTTATTCCAAAACAGAAGCACCTATTTGAGGTCGTTAGCTGCATAATAGGGTGGTTCAAAAAAATAAAAGTTGGAAATTCCCCTCACCCCTTCATTTTATGATGCTTTGGGGAAAAAAGAAAGCCTGCCAAATATTTTTGTCATACATTAATATTTAGAGGTAGCACATCATAGCTGAAGGTTGAAATTTTCATCTTAGGAGCATGTCCACTGTGAGAGACAATCTAAAAAAGAACACATGTGGAAGTCACAATGTATCATTTTTTTTAATAATTTATTTGTATTGCAAGTAAGTATTTCAACACCTGTGAAAATCAATGTTAATATTTGGTACAGTAGCCTTTGTTGCAATTACAGAGGTCAAATGTTTCCTGTAGTTTTTCACCAGGTTTGCACACACTGCAGCATGGATTCTGGCCCATTCCTCCAAACAGATCTTCTCTAGATCAGCCAGGTTACTGGGCTGTTGCTGAGAAACACAGAGTTTGAGCTCCCTCCAAAGATTTTCTACTGGGTTTAGGTCTGGAGACTGGCTAGGCCACTCCAGAACCTTGATATGCTTCTTACAGAGCCACTCCTTGGTTATTTGCCTGTGTGCTTCAGGTGACTGTCATGTTGGAAGACCCATCCACAACACATCTTCAATGCTCTAACTGAGGGAAGGACATTGTTCCCCAAAATCTCGCAATACATGGCCTTGGTCATCCTCTCCTTAATACAGTGCAGTCGTCCTGTCCCATGTGAAGAAAAACACCCCCAAAGCATGATGCTTCCACCCCCATGCTTCACAGTAGAGACATTTTTGGGATGGTACTCAGCATTCTTCTTCCTCCAAACACGGCGAGTGGAATTAAGACCAAAAAGTTCTATTTTGGTCTCATCTGACCACATAACTTTCTCCCATGACTCCTCTGGATCATCCAAATGGTCATGGGCAAACTTAAGACAGGCCTAGATGTGTGCTGATTTAAGCAGGGGAACCTTCCGTGCCATGCATGACTTTAACCCATGACGTCTTAGTGTATTACCCACGGTAACCTTGGAAACAGTGGTGCCAGCTCTCTTCAGGTCAATGACCAGCTCCTCCTGCGCAGTTCTGGGCTGATTCCTCACCTTTCTTAGGATCATTGATACGCCATGAGGTGGGATCTTGCATGGAGCCCCAGTCCGAGGGAGACTGACAGTCATGTTTAGCTTCTTCCATTTTCTAGTAATTGCTCCAACAGTTGATCTTTTTTCACCAAGCTGCTTGGCAATTGCCCCGTAGCCCTTTCCAGCCTTGTGGAGGTCCACAATTTTGTCTCTGGTGTCTTTGGACAGCTCTTTGGTCTTTGGTCTTAGCTCTTTGGCCATGTTAATAGTTGGAGTCTTACTGATTGTGTGGGGTGGACAGGTGTCTTTATGCAGTAGGGTGGTCCATAAAAATGGTCAAAAAATGTTTTTCAAAAAACCTCAAGTCTCACCCTCTAAATTTGTTGTACCTAACATAAAAACAAATCATGTACAATTTCATAAAACTCTAATATTTTTTACTGGTAGCACACAGCCCTTAAAGATTTTGCTCGCAATAACTTTGTCATATAGTATGGTCATTTCCAGATATTTCCAAATTATTTCTGTCAGTTTAATATTGATATGTCAGGACAGAAATTATGGCAATACATTGGAAAATCAAATCTTTTCATATCCCATAAAATAGTTAACACTAAAACATGAATTGTGAGATGCAGTTCTTCTCGTACATGTATCATGCTCCTACAATACCTACATACTGGGGTAGCGACGATTTTGTAACAATCAAACATTGTATTTTCATTTTATTGATGAAATACTGTTTCATTATTGATACATTTAAATAAGTCTATGCTTTATATATTTCCACATATATTTTGATCTAGCTCCAAACAATAATATTCTTTATGCCTTGCAGTACTTAATATTCAAAAATGTATGAATCAGCACAAGAACCAATTATACAGCTGTGTAACATAAGAGAACATCTTTTACATGATAATGATATTTAAGTTGCTTGCATCATGACCAAGACTTGCTGCCGTTTCAGTCAGAATATAGGTGGCACTTCTGTCTGTTGTTTTGGTCCTATCCAATGCTGCTGCAAGTCCTGGTGTTACAACAGCTTTAATTTTACTGGCTTTTTGTGGCACTGGCATAACAAATTCCTCATCTGGACTTTCTGTGTTCTCTTCACTCTGGCTGGAGACAGTGCCAGGTAGTGAGACATTAGATGGTCCAGGCTCGTCCAGTTTCTCTTTGTATTTTGCTTCTGCAGCTTTCCTTTTTTCTGCTCTTTGTTCTTTGGCAGTTTGTATTTTATCTATGCCTGTCATGCATCCTCTACCTTTCTCTCGCTGAGCAAGTAGGAACTGTCTGTCATCTTCAAACTTTATCACTGTTAGGACATCCTGATGTGCCATGTCAAACAAGTCCTCCAAAGATTCACAAAACACTGTTTTATCTTTCTTCTGCTTGTCTGTATTGCGATTCTTGGTCTTTTTCAATGTTTTCCATTTTCCGAACACCTTTTCTAACTTTGTGATCAGATGCTGCTTTGCCCTCAGTGGGATTCTAGCTCTCTCCAAAAAAGGAATTGCCATGTCTATAGAGGTCACAGGAGCATCATGGACAGTTTTCTTCAAATCAGAGTGTTTGAAGAAAAATACCTTGAGTATTTGCCCATTTGAGGGCAATTTGTTTCCCTTTATTTCAGTCGGTGGAACCAATAAGGTATACAAATGTTCTACTTCTAGTAGCTGTTAAGTCAGCAAGTGTCTCTTTTTACATTTATCTCATGTTAGATTCACCATCACCAAAGATCTGAAAGAAAAGAAGCTGTGAATTGAAGCAAAATTTTCAGCTTGTAGCCTAAAATAACATTTTTGAAAGTATGTTGTTTGTGAGAAATATTTAAACCCAGGTATAGTTTTAAACTGAATATAAAATTATACTTTAGTTACACTCAGGTGGTTAACTTCTATCCTCTTTATAAGTGATGTGATTAGATACTGGATAATGGATAACCTATTGCACGGGCACTCGGGCAGCGATAATTGAAATATTTACAAGCTTCAGCTATGATGTGCTACCTCTAAATATTAATGTATGACAAAAATATCTGGCAGGCTTTCTTTTTTCCCAAAGCATCATAAAATGAAGGGGTGAGAGTAATGAATTTCCAACTTTTATTTTTTTGAACCACCCTATTATGCAGCTAACGACCTCAAATAGGTGCTTCTCTTTTGGAATAATAAGTGGAGTGGAGGTGGACCTTTTAGAGGCGGACTAACAGGTCTTTGAGGGCCAGAATTTCTGCTGATTGGCAGGTGTTCAAATACTTATTTGCAGCAGTAACATGCAAATAAATTATAAAAAAAAAAAAAAAAAAAAAAAATCATACATTGTGATTTCCGGATTTTTTTTTTTTTTTTTTGGATTATGTTTCTCACAGTGGACATGCACCTAAGATGAAAATTTCAGACCCCTCCATGATTTCTAAGTGGGAGAACTTGCAAAATCGCAGGGTGTTCAAATACTTATTTTCCTCACTGTATGATGTGCTATACCTTCCAGAGAGGACTTTATTTGAGTAAGATAATTGCTGTGTAAATTATACAGAAGATTAGTCCAATCTACCCAAATACTATCTACTAACAGCAGTTAATGGTAAGTATGCACTAAGAGTGTACAAGTACTATTGTGTTTCTGCAGTCTCCAATACTGATGGACAACAAGCATTTCCGGGGAGGACAATTTTTGACAGATGGAGAGTTACACCCCAACATGAAAAACATTTGAGCAAATTAGGTACACATCCTTTTGTGGCACCACAGATCGCGATTACCGCTTTCAAACAAACAATTATTATTCAAATAGCACAAATGCTCGTGTTTGAAATGCACTCTACTTCCGGAGAGAAGGGGAAAGGGATGTCTGGGGTCCCCTGCTGGAATTTCTGCCCCCGCGACCCAAACCTGGAAAAGCGGTTGAAGATGAGTGATTGAGTGCTTTAAGACGTTTCCCCACTGTGCAATAGTCGAACTCCCAGGATTTGAGGGCAAGCATTCACTACGATGACAAAGATGAAGAAAACTATAATAAAACAATAAATGTCAAATATAAAAGCACACTGCAACAATGCACAAGAACCTCAAATTAATGAGATGATAATGTATTTTTTTTTAAGTTTAATAAGTGCAACTTATGTCTGTGTAACCTGTTTTTTTTTTTTTAACTCTTCAAGGGGCATTTTTGACACATAACTAACACCTACCTGTGATGTTTACTAATATGGAAAATAAGGTTAAAATATCTAAAACAGAACAGCGTACCTTGAAGATTCTGAACCATATCCAGTAGCACAGGTGTCAGGGTCTGGCTATAATTGTGGAAGATGTCCAGGAATAATACTTCTGTACAAGGCTAAACAAACAGAAATGAAAGATGAGAAAAACATTAAATGTAAAATTCTGATATGCAAATGAAGTTTCTGTCTACTACTCTACAGTCAATCATTTAGTGCAACATCCAGTCACCAAGTGCCATTATGCATTCACATCAATAACACTTAAGCCCCTTTCACATCGGGGCTGCTTCCAGTTGGGAACCCATGGGTTCCTTCTAAGTGTTCAGTCATCGTCCCACCTCCAAACACATGCAAGTTATGTAAAATGAGATTCTAAATTGAGTAAAGGCATGAGTGGGAGTGTGAATGCATTTTTCTGTCTCTATGTGTCACTCCAGTAATAGACTGGTGGCCTGTCCAGGGTATACCCTGCCTCTCACCCAACAGCCACTGGGATAAGCTCCAGCATCCCTGTGGCTTTTAACTGGAATAGTAGATGGATGTGAAGATGACATTTGTGCATCCATAATTCATTATTTTAATGAAATACAGATATGCCAAGAGCAATAGGTACTTGCAGAATATTTGGCCACCTAGAATTTTTGAAATCCAGTTTCTGTTTGAGGCTGTGGTTCAAAGAATGGCAGACAAATAAAAATAAATAAATAAACAAAGATGTGTGGAGTGTGGAATGTGAAATCATTTTTGTCAGACAATATTTCCGATCAAGAAACCCACACTAATATTGCAGATAGGTGAAATATTTGGAAAAATTGTGGGTTTGGTGAAACAAGCATGACATTTGGCAGACAATTAAAAAAGGTGCTTGGGAAGATATATGGCTATAGGACCATTTAAGATTCCTTCCATGAGCGGAGTGCCTGCCATTTTACAAAATGGCTGCCAAAATATCTTCTCGAATGTTGTAGCTGCCATAGCAATCATGCTCTGTGCACTCTTATGTTTTTCCTCTACTGTTTGGTGGCCTACACATCAAGATGGCATCCCTCAAGGTCCTTCGAGATCTTCTGGATGGCAGGGGCTGGACAGGAGCAATCATTCAGGCTGGGGTTGCTACCAGTGTAGCAGCAGATTAATTTCTAAAAGCATCCCAGGTGACACGCACAAGACAGGCTCACCAAGTCACAGCCAGTAGCCTGTATGTACTTCAGCAGAGTGCCTACAGACCTTTCAAGATGCAAGTGAAGTGGTGCCATTTGAAGACTGTTGTGATGCAAGGTCCGGTGCATGTCCTCAATTCCATTTCTGGTACTGCATCCTGGAGCTGGCTGCGATGATCTACGTGAGAGCGATACATGAGAGCGATACGCGAGACCGACTTCCTGCTCCACATAGAGGCCCTGTCCAAGATCGTCATTTGGTTCTTTGCACTGGACCATACACACTACTCGAGATGGGTGCCGATCCAACCTACGAGACATGGTGTCACTGAATCAACTCCATACCGATATTTGTGCTGAGTTTTGTTGTCAAAAAGTCAAAGCATGCATTCTCTGCTGTTGCTATTGACCAGGTCCATGAACAGAACAATGCTTCCGTGAAGGGAGACAGCGGATGGCATTTGCACAAGATGTGTGATCACTGATCAGAGCCACGGAAGAGATGACAAACCCGTTCGCTGAATACAGCAGTGATCTCCTTGTCCTGAACAGCAGAGACGTTGTGGACACAGTAGTGCAGCAGATGGAGAAACTTGGACTCGAGCAGTATGAGACATATGTTGAAGAGAGGCTTGTGAACCAGACAGTGCCTATCACAGATCCCATCAAGCGGAAGAACCTCCATCTTTTCAGCCACCCACTAGTCAGAGAGACAGTCAAGGAAACAGCTACAGATGTAATTCCTGAAGAACGACTGCTCGCTCATCTCAAGGCTGTTCACTACATCCCAGATACACCATGCTGATTTGGACAAGTGATTTCTTTTGGACAGTTCGTTATTGTTTGGACACAATTTCCATCCATCCATCCTATTGACTTGCAATTAGAATTATAATAAACTATTGTGTGTTCTTCTGCTACTTACAAAAACAGAAAAAATAATTCTGGGTTGTTTGACGGACTTGACGAAGTGGTCCTAACTTCAAAATCGTAACATGACGTAAAAATGATAATCTTATTTTTTAGCACAAACTAGTAATTATTTGCCAATTCAACTGTTATGTGGACAGTAAAATTACTGATCTATGATTTATAATACAAAGGAAAAACATTCCCACCCATAGAATTGATTTAACCTACAATATCAAAGAATTTCAAATAAGTGATGGTGGCCATCTTGTAAATGGCCACCATTTTTGTCACAGGTCAAATCTGAGATGGCCCTATATCTAAAAATCACCACTGAGGCATAGTCTATCTGCAGACCAAATTCCATGCTTGTTTCATCAAACCCACAATACTTTCACCTACGTATCTGCGATAATACTAGGGCTGCAGCTATAGAATATTTTTGAAATTGAGTATTCTAGAAATTTTTTAATTGAGTAATCGGATAAAAAGTACTTTTGAGTTTTTAAACAACATCAATAATCCAGGGATCTCCATAAGCAATGGCACAATGTCGTTGTGCCATCATGCAGATTGTCAGATTGAGTGTATCCCTTTCTATTTTCCTGGGTAATTATTCATTTTTTCATGTCTTTACAAGTTTTGGATCTTTCCTGGTGTCAGGAGCTCAGCACTCCCCTGACAGGTTTTCCACAAAACCCACATTGATCAATCTGTTCTGCACCCTGTCAATGAAAACTCTGATCAAATCCAAATAAAGGCGGTTTTTGAATCAATTTGATTAACTTAAAGTGCACATAGAACGGAGTGCACCCAGCAGAGCAAACCATGTTTTTTTTTTTAAACTATACAAATACAGTGCTTTGCTTTAAATGCGCAGTAAGTCCATTTCAGATGATCAGCATGAACCCTCTTTTTCTTAAAAGGCTTTATTTTACTCTGTGTTGCGTTATAAAGCTGTAGATTTTGTTGCTACATGATTAGCTCTTACAAGTCTTATGCGCATGCTCTAGTCTTCTTCTGTTTGTTTTCCAGGGACAGCACCACACACAGGCATGCCATATGTACTAGAACGTTAAATGGAGCTTTGAGGCACAGAATTTGCCTCAACATTTTTTAACAGAATTATTCGAGTTACTCGAGTAATCGTTTCAGCCCTAAGTACTACACCCTTGAGTTATTCCTGATGGTGAACACAAATTGAAATTTGACAGTGTAACGTGTTTCTTTGTCTGTTGTCCTAACCTTGCCACCCCCCCCCACACCACACACACACACACACACACACACACACACAAATAACCACATAAACATTAATTCAGGAATGGGAATCAAAACCTGTTGTGTAAATATAGTGTTACAAGAAGAAAGAAATGGAAACTGCTGGAAATTTAAAAATGTCCTTCACGTAATTCATGATTTATTCTTAAATGGTAGCTCCCACAGGTAGGTGGACTAGTCCAACAGCAAAGATGGCTCTCAATACAAATTTGGTCACACATAAATAAATAAATGAAGATCTGAAAGGACAGTATATTTTTTACCCCCCAATACCATTCATAATCCAAATAATTTGGTGTGTGTGCTGGCTCACCAAATGATTATTTAATTCTAACCACTGCTCCTAGTGGTTGGACTGTGTCTAACTGTAATTACGATGGGTTAAATTCAGAGGACAAGTTTCATTGTATGTACAGTGGGGCAACAAAGTATTTAGTTAGTCCCTGATTGTGCAAGTTCTCCTACTTAGAAAGACGAGAGAGGTCTGTAATTTTCAACATAGGTACACTTCAACTGTGAGAGACAAAATCAGAAAAAAAAAAAATCCAGGAAGTCACACTGTATGATTTTTAAAGAATTTATTTGTAAATTATGGTGGAAAATAATATTTGGTCAATAACAAAAGTTCAACTCAATGCTTTGTAACATAATCTTTGTTGGCAATGACAGAGGTCAAACGTTTCCTCTAAGTCTTCACCAGGTTTGCACACACTGTAGCTGGTATTTTGGCCCATTCCTATGCAGATCTCCTCTAGAACAGTGATGTTTTGGGGCTGTCACTGGGCAACATGGACTTTCAACTCCCTCAACAGGTTTTCTATGGGGTTGATGTCTGGAGACTGGCTTGGCCACTCCCGGACCTTTTACGAAGCCACTCCTTCGTTGCCCGAGCGGTGTGTTTTGGATCATTGTCATGCTGGAAGACCCAGCCACGTTGCATCTTCAATGCTCTCACTGATGGAAGGAGTTTTTGGCTTAAAATCTCATGACACACAGCCCCGTTCATCCTTCTCTTAACACAGATCAGCTGTCCTGTCCCGTTTGCAAAAAACAGCCCCAAAGCATGATGTTTCCACACCCATGCTTCACAGTGGATATGATGTTCTTGGAATGCAACTCAGCGTTTCTCCGTGTAGTTCTGGGATTTTTGTTCACCGCTCTCATGATCATTTTGACCCCACGGGATGAGATCTTGTGTGGAGCCCCAGATCGAGGGAGATTATTAATGGTCTTGTATGTCTTCCATTTTCTTACAATTGCTCCCACAGTTGATTTATTCACACCAACCTGCTTGCCGATTGTAGATTCACTCTTCCCAGCCTGGTGCACATCTACAATTTTCTTCCTGGTGTCCGTCGACAGCTCTTTTGGTCTTGGCCATGGTTGAGTTTGGAGTCTGACAGTTTGAGGCTGTGGATAGGTGTCTTTAATACAGATAAGTTCCAACAGATGCCATTAATACAGGTAACAGGTGGAGGACAGAAGAGCTTCTCAAAGAACAAGTTACAGGTCTGTGAGAGCCAGAAATCTTGCTTGTTTGTGGGTGACCAAATACTTATTTTCCACCATAATTTACAAATAAATTATTTAAAAATCCTACAATGTGATTTTCTGATTTTTTTTTCTCATTTTGTCTCTCATAATTGAAGTGTACCTATGTTGAAAATTACAGACCTCTCTCATCTTTCTAAGTAGGAGAACTTGCACAATCAGGGACCGACTAAATACTTTTTTACCCCACTGTATGTATGTGCAATGACAAAGTTTCTATTCTCTTCTAATTCAATTCATTTATATAGTGTTAAATCACAACAAAGCTGCCCCTAGGCGCTTCACATAGGATAAGGTCACCCACCCCCCGCCGAGCAAGTACATGGGCGACTGTGATAAGGCAAAACTCTCTGTCATTTTTGAGGAAGAACCCTCAAGCAGACCAGACTCAGAGGAGTGACCCACTGCTTAAGCCATTCTAACAGTTACAAAGTTACAAACAAAAAATATGAAGTCCAAAGTCGCATAAGCACCTATTTTGCTATCAGACTATTTTGTGTTTATTTTATTGAGTATTTAATCAAAGTATTTTCAAGTATATACAGTATATCACTGAACACCTTACTTGTCTCAGTTTAAGAAAACTCTTCTTAAAACATTAAATGCTCATTTGTGGGTTCCAGGTGTCCATCCACATGAGCTACCCTCAGGTTTGAAACTGGGCATCGCCATGCAGCGGACGAACCTTCACCACCACACCAGCTGCCATCCTCCAAAAACAAAACCCTTGATGTTCTCCTGCAGTCTTATGAGGTTCCTGAACAGGTGTTTGGCAATGCAGGTGTCTTTGCAATTAGACTAAGTTCTGAGTCTTTAATGTGCTGGTGTTTCCTGTCTTACTGTAGGAAAATTCAGTAAGGTATATCTTATACGAGGTCTGTTAGAAAAGTATCGGACCTTTTTATTTTTTGCAAAAACCTGATGGATTTGAATCATGTGTGCTTGCATCAGCCAACCTTGAACCTTCGTGCGCATGCATGAATTTTTTCACGCCTGTCGATTGCATCATTTGCTGGTAAGCAGCCTTTGTGTGAGGACGTGTGTAGTGCGCTCGGCGGATTTTCATTGCAAGGAAAAAGACAGAACGACTGGAGCAGCGCCGCATCAAATTTTATCCAGAAACTGGGCGACAGCCAGGTGGAAACCATTCAGATGATTCAGATGGCTTTTGGTGACTTTTCAGTCGTGTGACTATCCGAGAAATTGTGGAAGAGGTGGGCATGTCACAGCATGTCCTGTGAGACTTCAACACGAAGGTGCTTTTGCTCCGCCGTCAGCAGCTTCGGCACGAATTTCACAGCCACTCTTTTCATGGCCAAATCGAAAAAGTGCTGATGTTCACCTCTTCCACAATTTTCGGCTAGTTGCACGACGGTCCCGCATCACCACAGCGTTCACTTTGGAAATGATCTGGTCATTTCAGCATGTTGATGGCCAACCGGAGTGTGGTTCGCTCTCCACCGTTGTGAGGACGTCTTTAAACTGGTTGTACCGCTCCTTAATCTATGATGCCCATAGCATCGTCACCGAAAGCCGCCTGAATCTTCCGAATGGTTTCCACCTGGCTGTCGCTCAGTTTCTGGCAAAATTTGATGCGGCGCTGCTCCAGTCATTCCGTCTTTTTCCTTGCAATAAAAATCCGCCGAGCGCACTACACACGACCTCACACAAAGGCTGCTTACCAGCAAATGACGCAATCAACAGGCGTGAAAAAGTTCACGCATGTGCACGAAGGTTCAAGGTTGGCTGATGCAAGCACACGTGATTCAAATCCATCAGGTTTTTGCAAAAAATTAAAAGGTCCGATACTTTTCCAACAGACCTTATATTGTATTCCAACTGTAAGATGGAACTGTCAGTATACAAAGGTATATATATAAATATCTGAAAAGGAAGAGTAAAATAGGAGAGTAGAAAAGAGTAGAGTAGAGCCACTTAGGTGCCTGGTCTTGAGAACCAGGGATGGTAGGTTAAAAAAACGGCGGCCATTTTAATCACCAAACCTGCAGCTGCCAGCGTTACACATCTTGCCATTTCTTCTTCTTCTGTTTATATTTCTAACACAGTATTCAGTAGCTTCGCCCTCGTGTGGGAACACATGTACTTACAGCTGATCATCCCAGTAACCACTTAAAGCGTTAAACATTAAACTGGCATATGTATGGTTGAGACTTAGACGCTAACCAGTGACTTAAGACGACGACCGGATGTCTTTGGTGCTAGACCTATTCAGAGGATCCTTGAGTACCGCTAGAATGACCTTGTATCAATCAAACAAGCAGTTAGTTAGGGACACAAAGAAGAATATCACTTGTATTGTGAGGGAGGTTCAGCTTTGACATTTCAGCCATGTGGTGTGTTTCTCTCCGCATGATCCGGCAGGGAGGTGTTGGAGAAAGCCAAGGGGGTTCCCATGCTTCATCTGGTTGCAGCAGAAAGATGGCTACTTTAGAGATGGGGGACCGGACCACTTGTCTGCCTGGGTGGTCGCCACCCAAGATGGTTCTGTAGTGCTGTGAATGTAACAAATCATGGCACCAGTGCATGTTCTCGAACTTGACTTTGGGGGTCACTGCAGAAGCATTTCCACATATAAATAATCCAGATAATTTATGGAGTGATGTGACATTCTGCTTAAAAATAACAACCTTTTCAGCAAGAACTTGGTGTTGAATGGCTGAAGACTTTATTGTACCACAAACAACAAAGCAGAGCACAAGTTTGTCCTCTGAAACTACACGATAAAAGTAGGAAATGTAGTGACTCCAAAAAAAGTAATGTTAAGCCACTGCCAAATAAGTAAACAAGCACAATGTCATAGCCTAAAGCGGGGGAACCGTCTGTTTTGTAATGATGTAATGTGTCAGTGCTACCAGTAATGAGCATGCACTAAGAAAAGTGAAGTGTAGCAGTTTGCATAACACCAATTCAGCTTTGGCATAATTCTTAGTGACTGTTTCTTTTAGTGGTTTATATGGTTTGTCTTCATCACTGTAGACTGACTTCTCTGACAGAATGGAATACATAACATCATACAGTATTTATCATCATTATTTGTCTAATAGATTACAATTTGTTCATGTAAATGGGGAATCTTCTTCACAGACTAAAGTTAATTATGGAGTTCCACAAGGTTCTGTGCTAGGACCAATTTTATTCACTTTATACATGCTTCCCTTAGGCAGTATTATTAGACGGTATTGCTTAAATTTTCATTGTTACGCAGATGATACCCAGCTTTATCTATCCATGAAGCCAGAGGACACACACCAATTAGCTAAACTGCAGGACTGTCTTACAGACATAAAGACATGGATGACCTCTAATTTCCTGCTTTTAAATTCAGATAAAACTGAAGTTATTGTACTTGGCCCCACAAATCTTAGAAACATGGTGTCTAACCAGATCCTTACTCTGGATGGCATTACCCTGACCTCTAGTAATACTGTGAGAAATCTTGGAGTCATTTTTGATCAGGATATGTCATTCAAAGCGCATATTAAACAAATATGTAGGACTGCTTTTTTGCATTTACGCAATATCTCTAAAATTAGAAAGGTCTTGTCTCAGAGTGATGCTGAAAAACTAATTCATGCATTTATTTCCTCTAGGCTGGACTATTGTAATTCATTATTATCAGGTTGTCCTAAAAGTTCCCTAAAAAGCCTTCAGTTAATTCAAAATGCTGCAGCTACAGTACTAACGGGGACTAGAAGGAGAGAGCATATCTCACCCATATTGGCCTCTCTTCATTGGCTTCCTGTTAATTCTAGAATAGAATTTAAAATTCTTCTTCTTACTTATAAGGTTTTGAATAATCAGGTCCCATCTTATCTTAGGGACCTCGTAGTACCATATCACCCCAATAGAGCGCTTCGCTCTCAGACGGCAGGCTTACTTGTAGTTCCTAGGGTTTGTAAGAGTAGAATGGGAGGCAGAGCCTTCAGCTTTCACGCTCCTCTCCTGTGGAACCAGCTCCCAATTCAGATCAGGGAGACAGACACCCTCTCTACTTTTAAGATTAGGCTTAAAACTTTCCTTTTTGCTAAAGCTTATAGTTAGGGCTGGATCAGGTGACCCTGAACCATCCCTTAGTTATGTTGCTATAGACGTAGACTGCTGGGGGGTTCCCATGATGCACTGTTTCTTTCTCTTTTTGCTCTGTATGCACCACTCTGCATTTAATCATTAGTGATCGATCTCTGCTCCCCTCCACAGCATGTCTTTTTCCTGGTTCTCTCCCTCAGCCCCAACCAGTCCCAGCAGAAGACTGCCCCTCCCTGAGCCTGGTTCTGCTGGAGGTTTCTTCCTGTTAAAAGGGAGTTTTTCCTTCCCACTGTAGCCAAGTGCTTGCTCACAGGGGGTCGTTTTGACCGTTGGGGTTTTACATAATTATTGTATGGCCTTGCCTTACAATATAAAGCGCCTTGGGGCAACTATATGTTGTGATTTGGCGCAATATAAAAAAAAAATTCATTGATTGATTACATCGACATGCCACGATCAGTAACTCCGAACTATAGGATAATTCTGACTGTCGACATACCTCTAAAGACATTATACAGTAAAACGGTAATAGCATCACTCAAAGGAGCATGTGTGCAAAGTTGCATCGACTCACCCGGAGACTGTATTTCCAGGAGTCACCACCTGTTTCTTCAACAGCTAAGATGGGAGAGAAAAAAAAAAACATCTGTCTGAGCTCACTGCTGTCTCATAAGCAGGAAAATCAGAGAAGAGTCAAGCTAAAGAGAACCATCTTGTTTACTCTGCCAACAAGGTAATGTTTTCATTCCAGTTGTTGCTTGAGATGTGTAGCTGTCAGCACAATCACTCAAAAATCTTTCAACTAATTTTCCCAAATGCCACTGAAGCATTAGGATTTTTAAGCGATGTTTTAAGTGCAAACTCATGTTTATATGCAGTACCAGGAACAAGAAAGATTCACATCCATCACTTAAAGCATGTAGCCAGTGTGCCCCACTGTTTCAGGCTCCGCCTACGACTCCACCTGGACAGGACGCCAGTCCATCGCAGTCAGCAATTACCTTTGATATACTTTTGCTACTTTGAAACTCAAATTTGAAAATGAAATGGAAATTTAATGTTACTGACTCCACAACCAGCCTTGATGTTTGTTTGGGGCCATTATCCTGCTGGAACACATTTCATGTTAGCAAAAGTCAATCATGTTTACTTTATTTCAATTTAACGTGAATTAAAACATATTAGCAATCATGAGCAATCAATCCTCCTCAAACCTGTTTTATTAACTGACTGTATATTTCACAATTTTGAAGTCATTTAGTACAAAAATCCTACACAAATCATAATTCCAAGTTTCATTATTGTTATCCTCTTTGAATTGCAATGTAATTCAATGATAATACCGGTATATATTTTTACATAACAAAGGCATGGTCACAATATGAATGCTGGGTTTTGATTACAGATTAAGGGAGAAGCTCCATGGCATGTGTTTGGCAAGCTGTCCACTCTTTTTCTCTGTTGTTTTACCATTTCTGTTTGACTGGCAACATTTCTCCTCTCCTGTCAAGCATTACAGTCCCTGAAAGCATCTGCTGTTTTTTGTTGTTTTGTTTTTTTGCCGTAGTTCTGGGGAAATGAGTGATGTGCTTTCAGTCAGCTGTGAGAGCAAGAAAATGAACAAGCAAGAGCGAGAGAGCAAGAGTAGCTGAGCTCCACCGTCAAAATGGTTTTAGATAGTAGCAAGAGTGGCACTCGCCCAAGTTGGATTTGAAACAAAACAAAGTGAATGCACTGACGGTCTTCAGTATTGTTTGTCTGGGGGGCATAGTCGCCCCACCAGAGTTACAGTAGTGTTCAGAATAATAGTAGTGCTATGTGACTAAAAAGATTAATCCAGGTTTTGAGTATATTTCTTATTGTTACACGGGAAACAAGGTACCAGTAGATTCAGTAGATTCTCACAAATCCAACAAGACCAAGCATTCATGATATGCACACTCTTAAGGCTATGAAATTGGGCTATTAGTAAAAAAAAAAGTAGAAAAAGGGGTGTTCACAATAATAGTAGTGTGACATTCAGTCAGTGAGTTCGTCAATTTTGTGGAACAAACAGGTGTGAATCAGGTGTCCCCTATTTAAGGATGAAGCCAGCACCTGTTGAACATGCTTTTCTCTTTGAAAGCCTGAGGAAAATGGGACGTTCAAGACATTGTTCAGAAGAACAGCGTAGTTTGATTAAAAAGTTGACTGGAGAGGGGAATACTTATACGCAGGTGCAAAAAATTATAGGCTGTTCATCTACAATGATCTCCAATGCTTTAAAATGGACAAAAAAAACAGAGACGTGTGGAAGAAAACGGAAAACAACCATCAAAATGGATAGAAGAATAACCAGAATGGCAAAGGCTCACCCACTGATCAGCTCCAGGATGATCAAAGACAGTCTGGAGTTACCTGTAAGTGCTGTGACAGTTAGAAGACGCCTGTGTGAAGCTAATTTATTTGCAAGAATCCCCCGCAAAGCCCCTCTTTTAAATAAAAGACATGTGCAGAAGAGGTTATAATTTGTCAAAGAACACATCAACTGGCCTAAAGAGAAATGGAGGAATATTTTGTGGACTGATAAGAGTAAAATTGTTCTTTTTGGGTCCAAGGGCCGCAGACAGTTTCTGAGATGACCCCCAAACTCTGAATTCAAGCCACAGTTCACAGTGAAGACAGTGAAGCATGGTGGTGCAAGCATCATGATATAGGCATGTTTCTCCTACTATGGTGTTGGGCCTTATATATCGCATACCAGGTATCATGGATAAGTTTGGATATGTCAAAATACTTGAAGAGGTCATGTTGCCTTATGCTGAAGAGGACATGCCCTTGAAATGGGCATTTCAACAAGACAATGACCCCAAGCACACTAGTAAACGGGCAAAATCTTGGTTCTAAACCAACAAAATGAATGCCTCACAGATGTGAAGAAATCATGAAAAACTGTGGTTATACAACTAAATACTAGTTTAGTGATTCACAGGATTGCTAAAAAAGCAGCTTGAACATAATAGTTTTGAGTTTGTGGCGTCAACAGCAGATGCTACTATTATTGTGAACACCCCCTTTTCTACTTTTTTTTTTTTTTTACTAATAGCCCAATTTCATAGCCTTAAGTGTGCATATCATGAATGCTTGGTCTTGCTGGATTTGTGAGAATCTACTGAATCTACTGGTACCTTGTTTCCCGTGTAACAATAAGAAATATACTCAAAACCTGGATTAATCTTTTTAGTCACATAGCACTACTATTATTCTGAACACTACTGTAAATTCTGACAGCTGTCTGATGGTTGTAAAAGTTATGTCCTTAACTAATACTGATGTTCTGCTTTAGACAATCAGTGACATCACTTTTGGATTTATGAACATCACCAAATTACCTGCAACTGTATAAACGTGGGCAGTACAGTGGGTGAGTGGTTAGCACTGTTGCCTCACAGGCAGAAAGTTGTGGGATCACTTCCCACCTTGTGCTTTGTGTGTGGAGTTTGCATGTTCTCCCCATATTTGTGTGGGATCCCTCTGGGACCTCCAGCTTCTGCCCACTTCCAAAGACAGGCAGGTTAGGTGAATTGGCAATTCTAGATTACATTAAAGAGATTAGATAGATCTTTATTGATATATTGGATATTGTTGTATATTGCATTGTATATTGTAGTATTGTTGGATATTGTATATATTCTATATTGGCGGAAGGTGTGCATGCATTGTGTGAATGTGCTTGTCGAACTATCTATACTGGCACAGACTGGTGTCCTGTCCAGGGCATGCACCGCCTCAGGCTCAATGACTGCTGGGACAGGCTCTAGTGAGGCTATATCGGCCACCCCTAAAACTAACAATATCAATTTAAGATAAGAATCAGCTTCAACAGAGAAACTTGCAAGACATCACAATGTTCAGTCGAGGCACTCCCCACGGGTAAGCTCCAGTCACCGCAGGGAGGACCAGATCGGTGCCTAAGACATTAACAACACCATCCTAGCCTCCCTTCCAAAAGAAGGATTAGAGAGCTGTGTATGAAGAAGGTACATGGTAGCGGGCGGACTGTAATGGGATCCATCTTGCAAATAGGACAAAGTATTTCAAGACAATAGCTTTCTCACTGCATTCATATCCTATTACTCAGGTACTTTTTACACAAACTTAATATTTTAATTAAGACTCTTTCGTGAGGGAGGTTTTTGTAAAACTTTTTAGAAGGGATTTTTTTTTTACATCCATTAAAAAAAGCCCTTAGTCATCCAGTTTTTGCAATTTCTTTCTCTTGCTTCATGCTCTGACATGCACTGTCAACTGTGGGACCTTATATGTAGACAGGTGTGTGTCTTTCCAAATCATGTCCAATAAACTGAATTTACCCCAGGTGGACTCCAATTAAACTGTAGAAAAACATCTCAAGGATGATCAGTGGAAACAGGATGCACCTGTACATATGATTTCTTAGTTTTTATTTTTTTTATAAATTTGCAAAAATCTTAAAAAAATAAAAAAAATTCACATAATCATTATGGGGTATTGTGTGTAGAATTTTGAGGGGGAAAAAGCAATGTCATTCATTTTGGAATAAGACTGTGGCATGACATAAAATGTGGAAAAAATGAAGCCCTGTGAATACTTTCGAGATGCATCGTAGACTCACCAATAGCAATGATCATGTGATGGGCCAATAGGAAAATATTTGCTAACTGAGGAGTATACAACATAAAATGGATTCAACTGGGTGTTTGGATATGTGCAAATACCAAAGCTCTCTGGATCCTCTTCCCACATTTCCAATTCTTCATCTGTGAGTAGGAAATAGTGAGAGACAAGACGGCGCCCAATCTCTGTCAGCGTGGGATGTGAAAAGAATGCTGTCTTGATCTTGTGTGCCTCTAGACTTTCGGGTTTACTGTCTGACAAAGAGAAATTTTAGAGAGATGAATGAGAGTAAAACATACACAACTGCAATAGAACAGCACATAATTTAGTTGAACACATGAAAATGTGTTATGTTACTACTATAATTTTCTTGTCCAAATATATTAAATGCTAACTGTTCTGTGCACTCAAATAAGTTGCAAACTCATGCTGTTTGTACTACCTCTTAAATTTTCTAATTATCATTAAACCCAGAGGCTCTGCTTGGGCAGCCCGTCCAGCAAGATAAAATCCAAATTACATTTTTTTTAAATCAGTCAACAATGTAATTTAACAGCACACAGAGACCATCCAGCAACAATTTAATCCAGCTATTTGCAGATTTTTTTCCACCCTCCATCAGATTCATGTTTTTGCTTTGTTTTTTGAGGATACATGTCTTGACTAGTTTATTTTGAATACACTCATAACACTGTGCTGCCTACCACAAGTAAATATCTCAACCTGTAGAAAACACTGAAACCAAATTGAAACTTGAAAGGCATAAAATACAGATATACCTCCAGAGATCCAAAAAGGCACTTTTCATAATACAATGTCTATTAGAAAAGTATCCGACCTTATTATTTTTTTCAAAAACCAGACCTCGTATAGTCTATATATTCCACCAACCCCGACCCTGCCACAAATTTAGTAAATCTATTGTAGGCCTGGCTAGCCAACCCTTCCATCAAATTATGTGAAAATTAATTCATAACAAGTACAAAAAATACAAAGAAAAGTGAACAAAATGTATGTTAGTAGACATCAGAAGGCCAATTGAAACACTGAGCTAAATGTTCAAATAACCAAATTTTACATCAAAATCTAAGTCCTCAATATTCAAAAATATCAGCCATCTAATCACTGCTACTGTAAAAACCTACCATTACGTGTACCATGCAGCCCCAGATTAATGTACTCAGGCTCACATGGGTTTTCCTGTCTGTCGAGCACACCGACAGCATGAAATAAAATAAATAAGTCAGAAGGCTGCTCTCAGCTGGCCTGTGGCACCCAAGATTCAACTATGCAATTTGCAATGTAACCCTGCTACTTAAATTACTGCTGGAAAAAGGAAGAGGAAAGCAACATTAATATCTTCAGTACCACACATTAAAAAGGTAATTACAGATTGGAAAAACTGATCCATTTAGTCTAACAACTGCTTGGAGAAACAACTCAACAGTACCGCAAGACCCTACTGGCTTGCAAACCATAAAGTGTTGGAATGCACAGCTGATGAAGAACCACGAGAATAACAGCTTGAAACATGCATGAGTCTTGCTGAGCTAAGGTGACGCTGATGGTATTAAGACTGTGCTTCAGATTCATTTTTCATTATCTGGCTTTAGCTGTTCAACTAATCTACTTCATCACTCTCTCAACTGTACAATTCTGACTTTTTAATGCCATATGTGCAATTTTAAAATCAATTCACTCTTTCATTGTTCACCATTACAGAATTTCTTTTTTTTCAAACCCTCATATCATACCATCTATGTTTTTGGCAGGTTTGTATGCATCATTCTTTACAATCATCTTGATAAGATTCATGCACTGGACAATGAAGCGTTCAAAGGTCACTCCTTCCCCAACAGGTGTGAACACGTAGCTGACAGCAAATTCGAGGGATCGCTGGATGAGAGGAATAAATGCACACGGATGGTACTCTAGGAAGTCTAACAGCTACATGGATAAAAGAAAAAAAAAAGAGATAAAAGTTAAAGAATAGGACAGAGACGAGGAGAAAACAAGGTCTAAATTAGTTGGTTTAAACTCAAAACAAAATTATTTCCTCAACACCACTTAGTGTGCAAGTGAACTGACCACTTTCGTGAAGAGTATGATCGTCTTCTCCAGTTTTTCTCTGCATATACTCTCTTGACCAATCTGTCGACCTGAAGAACAAAATGTAAAAAATTATCTGTGTATAGCTAGTGTGCAATTTTATTTGTTTAATATATATATATATATATATATATATATATATATAAGTTGACTAGTGATCCCCAAGTCACAGTGGCATCAGACTAAAATAAGCTTGATGTCCTCCCGGGAGAGGCCCAAGGTCTTTCTGCTTCACGTGGCATTTGTATTCACGAGACTGCTTTGGGACCACCCCAGGGTATGTTCTCTTTTGGACGTGCCCAAAGCTCTTCTCATGGTAGCATCTAGAACAAATACCCAAACAAAGTCACTGAACATTTTTCAACACAAAAGAGTAGCTCTATTATGTCTCACGCTGTACCTTTATCCCTTTTTTTAAAGGCCTAGAAAGCCCTCAAAGGAAACCTATTTTGTCAAAATTGGAGCAGCTTTTGAATAGCTCTACTTAGTACAGTGTGCTCTAGACCTGATCCTTTCCCATCTGCAGTTTATGTCTATATACAATTACTGTGATGCACCTAAGCCTACAGCTGAAAAAGAAAAAAAAACAAATCCATCTTGAAGATTAATGATGACACATTCCATTAGCACTCCAGCTTCACGAAGAAACTTGCTATGGCCGAGAAAAAAAAAAAACAGTGCTGAAGGGTATATGTTACAGACTCTTTAACGGCTTCATGGATGGATGTAAAGAAAGCTGCATTATCCACAGTTTCTCCAATCATAGCCATAGAAAGCTATAACTCCTTCAAAGATGTCACGTCTTGTTGACTTATCTCACTAGTCTCCTCCTTGCACTTTCACTCACATTTTGACAAATGCCTACATCTGACAGATTTACCACACAGTACCATACTGTTTGCTCTGCGTGAGTCCTGTGTCTTGAAGAGCCTGTTGACTCTTCAAGACACGAGTCTCATGAATGGTGAGGGGCATGGTGGGGGAGGAGGTGGGGGTCCCTGATGTGAGTAGTTGTGTGGGGGAGCAGACCCCAGTTGGGGTGGGAGAGGAGATGATGATGGGGTGGAGGTAGCGATCATGGGGATGGTATTAGGATTGTCCCATTGTCTTTCAAATCTGCAGTAGAACTCACTGAGCTTGTTGGCCAGACAAGGGTCATTGACAGAGTGGAAAAGTTAGGTTTGTAGTTGTGATCTGTCTGAGCCCGTTCCATACAGACGTCGAGTCATTGGCTGAGGACTAGTGTTGACGTTTCGCAGCATAGTGCCATTTAGCTTCCTTAACTGCCTTCCCAAACCTGTACGTTGATTCTTTAAACCTGACCTTGTCCCCACTCCTGAAAGCCCTGTCCTTCTGCAGCCTCAATTGTCTTAGTTTAGGACTAAACCACGGTTTGTCGTTGTTATACCTCACTGTGGTGTGTGATGGTATGCAGCAGTCCTCACAGAAGCTGATAAATGAGGTCACAACATCAATGTACTCATCCAGACGGTTGGTAGCAGTCTTGAACACATCTCAGTCTGTATTTTCCAAACATGCCTGAAGATCCCCCCAAGCCTCACTGCTCCATTGTTTAGATGTCCTCACTACAGGTTTGCAGAGCTTTAATTTCTGCCTGTAGGTAGGAATTAGTCTTATCAAATTTCCATTTTTGTAGCGTTCATCTTTGACCCAAAATGCACAAGCATAGCAAACGGCAAATGTCAGCTCTCCCCAGTTTCTCTGATTTATTTTTTTACTTCTAATTAGTCATTTGATTTTCAAATGGACCACAATGGGAATAAGTGTTCTCACTTTCTGTATCCATGTATTTTTAAAGTATTTACAATTATATTACATAGCTACATTCAACTTCATCAAACCTTTATTTAACCAGGAAAGCTCACTGAGATTGAAAATCTCTTTTCCAAGACAGTCCTGGCCAAGAAAGGCAGCAAAAAGACAAAGTTAACACAAACAAAAGAGACAAACAGGATAAGACATACATTGATACTCAAGAAACATGTTCTTAAAAATAAGCATCATATGATCATCTGTCCAAGGGTCAATGACATGACATGCATATTTTTGTGTCCAAGTCCATTATTTAAAAAATGAATAAATAAACCTATTTATGGCATCTATCACTTTAATCTATAAAACCAATTTATTTTAATTAGTTTTTCATTAAGTTCAAATAGTAATATTCTTCTGTGTTTTGGCCTCTCAAACCTCCAAGATGTCAGGTGTTGCAACTGTCCGAACAAGAGAGCAGACTAAGAAAACTAATAAAAATGTTATTTTGACAATGATAAAGTCAAAATGAAACACTATGGCATTGTTTTGTGTTTAAAATCTTTTTGATTATGTTTTTATTTCTAATATCATTTGTTTTTAAAGCTGTAAAAAAAATCTTTAAAATTTTTGTCCAACAATTTACATTTCCTAAATATCAGGGTGGCGCAACCATAAATGTATGACTTATTTTGAAATGAAGAGACAACAGCTGTAAAGAGGATATTCCATCAGCCAGAGGACCCTAAGTGACTGTTTGGACTAAGCTAAAATTTTTGTAGATCTCTGTCAAATAGTAATAAAAATAACTACTTTCAACTCATACGTATGCTGGTACACTTTTCATGTTAGGTGGTACAACCAATGTAAAACTCATGAAATTATATTTTATCATAAAACTCTTAATTTTTTAAAAAGTGGTCCGTTTGAACTTCATGCTATTGGTAGAAGCTAATGCTAGCATCCAAACAGAAGCCTGCTTATTTGAGATTAGCTGCAATAGTCAGGTGGTGCAACCAGCTAGTCAGGTGGCACAACTATAAGGAATGTTACTATATACTGCTATTCAAAGCTCTAAGAATATCCATGAAACCATAAAATATTTTGTAGTTTTAAATTTAAAGATATTATACACTTTAAAACATTTCAAATTATAATTTGTACATTTTAGATGCCACTATCAAGTAAAGAAAAGTCGGCACGACACAGGGCGCGTATTAATAATGATCCGGCTGCAAGGGAAGCATATCTTGCAAAAAGAAAAGAGAGGTAATGCATCTACATAGTCCATTTTACATTTATTATTATATTACAACTTCCACATTCTTAACATTGGAAATTTGTCAGCTTATTAGGTCTTGTGTTTTATAGCTATCAGAGGAGGAAGAGAGAAAGGAAAATTGTGAAGCCCCCTATCGGCCAATTCTCTAAGCAAGAACAGAAAAAAATAGGCAACAGTGGAGGGAAGATCAAAAAAAGCACCGGGACAGAAAAAGAGCCATTGAGGAAATATTGAATTTTACACCCAAGTCAAATGAACCCTCAGAATAACTTGAACCTAACTCTCCCAACAAGAACAATGTTGAACCTAACTCTCCCAACAATGTGAGAATGCAATTAACTGTGCATCAAATATCTCTATTTAAGAACACTTAAATAGAGACATATGACTAGAACATATGTTACTATTAAATGATTTTTTTTGTTCAGCATATTTCATATTATAACAAATGTTGTCAGGTGGTGCAACCAATTTAAACAAAAAATTATATGTTAAAGTGACTAAATGTTTTTTTAAGGTGAGGAATGTAGTTATTATACTAAATATCTGGATTTGCGTATTTGTGTTTTTATTTTTCTGTCTTTAAAGGCAAAACTGAATGTTAACTTGGCTCAAAACCTGACACACAGAATGCTAAAATCGTAAATTATTAGAAAAAAAGAACACAATGATAAAATAATAACCTGTTACCTTGTGTAGACATGCTAAGGAATAGTTGCAAAAGATTTAATCTTAAAATAAAGATTAGGAATGTATACAGATTTTTAGGAATATTTGGATGCGCCACCTGACATTTTTTTGTCATGCAGTTCAAAATACTGTTTCAAAATGAGTTAAAACAGTTAAAAATGTTATTCAATAAATGAGATTTGTTAAAACACATTTTTCTGGACTCAAAAATATGTTTTACATCTATATTGAAAATACTTTAAAAAATACCTTTTTTGAAGCCTAATTTGTCAATGACCCCCAAACATCTACAGACTGATGTTTCAGCCTCCAAGTCTTGTAGTAGTGCTTTAAAAGTGTTTAAAGAGACCAGCTCCTGAAATTTCAGATCATTTTGTAAATTGTTCCAGGTGAAGGGCGCGGCGAATTTAAAAGCCTTCTTTTCTCGTTCTGTTCTGACCTTAGGAACAGACAGCAACAGCAGATCCTGGAAGCATAGACTATAACTACCTGCGGCTTTTGTGCTGATAAAAACCTGGAGATATGAGGGAAGCAAACCTAAAATACATTTGTAAATTAAAAGATGCCAGTGGCTTTTTCTTCGAGAAGACAGATCTGACCAACCAACACAAGTATACAACAAACAATGATGAGTAAGAGATTTTAAGTTGGTGACAAACCTTAAGGCACCATGATAAACAGAATCTAAAACACGCAGACTTTGAACAGAAGCATTCATATAGATTACGTCACCGTAATCCAACACAGACATAAAAGTAGATGCAACCAATCTCTTTTTGGCCTCAAATGACAGACAAGACTTGATTCTAAAGTAAAAACCTAATTTCACTTTTAGTCTCTTTGCCAGCTGCTGGATGTGAGCTGGCAAAGAGACTGAAAGTGAAATTAGATTTTGAAAAGCGTGAGTGTGCTGTGCTAATGGAAATACTTTGCGATGTGACGAGACGTTTTGTCCGATGCAAGTGAAAATTCGTTATAGAAAATCCAATGTATAAAGTGTTTATTACATGTTAAACCATAGAAAAGCATTGGAACTTTTGCTTTTGTCTTGTGAGTGCAAGAATCCAGTTTATCCGATGACTGTTTGGGTGCATTTTACTGTATATATGAATATGACTGAATTTGCCTGTTAAGTTGGTAGCCTCCATTAGCTCAAACTTTAATGGCAAACCTTCGAACAGAAGTACAGAGTGTAAGACTTCAGACAGGGAAATAGACAAGTACTCACTGCATTCCAAGAACTGTTTTAGCCTTTCAAACACTGCATTCAAGAAACCCTGAAAAGAGAGAATTATGACAAGGGTAAAAAAAGAAGCTGACCTCTGACATTTCTGCAGCTGAATCACTTATGGTTGCTTCAGTACTGGTCAGCAGAACATACAGTGCAATATCATGGCAACAACTACAGCAAGTATGTGAGTAATAGAGTAATACACACATGCAAGGGTCACATAATTCACATAATTGCAACTACCAAAGCCTTTTCAAATACCCCTATTTTGAACCAGACTTTGTGGGGAGGTGATGGTCTAGTCGTTAAGGCATTGGCTTGAGACCAGAAGATCCTCGGTTCAAATCTCAGCCTGATTGGAAAATCACTAAGGGACCTTGGGCAAGGTCTTGAATCCCCTATTGCTCCCAGTGTGTAGTGAGTGCCTTGTGTGGCAGCACCCTCACATCTGGGTGAATGTGAGGCATTATTTGTAAAGCACTTTGAGCGTCTGATGCAGATGGAAAAGCGCTATATAAATGCAGTCCATTTACAATTTTAATGATACATGCTCGTTGATCAAAAGGAGTGAGCTTAATTGCCACACAGCAGCTATGCCTAAAAATATGGAGTAGATCATATTTGTTTATGCACACTGTGCTCTTCTGCAGGACCAAAAAAAAAAAAAATCAACGTTAAAATATGCTTATGTACAAGTCTTCTTGGCTCGAGTATTATTAAATAGAAAACAGATCCAAACACTTGTGTTCCTTGAAGTTCAAACCACTTGAATTAATCTTCCACAGCATGGTTGGCAGCTATACTTAACTGCAGTATGCGCTTTACACCCTCCAGAGCTGTATTGTGCACTTATAGCATAAGTGTCTTTACCATTGTGCTCAATTATGGAGTTTCATAAAGTTAGAATTCTAAATGATTCTTGAAAATAACTGGAAAGATTTCCCTGTACTAATTTTCTGGCACAAAAAGATCAGTCAGTAATTCACTGAGTGTGCATATTGCTTTTTGACCACAACTGTTAGACCTGCTTCACATAAGATACACTATGTGTGCACAGCAGCGGCAGAGTCTGTTGATTTTCATTCAGTGTTCATGTGAACAGATTACAGCTTGCATACCGCCTGCATGAAACACTTCTTGACCAACACAGCTGAAGCAACTCTCTAAAGCAT
Organism: Thalassophryne amazonica; assembly: GCF_902500255.1. Taxonomy (NCBI): domain Eukaryota; kingdom Metazoa; phylum Chordata; class Actinopteri; order Batrachoidiformes; family Batrachoididae; genus Thalassophryne; species Thalassophryne amazonica. Next base: position 73,127,305 of record NC_047107.1, on the reverse strand, counting down.
TAGAAAGGTGCATCTTTTTCATGTGTAGCACTTCTTTCTTCCGCATTGCGTTAACCCCTCCCACTCGCTTCACCTGGAATGCAAACTCACAATCTCCGGCATGGGAGGCAGAAGCTCGAACCACAAGGCTGAAACCCATGCTCTGGCTCTGTGACCAGAAAGTCCTATTAGTTGTCGAGGAGTGAGGTTTACTGACTACTATTGCACAGTAACTCCTGCTGGCCTCCACCAAACATGCACAAAACAAGCAGTTCACTGTTAAAAAAAAATAAAATAAAAGGCCAAAAATCATACTGACATCATACTGGCAACTTTAAATAACTCTGACACTTTTTAATGTATTGGATATCCAATTTAGAGTTATGGAAAAATAGATTTTTATTTGACTTACTAGTTCATTTTTTACTATTTTAGAGATTTTTTGGGGGGAGGGGGTAGAATCACATAACTGGTTTTATATAATGCCTAAATAGATCCTTGTCATTTGATTGGTGCTTTGTATGCCACATGATATTGATCATTTGTCCCATTTGCCATTGTGTTCCATTTTCCGTGCAATTTTGGATCTATTCACTGTGCCAAAGCCTGTTCAAATACCCCTATTAATTTCAACCAGACTCTGTTCGTGATACGTCCTCGTGGATCAAAAGGAGCTAGTTTAATTGCCTGTGACTACGTTTACATGCAGCCAATAACCCTTTCATAACTGGAATATTAGCAATAACCCAGTTGCGCACGGGCATGTAAACACCCGCAAAAACCCGAATATGCTCATATTCCGGTTTTTAAAAACCCGAATAAGACCCCTGGTTTACTCCTTTTCTAACCCGAATATCAGGTCATATAAACGCGCATCGGGATATCCCCACAGAAAGGAACATTATTTTGTGTTGGGCGCATGTCTGATCCGCAAGGAATCTTGTTTTTTTTTTGAGTAGAGCAACTACCCACCGCACACCACAGAAGCAGAGATAAACAGCACACTGTCTTCTGCATCCTTATCAGGCGGGCCAGTCACGGCACTGGTCACCGCGATTGCTCTGCCTCTGATGCGCTTACTGAGTCTGCAGGCTCGGTAAACGCCGCAGCGGGCCACTCACACCGCCCCCCTCTCTGCTGTGCGGAGCTGCGGCAACAGGTCCAAAGACTACACTCGCTGTTTTGATACGGAGGCAGTCCGCAGGGTCTCGGTAACCACAGCTGCAGAGCTCCGTGGCCATGACTTGGATTCTTTGTGGGTCCCGCATCCGTACCCCCGGAGGCAGTGAGTGAAGGGACAGCACGCGCATTGTGTTCTGCGTGTGTCTATTTATAATCTTCTCGCCCAGAAGAAAAAAGAGAGTGTTTACACAGGAGAGAAAAGTGAGAACATGTTAATGCCTGTTTGAGAAAAGTGTATAAAGTGTGTAGTGAGGGGTTTTACATGAAGCAGGATTTGCACGAACGCCAGACCAAATCAAGCACCAGTGGAAGACATGCGTCGCTGTTTCCAAATGATACCAATGACCATGTATACAGGAGTAACTCTGTCTGCTTAAGCATGTAAAAGGGTTATTCCTAATGATTCAGAAACCGGATTATTGACCTTAACCCGAATATTAACGGCATGTAAACGTAGTCTGTGTTTCACACAACAGCTGTGCCTAAAAATGGAATAGATCATATTTGTTTTTGCACACTGTGCACTGCTGTAGGACCAAAAAAGGAGGTGGTCCCCTGAAATCAAAAGTGCCCCGAGAGACTGCTACAACGCCACGTTATGGGATAAGCTGATCGACCTGCACGGTGAGAACATAGAGGGGCTGACACTGTCTGAGAGATTATCTTAACTTCTGTGCAGACGTGATGTGCCCAACCAAGACTGTCCGCTGTTACCCTAAAGACAAACCATGGGTAATGCGGGAAGTCAAAGCTGTCCTCAACAGGAAGAAGGCCACCTTCATAAGCAGAAACATGGAGTCGATGAAGGCAGCACAGCGGGAGGTGAAGGACTGTGTGAGGGAAGAAAGGACGGCGACAGCAGAAAGGTGGAGCAGAAGCAGAAGCAGAAGATCTGTATTATTCCATATCCTAAGACGAACTGGCCCAGCAAGCTGAATGACTTCTGACCAGTGGCTCTCACTTCACACCAGGTGAAGACTTTCGAGCAGGTCTTCCTCAAAGCCCAGGTGCAACATGCCCAGGACTGTCTGCAGTTTGCAAATCGGGCAGGTGTTGGTGTGGAGGATGCCAACCTTTACCTGATACACTGAGTCCACTGGCACCTGGATAAGGGAAGCAGAACAGTGAGGATTCGCTTCTCTTCCTGGACTTCTTGAGCGCCTTCAACACCATCCAGCTCTTTGAGCATCAGGACAAACTGAACAGGATGCGAGTGGACCCCTGCCTGGTGACTTGGATCTCGAGCCACCTCACAAATAGGCCACAGTATGTTAGGCTGAGGGACACCACATCTGACACTGTGATCAGCAGCACCGGAGCACCCCAGGGCATGATGTTGGGTGCTTGTCTCTTCACCCTGTACACCTGGGACTTCTGTGAGGCGCCAGGAGGCTGTGGGGATACCCATGAGTCCCAGGCTGAGCACCGCTACTTGGAAGTTCAACCTGGTAGAAGGAGAGGGTCGCCTCCCTGCGCCTTTGGGGAACGGGGAGGAGAAATCTGACTGTTGTTTGTGCATATGCACCAAACAGCAGTTCAGCATATTTGGCCTTCTTGTCGTCCCTGACTGGAGTCCTGCATGGGACTGGAGTTCTGCATGGGACTCCACTGTTCTGCTGGGGGACTTCAACGAACACGTGGGCAATGACAGAAACACCTGGAGAGGTGTGATTGGGAGGAACGGCCTCCCTGATCTAAACCTGAACTGTAGTTTGTTACTGGACTTCTGTGCTAGTCATGGAGTGTCCATAACAAACACCATGTTCGAACATAAGGATGCTCATAAGTGTACACAGTACCAGAGCACCCTAGGCCGAAGGTCGATCAATTTTATGATCGTATCATCTGAACTGAGGCCGCCTGGATACTCGGGTGAAGAGAGGGACAGAACTGTTTACTGATCATCATCTGGTGGTGAGTGGCATCAGAGTGTGGGGGAGGACAAGTAATCTAGTTTGGTTATGCTTAAGATTGAGTAATCAGCAAAGTAAGTAATAGTTACTTTGCTGATTACTCAATCTTAAAAATAACAGTGTTAGATGAGTTACTTTATTAGTGACATTCAGCAGGATAGAATTCATTTTTTCCTCAAAATTCTACACACAATACCTCATAATGACAATGTGAAAAAAAGTTTTCTTGAGATTGTTGCAAACTTATTCAAAAAAAAAAAAAAAAGAAATCAGATGTACGTACGCATTCACAGCCTTTGCCATAAAGCATAGAATTGAGCTCAGGTGCATCCTTTCCACTGATCATCCTCGAGATGTTTCTACAGCTGAACTGGAGTCCACCTGGGTCAAATTTAGCTGATTGGACATGACTTGAAAAGACACACACCTGTTTACATATAAGGTCCCACAGTTGACAGTGCATGTCAGCGCACAAACCAAGCATGAAGTCAAAAGAACTGTCTGTAGACCTTCGAGACAGGATTGTCTCTTGGCATAAATGTGGGAAAGGGTACAGAAATATTTCTAATGCTTTGAAGGTCTCAGTGAGCACAGTGGCATCCATCAACTGTAAATGGAAGAAATTCAGATCCACGAGGACTCCTCCTAGAGCTGGCCGCCCATCGAAACAGAGATTGGGGGAGAAGGACCTTAGTCAGTGAAGTGACCAAGAACCTTCCAAAAGGACAACCATCTCTGCAGAAATCCACCAATTAGGCCTGTATGGGCTGGAGTGGCCATTACTACAGTGAGGAAAATAAGTATTTGAACACCCTGCGATTTTGCAAGTTCTCCCACTTAGAAATCATGGAGGGGTCTGAAATTTTCATCTTAGGTGCATGTCCACTGTGAGAGACATAATAATAAAAAAAAAAAAAAAATTCCGGAAATCACAATGTATGATTTTTTTTTACAATTTATCGATGGCATTATTGATTCTGCTTATCGATCCGATTCCTTATCAATTCCCTTATCAATACCTCTTGTGAATTTTGTACTAAAAGTAGGCTTTACAGGTTTTCTATGTATTTCATTGAGTCTTAAAGTAAATAAATATGAAATTGGTCACTGTATCCTTGATCTCTGGACATAAATAAAATAAACAAAACGGTGTTTCGCTTTGAAGTTATTAATTCAGACTGGATTCTATCGTTCTAACTTGACTCGTCAGAGAGCCGCGCAGCGTTTGGAGCTGTGTGAACAGAACGGAGGACGATTCTCGTTTCTTTCTTGCCACAAGACAGGAGTCCCAGTTAGTGACTTTAATCCACACAAAAGTGACTCACGATTGACATATTCAGGGATGAAAGTGGTGAAAAACAAAAAAAGCTGAAACCCAAAATTACCCCCCAACACCACCTGCATGAAAATGTTTGAATTCTGGAAGCTCTGAAATGCAATCTGGGACTATTCCAGACAATAAACTGCAGTGAGTGCAGCATCCATTCAGTTGAGAAAAAAAACAACTTTCCTTATTCAAATTCATTCCAGTAGTATTCTGCTCTTACTAGGATGCAGCAGTTTTGTAGCTTGGCGGATAGTTCTGGAAGAAATCACTTAAGAAATTAACACATTGAAAATATGGTTTGACCGAAACAAACTGTCATTAAACTTAAATAAAACAGGGATGAAGTGGAGGTGTAAGAGTCACTAGGTGTTCACAGGAAACACTTATTTATTTCTGTTTGTATGTATGTATTTATTTATTTATTTATGTATGTTCATTTTTAGTTGGTTTTATATTTTCTGTTGTGTTTTTATTCGTTCTTTTTGTCTCTTTCTCTAAAATTGTATATAATAACTAGATTAATTATTATTACTATTATTGTTGTGATTGCTGTTATTAATATATAAACAAAAATAAATTTAAAAAATATTACAATGTGTAATACATTTGACTCTTTTATATCAACAAACGCTGATTATACAGAAAACAAATGCACCCGAACATGCTGACAGCTGCAACTGCATAAGGCTAACTTTAACACTGAAAATGCCATAGACATGCTAACGTGTTAGCATCGGTCCCGTTTTTAAGTTATAAAACAGTTGTATCAACTGTTTCAGAAGACCATAACAGGTCGGTTTAACATAAAAAGGTGAATAATACTCACAGACATATGCTCGTTAGGGTTTTAGCGGGGGAAAATTAAGATAAAGCGAAAGAAAAAAATGAACCAACGACGCAATAGATCGATGCACTGCTTCAATCTGCGAACCACTGCTTCAATTGGTTCAAGGTTCAAAGCAAAGCCGTGCTGCAGAAAAGTTGATTACAGACCCGCTGCAGGGTCTGTAATCAATGTATAGAAATGATAATTTTCCTGAAAAACACCCACAAAAACAACGGCCACTCTGAATGACCGATAAGGGAATCGTTAAGAAAAAAGTTTATTGATGTCGGTGGATCGAATCATTTCTTAACGATACCCGAAAGGAACCGGTTCTCGATACCCATTCCTACTCCTGAGTAAAAGGCACATGACAGCCCACCTGGAGTTTGTCAAAAGGCACCTGAAGGACTCTCAGACAATGAGAAACAAAATTCTCTGGTCGTATGAGACAAAGATTGAACTCTTTGGTGTGAATGTAAGGTGTCATGTTTGGAGGAAACGAGGCACTATCCCTACAGTGAAGCATGGTGATGGCAGCATAATGCTGTGGGGATGTTTTCCAGCGGCATAAACTGGGAGACTTGTCAGGATTGAGGGAAAGATGAATGTAGCAATGTACAGAGACATCCTGGATGAAAACCTGCTGCAGAGCGCTCTTCACCTCAGACTGGGGCAACGGATCATCATTCAGCAGGGCAATGACCCTAAGCACACAGCCAAGATACCAAAGGAGTGGCTTCAGGACAACTCTGTGAATGTCCTTGAGTGACCCAGCCAGAGCCCAGACCTGAATCTGATTGAACATCTCTGGAGAGATCTGAACACTCCCAGCCCAACCTGATGGAGCTTGAGAGGTGCTGCAAAGAGGAATGGGAAAAAGAGCCCAAAAGATATGTGCATCAAGCTTGTGGCATCATATTCAAGAAGACTTGAGGCTGTAATTGCTGCCAAAGATACAAAGTATTGAGCAAAGGGTGCGAATACTTACGTACATGTGACTTTTTAGTATTTTTTAAATTAATTTTGTAAAAATAAAAACTTTATTAAGTCTACGCCAAACATCAACCAGTATGCTTTAAAATGGCATTTAACGATAGGATAAAGGGAAACAAAAAGTATCTTGAAATTGTGCGTTCATGTCACTCCTGCACATGCCCTCAGATAAAGAGAAAAAACAGTCTGTCACTGGTATTCATAGTACAATGATATATGAATGATATCATCTTCTTTGTCTTTCGGCTGTTCCCGTTAGGGGTCGCCACAGCAGATCAATCGTTTCCATCTCACCCTGTCCTCTGTATCTTCCTCTGTCACACCAACCACCTGCATGTCCTCTCTCAGCACATCCATGAACCTCCTCTTTGGTCTCCCTCTTCTCCTCCTGCCTGGTGGCTCCATCCTCAGCATCCTTCTCCCTATATACCCTGGGTCCCTCCTCTGCACATGTCCAAACCATCTCAATCTCGCCTCTCTGACTTTGTCTCCAAAACGTCCCACCTGAGCTGTCCCTCTGATATGTTCATTCCTAATCTTGTCCATTCTTGTCACTCTAAACCATACAACATAGCTGGTCTCACTACTGTTTTGTAAACTTTCCCCTTCACTCTTGCTGATATTCTTCGGTCACAAATCACTCCTGCCACCTTTCTCCACCCACTCCACCCTGCCTGCACTCTCTTCTTCACCTCTCTACGACACTCTCCATTACTTTGAACAGTTGACCCCAAATATTTAAACTCATCTACTTTCACCACTTCTACTCCTTGTAACTGCACTATTCCACTGGGCTCCCTCTCATTCACACACATGTACTCAGTCTTGCTTCTACTGACTTTCATTCCCCTTCTCTCCAAAGCATATCTCCACTTCTCCAGACTAGAATCAACTTGCTCTCTACTCTTACTACAGATCACAATGTCATCTGCAAACATCATAGTCCATGGGGACTCCTGTCTGATCTCATCTGTCAACCTGTCCATCACCACTGCAAACAAGAAAGGACTCAGAGCTGATCCTTGGTGTAATCCCACCTCCACCTTGAATGAGTGTAATTCCAACTGCGCATCTCACCGCTGTCACACTATTCTTGTACATGTCCTGCACTACCCTAACATACTTCTCTGCCACTCCAGACTTCCTCATACAATGCCACAACTCTTCTCTTGGCACCCTATCATAAGCTTTTTCTAAGTCCACAAACACACAATGTAACTCTTTCTGTCCTTCTCTGTACTTTTCCAACAGTATTCTCAGAGCAAACATTGCATCTGTAGTGCTCTTTCTCGGCATGAAACCATATTGCTGCTCACAGATCTTCACCTGTTTTCTAAGCCTAGCTTCTACTACTCTTTCCCATAACTTCATGCTGTGGCTGATCAGCTTTATGCCTCTATAGTTACTGCAGCTCTGCACATCACCCTTGTTCTTGAAAATAGGAACCAGCACACTTCGTCTCCACTCCTCAGGCATCCTCTCACTTTCCAAGATTTTATTAAACAATCTGGTTAGAAACTCTACTGCCATCTCTCCTAGACATTTCCATGCCTCCACTGGAATGTCATCTGGACCAACTGCCTTTCCACTCTTCAACCTCTTCATAGCAGCCCTCACTTCTTCCTTGCTAATCTCTTTTACTTCCTGATTTACTCTCACCACATCATCCAGCCTTTTCTCTCGCTCATTTTCTTTATTCATCAACTCTTCAAAATATTCCCTCCACCTTCTCAGCACACACTCCTCACTTGTCAGCACATTACCATGTGCATCTTTTACCACCCTAACCTGCTGCACATCCTTTCCAGCTCTGTCCCTTTGTCTGACCAATCGGTACAAGTCCTTTTCTCCTTCCTTACTATTCAACTTCTTGTACAGCTTGCAATATGCCTTTTCCTTTGCTTTTGCCACTTCTCTTCTCGCCTTACGCCGCATCTCCTTGTACTCCTGTCTACTTTCTTCATCTCTCCGACTATCCCAAAACTTTTTCGCCAATCTCTTTCTCCTTATGCTTTCCTGGACCTCTTCATTCCACCACCAAGTCTCCTTGTCTTCCTTCCAGTGTCCAGATGTCATACCCAGTACTGCCCTAGCTGTCTCCCTCACCACATCTGCAGTACTTTTCCAGTTGTCCAAAACTGCTTCCCCTCCAACTAGTGCTTCTCACACCTGCTTGCTAAATTTCACACAACAGTCTTCCTCCTTCAGCTTCCACCATCTGATCCTTTGTTGAGCTCTCACTCTCTTCTTCTTCTTTACCTCTAAAGTCATCCTACAAACAACCATCCTATGCTGTCTAGTGACACTCACTCCTGCTAGCACCTTACAGTCTGTGATTTATTTTAGCTTGCATCTCCTATAAATAATGTAGTCCACCTGTGTGCACCTTCCTCCACTCTTATATGTTACCCTGTGCTCTTCCCTTTTCTTAATGTAGGTATTCACCACAGCCATTTCCATCCTTTTTGCAAAATCAACAACCATCTGTCCTTCCCCATTCCTATCCTTGATACCATATCTACCCATTACTTCCTCATCACCTCTGTTCCCTTCACCAACATGCCCATTGAAGTCTGCTCCTATCACCACTCTTTCATGCTTGGGCACACTCTCCACCACCTCATCTAACACACTCCAGAAATCTTCTTTCTCCATCTCACAACCTACCTGTGGGGCATATGCACTGATGATATTCATCATCACCCCTTCAATTTCCAACTTCACACTCATCACCCTGTCAGACACTCGCTTAACCTCCAACACACTTTTAACATACTCTTCCTTTAAAATGACCCCAACACCATTTCTCTTCCTGTCCTCACCATGGTACAACAACTTGTACCCACTGTCGATGCTCCTGCTCTTACTTCCCTTCCACTTGGTCTCTTGCACACACAATATGTCTACCTTTCTCCTCTCCATCATATCAGCCAGCTCTCTCCCTTTACCAGTCATACTACCAACATTCAAAGTTCCCACTCTCATTTCCACCCTTCTAGTTTTCTTCTTCTCCCGCTGTTCGTGGCAACGTTTTCCTCCTCTTCTTCGAATATATGATATCATGATAGTACAAAACAGAAGCAGACAGAACGTACCCTGAGATCGAAGGACAGGGACATTTTTTGTGTATGATTCCATTAAGTTTGAGCTATGGAGAAAGCAAAATTCTACCCAGACACAAAGATTTACACTAAACTGAATTGACCGTTTCATGGAGTTTGGCTTTCTTCACTCTGAAAGTGGGAGACAAGCTCACGGAGTCTTCGAACCAAGACACGGCTTAAGGCTTTGTGAATTATCACAGCAATCCACATTTTTACACAGAATTTCAGTCATTTTTAACTCAAAACAATAACAGAAACACATAAAATTAATTTCACAAGGATTACTTCACTACAAAATGAAATTCTTAAAATGATCAGATTCTCTTCAACTCACCATCACATCTATATTCTCTTGGGGCTGTGGGAATCCATGGACTGTCAATTTACGAAGCACTAAGAGAATCAAAGAAAAACCTTTTAAAACAGGAGTTATAAATTTAGTGCACTACAAAGTAATTTGCTCATCACGATCTGATGAAACAGCAGCAAAAACAAATATTTCTTGACAGCAGTTGACAACCAGGACTGAATAAATTAGACCTTGACTGAATAGGAACAAAAAATACAGTCCTATTCAGAAATAATGGCAGCCCTGAATTTTAAGTACAGAATTTAAAAATTGGGTGTTGTCCCCCAAAACGTGAATCAGCTGCAAATCGTGTATTATCCGCAAACCTTTAATTGCGAAATGTGAATACTGAAAAAATATCTCAAATCGTGAATGCGGGTCTCACAAAATGTGAATATCATTCATAACACACACACACACACACACACACACAATACATCAGTTTACAGATCAATTATTGCAGGAAATCTTGATCGCAAACCCCATCACCGCAAAAATTACTTCTTTTTTTTTTTTCTTTGGCGGGGTTCACTACAGCCTGAGGATGTGATCCAAGCAGGCTCTCACTTCTGGTGTGACGCACCTGGCCCCGCTGGATGTGTCCCGCTCTGGGGACAGTGCCAGGTGAGGAGTCTGAATGGGACAGTACACCTGTCAAATGGTAACGCAAGTGTCAAACTCAGAGGACAGAAACCTCCCCCTCCTGTAAACAGCTCAATAAATTTTAAGAGAAATGTTGTAGAAAAACAAACAACACTAGTTTCTAACCCCAGGAAGGTAGACAATGAGTTACAACCTTATTTTTATCCATATGAACCGTACTCTGAGCTGGAAAAATAACACTGACCTGAACGAGCAGGCAGCTGTGAAACAGAAGCTTAAGATCTGTCTACAAACTGCAAAAGCGAAGAGAGACACCACAAAAATATTAATTCAGGGGTGGTGTCACCAAATTCCATGATCACATTAGTGGTCTCCTGCTGGTTATACTCAGTGGTGGGCACAGCTAACCAAAAAGTTAGCTTCGATAACAGCTAATCAGCTAAAAGAAAAGTTATCTTTTATGAAGCTAAACCCATAAACCACCCAAAAAAATTATCGGAAGCTACAGCTAACCGATAACTTTCAGTATTGTAATCGGTACACTTGCACTACTAACAACCTGAGTTTGAGATTTAACATCACTATCGCTTCTGGTAGCATCAAAGGCGACCACAAACACAAACAATGAGTCACCACTTGTGTCTTTGTGCGCCCTGCCCACTGCTGGATGCTCCTGTTTACTACATATCTTGCAGCAGTGAAGCAGTTGAGATGAGCTAAGCTCAACTCCCTACACACACAAAAAAATATGTCATTATTCCTTAACAGAATATAGCAGTGTCACAGTGAGGCAGAGGTCTTGGAAAATAAAGCAGTTTTGACTTATGGCTTTGATTTATAAATCAAATTAATACAGATAGAATAACTCCATTAATGTCAATTCTCTCATTTGTACAAAGTTAAAATATAACACATATCTTTTAATTTTAAATAATGCACTAATTCTGAAGTTTTGTAACAAACACAGACAGATGCCAAAGGTATTATGGGTAAAATGTGCCTCCGCTACACTGATATAACTGGGGTCAAAATAAATAGAACACTGCCATCTACTGGTGCCCAGATGCTCAGACCCTAACCCATAATCCTTTGCACGCCAGAGAGTTGCTGAGGTTTAAACAGCACAAAAACAAAACACAACAATTGTATATGAACATTATACAACCAAAATGTACATTTTATTTCTTTTTATCAGGTGTAGCAAGAGGCTGCAACAACTCTCTGGCGTGCAAAGGATTATGAAACATCTCAATACTTAAGGCGAATACTGCCATGAACACTACTGGCCAGATGATGGCAGTAAAAACCCTGAAAACTTGCTAAAACAAATATTCCAAATAAATAATCTGTGTCTGCTACGTTTAAGACGCATGGAATTTAATAAACACAAACAATTTCAGACATCTTATATATATATATTACTCTGGAACAAAGAGGACAGCCAGTGTTTGACATAAGCATGATGTTAAAGAGCAAATAGGAAGGGACTGCAGCTCACAATGTTTCCAATTAAAAATAATGGAGAAGCAACCTGAGCTGCTTCTGGCATTTTTACATATAAACACAATAACATCTATAAACCCAGAGAATATATTCAAGAGAGTTTTAGGCACAATATACCAAGGGTTTAATGCTGTTGTTCGTGTGGAGCCTGATCAGAGCGTCTCAAATGCATTTCTTCTGTCGTGAATGTACTGAAATTACCCATAATGCACTGGACACAACATGTCCACATTAAAACCTTCAAAATTAGTGCATTACTTTAAAAGTAAAACATATATCTGATATTTTCACTTTATAAAACTTCAGAAGTGATGTTAATTTAAATAACTTGTCCAAAATTAGTTTGGTTAAAATTTTAACCATAAGTTAAAACTGTATGCCTCTGGATGACTTGGGTGATATTGGCAGCGAGCCAGTATGGCTTTTTTCCTTTTCTTTGACCAATTCTCCTTTGTCTGCAGAGGATAGAGCGGTTTCTCAAGGAACTGGCTCTCCTCTGTTTGCAGAGGATAGAACTCTACTACAAAACAGTTAACAGGTAGGTACTCAAATCTTTGATGTCAGACTTCATAAATGTTTGTAAGCTTTGTTCACCACGCTTGCAAAAAAATGTTAGCAGTCTAAAAATTACTGACCCAAATTTATCGGAAGATAATTAGTCTGCTGATGCTTTTAAAAATTATCTGAAAAGCTGATCAGATAATGAAAACATTAGCTTTGATAATTAGCGGTTAGTGGATTAGCAGAACTGTGCCCACCACTGGTTATACTATAGCACTCAGTTTGTAAAAATGTCATTGTGAAAAACTTGAGAATTTTTTAGTGTTTAAATTTTCAGTAGTGTCAATGTTATACGGTGTAGTGACAAAATTTTCTGCACACATCAGTGGGGTCCTGCTGGTTATACTACAGCACTCAGTTTGGGAAAATGTAATTTTAGTGAATTGGTGAATTTATTGCTCACTGTATGACTTATTTTAATGATTAAAAAACACAAATTCCATTTTAGTGAATTTATTGCTCATCTTATGACTTAATGATACATGTAGCGAGACAAACCCAGCGGGGCCGGGTGCATCACACCAGAAGAGAGAGCCTGCTCGGATCACCTCCCCACCTCACTGGCTGTAGTGACCTCCACTTCCTCCACCCCACCCTCCCAAAAAAGACCATTTTTGCGAAGATAGGGTTTGCGATCAAGATTTCCTGCAGTAATTGATATTTAAACTGAAAAAACACATACATACACACATACACACACATACACATATATACACATACACACCATACCACACATATAAACATACACACATATATACATACACATAAACACATATATATATACACCAC